>NC_090439.1:470455528-471097034 GCF_031143425.1 Pleurodeles waltl
GCCACACCAGTGGATAGGCTCAGCCAGATCTAACCTCCAAAACTCACTTTTAGCCACGTTGGATTTTTGAAGACTGTTGCTCCCCGGGATTGATTTTTGCCACACTTCCCTGGAAGTGGTCATCAAAGGGGGAAGGAGCCTGTCTGTGATTGGATAACCAGGCCCCCCTGCTTTCCACCCAGGAGCAAGTATAAATATGGCAGAGCTGCACCCATGCCACAGATCCCTACAAAGAACAAGACAAGGAAGAAGGACTTCCCTGCTGGACCCCTGACCTGCATTTGGAAACTGAACTCTGAAGGACTGCACCAGCTCCACACTTGGGCTTCACCACTAAAAAGGACTTTGCCTGTCTTCTACTGCTTCAAGAAGGGACTCCCTGTTTGCTACAGGTACAAAAGAGCTGCCCAACGCCATCAAAAGCCTGGCGGAAATGCATCACAGAAGAGAAAAGACTCACCATCGGAGACACAGGGAAGAACAGCGCTGCCATGGAACCAGAACTGCAAGTTTTTCCGGTGATCTTTTACGTTATGCTCCACCTGGAACACCAACGCCGACAAAGATGATGACTGTGAGTACAGCCGCCTAGCACACAAGGGAGGGAGGGAGGAAACCGAGAGTGACACACACGCACGACACACACCAACACACACACACCATACACACAACCAGCTGCACTCGAAAAACAATTTGCACGCGATACATGGCAGAATAATGCAAGGACAACAAGAATGCACCAAGGTGAATGTATTGATATCAACAGCTAATAAATAATCGAATTGTCCATGAAATAGATATGTAGAAATGTATACAAAGGGTCTCTGCCCAGTCCAATGTACAAAGGGCCCACATGGCCACAGTCCAAGATCTAACTCTAATCCTGACCTCATCCGGTTAGAACTCTGCATGGGCATCAGTTTGCAAGTGGGCAGGCACCTCAGGTGGATGGGGGTGGAGGGACACCTCAGCCGAAGTCAGGAACAAGCCCACTGGTTCTGGAGGGGCCTCCATGCCCAGTTCTCTGTCCTGGGGAGTGCAAGGCCACAGTCTCTCAGGTGGGTGACTTTCCCAATGGTGCAGGAGGGGGCTCCATGCCCAGTACTCTGTCCTGGGAAGTGCAAGGCCACAGTCTCTGGAGTGGGTGACTTTCCAACTGGTTCTGGAGGGGGTTCCATGCCCAGTTCTCTGTCCTGGGACATGCACAGCCACAGTCTCTTGAGTGGGTGATTTTCCCACTGGTTCTGGAGGGGCCCCTCGTACAGCAGCCCCTGAAGGGTGGCCTACATGGCTTCCGCTGCTGGTGACGGCTGCATGTTGGTGGCAGACAGAGGTGCCTCCTGGGCAGCCTCTGCTGGTGGTGATGGCTGCACGTTGGTGGCAGACAGAGGTGCCTCCTGGGCAGCATCTGCTAGTGGTGATGGCTGCACTTCCTCAGCTGGCGGTGGAAGCCCCGTGACCAATGGTGGTGGTGGAGGTGTCACCCTGACAGCTTCCGCTGGAGTAGAGGCTTCTTCCTCTCCATGACATGGGGCGTGGAATCCTTACCCTTCCTTGCAGGGGTTGATGGCTTCTTCCCCTTCATGGCAGGTTGTACGTATTCCTTAGCCTTCTGGGCAGGAGTCGAGGACTTCTTCCCCTTCAAAGCAGGAGGTGCAGGCTCCTTCCCCTTCATGGCAGGAGGTGTGGGATCCTTCCCCTTCTTGGCTGGTGGAGTGGGATCCTTTACTGACTTTCCACCACGACTAGGTGATGCCACCACTGTCTGCGTGGACTGTTTGGCTGAGGTGCTGGGCTGGGTCGTTGGGGCCCTGCTCTTACCAGCAGGACAGTGGGGGGAGGGAAGAGGTCAGGTTGGGCAAGGAAAAGCTTCTTAGGGGCAGTGGGGCGGGAAGAGGGATGGGAGTGGAGGTTGAGGGAGTGGTTGTGGGAGGTGTATATTTGCTGGATTTGGGAGCAGGTGCATGGGCAGTATGCTGATGTGAGGTGGATGGTTGTTGGGTGTGTGAGTGTTTGCGTTTGTGTCCTTAAGGATGGGGGAGCAGACAGGGTGGGAGAGGACACAGGGGACGGGTGCATGGATGTTGTGGAGATGTCTGATAATAAGGTGTGTGTGCTGCTTGGTGTGGTGATGCTGGTGGTGGATGTTGGTGCAGTGCATGCAGGTGTGAGTGTGGACATGACTGGGAGGGAGGTGGAGGAGGAGGAGGATGGGGAGACAGTAGAAGCAGTGGATGTGGTTGTGTTTGCAACTGACTGGTGTTTGCGTGAGTGCTTGTGGGATGAAGTGTGGTGCCTGTGTTTGCCTGTGCCACTCTTGGATGTTGTCTTGTGTGCATGCTCGTCAGTATGTTTGCATGGGATGGGTTGGGGTTGAGGAGACTGGGTCTGGGAAGTGGTAGTTGGAGGGGGGAAGGGCAGGACAATGGCTGCCATCAGAGAGGAGACCAGAGCCTGAATCGATCTCTGTTGGGCCGCCAATCCATCGTGGATGCCCTCCAGAAATGCACTGATTTGCTGCATCTGGGATGCCAGCCCCTGGATGGCATTCACAATCGTTGACTGCCCTACAGAGATGGATCTCAGGTGGTCAAAAGCCTCTTCACTCAGGGCAGCAGGGTACACTGGGCAGGGCCTGAGGTGCCTGGGGTGTAGGAGATGCCCACCCTCCTGGGTAAGTGGGCGCGGGCAACTTTCTGAGGGGCTACTGGAAGGGCACTGTTGGTACAGGGGTGGCGGCTGTACCTGCAGCTGGGGTGGTCACAGAGGTTTCCGCCACCACCAGGGAGTTCCCATCGGAGGAGGTATCTGAGTCTGTGTTTTCACCTCATGTCTCCGCCATGGTGTTCCCCTCACCCTCCGTCCCACTGGTTCACTCGGCATCGGTGGACTCTGCCCCCAGGGTCCTGTGGGATGCAGGTCCCTCTGTCGCCGGTGCCCCTGCTTCTCCGCCAGATGATGCTAATGGTCACATGGACAGGATGACAGAACAAAAAAGGGGGAGAGAGAGAAAGGAAACACTGGGTCAGTTCCTGCACCAACACCACAGTTGGCATACACAGCACTGTCACACACAGGGATCAGGCTTAAGCACTATGCATTGCACTGCCAGTGATTTGGCTAGATGGTACAGCAAGAGGAGGGCCACACACCACCAACTGCACCCCTCCTGGTACCCCCAAAGCCCTGCCTGAAATGGAATGCTAACAAGCTAGGATAACTGCAAATGCCAAACACCCATTACCCTAGGGTTGGCCCAAGCTGCAATGTCTGGCCTTGCCTTAGGGGCACCCACTAACTCACATCCACACCCGGATCCCACCCCACCTGCCAAATTTTTGAATAATTCCCACTGTACTCACCCCCTTGTGGCTGCTCTGATTCCCTCAAGCACCCATCCAGCTCTGGTTAGGCCACCGCCAGTGTGTGGGCCATCAGGGGGGTCAGGTTACAACAGGTACCCCTTCCTCATTGGGAGGACATCCCCAGCTGGGCCTCCGCGGTCTTCTGTGCCCAGCGTCTCAGGTCCTCTCACCATTTGCGACAGTGGGTGATCTGCCTGCCATAGACCCCCAGGGTCCGCACGTCCTTGGCAATGGCACACCATAATCCCTTCTTTTGATGGGCGCTGACCTGAAGAGGCAATACAGACAGGAGAACACCATTAAACAAACAGTCCAGCCTGTCACATATATGACCCACTAATCCCATTTCCATCACCATTGGCACACACATCACCGGGCGCACACCATGTACACCACCACAAGACATTGCCCCTCTCCCCCGATGACACAATGCTTGCACACACATCTACATGCATCCTTCCCACATGCATTGTGCCCAATTTGTACTCACCTGTTGGTCTGGAGGGCCATACAGCAGTCCATACTGGGGTAGGGCCCCATCCACCAGTTGCTCAAACTCCTCCGAAGTGAAGGCAGGGGCCCTTTTCCCAGTCACACAGGCCATGATAGGTTCCAGACACAGGTCACAGCAGCACACGCAGTGTAGGTGTTCTCCTGTTGAAGGTCAGGAAACAAGTAAGGAATCAGATAGAAAATGGCAGTCAAGCCCGCCAAGGTGTACACCATCACCACTGCCGCAGGTACTCACTGGCCACTGTACTCCATAGAGCCCCATATTATCGAATGAGGAATTGCACGGCGGTGCAAGACAGCCTTCCGCCACGACACCCAACGATGGCAGAATTACCACACTTCCACTTCCACCTGTCCCTATAAACAGGACAGGCGGTCGCCATTTCAGGAGGTGGGTAACGGTCATATCGACATTAACTGCATCACAGACTAGATTAGCACATACCTTGCCATTCACACTGTCCCATAACATAAATGCACCATGTACACTGAAGTTGTGTTTCCATTGTGCAAATTGTGACAGCCTACTCACTCTTGTGTCCCTTAGATACCTACCACTGTGGATGAATAGGAGGTGGAGACACACCCCAGTGTACAGACCCCTTGTGGACTTGGCTACACTGGAAGACAGGCACATTATCCTCACCTATAGACTTTACAGGGCCACAATCACAGAGCTGTGTGCCCAATTGGAGCCTGACCTGATATCTACTATCCGTCATCTGACTGGGATCCCCCCTCTTGTGCAAGTGCCATCAGTGCTCCATTTCAGAATTGGTTCTTTCCAAGTGACAGTGGGCTTGGCATCAGGAATGTCACAGCCAATGTTCTCAATCGTGCTGGCAAGAGTCTTGTCTGTCCTGGTAAAACACACGTGCAGCTACATTTCTTTCCCCCAGGTGGAAGATTTGGCCACTGTGAAGGCTGAATTGTATGAAATGGGACATATCCCCAATATTATTGGGTTGATTGACAGTACACATATTGTGTTAGTCCCCCCGCCAGAATGAACAGGTGTTCAGGAATTGTAAGAGTTTCCACTCACTGAATGTGCAAACGGTGTGCCTGGCAGACCAGTACATCTCCCACATGAAGGCTAAGTATCCTGGGTCAGTGCATGATGCCTTTATTCTGAGGAATAGCAGCATCCCAAATGTGATGGCCCAACTACAGAGGCACAGGGTGTGGCTAATAGGTGAGCATTGGTCCCCACCCACTGTATGTTAGTGTATGCCTTCAGTTGTCATCCCCAAATCATTGTGTGAGGCTAAATGTGATCCTGCAATACTTTCAGGTGACTCTGGCTACCCAAACCTATCGTGGCTGCTGAACCCTGAGAGGAATGCCAGGACAGGGGCTGAGGAACGTTATAATGAGGCATATGGGTGAACCAGACGGATCATCGAGAGGACCTTCAGGCTACTGAAGGTCAGGTTCAGGTGTCTCCATCTGACAGGTGGATCCCTGTGCTACTCACCCGAGAAGGTCTGCCAGATAGTAGTGGCAGGCTGCATGTTGCACAACCTGGCCCTCAGACGGCAGGTACCCTTTCTGCAGAAGGAGGAGACTGGAGATGCCTGTGGGCAGCAGTAGACCCTGAGGACAGTGAAGATGAAGAGGATGAGGACAACAGAACATCAGTTATCTGTCAATACTTCCAGTGACACACAGGTGAGACAGAGCAACTGACTATTCCTATGACTATTGGAGTAGTCTGTGTGGCTGTAGCATGATGGCATTAACTTCCTTTGCATCTCAACTTACTGTCACCTATTGCTGGTCATTTTACAGATGTTGGTGATATAACAACTGTGTACTGATGTGCTGACTACAGACAGCTACAGGTCCTAATTGCTATGCTCTCATAGTGTTCAGATCATTTGTACTAGATTTGACTGTTTCCATAAATGCACATGTTCAAAACATAAAACACTAGTAGTCAAGTTGTGTTCAAGAGTGCTTATTGTAGTGCTAAGAAATTAAGGGGAAAGTGCAATGGAATGGGGTGATGATGGAGGAAAGTCCAGGGTATTGTTCCAGTCTGTAGCACAGGTCCAGTGTCCAAGTGGCCATAGGAAGGGGAGCAAAGGCAATTCAAAATGGACAAGGTGACAGTGTGGGACACAAGGGGGACAGTCAGGAGAGTCTAATTTCCTGGTGGTGGTCTTGGCAAGTGTCTCTGGCTTCTGTCTGGTTCACAGGGAACATTTGCGGGGTGGTTCACCTTCTGCAGGGGGAGGGGTGCTGGTGGTCTGTGGGTCCTGTGGTGGGCCTCCTGCCCACTAGCTGCAGCGGACGTGGAGGGCTGGTCAATGGACTGGCTAGTGGTAGGGGCCCGCTGCTGTGCTGTTGCCTCCCTCATGATGTTGGCCATGTCTGCCAGCATCCCTGCTATGGAGATCAGGGTGGTGTTAATGGCCTGCAGGTCCTCCCTGATCCCCTGATACTGCCCCTCCTGCCGCCGCCTGGTCTCCTGCACGTTGTCAAGGATCTGGCCCATTGTGTCCCAGGAATGTTGGTAGGCTTCCAGGATCTCGGAGAGTGCCTCCTGAAGAGTTGTTTCCCTGATCCTGTCCTCCCCTGGTGCACAGCAGTCCTCCCTTTAAACTCATAAATCACACACTGAACATTAAAAAATGAAATCCATTTTGATACTAGCAATTAGTCTAGATTCTAAAATATACTTACCATTATTTTTTATTTCACTAATATTTTGTTTAATAAGGAAGGCGCAATTATGATCACCAACAAATGAAAATGTAAGCACATTTAATATTCATGTCAGTGCAGCTTTCTACTTTAGGCTGTCAAACATGGGGCATAAATTGTGCCCCTGCTGACGTCTGGGTCACTAAAAGGATTAAAAGAATGTACGCTCCAAAAGCCCCTCCTTTGATGGCAATTTGTGCCATCACAAATAAGACACACTCTAATGTATTGTATTGTATTGTAATATTATTTATATAGCGCTTACTACCCCTGACGAGGCGTCGAAGTGCTTTTCGGCAAGTAGCACGCTACTGCGGAACCCAACAAGAATTAGTGATCGATTAGTATCGGGAAATATGAGTACAGTTTTAGTATTATTATGAGTTAATTTGAGCCGCGGATATGAGAGTTTGTTAGTTAGATTGACTGGAGTAATGGAGGGGTGGAGGTGGAAAGAAATCCAGAAGTGTTAATTGGGAGTATATCCCTCATTTACTCATCCCAAATGCTTGGGATGAGTAAAGGGGGTGGAGGAGGGAAGAGTCTGTGGAAGGGTTAGGGAGATCATAGTAGCAGGGTGAGATAAATGAGGGAGAATTTAGTAGGGTTGTTTGGGAGGTCATGGTAGTAGAGTGAGGTTTGGTGAGTTAGATGTGGAAGCGGAGGGAAGAGCTTAGGCAGAGTTATTTAGGAGATGAAAGTAGTAGAATGGATTTGGGTGAGTCAGAGTGGGAATGGAGGATAGATTGATAGAGACATGACATATGATGATGGGTAGATAAGTGTGATAAGATGAGAACAGGGATTCATAGATATCTAGTATAACAACCCACCCAGGAGCTATGCAATGACCCACGAACATGCCAAGCACAGAACAACATACACACATACATAAATACACATATATATATATATATATTTATATATATATATATATATATAAATATATATATATATATATATATATATATATATATATATATACATACACACATGAATACACACACATATGCACACATATATGTACATACAATACATAATTAGAACCATGGGTAAATAAACTTAGTCAAACAGGTTTAAAGAGTGTGTGTGTGTATTTTATCGTTATGACATAGTAGTGATACATATTTTCTAAAGAACTATACATAACTAGAAATAGACACATAGGGGGTCATTCTGACCCCGGCGGTCAAGGACCGCCGGGGCCGGGGTCGGCGGGAGCACCGCCAACAGGCTGGCGGTGCTCCGCAGGGCATTCTGACCGCGGCGGTTTGGCCGCGGTCAGAACAGGAAAACCAGCGGCCTCCCGCCGGTTTTCCGCTGCCCTCAGGAATCCTCCAAGCTGCGCCCCCATGGGGATTCCGACATCCCATACCGCCATCCTGTTCCTGGCGGTTCGCCCGCCAGGAACAGGATGGCGGTATGGGGTGTCGTGGGGCCCCCGTAAGAGGGCCCCACAAAGAATTTCAGTGTCTGCTTAGCAGACACTGAAATTCGCGACGGGTGCAACTGCACCCGTCGCACCTTCCCACTCCGCCGGCTCCATTCG
Source organism: Pleurodeles waltl (assembly GCF_031143425.1). Taxonomy (NCBI): domain Eukaryota; kingdom Metazoa; phylum Chordata; class Amphibia; order Caudata; family Salamandridae; genus Pleurodeles; species Pleurodeles waltl. The sequence continues at coordinate 470,463,665 of NC_090439.1, forward strand.
GAGCCGGCTTCCTCGTGGGAAGGGGTTTCCCGCTGGGCTGGTGGGCGGCCTTCTGGCGGTCGCCCGCCAGCCCAGCGTGAAACACAGAATCACTGAGGCGGGCTTCAGACCGCGGAGCGGTATTCTGTCGGGGGAACTCTGGCGGGCGGCCTCCGCCGCCCGCCAGAGTTAGAATGACCCCCATAATCAGAAAAAATATTTATCAACATAGGCATAGGCAGTCCATAGTTGTTTGAATATGGTGGTTATGAAGGACAGAGCCAACTCTTGAGCAGTTTTCTGAAGACAAGAAAGTTATCTGTGGCTCTTATAGTTGAGGATAATGAATTCCATAGTTTGGCTGCTTGAACGGAGAAAGATTTACTACCTATAGTCTTTTTCTTGTATGGTGGTGTTCTAAGGTGGGGTGCCAATCTTGAGCGGAGGTTTCTCTGTTGGATGTGTTTGGTTATTTTGTTTCTGATAAAAAGCGGTCCTGTTCCATGTATAGCTTTGTGGGTGATACATAGCAGCTTGAAAGTGCATCTTCTGGCAACGGGTAACCAGTGTAGTGCTCTCAAGGCAGGAGAGATGTGGGCTTGCGGCTTTACATGTAATAGAAGCCTGGCTGCGGAGTTCTGAATACGTTGTAGTTTTTTCATAATAGATAGAGATGATCCATGGTAGAGGCCACTGGCATAATCCAGTTTGGATAGTACAAGTGAGATAGTAGCTTGCACCTTGTGTGGAAATCCGAGGTGGGGGAAGATGCGTCGTAGAGTCTTCAAGGTGATGAAGCTTGTTTGTGCTAATTTGTCCACTTGGGCGTTCATAGTTAACTTGGAATCCATGATGATTCCAAGGTTTTTAACTTCCTTGGATAATTGTGAAGGTGGTCTGAGATCGTGAGGCCAGACGCACAGAGGGTCATAACTTTTCCAATCACGTCATATGAGTATTTCTGTTTTGGAGGTATTGAGTTTGAGATGGCTCCAGCTCATCCACTGATCAACGGCTCTGAGGCAACTGAAGATTTCTGAGTTTTCAATGTTTTTGGGGCATTCTAATTTAAGTAGTATTTGTGTGTCATCTGCATAGTTGTAGTATGTGAAATGGAAATCATTGATCATTTCTGGTAATGATATCATGTAGATGTTGAAAAGCAAAGGTGAGATGATTGATCCTTGGGGGACCCCTGCTTTTGTGAGGTAGGGTTTGGATGAGAAGGGGGGCGAGTAGATGATATTAGATCTTTTTTGAAGATAGGAAGTAATCTAGTTGAGAGCAGTCCCTTGTATGCCGGCTTAGTGGATTGAATTAGGGTGTCATGGTGAACCGTATCAAAGGCAGCCGAGAGGTCCAAGAGAAATAGTGCAGCAACTCCATTGCAGTCGACTGTGTTTTTAAGATCATCCCAGATTGCTATGAGTGCCGATTCAGTGCCTCTTCTGGGCGGAATCCAGTTTGGAAGTCTGAAAGTATAGAATTGTCTTCAATGAATTGTGACATCTGGGCGAATGCTGCTCTTTCTATCAATTTGCCCAGGAAAGGTCCATTTGTGATTGGTCTGTAGTTGTTGGGGTCTTGCGGGTCGATGTTTGTTTTCTTTAATAACGGTTGTATGTATGCCTTTTTCAGGTCTACAGGAAAAGTTCCTGTAGTTAAAGAGTTGTTGATGATTCTTCTTACAGGTGTGGCAGCAGAAGTAGATAGAATAATGTTCTTGCAGATTTGTGGTGGGCAAGGGTCAGAAGGGCACCCGGCACTCCACCATAATGTAGTGTGCTACATGACAACTAATGTGCTTTGCCGTCTCATAATATGGTATGAAGGGTTCTACAAAGGCTATTATAATACAGTGCCTTTGTACATTTCCCTTTACACCTTTTAATCCCATCATTGCCTTTCCTCCTATCTTCGTTTCTGGAGAAGCAAACGTTTCAGCTCTTTAAGACTGTGCTTATGATCTGTCTTTCCATCACCTACCATATTTATTTTGCAGTTATAAAAATATAACCTTTTACTCTGTATGCATCATATGAGTACCATGTTATATTGTTGGACTTATTTTCTTTGGCCTAAAATAAAAATGTCCGTTATCTTTCCCCTTTTCTGTGAACCAGATGCCTGTTACTAGCAAACTAAGAACCACCCAAATAATGGTATCCACATCAAGGTATTGTTGCCACTGTAGATTTTTTGTCCACATGAGGTAGATTAAACAAACTGGAGGCCCCCATCAACCACACAGCATCTTCAGTTTCCTTGAGCATCATCAGCATCTTGTATCTTTTGTATCAGGACCACTCCATGGACGTCAATGGTAAAGAACCAATGACACTGGACTGAAGACTGCTTTTTCTACCAAGGTAACTGCTTCTTCTGACCTTCTTGGTCCCCTTGGCTGGCTCCTCACTGGAGTTGGGTTGTCCACAATACCTCCAAGTAACCACATTTATCCTTGATGTAACATTTGTTTGAAAATGTTTCTAAGTGTCACATTTGTTGGATTTTCAATGCTTGTACGCGGTAGTGAAAAGTCTTTATCAATTGTTTCTGTAAAAAGGTAAGTCTTCGGAACACCCAAGTGGATCCTTTTCATTTTGGTGTCCAATTCATGAAAATACAACCTATTTTGTATAAATTGGGTTTAGATTTCTTGAGAGTTGTTTCTTTCCTCTTCAGTGTATTGGTGCTGTTCTGATGCTCAAGACTTGTTCATTCATTGAAGCCTGACTGCTCGAAGCTACAGTGAGCCAGGATTGAGCTAAGGATTTGACAAACAAAGTCTGACTTGTCCTAGATGGCTTAGCATTGTATTACATGGTGAAGCCTCACATACACACCATATAATATGCACAATTTCCTCACAGGGGTAACTGAAGAAGTGCTCAATGGGCACAACTTATCAATTTTGACTAGCTAATAGAGCCATTTTTTTAAAATGACTAGTTACAACAGAACCCCTGAACAAAGACCAACCAGAAATACCAAATTGATGACCATGCTTACTTTGGATTCACTAAGGTAGACCAAATGTTTATTTTCATTGAAGGTCCAGCGTAAGTTTGTTGGGTGGACTTCAGTTGTTAGCCTTTCTTTGCAATGTGTCACCCTTCAGTTTTTTAATGTGTTGATGTATTGGATGATTCATACTAATTCAGCTATAGTTTGACCATGGAAAGGCTAAAATTCAGAATTAAGGGTCTGATTTAGAGTTTGGCGGAAGGGGCTACTCCGTCACAAACATGACGAATATCCCATCTACTAAACCACGATTCCATTATTTCCATTGAAAATCGTAATACGGCAGATGGGATATCCATCACAGCCGTGACGGAGGAACCCGCTCATCAAACTCGAAATCAGGCCCTTAGTGTCCTGACTATTGTAGGTTTTTCCGAAAGGAAGACAACATTTTGAAAAAATTCAAAAATGCACTCGTCCAATTAGTTATTTAGGTGAAGGAAGCATATTAAGACGTTGGGGCATTCGGAACAAGTACGGCTTGTTTCACCCCTGTGTACAAATATATGCCTCTGTGTTAAATAACTTAGACTGCTCTGTGGATTTTCATGAAACGCAGCTGAGTTTTAATAATCACAAAACTCAGAAAGTCAGATGCGAACAATTTAGATGTGTTACTTTCTACAGCTCAGCATAAACCAACAAGGAAAAGTCAGACTGCGTCTTAACATGTGAATTAAAGTTATTAATACACCCTACATTTTTGTAGCATCTGCTAATACAATCCTTATTTGAAACTTAGCACCTAGATGTGTGCTCTATGGACTACAACATTTCCCCAGCAACAAAGCTGTTGGCAGAAATAGTTAAATGTGAAACCCTTTCCAGGTGTGATGGGCCATCAGTTTGTTTTTTTAAACATATTTTTATTGCAGTTTCAGTTATCCACTTAACATGTAGTCATGGTACAATACAACATATAGCAGCTATTATTGTTTCGATACAGTGGTTCAACCTAAACCATACATACCTGATTCCCTCGAAAACTGGGACCCTAAGAACTCACCCAACTTCCCTCCCTTTATCCACCCCAACTTCCCCCTCCTCCCTTTAGTGAGCCCATTGGTATATTGCGCGAGGAGCATTGTGCGTTGGGGTAAGAGACATATTTCCTCTCCTTATATGTGGCAGCTTCAAGTTCCCTGACAGTGTAAAGGGTCCACCAACAGGTGGTGCACGATCAGGTCCTTATAGTCAGTTATTCAGTCATTCAATCAGGGGACCAGATCAGTCCGGATCTCCTCCTCCAAAGCATCCATTACTGCCTCCCATCCTTGCACTATTTCTGGTAGCATCATTCCTCTCTTGGCCTCTCTGTGGAGAACATCTCTCTCACATCTAGGCCATTTTTTCAAATCCCTTTTCCACTGGGATAGCCTCCGTCCTGTCGGATTTTTCCAGGCCATTGCAATTTCCCTCTTAGCCAGCACGTAGGCCGGGTCCTGAAATCTGCTAGTTACTTTCGTCTTGGACATATGTGGAAACCACCCAAGCAAGCAATGGCCTATTGTGCAGGGGATCTCCTTGCCTATCGCTCTTGCCACTGACTGATTCACCGCTTCCCAGAACGCCTCAATCATTGGGCAGTCTCAAAACATATGCTTGAATTCTGCTCCCAGCAACCCGCACCTAGGGCATTCCGCTCCCTCCTTTCCAAAGTGCTTGTTGATCTGGCTGGGAGTTAAATAAGCCTGATGCAGCACATAAAAGTTAATGAGCTTAAATCTAGCGTTTCTAGTCATTTTGGGGACACTCTCCAGTATGTGCTCCCAGTCCTCGTCAGAAATATCGGTGCTCAGATCTCTCTCCCAAGTTAGTCTAAGTTGTGTCAATGGAAGGGTCTTGTCAGCCCGTATCTTGCCATATAAATTTGACACCGCTTTAAACTTGCCGGCGGAGGTCGCTATGCAGGTACAAGTTGTCTGTGTTGGGGGCTCTCTCAAGCCCTCCCGCCAGTGCTGCCGAATACTAGCCGCGAGTGAGCCGTAGAGTAAGAAATGACCCCTCGGCAAACCAAACTCCACCCTGAGGTCCCCAAAAGGTATCATCGTCCCCTCCGTAAACAGTGTTTACCTGTTACCCACCGTCTGAATTTCGGCCTCCACCCAGGTTTGGAGCCCGTCCCAGTCGCTCCGATGAGGCAAAGCCCGCAAGGACAACAAAGGCAGCTCCGGGGAATAGGGGGTCTTTATCTTAATTTTACGTAAATAGCTTTTCCAGCATTGAATCAAAATTTCAAACTCTGGGGAATCCCCCGTTTTACCGCCCTGGCTCCCCAACAACACTGCCATTAACCTTGTTCGCAGAGACGTGAATGGTTTCACTCTTGCCTCAGGGTCCGTTCTGCTTGCTATCCATTGCGTAAGCCATTGGAGCTGTGCTGCCAAGTAATAGGCCCCAAAGTCGGGGACCGCCAAACCCCATCCCTGGACCTCCTCTGGAGTTTGGTCAAAGCCACTCTCCTCCGTCCGTTACCGCATAGGAATGCTATGACCATTGTCTCCAGTTCCCTAAAGGTTGCCCTGGGTATCCACACCGGTAAGGCTGTAAAGTGATATAATAGCCTAAGCAGGACTATCATTTTGAGAATCGCTACTCTACCTGCTACAGACAATGGCAATGTTTGCCAGAAAGCCATACTGGACCTGACGAACCGTAGTGTTCCCCCTACGTTACCTTCGAGGATGTCTTGTGGGTTGTGGTACACCTTAACTCCCAAATAAGAAAGGCATCTCGGCTCCCATTTAACCATACCCAGTCCCAGTGGAGGCGCTACCGTGGGTCTTAGCGGGAATAACCTGGTTTTATCCCAGTTTACTCCCAATCCTGAATGTCTACCGAACTAAGAAAGCATCAGCTGTGCCCGAGGCAGGTCTCCGTGCATATTCCCCCCAAAAATCAGCAGATCGTCGGCATATAAGACAATTTGGTGTCTCCCCCTCCTGCCCCTACTCCCTAACCTCCCGCCACTGCGCGCCGCGGCTGCCAGTGGCTCTATTGCAATGCAAAGAGCAGTGGAGATAGGGGGCAGCCCTGTCTAGTGCCACGCTCCACTGCATAGCTTTTTGATATTGACCGTCCAGTGCGCACTCTGGCGGTAGGCTTAGTATACAATAACCTCACCCATGCAATATATTCAGGACCCAGTCCTAGCCTGGCCATTACTGCATAAAGGAACCCCCACTCTAGACTATCAAAAGCTTTCTCTATATCTACTGCCAACAACACGGGTGATATGCCATCCAAATTGTGGTCCCTCATGATTGCCAACAATTGACTAATGTTATCCGCTGTGTTTCGACCAGGGACAAACCCTGCCTGATCTGGGTGTATTAGTTTTGTCATGTGTGGGAGGAGTCTTGTAGCCAGGATCTTGTAGTCCAAATTCAACATGGATAAAGGTCTGTATGCGCCACACTCTGTAGGATTTTTACCAGTTTTTAGCAGAGGTACCACTATCGCCTCTTGCGCTGACGCCGGTAGTACTCCATTCTCCATGGCAACCTTATAAAGAGTCTCTAGTCTTGGAGCCAGTAATTCTACTTAAGTAGTATAAAACTCGACTGGGAAACCATCTGTCCCTGGTGTCTTCCCACTAGCTAATTCCTTGATGGCCCCCTTGATTTCTTGCTGAGTGATGGCCTCTCCCAACTGCCCTGCTATATCAGGTGTTAATGGCGTGAGTTGCATCTGGGCTAAGTAACCCTCTGTGGATTCCCTTTCATATTGGAGGTTACTTTTATATGGTTTTTCATAGTAGGTTAGGAAATGCAAGGTAATTTGTTCCTGTCCATATATGTGGTCCCCCGTTCTGTTTTAATTTCCAGTATGGTTGAGCTTCTCTGAGTTGGTGATACCACCCATGCTAGCATCCGGCCTGCCTTGTCCCTCTCCCTGTGGGCCCCTTGTGATAAAGTTCCTATATTCAAAGCAGCGAAGACGCTCTACGCATTCCGCTACTGTTTCTCTAAGCTCCAGTATGGTGTGCTGTAGTTTGGATTCTCCGGTCTATTCTTTTCAGCCTCCCTCAGAGTATCTTCTGCCGCCTTAGTATCTCTAAGTAGTGTTCTGCGGACCCCTACCGCTCCTGCTATGCACCTTCCTCTCATCACTACTTTAAATGTATCCAGTTCAATCAAAGGACTACTGGTCGTGGCCTCATTGTCCGTAAAGAATTGAGTAATGTGCTGTTTCAACTCCCCCTGATATTGTACGTCCTCGAATGACTTTGCTTTCAGTTTCCATGTGGGGGATGCGAGGGAGAGGAAGGCCCCATTTCAGTGACAACAAAAGTGGGTTACGATCTGAGAGCGTGCAAGCCAAGTACTCAGCATTATGTATATGTGGGAAGACATCCGGTGTGCAAAAGAACACATCCAGCCTGACATGTAGCTTATGTAAATAGGAGAAGTACGAGTAGTCCCTGGTGTCTGGATGTAAATGTAAATGAGACAACTCAATAGTTTTATGTCGTTTTCTAGTAAGGTCTGCTGTAATCCTCACATTTTTTGAGGTTGCAATAATAAAGGCTTCTCCTAGTCTCGATTTCTGTCTCTTCTCTCTGTCTATTCTTAGATCTTTTCTCTTTCCACGCTTTGTATAGTTTGTATAATCCAAGTTCAACTAAGGTACACAAAGCCACAATTAACATTGGTCTCCAGATCATTCCCACTATTTCCTTTCCCAAGTTTCCAAAACATTTTCCAATGTTGAGAAACCATTACCTATTGCCTCCTATGCACCGGTAGCTGCCAGTTCTTTCAGGTCAGTTTTCAGGTTAGTGATGTTTGAGATAAACTTCATTATCTCCTTACTATCATCCGGTGTGTATGTGCAACAATGTTTTACATGTAATACTTTACAGACTCCACCCTCCTTTGCGAATAAGATGTCTAATTCATGAAGATTTTACAAAACCATTGATTTCACAGCAACCATCTCCGTATCCATTAATAATATAATCAGTAGATAGCTTACCTACTATTGTTAACAATTTCCTAATCTTGATATCTTTTAAGATCACTCCAACTGATCAAATGGTGGCACCAATAATATGTCCAATAATCTCTGCTGCCCTAGCTCCTCTCCCAACTCTGGAATTCAGTTTATCTTCCCAGAGCGGGTTGTTAAAATTGTACACATGATATATTTTCAGAAAAACCACTCCCAGGTAACATGTACCATACCAGCCTTTGGGCAGTGTGTAATAGGTACTTTTTCCACAAATGAAATAAACACCTGGTATGGCAGGATCTTGTCCATTCAACATAAAGGTCCAAACACTCAAACAAAAATGCATGTTTACATTCACTTGTACCTACAAAATGTGTGTCTGTCTTTGACTTTGTCAAGGTACCTCAGATCTCTACAGGAGCAGAAGAGACACCAGTTACCAATGCCCTCCTATCGATGACATCTAGGCTTGATTTGTAACCTGAAATCACCAATAAGGGGGAAAGGGGATGGGGAAAAAGAAGAGATAACTTCTGAGCTGTAACTGACTCTCCAAGATCTTCTCCAATCAGCAATTATGGTATGGATGGTCGCCAACTGGATGTTTATAGGTTCTGCAGGAGAATACCCAATACACAGAGAAAACAGAAAAGCATGACACTCTGAAAACACAATTTCTCCTTTTTACCATATTTCAGGAAATGTTATCCCAAATATACTATGTATAACTAACAGCTTGAAGTGAATTGCCTCTCTTCTATATTCAAATATCGGTTGTAACAGTGTTTCTTTTTCGTTCTTGTAGAAAGTTCTTAAACAGTTTCTTATCACAAAGTTCCAAAACATTTGTACAATAGTTCAATAATTCTTTTTTTTACATATCCTTATTTACACAAGAGAGAATTGCATTCCAGTGTAGAATTATAATGTCTTGCCAGAATTATATCAGTAACTAAGATGCAAAAAGGAAACTAGGTAGGAAAAGAAAGGAAGGAAAAGTGAAAGGTGAGATGATACCGAAGGGGAGACAAACTACAATAGTAGGGGGCTGGCACAGCAATGCAAACGCAAGCAATGGTGAAGGTACAGTTGTTGTGGGAGTCTGAAGTCACTTGCCGGATAATGTTGAAAAGCCAAGTAGATGCAAGGAACGTAGTCGGAGCGCATACTGAAGCACAACAAGTGACGTTATTGAGAAACATGAACTTTACAGCCGAAGGTATTCGACTGAGGAAAATTCAGCGTGCAGACTTATTTCTGCTGTCACATCAGAGAATCGTGGGAGACATTGCTCTCCTCCATTTTGCAGAATGCGCCTGCTCAAATAGAACAGTAGAGACTAAGGAGACACTAGTCACTGTTCACTTCTCACGAAAACGCTAACCTCACTGGAAATTTGGGAAACGCAAAACCGAGACACTAGTCTCGTCAGGATCCAAAGTGAAGTGCATCAAGCAGAGCTCGCGCACCCTTGAGCTCCCAGAGAATTCTCGCGAGATTTCCTAAGGATATGCCTTGAATGCTAATACGGCAGCCATCTTGGAGTGTGTCCTCGAACACAGGTTTTCTACAGTTTTCCAATGATTAATCATTGAATGTTTAGCAAACACCCTAATCTTTGTCCCATGACTAATACACCTCACAGCAGCCTGTTTCCTGACAGGCTTAGCTCTATATATACATAATTTTCCTACATGTTGCCAGTCTAAAGCTAATTATCCTTGATTGCTGCTACCTGAAGCATGAGCATGATCTTTTTGCCAGTCTTGTAAAACTACTCTTTTATATATTGGCTTTCATTGCTTTCCTTCTGTCATTAACTTGTTCAATAAACTCCTTTTCTACTGGTGTAAGAATGCAGTTTAAATTGTTATTGTGTGCATATGCGGTTACAAAATGTCAGGGTTGGTTCAAAGAAACCTCCCACAATGTCAATGTTTTTAGCATTAGCTGCACTACTCAGGTGCTGAATAATAACTGGCACAAAAGAAAATACTAGGTCATAATAGGAATAGAAGTATTGGATACTTTCCTGATCATACAACTGTATTAATAACAGACTACATGAAATTCATATGTTAATGGCAAGCTGTTATAAGTGATTCCTCCCTGAACTGATGAAGAGAACTGGGTCCAGACATAACAATCGCACACTTCCATAGTTTCAACAACTCATACAACAATTTGCAATACAAATCGGATTTCAAATCTCCCTTAGAACCATCAGTGTGTAACAATCGCTTATCCTAATATAGGGGATCTCGTTCTGCGGTTGAATCTCCTAGCATTGGAATAATTGTGCTCTCAGTCTCCTGTTTCCCTCACAGACTCAATCCAACTAAAAATAAAATGTTCACAACACCACATACTGTTGCTAATCCCACACACATACTTGCATTTACTCCTTTTACCTTAATCGGGTTTCATGACTTGCCTAGATTCAGACCAAAATATTTTGAATTCAAAAATAAAAATAAAAAAATGAAAAAATGTCTCTCAATTAATTTACAGCCTCTTTTATATTCTTAATGTGAACAAAGCAAAAACTAAAAATCAAAGATTTATATTTTCAAAAGTTGTTGCACTTATTTACAAAGATCTTATTCAGCTAGAAAGCTCGTCAATTTCTTTTCCCTACTTGCAACTGTTAGAAATCGCAACTAAAAGTTCAAATGTCTCTAACAATAAACCACCTGATAATCACTTATGAGTACATCCAACTAGGCTTGGGTGGAATTTGCATAGTTCTGCTACGCGGAACTCCGCAAAGTGCCGAAAAAAGTCCACAGCACTATGCGGAGCTCCGCTAGCAGCAGAGTGTGGGTAAGGCTCACTGTTCACACTTATTTTCAATGCAGGAGTTTCTCCAGTGCTGTAAAATCAGTGCGAACGGCATCACATGGAGTGCCAGAGGGCACAAATTTCTTTTTGCCACTCAAGTAGATTTTCTACATGAGCCGCAGCTTCCTCAGCACGAGTGGTAGCTTTCTCTTCATGAGCGGTCGCAGCCTACCGCTTGAGTTCAGAAATCTCGCTCGCCAACTTAGCGATTTCTCTCCCTCACGAGTTAATGCTGACGAGCAAGAGAAAAAACTCTGGCGGTCATTACAACATTGGCGGTAAAAGCCGCTTACCGCCGTGCAGAAGACCGCCAACACACCGCCGCGGCCGCAGAAAACCGGCACAGCAATTATGACCCACAGCACGGAATCTGACAAAATTCAGACACCCACACCAGTCCGCCACACCAAAGGTCAGTGATAAACTGGCAAAAACAAAACCTCCACCATCACGCCAACAGAAATACGCCCACACTATCACGACCCACGAATCCACGCGGCGGTCTTTCAACTGCAGTATTCCATTGGCGGTACACACCACTGCGCTCAAAATACACACACATTTACAAAACACAGCCACATTGGACAAATCGAAATACACACACCTGATACACTCCCACACACCCAATACAATATAAAACACACACCCACATCACCCACAAACCCCTACGACCAGAATTGCGACAGAAGCACATAGAGAGACACCACCATCAACAATACTAGCATCCACAGGCACACAACACCATCACCCACATAACTTCCACGCACCTCACACAACACCCCACTACATATCAGCACACTTATCACCACACACACCACCCCACACATCACTCACACCACCCCATGGCACGGCAAAGACACCCCAGGTTCTCGGAGGAAGAGCTCAGGGTCATGGTGGAGGAAATCGTCCGGGTAGAGCCACAGCTATTCGGATCACAGGTGCAGCACACCTCAATCGCAAGGAAGATAGAGCTATGGCAAAGAATAGTGGACAGGGTCAACGCAGTGGGACAGCACCCAAAAAATCGGGAGGACATCAGGAACGACCTACGGGGGAAGGTGCGTTCCGTGGTCTCAAGACACCACCTTGCGGTTCAGCGCACTGGCGGCGGACCCCCACCTCCTCCCCCACAACTAACAACATGGGAGGAGCAGGTCTCGGCGATTCTGCATCCTGAGGGCCTCGCAAGAGTAGGTGGAGGAATGGACTCTGGTAAGTCAAATCTTAACTATTACATCCCCCACCCTACCTGCATGCCAGCACATACCCCCACCCTCACCCCCATCACTCTAACTCCTCACAAATGTCCCAACATCACAAACCACACATCCTAACACCAAGCCCTGCATGCAACAACAAAGCATGGACACCCATCACTAAAGCATGCCCACTGCACATACCCATACACCCCCCTAAACCATCATCACACAAGGTCCCACACAGGAATGCAAGCACTGGGGTACACGGTCACCCACCCATTGCACACCATGGCACACACAGATGTAATAAACATCCTTTTATACCCCTGCATAACCTCTACCCAACGTCACCGGACAGGAGGGTCCACACATGTCCCCACCACCAACAGAAGAGGCCCACAGTGATGACAGCAGCTCTGTCCAACTGGATCTAGATGACCAGCCCGGCCCATCGGGGACCTCAGGACAGTTGGTTCCCCTCACCCAGTCACAGGCCACCACAGAGTTTCCCCCTATGGAAACACCAGCACAGCACCCACTCAGCAGGCCCATACCTCCGTCCCCAGGACACGCCAATCAGCAGTGTGTCCACCACTACAGGGAACCCAGGCTAACCCACCACCCCAACAACAACAGGGACCTGGGAGCAGTGGTAGTGGGCACACGGTCCACGGGACGGAGGCCCAGGAACACAGGGGAACTGGGAGGGCTGCTGTGCGAAAGGGGGTGGACAGGCCCAGGGAACCCACTCTCCACGAGGCCCTCTCTAACATCATGGGAGCCTACCACCACTCCCAGGAGACGATGGCAACGGTACTGGCCAAGTTTCAGGAGACCCAGCGCCTGCAGGAGGAACAGTATTTGGGCTTCAGGGAGGAACTCAGAACCATCAATTCCACCCTGGGCACCATCGTAGGGGTGCTGAAGGAAGTACTCAACACCAGGAGGGACACTGTGGTACTACAAGGGGCCACTGACACTAGCCTGGACGATGAACTGCCCACCACCTCCGCCGGCGCTAGTGGACAGGAGGCACCACCACAGGACCACCACACCAGCACCCCACCCCCTGCAGAGGGAGAACCACCTCGCAAACGGTTCCTGAGATCCAGGACAAAGACAGAGAACGATGCCAAGACCCCCACCAAGAAATGAGACCAAACTGAATGTCATCCTACTGTCCCACTTTGTCACCCTGTCCATCCTTAAACTGCCCCAGCTCCACTTCCTACACCCATTTGGACAATGCACCTGTGAGACTGATAGACTGGACTCTGCCATGGACATTCCTCCGCCATCACCCTGCACCATTTTGCTACCCCCTCCAATATTGAGCACTAAAATAAACACCCTTAGAGCACAAAACAATCTGGAGTAAGTCTGTGATTTCGGAATACTGTATTAGCAATTACTGTGGCAAAAAGCTCTTTCATTTGTAATGTCAACATACCTATGTCACACAGCTCTAGTCCAAGAGGAATCAAAGCAGATGTCACACATTGGGACCCACATCTGTGAAATCGTAAGGGAAAGTGACAACTCAGTGACCATACACTGGGTGAAAACGACAGACAGTAGAGAGGTAGTAGTGTTTAAGTACATGTAGTAGGCAGGTTTGCATTCTTACCTGTGTTTCACTGGAAATATTGCTGGATCACTGAGTCCCTGTTGTCCATGTCTTCTTCTTCTGCTTCCTCGTCTTCACTGTCCACAGGCTCCACAGCTGCAACAACACCGCCATCTGGACCATCCTCCTGCAGAAAAGGCACCTGTCGTCGCAAAGCCAAGTTGTGAAGCATACAGCAGGCCACGATGATCTTGCACACCTTCTTTGGTGAGTAGACTAGGGATCCACCTGTCATATGGAGGCAATGGAACCTGGCCTTCAGGAGGCTGAAGGTCCGCTCGATCACCCTCCTAGTTCGCCCTTGGGCCTCATTGTAGCATTCCTCTGCCCTTGTCCTGGGATTCCTCACTGGGGTCAGTAGCCATGACAGGTTGGGGTAACCAGAGTCACCTGCAAATGGCGAGGGACAACTGTTAGACACACACTAACCTGTAGGGATATCCCCAGACCCAGACAACCATTCCCACTGTCTTGCTTCCAGGTGCTCACCTAATAGCCACACACGGTGCCTCTGGAGTTGACCCATCACATAAGGGATGCTGCTATTCCGCAGGATGTAGGCATCATGCACTGAGCCAGGGAACTTGGCATTCACATGGGAGATGTACTGGTCTGCCAAACATACAATCTCTACATTCATCGAATGATAACTCTTCCGGTTTCTGTACACCTGTTCACTCCTGTGGGGGGGGGGGCAAAGCCACATGTGTCCCATCAATGGCACCTATGATGTTGGGGATATGTCCCAGGGCATAGAAATTACCTTTCACTGTAGGCAAATCCTCCACCTGAGTGAAAACGATGAAGCTCCGCATGTGTTTCAGCAGGGCAGACAACACTTTGGACAACACGTTGGAAAACATAGGCTGGGACATCCCTGATGCTATGGCCACTGTTGTTTGAAATGACCCACTTGCAAAGGAAATGGAACACTGACAGCACCTGCACTTGAGGGTGGATTCCTGTGGGATGGCGGATAGCTGACATCAGGTCTGGCTCCAGCTGGGTACACAGTTCCTGGATTGTGGCACGGTCAAGCCTGTAGGTGATGATCACATGTCTTTCCTCCATTGTCGACAGGTCCACCAACGGTCGGTACACCGGAGGATGCCGCCATCTCCTCACATGTCCCAGCGGACCGTGCCTATGAAGGACAACAGCGAGCACAGAGTCAAACAACTCAGAGGTATACGTACCCGCAGCTTACACAGAACACCAATCATAATCCAAAAAGTGGCCTGTATGTGTGTTGAGTCTAGGACTAGGTATGTGTGACGCAGTTAAAAATGAAGCCATGTGGGCCCCTGAAATGGCGGCTGCCTGACCTCTAAAGTGGGACAATTGGATGTGAGGTAACTGCGCTGGCGTTGTACACCGTCGCGGTAGGCGGTCGAAGACCGCTGCGCAATTCTTCATTGGTTATCATTGGACCCTATGGGTCCCAGGAGCCAATGACGATGTACGCCGGCGGTGACGGTACGCACCGCCGCGGACGTGATCGCCATTTTCTATCTGTTGAATCACTCGATACCTGATCTTCGACAGGAGAGGACCTACACTGCAAGTGCTGCTGTGACCTCGGTCTGGAAGAGACAATGGCTCGAGTGTCTGGGGAAAGGGCCCCTGCCTTCACATCGGAAGAGTTGGAGAAACTCGTGGATGGGGTCCTCCCCCAGTACACGCTACTCTACGGTCCTCCAGACAAACAGGTAAGTACACTGGGAGCATGCTGTATGGGCTATGCCTGTGTGGAGAGGGGTGGATGTAAGAAGGAAGGGGGGAGAGTGTGGCGTGAAACGCCGGTGAGTGCATGTGCCACTTGGCAAGGGTAGGGATGGGGGCCAATGACTGTGACGGTGCAGTTGGTAATAAGTTTCTCTTCCCCCTGTACAAATCATGTAGGTCAGCACCCACCAGAAAAAAGTTATTTGGCGTGCCATCGCCAAGGACGTCCGGACCCTGGGGGTCTACCACAGACGGAGCACCCACTGCCAGAAAAGAGGGGAGGACATTCGCCGCTGGAGCAAGAAGACGACGGAGGCTCAGCTGGGGATGGCCTCCCAACGTGGGAGGGGTTCCCGTCGCACCATGACCCCGCTGATGTTCAGGATCCTGGCGGTGGCGTACCCGGAGTTGGATGGGCGCTTGAGGGCATCACAGCAGCCACAAGGGGATGAGTACACTCTCATCCTGCTGATTTTGCGCGCAGTGGAGGGGTCTGGGTGGGGGAGGTGGGCTGTGGGTTTCCCTAGGCCAGGGTGATTTTAGTAGGCAAGGTCCCTCCGTAAGGCAGGCCATGAGGCACCCCACCTCTGTAGAGTGCCAAGTACACCTGGTCATGCCCCTGTGTCATCCATGTGTGCAGACGTCGTCCATAGCCTAGTAGGCCATTTCCCAGGAATTGAACAGTGGAGCCCAAGAGCGCGGCGTAGTGCAGGGGGCTTCTGTGTCTGTCGTGTCCGCCAATGGTAGCGGTAATGCATGCAGTCAACATGTCTTTCTTCTGTCGTCCCCCCCTTTTTGTGGTCTCCCTCTTCTTGTGTGCATTAGCATCATCAGGCGGAGGAGCAGGAGGGAGCTGCATCCCACATGGCCCTGGAGGGAGAAACTACGGACTTGGAGTTCACCAGTGGGACGGAGGGCGAGGGGAGCTCCACAGCGGGGACAGGAGCTGACACCAGTGACACGGACTCGTCCTCTGATGGGAGCTCCCTTGTGGTGGCGGCAACATCTGTGCCCCCCGCATCTACAGGTACAGCCGCAACCCCCGCTACCAGCACTGCCCTCCCAGCAGCCCCTCAGCCTTTGACCCGTGCACGCTCACCCAGGAGGGTGGGCATCACCTTTGCCCCAGGCACCTCAGACCTCAGGCCCTGCCCCAGTCACCCCTGCTGCCCTCAGTGAGAAGGCCATTGACCTCCTCAGGTCCCTCACTGTTGGGCAGTCTACCATTTTGAATGCCATCCAGGGTGTAGAAAGGCAGTTGCAAAAACTAATGCATTCCTGGAGCGCATTCATTCTTGTCAGCCGGCCCTTCAGCCAGCTTTTCAGACTCTGGCCTCAGCACTGATGGCAGCCATTGTCCCCGTCTCTAGCCTTCCCCCTCCAACTTCCTCCACCCAGACCCAATCCCCTGTACCCCAGCTTATCCCAAGAACACCTTCAGACCAGCATGCACACACGTCAACACACAAGGGAAGCTCTGGCAAACATAAGCACCACACATCCCACAGGCACTCACGCAAGCATCACACACATGCAGACACACCAACATCCACTGCCCCCACTGTGTCCCCCTCCTCCTCGTCTCCCTCCTCCCTCCCAGTCTCGTCTACACTCACACCTGCATGCACTACATCTACAGCCACTACTGCCATCACCAGCACACCCACCACCACACCCCACTCACGTGCAGTCACCACCCCCACTACCATTCACACGTCTCCTGTGTCCTCTCCCAGTGTGTCTGTGACGCCACCTCCCAAGATACACAAACGCAGGCACACACCCACCCAACACCTATCCACCTCACGTCAGCCTCCAGCGCATGCACCTTCACCCAAAGTCAGCAAACGAACACCTCCTACAACCACAACCTCTTCCTCCAGTCCCAAACCCCCCCCAGCTACCCGTCCCAGTGTCTCCCAAAAACTTTTCCTGTCCAACCTTGACCTCTTTCCCACACCTCCCCCAACCCGTCCGTCTCCTAGGTCCCGAACTAGCACCTCAGCCACAACATCTCCAGGACCAGTGGTGCCTGTAGTCACCGGAATATGGAGTGCACCGGACACCAGGGCAGCCAGTGTGGCACGGAGCCACAGCACAGACAGTCCCCCACCTGTGAAGCATCAGAAGTTGGCCAGTGCCCGGCGGGAGAGGGGGAAGACTCCAGCCACCAAAGCCGCTCCCAGGGGTCCCGGTGGGAGTGTTGAGTCAGCTGCGACACCTTCCAAGGTGGGGAAGGGCCACAAGAAAGCAGGAAAGTCTGGGAAGAGCAGCACGGCGGAGGAGACTGCCATCATCCCCGCTGCCCAGGAGGCCACAGCCATCATCCCCGCTGGGCTAGAGAGGACCGCCAGCACAAGCCCCGCTGGGCTAGAGAGGACCGCCAGCACAAGCCCCGCTGGGACAGAGTGGACCGCCAGCACAAGCCCCGGCTGAGACAGAGAGGACCGCCAGCACAAGCCCCGCTGGGCTAGAGAGGACCGCCAGCACAAGCCCCGCTGGGCTAGAGAGGACCACCAGCAGCTCAGTCACTGCAAAGGAGCCCGCCGCCTCAAGCACCGCTGAACAGGGCACCGCCGCTCCAAGCACCGCTGAACAGGGCACCGCCGTCTCAAGCACCGCTGAACAGGGCACCGCCGCTCCAAGCATCACTGAACAGGGCACCGCCGCTCCAAGCACCGCTGAACAGGGCACCGCCGTCTCAAGCACCGCTGGCCCATGAGCGCCAAGGGCACTGACGCTACTGAGTCCATCACGGGTCAGAATGAATTACTCTGGGCACAAAGCCCCCTCCAGAACCAGTGGAGAGATACATCCACTACCTCAGTCCTTAGCAGGATGAAGCACTCTGGGCACCAAGCCCCCTCCAGAACCAGTGGAGAAAGGCATCCACTACCTCTTTCCTTAGCAGGATGAAGCACTCTGGGCACCAAGCCCCCTCCAGAACCTTGGAGAGATACATCCACTACCTCTGTCCTTAGCAGGAGGAAGCACTCTGGGCACCAAGCCCCCTCCAGAACCAGTGGAGAGATACATCCACTACCTCTGTCCTTAGCAGGATGAAGCACTCTGGGCACCAAGCCCCCTCCAGAACCAGTGGAGAATGGCATCCACTACCTCTGTCCTTAGCAGGATGAAGCACTCTGGGCACAAAGCCCCCTCCAGAACCAGTGGAGACTGTTATCCACTTGAGAGACTGTGGCTTTGCACTCCCCAGGATTGAACAGTGGGCAACCCACCCACTGTAGAGACTTGAGAGACTGTAGCTTTGCACTCCGCAGGATATGGCAGTGGGCAACCCACCCACTGGAAAGACTTGAGAGACTGTGGCTTTGCACTCCCCAGGATATGGCAGTGGCCAAAGCACCCACTTGAGAGACTTGAGAGACTTGAGAGACTGTGGCTTTGCACTCCCCAGGATATGGCAGTGGGCAATCCACCCACTGTAGAGACTTGAGAGACTGTGGCTTTGCACTCCCTAGGATTGAACAGTGGGCATGTGGCCCTCTCGTGGATTTGGCGTCCTGCACTCAACCGGCTGAGGTGCCCCCCCTTTCCCTCCCCCTGAGGTGCCTGTTTTCTTGCTCTCTGATATCCCTGCAGTGTTCTCTCCGTCATGGTCGGGGATCTTGTGTGGGCCTCGCCCATACCGTGTGGGCCCAGTGTTCCACAGACTTAATTGGAGCACTACCTGGACTACTATGCTTGGTGTATCTTTTGTTAATGGTGTATATAGATTTTTTTGCATACTTGCTTTTAATATATTTCTATGGTTACACTCATTTCCTTTTGTCTTTGCATTCTTCCGAGGGGGTTGGGGGGTGTAACTATCATGTATAAATATGTATTAGTGTGTGTGTTGTAGTGGGTGAGGGTGGGGGTGGGGGTATTGCGTGTGTGTCCCTGTTTTTTCCCTCCCCCCTCCCCTGTGTCATAGGTGCAGTACTCACCGTGGTCTTCGCCGCCGGCGTTCGTGCTCCTGGTAGAGGAGCAGGAAGACTATCGCAGGGAGAATTTGGAGTTCCGGCTCCATGGTGTCCTAGTTCCTCGTGGGGTGTGTAGAGGTGAGCGTTTTCCCTTCGGAATCCTGTTTCCACCGTGTTTTTATCTGCGGTGAATCCGCCCCGGAAAAGGTGGCAGATTGGTAGGTTGTGATACTGTGGGCGGTATTTTGTCCTCCGCCTCTCTGTTGGCGGTGACCGCCGCGTTGTTTGTTTGTACCGCCGTGGCGGTCGGAGTGTTAAAGTGGCTGTCTTTGTTGGCGGTTTCCGCCACGGTCGTAATTGCAAATTTTTTACCGCCGGCCTGTTGGCGGTCTTACCGCCGCTTTAACACCAACCGCCAGGGTTGTAATGACCACCTCTGTTTTTTGGAACTCCTCGCAGAGAGCGAAGTGCAGAAAACTCAGCAAACTCTGCCGGTGGAGGGGAATTTTTCGCTAACCCCTACTTCCAGCACATAGGCCCTCATTATGACATTGGCAGTAAGTCCCGCTTACCGCCATGCCAACTGCCGCCAACATACTTCGACCGCGGCGGTATACCGCTACCCATATTATGACCCACACATATAAATCTATCACTATACAGACACACACACAAGTCCGCCAGCCCAAAGGTCATTGATAAAATGGCGGTACCAAAAGCCACACTGTTACGCCAACAGAACTACGCCCATAGCATTATGACCCACGAATCACTGCGGCGGACATTCAACCGTGATAAACCATTGGTGATACATACCACTGCGCTCAAAATACACACACACATACAAAACAACACCACATTGGACAATTAAAACTACACACACCTGACACTCACTCACACACCACACCCACACCACTATAAAAAAACACACCCACACCACCCACATCCCTTTACGACTACAAAATAATTTACAACTGAGAGAGAGACACCAAGGACACCCACAGAACCAGAGCCCCAGAACACCATCACCCATACACCATCCACGCACCTCACAGCACACACCCCAAAACATCACCGCACACACCCTCACACACACAACTCACACTACACCCATGGCACCACAAAGACACCCCAAGTTCTCTAAGGAGGAGCTAAGGGTCATGGTGGAGGAAATCATCCGGGTAGAGCCACAGCCATTCAGGTCACAGGTGCAGCAGACATCCATTGCTAGGAAGATGGAGCTATGGGGGATCATGGACAGGTTCAACGCTGTTGGACAGCACGCAAGAACAAGGGATGACATCAGGAAGAGGTGGAACGACCTGCGGGGGAAGGTGCGTTCCGTTGTTGCAAGACACCAGATGGCTGTACGGAGGACTGGCAGTGGACCCCAACCTCCTCCGACACAACTAACAACATGGGAGGAGCAAGTCTTGACAATACTGCATCCTGAGGGCCAGGCAGGAGTACCAGGACTGGACTCTGCTAAGTTAAATCATTACTACTTTCACCCTCCCTACCTGCATGCCATCACATACCCCCACCCTCACTCCCATCACTCCACCACTACCCACACACCCCACCATCACAACCCACTCATCCCAATGCCAAGCCCTGCCTGATATACCAATGCATGGATACTACTCACAGAGCTGCATGGACAACCATCACCACTGCATGCACACTAGAGACAATCACCTAGCCCACCAAATAACAACTCTCACTAAGGCCAATCTGCCATGGCATTATCAACCATAGAGGGCAACATACCCATGCACAAGATGACACACACAGAAACTATAACACTGCATTTACAGCCCCACAGGTCCCCCACACAATGTCACTGGAGAGGAGGTGCCAGCAACACCCAGTCCCCCCACAGAAGAGGCCCACAGTGATGACAGCAGCTCTGCACGCCTGGATCAGGATGACCAACCTGGCCCATCAGGGACCTCTGGACAGTCGGTTACCCAGCCACAGTCCCATACCACCACAGAGTCTCCCCCCTCAGGAAAGACCAGCACAGCACCCTTCCAGCGGTCCCATACCTCTGTCTCCGGGACATGTCAATCAACAGTGTATCCACCACTACAGGGTCCCCAGGCAACCTCACAAACCCAGGACGATCAGGGACATGGGGTCAGTGGGCACACGGTTCAGGGGACAGAGGCACAGGACAACTGGGAAGCTGGGAGGACTGCTGTGCGACAGGGGGAGGACAGGCCCAGGGAACCGACCCTCCACAAGGCACTCACCAACATCCTGGGAGAATACCACCATTCCCAGGAGACAATGGGCCAGATACTGGCCAAGTTTCAGGAGACCCAGCAGCTGCAGGAGGGACAATACCTGGGGATCAGGGAGGACCTGAGGGACATCCACACCACCCTGGTCACCATTGCAGGGGTGCCGGCTGACATGGCCAACACCATGAGGGAGGCAGTGGCACACCAACGGGCCCCTGACAATAGGCACACCGATCAACAGCCCTCCACCTCTGCCAACGCTTGTGGACAGGAGGCCCCGCCATAGGAACAACAGGGCACCAGCACCCCACCCCCTGCAGAGAAAGAACCACCACGCAAACAGTCCCTGCGATCTAGGCAGAAGCCAGAGAACATTGCCAAGACACCGCCAGGAAATAAGACTCTCCTGAATGTCACCCTTGTGTCCCACTCTGTCACCCTGTCCACCTTGAACTGCCATTGCTGCCCTTCCTATGACACATTGGTCAATGCACATGTGCTACAAATAGACTGAACTCTATCCTGGACTTTCCTCCATCATCACCCCAGCCCATTGCACATCCCCATTTACTTCTCAGCACTGAAATAAACATCCTCTTAAAAAATACAAGTATGGTGTTTGTCGAATAATTTAAGGATGTATTTGTTTAACAATCTGTAGAAATTGCAATTAGACTGTGCAGTTATGTATACATATGTATGACCTGTAATATGCTGCAGTCAATACACCAGGAGCCAGAGTAGGGCAAAAAGATCTGTGAATAGACATGTCAAAGGGTAGAGTAAGTGGCCATAGTAGTGGGAACAACAGCCTCCCTAGAGAAAAATAACTACACAAAACTGCAATGGAAGGTGAAGTTACAGTGTCTTACCAGCTGGGGATGGCCTCCCAATGAGGAAGGGGTTCCCGTTGAACCCTGACCCCCCTGATGTTCCCTGATGTTCCGCAAACTGGCGGTGGCCTATAAGGATTTGGATGGGCGCTTGAGGGCATCACAGCAGCCACAAGGAGGTGAATACAGTTTCCAGTACTGCAAATTGAGCGTGGTGGGGTGTTATCTGGGTAGGGGATGTGGGCATGTGGGTGTCTGTGAGTGCCCCAGGTCAAACATTGCAGGGTAGGTTCCATGTTGGGCAGGGTCTATTGCACTCCACCCCCAAACATGCTAGTGGGCATCTACTACTGGGCAGGGTTCTGTGGGTCTCAGGTATGCTGCTATTGGTGTTAGGCATTATTCTCCATGGCTTGGTGACTAGCATTGTGACTGGTAGTGCATCGCCTAGTGCATAGGGCTGTCCCCCGGGTGTTGTGTACGCCAATGTGGTGTTGTCGCTGGCATTCACCAAATGTATCCTCTGTCTCTTCCCCCCCTTTTTGTTTTGTCACCCTGTCCTTATGTGCATTAGCATCATCTGGCGGAGGAGCAGAGGCACTGGCGACGGAGGGAGCTGCATCCCACATGGCCTTGGAGGCCGAATCCACTGACCGTGAGGGCCCCAATGGGACGGAGGCCAAGGGAGCACCATGGCAGAATCTGGAGGGGACAGTTTGGACAGTGATACCTCCTCTGATGGAAGCTCCCTGGTGATGGCAGACACCTCTGTGGCCACCCCAACTACAGGTACAGCTGCCACCCCTTGTACCAGCACCGCCCTCCAACCTGCCCCTCAGCGTGTTTCCCATGCCCGCTCACCCAGAAGGGTGGGCATCTCCTTCGCCCGAGGCACCTGAGGCCCTGCCCCAGTCAGCCCTGCTGCCCGGAGTGAGGAGTCTATTGACCTCCTGCGATCCATCTCTGTTGGGCAGTGAATCATAGTGAATGTACATCCAGGGGCTGGCAGGGCATTTGCAACAAACAAATGCATTCCTGGAGGGCATTCACTCTGGCGTGGCGGCCCAACAGAGATCATTACAGGCTCTGGCCTCCTCCCTGATGGCAGCCATTGTCCCTGTCTCTAGCCTCCCCCCTCCAGCTTCTTCTACCTAGTCCCATTCCCCTCAACCCCAACCTATCCCAAGCACACCAACAGAGCAGCATGCACCCAAGACAACACACAGGAGTGGCTCAGGCAAACACGAGCACCACACATCATCACACAGGCACTCACACAAACACCATCCAGAATCAGACATGCCAACATCCACTGCTTCCACTGTGTCCCCCTCCTCCTCCTCGTTCTCCTCCATCCCAGTTGCGTCTCCACTCACATCTGCATGCACTACATCCTCATCCACTACCTCCATCACATCACGTCTATCACTAACACCCCTCACTGGCAGTCACCATCCCCACATCCATGCACACATCCCCTGTGTCCTCTCCCACTGTGTCTGTGCCCCCTCCTCCCAAAGTACACAAACGCAACCACTCAGACACCCAACATCCATCCACCTCACAACAGCATCCAGCCCATGCACCTGCACCCAAACACAGCAGACAGACACCTCCAACCACCACTCCCTCTTCCTCCACACCCAAACCTTCACCCTCTTCCCTAAAAAGCTTTTCCTCTCCACCCTTGACATCTTCCCTGTGCCTCCCCCCATCCTTCACTTCGGGCCAGGATAGGCAGAACCCAGGCCAGCACGTCAGCCACCCAGTCCACGGCCACTGTAGTTTCGGCAGCTACTGCAGGTGTGAGAGGCTCCGTGGAGACACCTGTCAGCACTGTCAGGGTGCCTGCACCAGCTGGCAAGGGACCACCAGCTACCAAGGGCAAGGAGGCACCACCAGCTACCAAGGGCGAGGAGGCACCACCAGCTACCAAGGGCAAGGAGGCACCACCAGCTACCAAGGGCAAGGAGGCACCACCAGCTGGCAAGGGCAAGAAGGGACCACCAGCTGCCAAGGGTAGAGACAAAGGTCCGGCCATTGCAGGCAGGATGGATAGGGGGTCTGGTGCTGAAGCTGAATCTGAGCACACAGCACCAACCATGGCACTTCAGCCATCCGAGGCTGCAGGGAAAGGGCTGGAGCCTCCCCCCACCACTGTTAGCACTGCCACCAGCACCACCACCTGCACCACTGTCAGAACCACTGCCAGCAGCAGCAGCCCCAGTGGGCAGCCATCTGGGGCTGCAGGGGAAGGGCTGGAGCCTCCCCCCACCACTGCCAGCACAACCACCAGCACCTCCACCTGCACCACTGCCAGCAGCAGCAGCCCCAGTGGGCAGCCATCCGAGGCCACAGGGGAAGGGCTGGAGCCTCCCCCCACCACTGCCAGCACCGCCTCCAGCACCGCCACCAGCCCCAGTGGGCAGCCATCTGAGGCTACAGGGGAAGGGCTGGAGCCTCCCCCCACCACTGCCAGCACCGCCACCTGCACCAGCACTACCACCACTGTGCAACCATCGCCGCTGGCGGATAGACTGTAGTCCTGCATCCATGGAGTGTCATGCATCCTGCCCACTGCAAATCTCGTGGGTCTGACACTCAGGTGAGGGACTGTGACCTTGCACTCCCCAAGTGCTGCATCACTGGGAACAAAGCCCACTCCAGAACCAGTGGAAGAAGGCCTCCACTCACCCCCTCCTTGCCAGGATTAAAGCACACTAGGCACAAGGCCCTCTCCAGAACCAGTGGAAGAAGGCATCCACTCACCCCTCCTTGCCAGAATGAATCACAGTGGGCACAGAGTCCCCTCCAGAACCAGTGGAAGAAACCACCCACTTGAGAGACTGTGGCTTTGCACTCCCCAGGACCAAGCAGTGGGCAAGCCACCCACTTGAGAGACTGTGGCCTTGCACTCCCCAGGACCAAGCAGTGGGTAAACCACCCACTTGAGAGACTGTGGCCTTGCACTCCCCAGGACCAAGCAGTGTGGCCCCCTTTTTCCTCCCCCCTCCCCTGTGTGCGAGGGGAGGTACTCACTGTGGTTGTCTTCACCGGTGTTGGTATTCCTGGTGTAGGAGGTAGACCAGCATGGGTAACACCTGTAGTTCGGGCTTCATGGCGTCGTGGTTGTTCCCTGATTGTCCAGAGGTGAGTCGTTTCTCTTCTGTGTACTGTTTCCGCCATGCTTTTGATGGCGTTGGTACCAACCCGGGAAAGGTGGCAGATAGGCCTGTTGTAATAGGGTGGGCGGTACATTGTCTTTCGCCTGGCTGTTGGCGGTTACCGCCGCAGTGCTTGTTGCTACCTCCGTGGAAGTCGGTGTGTTAAAGTGGCTGTCTGTTGGCGCTTTCCGCGGTGGTCATGATTCCACTTTTTTTACCTCCAACCTATTGGTAGTATTACCGCTGCTTTATCACTGACCGCCAGAGAGGGCCATAATGTTTCTGTTCATCAAGTATATGACATTTCAAAGTTCATTTCCAAAGCAATTTCAAGTTCGCAAATGTGCAGCAGAAATGGAATTGTCAACACAAATGGCCATGAACTCCTTCCAGTCATCAGCTGCGTAAAAAGTCCATTCAGGAGCTGAATATTTTCGACTTAGCACTCTTTCTTTCTTAATGCACAACCTTCAATATCACTGTCACTTTGATCTGACTCTTCAGTCACTTTGGCAATAGTAAGAATCACATTTATCACTGGGTCTGGACTTTTTTTCGGGCCACTGGTCTCCAATCTTAATTTTTTCATCAAGCACAACTTGAGATTTCAGCATTTTCAGAGATAGCAGGAGTGAACTGACTCTGACTCGACCCTCCTGCACCTTTGACTGCAGCAGATTCACTCAGAGTTTCACCAGACTTTGCATTTTCAGCTACAGCCACTTGCTCAGTCCCCACAGCTTGGCTGACCTGGACCCCTTCACTCACCTTACCTAACCTGGGAACAGGCGCTTTTTGGTCATGGGGAGCTGAAACTTTGTGAGTGTGGCTCGCATGTATCCATTCTGTAGAACAGCACACTTCGCAGCAGTCATTATGACTAAGCAAATCTGTTATGGCCCTTTCCAATGCAACTTTAAGCATGACTTTCTTACATGCGTTTTCACCAGAAATCAGGTTCCAGGACTCAGGTTGTGGCACAGTTCTTGTTGTGGGTAAGCAGTTGCTTTTCCAACCTGGTGTGACAACGAATAACCCACATCATCTAGTCCTTTGAAACGATCTAGCACTACATGATCTGTAGTGTTCACAAGTGCATTTGTGGACACAGCTGGCAACCTCATACACTGCCCCATAATTATTTTGTGAAGGGACAATCCTGCCTTTCTGTCGGGTGTGCTGTGCATGCTCATCAGGACAAGAGGCAATGCAGCCAACCATTTCAACATTGTAGATGCACACATTTTTGTCACTGGAGACTTCAGTGTTACATTAACTTGCTCAACTAACCCTGAGGCTTCTGGTCTGTTCTGCAGTGCAACCTTTGCTCAATTTGCAAAGCAGCACACAACAATTTTTTGACTTCACTGTTGAAGTGAGTTCCTCGATCTGAGTCTAGAGAAGTCGGAAAGCCGAATCGAGGCATCAGTTCCCTCAAAAGTAGCTTTGCAACTGTGAGGTTATCATTCCTGCGAGTTGGATAAGGCTCAACCCAATATGAGAAGACACACACCAGAACCAAAACATATCTCAATGCCTTACACAAAGGCATTTCAACAAAATCATGTTGCATTCCGTTGAAAAGACCTCTCGATCTACCTATGTGGCTCAAGTTAACTACAATGCATTTCCTTACATTCATTTGTTGACATGTTACACATCTATGACACACTGCTTCAGCAACCAATTTGAATCCTGGGTTGTACCATGTTTGTCTGAATGTTCTGATCATTGCATCCCTACCTTTGTGGGCTTGTCCCTGGTAATACCTTGCCACTGGGGGCAACAAACTATTTGGCAACACTGTTTTTCCCTCACTCGAAACCCAAACATCATCCTGATCTCTCTGAACACAACCTGCTCTACTCCAACCTCTTTGTTCTTCTTCTAGCACTTCTTCCTGCAATCTTTTGACTTTTCCCCAGGTATCAACTGCTGTCATAAAGAAGTTTTGACTTGTCTCATTGGTGCTGCTTTCATCGCTCATTCCTCATTAAAAGATGTGTGATGAAGAGCACAATAACTTGGCACTTTGTCAACATTTGCATTTCCTAACGCGATGTAATCATTTGACTTTTGATGTGCAGCACATTTGACGATTGCAATTTTTACAAGTAACTGTAATGCTTTCAACAATTGGTAAACCTTATCACCATTTTGGATAGGTGATGCAGAAGAGGTCATGAAGCCTCTCTGGTACCATAATTGTCCAAAATCATGAGCAACACCAAAATCATATTGTCCATCAGTGAAAATAGTCACTTTAAGTTGTTCAGAAGCCCAGCATATTCTAGTAAGATGGACCAATTTGGCAACATGGACAGAAAAGACTTCTTGAAGCTGTGAAGCCTCTATCACATCTGAGACTGTGCAACCTGCATAACCAGATCTCAGATTTCCATCAGTGTCTCCTAAACAGGACCCATCAACAAACATGACATAGTCATTTTCATCTAGTGGGATATCTTGAATATCAGGTCTTGGTTTGGTGCACAGTTCAGTCACATCGAGACAGTCCTGCTCCACCTCCTCCTTGAGGTAATATACATTTTCAACAGGAATTGGTAAGAGCGTTGATACATTCAAGACATAAGCTCTTCTGATGCTCGAGTTAAACGAGCATTGGTCAGGTGCTGGGTCTTTGTATGGGTCAAAATAACTTCAACAGAATGGACCACAAATCATTCAGGGGATGGCCCATAACAATATCTTTGCACTGTCCTATACCGACACCCACTGCAGCCACGTCTTTTAAACAACTGGGCAACCCAAAAGCTACAGGATCAAGTGTAGCTGAAAAATAGGCCATAGGCTTCTTAGTACTTCTGTGTAACTCTGTCAAAACAGAAACAACTGTGACGTCGTGCTTAACCGCGGCGTCTCTTTTTTCGACCGCGGTCGGACCGCGACTCCGATTATCAGAGCGCCGTCCTCCGCTTTTTTGCTCAACATTTCCAGCGCGTTTCTGGAAGCACATTTCGTGCTCCAGGTCGCGCCGTCCTCACCTATCTCTATGACAGTTTTTCTTGCTTGTTGGTGGTGGACATCTCTTCTTTTCTTTTTCCTTCTATTCATTCTGTTTTTTCTGTGCACTTCATCTTTTTCTTTCTCCTGGTTTCCATGCTGTCTTCTTGCGGTTTCCATGTTGTCTTCTTCCTTTTCCTTTTTCCCAGCATGCCTTTTCCTTTTATACTGCTACTTTTTCCCAGTCTTTTCTATGGGCCTTTCCCAATCCAACATGGCGTTGTTTTCCCTTCCTGTGTTGTCACTTTCTGTCTTCCAGTATATAAGTCACTCAGTCCTGATCTGCTTTGCATTGGAAACACTTCCTTCTGGTGGTGATCCTCTTTCCTGTTTGTCATGTTTTGGACAGTTCCTGTTGCTCTGATTAAGATTTTTTCCAAATCATTTCCTTTTTTCACTCTTGTTTTTTCCTTTGTCAGGAGTTCCTGATTTGAGGTTTTTTCTCACATTATTTGGGTTTTTTCCCTCTAGGACTCCTTCTGGAGGGTACAGTCTGCTTAGATGTTTCCTGTCAAGCAGCACCATGGCTACTAGATAGGGTCGCCCTTATCTTGGTCTGTCCAGAACCAGCAGAAGACCAGGTGCTCTTTCAAATCCTTCAGTCACAGGTGAGAAGCATTGTGCAGATCGTGACAGATTGCAACGCCAAAAGAATCTGCGTTGTGAGACTACAATGGAAGGACCACAGGGAGACATAGTAGAAAACGCACAAGCCATGTTACAGACAGTCCAACAACAAGCTCAAGAATTACAGCAATTGCGGGCTGAAAATACTGCACTAAGACAAGTTCAGTCCTCCCGGTCAATGGACGTCCCACCCGTGTCTGCTGCTACACCTGGATAGTCTGGGGATCCTCTGGAGATAAAGGAGTTTCTGGACGCTCTAACGGTCTTCTTTGCCTTTCGTCAACTGCAATTTTCTTCTGATATGCTAAGGTGGGTTATCTGATCAGTGCCTTGTCTGGCCCTTTACTAGCTTGGGCGACTCCCTTGGTCTCCACAGAAGATCCTGTCTTGAGTAATTATCCTGCTTTCTTGAAACTTTTCAAGCAGATGTTAGAAAGGCCTGGGTTGGAAGCAGCGGCAGAGGAGGCCTTATGTGATATACAGCAAGGTAATCAAGACGTTTTGCAATGCATAACCCGCTTCAAACAATTGGCAGCCGAAACCACTTGGGTGGAACGCACCTTTGTAACCTTGTTCTACTGAGGACTGCGTGAGGAAATCAAGGATGAATTAGTACATTATACTCCAACCCGCTCCTTGAAGGAATTAATGGACCAAGCCATGAACATAGAATATAGATTACGAAAGCGCAAGATGGAAAGAAGAAGAACTCGAGTACCATATCCGCCTGGAGTAAATTGTGCCATCAGTCAGCGAACTGATGAAGTCCATACTGAAACTTCTCCACCTTCTAAAGAAGAACCCATGCGGATTGATCTTGTCTGTGGTCCGTTATCTGAGTCCGAAAAGGAGGATAGAAGACGAAAGGGTCTTTGCCTTTATTGTGGCAAGGCTGGACTTCTGATTCATAGTTGTCCTGTTCATCCTTCCAGACCTTCGGGAAACGCCAACTCCCGTCGGGAGCTGAGGTACCGTCAATATGTTCCTCCAGAGAGAATATGTCCACCTTGTTTATCCTTTCGGTTACATTACAATATTCACAAGGTCAGGAAGAACAACTCTTTGCTCTTGTAGACTGTGGAGCCAGTGGAATCTATTTAGATGAGACCTGGGCTAAGGATAAAGGTGTTCCACGTATTCCTAAGGAAACCCCAGGGCATGTGCACACTGTAGATGGCTCCACTTTAACTTCAGGGCCTGTGGTTGATTCTACTCCTACACTCTGTTTGAATTTTGGAAGGCACCAAGAACATGTTGCTTTTGATCTTATATCCTCACCGAACAACACAGTGATTTTAGGAATACCGTGGTTAACTCGGCACAACCCCTATATCAATTGGGAAACAAGAACAATATCCTTGACATCTCAGTTTTGTCAGCAAAATTGCTGTTCTACCAACTTATATTGGTCTCTCAAAGGGTTCTCTAGCCGCCTAAGAATACCGATAACACTATAAATACGATTCAAAGAGTACCAGATTGTTACCAAGAATACTCTGACATCTTTCAGAAACCAAGTAATCCCATCTTACCTCCTCATCTTATCTATGACTGTGCTATTCCTTTGGTTCCAGACAAAGTAGTTCAATTTAGTTGAATGTATTCTTTGACAGATCAAGAAAAGAAGGTACTCAAAGAATACCTAGATGACAACTTAAAGAATGGGTTAATTGCCCCTTCATCATCTCCTTCTGGGGCTCCTCTTTGCTTCGTTCCTAAGAAGATGAAAGATCTGCGTCCATGTGTCGATTTTCGTGGACTTAATAAAATAACAATCAAAGTTTGCTATCCTTTACCTTTAATTAGGGATATACTGGACGCCATTCAAGGAGCCAAGATGTTCACTAAATTAGATCTAAGAGGTGCCTATCATCTTTTGCGTATCAAGGAAGGAGATGAATGGAAAACAGCCTGCTGTACTCTATTTGGCCAATATGAGTATCGAGTCATACCTTTTGGATTAACCAATGCACCTTCTGTTTTGCAACGATTCATGGATTCAGTGTTTTTTGACTTGTTAAATCACAACGTAGTAATCTACCTGGAAGATATCTTGATATATTCCCATAATCCTGAACAACATACTGAACATGTACTACAGGTTTTGGAAAGACTCAAAAAGAACCAATTATATTGCAAACTACAGTAGAGAAGTGTGAATTCCACAAGACCAAAGTGATGTATTTGGGGTTCAGTATCAATCAAACAGGAATATCCATGGACCCAGACAAAGTAAGAGCCATCCTATACTGACCATCTCCATCTTCTGTAAAGGAAACTCAATGTTTGCTTGGGCTTTCAAATTTCTACCAACAATTTATTCAGGATCTTGCCCACCAGCAAAGTTTCATCGCCCAGACTATTAAAAAAGAATATCTGAAGAAGGGATTTGTCTGGACCGAAAATGCTGAACGGGCCTTTCAGGAACTAAAGAAGTCCTTCACTCAAGCACCCATTTTGCTACATCCTGATTCTGCTAAAAAATTCATAGTAGTGACTGATGCGTCTGAAAGAACCATAGGAGTGGTTCTACTTCAGAGACAAGACGATGATGGATTGGAACACCCTATTTTCTATCTCTCTCTTATTCTGACAGAAGCAGAATGCAATTATTCAGTACTGGAACAAGAATTACTTGCTCTCAAAGTAGCGCGTAAAGAATGGAGACATTTCTTGATGGGGACTAGAGAGTCTTTTGAAGCCAGGACTGACCACTGCAATTTACAAGGTCTTCGAAGCTTCCAATGCCGTAATAGTTGTCAACCAAGATGGGTCTTCTTTTTAGCCAATATGATTTTGCGATAGCTTACATACCCAGGTCCCAGAATCTAGTGGCAGATGCATTATCCCGTCGATATCCTGACATCGTCAATACCTCCTCTCCACACATCATGGAGTCCAGTCGAATCATCGGGGTTACTCAATCTTTTCTGGATCGCGTTAAATCTGAGTACTAGTTCCTTCCACTTGAAGAGTGGACTAAAGCGATACCTCTCTTACAAAAAGAACAAGACTACTTCTATCATCAAAACACCATTTTCTTACCTACTAAAAAGGTACAAACCGAGGCATTACAGATGTGTCATGATTCTCCGGTAGCTGGGCATTGAGGAATCAAGAAGACCTAGGAGCTGCTTCAACTACCTTTTTGGTGGCCTTCCCTTAAGAACGACACGGAAACCTATGTCTCAGCCTGTCCAGTATGCGCCCAAACCAAGATACCCAGAACCAAACCAGCAGGTTTATTGATGCCCTTACCTGTTCCCTCATCTCCTTGGTGTACCCTTTCCACAGATTTCATTTGTTCCCTACCGTCTTCTTCCGGAAACCATGTCATCATGGTCACTGTTGATTCCTTCACCAAGATGGCTCATTTCATAGCCCTAAAGGGATTACCAACAGCCCCTGAAATGAGTCGCATATTCATGAAAGATATTTTTCTTCTCCATGGTCTTCCGCAAGAGGTCATTTCTGATAGAGAGCCTCAAAATGTGTTCCGATTTTGGAGAGCTTTTTGTGCCTTATTAAACATTGATGTGTCCTTGTCCTCTAGGTTTCATCCACAAACCAATGGTCAGACTGAACGGGTGAATTAGGAACTTCAACAATACCTGAGATGCTACTGTAATGCCACTTAAAGTAATTGGTCGGATTTTCTTGCCCTTGCTGAGTTCTCCTATAATAATACAGTACATAGCGCAACCGGAGCAACACCTTTTTATTGCACTTATGGTTTTCATCCTAGGGCCATTTCCACTATTCCTTGTAAAACTTTGTTTGTTCCTGCAGTCACTTCTTTTGCGTGGCGAATCCGCCAAATCCAACATCTAATCCATACCACTCTTTTGGACTCTAAACAAGCAATGAAACGGAAGGCGGATGGTCAACGTCAGAAGGCACCCTCATATCAAGTAGGACACAAGGTGTGGCTTTCCTCCAGATTTCTGTCCTCACGGTTTTATCTAAACAAATTCAAACCTCATTTTTATGGACCCTTTCGGGTACTGCAAGTATTGAACCCTGTTCGCCTAAAACTGCCTCATACCTGGAGAGTTCATCCTGTTTTTCATGTGTCCCAGTTAAAACCTTTCATTCCTGATCCATACAACCGACATTTTCAACTACCTCCTCCCCTTTCTGTGGATGGCCATCCTGAATATGAGGTGCAGGAAATCTATGAATCCCGATTTTTTTCAGAACGAACTGAAGTTTTTGATTCGCCTGATGGTGTTATCCCCTCAGTGATTGCTCATGGGAGGATGCCTCATCCGTCCATGCCCCCCGGTTGGTTCACCTTTTTTATTCCTGTTGTCCTGACAAGTCTGGGGCCTCGGGGAGGCTTCTTCGTACTTCTGTGTAACTGTGTCAAAACAGAAAGCACACAACTGTGATGCCACGCTTAACCCCGACATCTCATTTTTTCGACCGCGGTCGGACCGCAACTCCGATTATCAGAGCACCGTCTTCTGCGTTTTTGCACAACATTTTTGGTGCGTTTCTGGAAGCACATTTCGTGCTCCCGGTTGCTTCGTCCTTACCTGTCTCCATGACATTTTTTCTTGCTTGTTGGTGGTAGACGCCTCTTCTTTTCTTTTTCCTTCTTTTCTTCTGTTTTTTCTGTGTACTTCGTCTTTTTCTTTCTCCTGGTGTCCATGCTGTCTTCTTGCTGGTTTCCATGTTGTCTTCCTTCTGTTCCTTTTTCCCAGCATGCTTTTTCCTTTTAGACTGCTACTTTTTCCCATTCTTTTCTATGGGCCTTTCCCAATCCAACATGGTGTTGTTTTCCCTTCCTGTGTTGTCACTTTCTGTCTTCCAGTATATAAGTCACTCACTCCTGACCTGCTTTGCGTTGCAAACACTACCTTCTCGTGGTGATCCTCGTTCCTGTTTGTCGTGTTTTCGCCAGTTCCTGTTGCTCTGATTGAGATTTTTTCTGAATCTTTTCCTTTTTTCACTCTTGTTTTTTCCTTTTTCAGGAGTTCCGGCTTTGAGGTTTTTTCCCACATTATTTGGGTTTATTCCCTCTGGGACTCCTTCTGGAGGGTACGGTCTGCTTATGCGTTTCCTGTCAAGCAGCACCGTGGCTACTAGAAAGGGTCACCCTTATCTTAGTCTGTCCCGAACCAGCAGAAGACCAGGTGCTCTTTCAAATCCTTCAATCAAAGGTGAGAAGCATCGTGCAGATCGTGACAACAACCATCTCTTTTGGAGAAAAGCAAAGAAACTTTTTTTTTTGTAATTTGTCATTCCCAGAGCTGGGGCTCGGCACAGGCTCAGAGAAGGCATGCACGCATTCATCTCAGATGGTACCAGATCAGACACATCCTTTTGTGTCAGCCTCTGTAAAGGTTTGAACAAAAGTGAATAATTTGGAATCCACTGGCAGCAGTAGCCAACCATTCCCAAAAAACATTCTCACGTCTCTCCGCATTACTGGTGGGTTCATTTGCATTATTGTTGAAATTCTTTCTTGGGACACCTTCCTTGCAGCTTTCTCCATGTGGTGGCCCAAGTATTTTATTTCCTTTTGACAATACTGCAACTTTGCTGGGGAAACTTTGGCCCTCATTACGACCCTGGCGGTCGGTGATAAAGTGGCGGTAATACCACCAACAAGCCGGCAGTAACTACTGCCAAAATATGACCATGGCGGATAGAACTCTGATAGACAGCCAATGTACCACACCGACCGCTGGGGCGGAAACAACAGCCACAACGGCACAGGCGTAAGTCAATGATCCGCCCACCATATTAAGAAACAGCAAACCGCCACCTTTTCTGGGGCGGTACCAACAACATCAAAAGCCTGGCAGAAACTGAGCTCAGAAGGGAAAGGACTCACCATTGGAGACAGAGGGAACAACCGCGCCGCCATGGAACCTGAACTGCATGTCTTCCGGATGATATTCTATGTTCTGCTCCACCACGAACACCAATGCCGGCGAAGACGATGACGGTGAGTACAGCCGCCTAGCACACAAGGGAGGGTGGGAGAAAAATGAGAGTGACACACACACACACACCCCATACACACACCCCATACATACAACCAGATGCATTACAAAAACAATTTTACCATGTCACTCGGCTGAATAATGCAGGGACAAAACGATTTTGTTAAAGTGAATGTAATGAGATCAACACAGTATGAAAAAAAAGTTAGGAAAGACAATAGATATATACATATGTACAGAAAAAGGCACACAGCCCAGTCCTCAATCTGCGTAGGCCACATGGCCACAGGCCAAAGTCCAAGGCCACACATGTCACCTGCTTCAACACAGAGAGAACACTGCAGGGGGCATCAGTTGGTAAATGGGCAGGCACCTCAGGGGGAGGGGGAGCACCTCAGCTGGGAGATGTAATAAGACCACTGGTTCTGGAGGGGGCAACCTGCCCTGTGCTTGATCCTGGTGAGCGATGGGCCACAGTCACTTAGGTGGGTGTCATACCCACTGGTTCTGGAGGGGGAAACCTGCCCTGTGCTTGATCCTGGGGAGTGATGGGCCACAGTCTCTCAGGTGGGTGTCATACCTACTGGTTTTGGAGGGGGCAGGCTGCACAGCAGCCCATGGAGGCAGGATTACATACCGTCCGCCGGTGATGACGGCTGCACAGCGTGGTGCTGCTGGTCGGGGGAGGCTCCTGCCCATCCCCTGCAACCACGGATGGCTGCACAGTAGTGGTGGTGCTGGTGGGGGGAGGCCCCTACCCATCCCCTGCAACTTCGGTCGGCTGCACAGTGGTGGTGCTGCTGGTGGGGGGAGGCCCCTGCCCATCCCCTGCAACCTCGGATGGCTGCGCAGTGGTGGTGCTGCTGGTGGGGGAGGCACCTGCCCATCCCCTGCAACCTCAGATGTCTACACAGTGGTGGTGCTGCTGGTGGGGGGAGGCTCCTGCCCATCCCCTGCAACCTCGGACGGCTGCACAACCATGGCTGGTGGTTGGGGCTCCATCACAATTCCTGGTCCAGGCCCCTGCTCTTCCTGCCTGCTGGTACAGGCTCATTCCTCTTCCTGCCTGCTGGTGCAGACTCCTTGGCCTTTCGGGGTTCAGGTGCAGGCTTCTTGCTCTCCCTGCCTGCTGGTGCAGGCTCTTTGGCCTTTCGGGTGGCAGGTGAAGGCCACTTTCCCTTCTTGTTTGCTGGGGCAGTCTCCTTCCCCTTTACGCTGGCTGGTGCAGGCTCCTTCTCCTTCAGGACATGTGGCATGGATCCCTTTCCACCATGAGTGGGTGCAGTGAGTACGGGGCCCGTAGACTGAGTGGTGTCGCAGCTCAAAGGCTCATCGGATTCGCGCACTCAGTGAGGTCCACGGCCTCGGGGTAAGCGGCATCGCAGTCCCAGGCAGCGGCATCCTTTGCAAAGTCACATGGCGTTGTCCGTGTCGTGAGACTGTTTTTTCTCCAGGAATTCACTTTCAGGGGTCCAGGAACTGGAATGGCACCCTCTGGCAAGCTAAAGTCCACAGCAAATAGACTCAGGTCTGTTTGGTGAAGCCTTTGCTGTCCCTGAGGCTTCAAAACAGGAGGCAAGCTCTATTCCAAGCCCTTGGAGTCACTTCTCAAGCAGGAATACAACAAGGTCCAGTCTCTGTCCCCTTGCACAGGCAGAAGCAGCAACTGCAGGATAGCACAGTCACAGGCCAGGGCAGCACTTCTCCTCAGCTCTTCAGAGGTAGATGTTCCTCTTGAATCCTTGAAGTAATCTAAAGTTTAGGGTTTTGGGTTCAATACTTATACCCCTTTCTGCCTTTGAAGTTCGCAAACTGCAAAGTAAAGTTTCAAAGGGGTCATTACGACCCTGGCGGTCATGGACCGCCAGGGCCGTGGACCGCGGATGCACCGCCAACAGGCTGGCGGTGCATCCAGGCCTAATCTGACCGCGGCGGTTTCCCGCCGGTTTTCCCCTGGCCTGAGGAATCCTCCATGGCGGCGCTGCAGGCAGCACCGCCATGGGGATTCCGACCCCCTTACCGCCAGCCTGGTTCTGGCGGTTTTGACCGCCAGAACCTGGTTGGCGGTAACGGGTGTCGTGGGGCCCCTGGGGGCCCCACCAAGATTTTCAGTGTCTGCATAGCAGACACTGAAAATCGCGACGGGTGCAACTGCACCCGTCGCACCCTTTCCACTCCGCCGGCTCCATTCGGAGCCGGCATCCTCGTGGAAGGGGGTTTCCCGCTGGGCTGGCGGGCGGCCTTCTGGCGGTTGCCCGCCAGCCCAGCGGGAAACTCAGAATTACCGCGGCGGTCTTTTGACCGCGCAGCGGTATTCTGACGGCGGTACTTTGGCGGGCGGCCTCCGCCGCCCGCCAAAGTTAGAATGAGGCCCCAAGTGTCTGTAAGATCCTTTCTTGTTCAGGACAGGCCCCAGCCACACACCAAGGGGTTGGAGACTTCATTGTATGAGGGCAGGCACAGCCCATTCAGGTATAAGTGACCACTCCTCCCCTCCCTTCCAGCACAGATGGCTCATCAGGATATGTGGGCTACACTTCAGCCCCCTTTGTGCCACTGTCTAGAGAGAGGTGCAAAAAGCTTAACTGTCAAACTCACCCAGCCAGGGAATCCACAACAGGCAGAGTCACAGAATGGTTTAAGCAAGAAAATGCCTACTTTCTAAAAGTGTCATTTTCAAACACACAATCTAAAAAACAACTTCACTAAAAGATGTATTTTTAAATTGCGAGCTTAAAGACACTAAACTCCACATTTGTATATGCTCCCAAAGGGAATCTGCACTTTAATAACATTTAAAGGCAGTCCCTATGTTAACCTGTGAAAGAGACAGGCCTTGATACAGTGAAAACCGAATTTGGCAGTATTTCACTGTCAGGACATGCAAAACACATAACTACGTGTCCCACCTTTAACATACACAGCAACCTGCCCATGGGCTGACCTAGGGCCTACCTTAGGGGTGCCTTACATGTATAAAAAGGGAAGGTTTAGGCCTGGTGTTAGAAATAGGGTCTTTGGTTGACAGTCAGGTTACCCCCTGTTCAAGCAAGGACCCTCACTCTAGTCAGGGTAAAAGAGAATCACCCTCAGCTAACCCCTGCTTACCCCCTTGGTAGCTTGGCAGAGCAGTAGGCTTAACTTCAGAGCGCTAGGTGTAAAGTATTTGTACCAACACACACAGTAACTTAATGAAAACACTACAAAATGACACAGCACCGGTTTAGAAAAATAGGAAATATTTATCTAAACAAAACAAGACCAAAACGACAAAAATCCGACATACACAAGTCAAGTTATGAATTTTTAAAGATTAAACTCAAAAATAGCGCTTAGAAACAAAAATGCTTCAATGAGATGTTAACACGGCGTCGTGACGGAGTCGTTCCCAACAAGCCGACACCAGCGGCGCCGGACACGGAGTCGTGTAGACCCCCAAGTACAGTACCTTTGGTGAAAAGTGAAAACAAGCCGATGCACGAAGTCAGGGATCGCGGCGTCTGTGCGGAACGTTGAATCCGTGCACTTCGAGCGGCGTCGGTCACGACGTGGTGCGGCGACTTCCACGGAGTCGCGGACTTCAGCGGGGCTGCTGCGGCGTCGGGCCTGCGAAGAGCGTCGCGTTCCAGCAGAGGTCACGGCGTCGGGTGCAGGCGGCGTTACCGGATTCAGCAGCTGCATCGGTCCGGAGTCGTCCGAAGTCGATTTCCTTGGATTTCCACCAGCTTTCCCTTTCAAGGGCCCAGGAACTTGATAGGGCACCACTTGTCAGAGCAGGAGTCTCTCCAGAGACTCCTGGTGCTGGCAGAGAGAAGTCTTTGCTGTCCCTGAGACTTCAAACAACAGGAGGCAAGCTCTAACTCAAGCCCTTGGAGATTTCTTCACAAGATGGAAGGCACACAAAGTCCAGTCCTTGCCCTCTTACTCTGGCAGAAGCAGCACTGCAGGAAAGCTCTACAAAGCACAGTCACAGGCAGGGCAGCACTTCTTCCTCAGCTATCAGCTCTTCTCCAGGCAGAGGTTCCTCTTGGTTTCAGAAGTGTTTCTAAAGTCTGTAGATTTGGGTGCCCTTCTTATACCCATTTTAGTCTTTGAAGTCACCTTTCTTCAAAGGGGACTCACACCTACTTGTGAAATCCTGCCTTGCCCAGGCAAGGCCTCAGACACACACCAGGGGGTTGGAGCTGGCATTGTCAGAGGCAGGCACAGTCCTTTCAGATGAGAGTGACCACTCCACCCCTCCCTCCTAGCAGAGATGGCTAATCAGGAAATGCAGGTTACACCCCAGCTCCCTTTGTGTCACTGTCTAGTGCAAGGTGAAAAACAACCCAACTGTCAAACTGACCCAGACATGGGAATCCACAAACAAGGCAGAGTCACAGAATGGTTTAAGCAAGAAAATGCTCACTTTCTAAAAGTGGCATTTTCAAACGCACAATCTTAAAATCAACTTACTAAAAGATGTATTTTTTAATTGTGAGTTCAGGGACCCCAAACTCCACATGTCCATCTACTCTCTAGGGGAATCTACACTTTAATCATATTTAAAGGTAGCCCCCATATTATCCTATGAGAGAGACAGGCCTTGCAACAGTGAAAAACAAAATTGGCAGTATTTCACTGTCAGGACATATAAACCACATTACTATATGTCCTACCTTATCCATACACTGCACCTTGCCCTTGGGGCTACCTAGGGCCTACCTTAGGGGTGCCTTACATGTAAGAAAAGGGAAGGTTTAGGCCTGGCAAGTGGGTACACTTGCCAAGTCGAATTTACAGTGTAAAAATACACTTACAAACACTGCAGTGGCAGGTCTGAGACATGATTACAGGGTTACTTGTGTGGGTGGCACAACCAGTGCTGCAGGACCACTAGTAACATTTGATTTACAGGCCCTGGGCACCTCTAGTGTACTTTACTAGGGACTTAACAGTAAAACAAATATGCCAATCATGGAGAACCAATTACGTACACATTTTAAACAGGAGCACTTGCACTTTAGCACTGGTAAAGTGCCCAGAGTAACAAAAACAGTAAAATCAGAGTCCAGCACACATCAACAACCTGGGGAACAGAGGCAAAAAGTTAAGGGAGACCACGCCAAGGATGAAAAGTCTAACACGTGTCCCCCCCAGCTAAAAGTGGGGAGCAACTACCCAACCTCATGGGAGTTCTCATCACTAAGGCGGAAGAACCTGGACAGACCATCAACATTGGCGTGCTCTGTACCAGGACGATGTTCCACTGTAAAGTCCATCCCCTGTAGGGAAATGGACCACCTCAACAGTTTTGGATTCTCACCCCTCATCTGCATTATCCATCTGAGGGGCCTGTGGTCGGTCTGAACTCGAAAGTGAGTCCCAAACAAGTAGGGTCTTAGCTTCTTCAGTGCCCAGACCACAGCAAACGCTTCGCGTTCTATGGCACTCCACCTACGTTCCCTGGGTAGTAACCTCCTGCTAATGAAGGCTACGGGTTGATCTAGGCCCTCTTCATTAAGCTGTGAGAGTACTGCTCCAATACCATGCTCTGAGGCGTCTGTTTGCACAACAAACTCCTTGGAGTAGTCAGGTGCCTGCAGCACAGGTGCTGTGCACATGGCAGCCTTCAGGGCATCAAAAGCGTTCTGGCAAGCCTCTGTCCAGATCACTTTCTTGGGTTGCTTCTTAGAAGTCAACTCAGTTAAGGGGGTAACAATGGTACCATATCCCTTAACAAACCTCCGGTAATATCCTGTGAGACCTAAAAAGGCTCTCACTTCAGTCTGGGTCTTGGGAGGCTCCCAAGCCAGAATCGTGTCAATCTTAGGCTGTAGGGGTGCCACCTGGCCACTCCCCACCTGGTGTCCTAAGTACACCACAGAACCCTGCCCTATTTGGCACTTCCTCGCCTTAATAGTGAGGCCTGCCTTCTGCAGGGCCTCTAACACTCTCCAGAGGTGTTGCAGGTGTTCCTCCCATGTGGGACTAAACACAGCAATGTCATCCAGGTAGGCGGCACTGAACTCATCCAGTCCTGCCAACACCTGGTTGACCAACCTCTGAAAGGTGGCAGGGGCGTTCTTCATCCCAAAGGGCATCACATTGAAGTGGAAGTGCCCATCTGGGGTAGAGAATGCTGACCTCTCCTTTGCCCCCTCAGTTAAGGCAATCTGCCAGTACCCAGATGTTAAATCAAACGTACTGAGGTACTTGGCAGCTCCTAACCGATCAATGAGCTCATCAGCTCGGGGGATGGGGTGTGCGTCAGTCTTGCTGACCGCATTGAGACCCCGGTAGTCCACACAGAACCTAAGTTCTGGAGTGGCACCAGGAGCAGCAGCCTTTGGGACCAAGACCACTGGGCTGGCCCAAGGACTGCTGGAGTGCTTAATAACCCCTAGGGTTAACATTTTGGAGACTTCCTCCTTAATGCAAGCCCTGACCCTGTCAGTCACCCTGTAAACCTTATGTTTAACAGGTGTACTGTCCCCAGTGTCCACATCATGTGTGCACAGGTGTGTGACTCCTGGGATCAGGGAAAACAGCGAGGCGAACTGTCCCAGCATGTGGCGACAGTCCCTCCGCTGTTTCTCAGTCAGGGAGGGGGAGAGGATCACTCCCTCCACAGACCCATCATTCTCTCCTGCAGACAGGAGGTCAGGAAGAGGCTCACTCTCTTCCTCCACCCCGTCATCTGTCGCTAGGAGCATGGATAGCTCAGTTCGCTCAAAGTGTGGTTTGAGGCGGTTGACATGTAGGACTCTCAAAGGGTTCCTGGGGGATTGCAAGTCTACCAGATAGGTGACCTCGCTCTTTCTTTCCACCACCTCAAAAGGCCCAGTCCACTTATCTTGGAGAGCCCTAGGCTCCACTGGTGCCATGACCCACACTTTTTGTCCAGACTGAAACTCAACCAGAGTGGCATTCTGGTCGTACCACCGTTTCATATCCTCCTGGCTTGCTTCCAGGTTCTCCTGAGCGAGACTCCTGAAGCGGGCAGTCTGGTTTCTTAGTGCCAGCATGTAGCTAAATACATCCTGGGGTGGTTTACTAGGAGCTTTCTCAAAAGCCTCCTTCACCAGACTGAGCGGTCCCCTCACAGGGTGGCCATAGATGAGCTCAAAGGGGCTAAAGCCAAGTCCCTTTTGAGGCACCTCCCTGTAAGCGAACAGAAGGCATGGCAAGAGGACGTCCCACTTACACCTTAAGG
Source organism: Pleurodeles waltl (assembly GCF_031143425.1). Classification (NCBI taxonomy): domain Eukaryota; kingdom Metazoa; phylum Chordata; class Amphibia; order Caudata; family Salamandridae; genus Pleurodeles; species Pleurodeles waltl. The sequence continues at coordinate 470,505,985 of NC_090439.1, forward strand.
GCTCTGACAGGCCCTGAATCATGCCTTTCAAGGTGCGGTTGAATCTCTGAACCAGACCATTAATTTGGGAGTGGTAAGGTGTGGTGAACTTGTACGTTATCCCACACACCTTCCACAGAGACTTCATATAAGTGGATATGAAGTTTGTACCTTTATCAGATACCACTTCCTTGGGGAAACCCATGCGGGTAAAAACTCCCATCAAGGCACGTCCCACCACGGGGGCATTGACCGTCCTTAGAGGAATGGCTTCTGGGTACCGGGTGGCATGGTCCACCAAGACCAGGATGAACCTGTTGCCCATGGCTGTCTTGGGATCCAGAGGCCCCACAATGTCAATTCCTACCCTTTCAAAGGGAGTACTGACTACCGGCAAAGGTTGGAGGGGAGCTTTGCATTTCCCCCCACTCTTGCCACTTGCCTGACAAGTCTGACAAGACCTACAATAAGCAGCTGACTGCTTGTGCATCAAGGGCCAGTAAAAGTGGGAGACAAGCCTCTTATAGGTCTTGTCCTGCCCTAGATGTCCTGCCAACGGCACATCATGAGCCAAACCCAGTAGGAAGGCCCTGAAGCACTGGAGTACCACCAGCATACGAGCTGACCCAGGCTCAGGAACCTTAGGCTCACTATACAGGAGGCCATCCTCCCAATAAATCAGGTGAGTACCTGGCGCCTCGCCAGCCGCCTGGGCTGCAGCCTGCTGCCGCAGCCCCTCAAGAGTAGGGCACTCCTTCTGCGCTGTGCAGAATGCTTCCCTGGTGGGTCCCCCTTCCTGCTGCCAGTGTGACAGCTCAGGGACCTCCCCTAGTTCAGCCACCTGCTCCCCTGTAGGTTCCGGGGCGTCACCCTCAGGCTCCGCCTCCTCCCGGACCGTGGGAACTTCTGGGGCCGGTTTCCTGCGCCCCCTGCCCTTCCTCTTCTTGGCAGTCCCCTGGGCCACTGTTTCAGGCTCCAGAGGCTCTTGACTACCCTGATTGGCTGCCATAGACCGGGTGGATACGCATACCCACCCAGGCAGACCCAACATCTCCAAGTGAGACCTGTGTTCCACCTCCTTCCAAGGGGAATCCTCCAGGTCGTTACCTAGCAAACAATCAACAGGCATGGTTGGACTCACAGCTACTTTCCAGGAACCTGAGACCCCCCCCCCATTCAAAGGGAACATGCGCCACTCTGCAGAGGCGCTCAGAGTTGTCTATCGCAACTACTTGGTGAAGTACCCGGGGATCAATCTGCTCTTCAGACACCAGGTGACTCCTCACTGTAGTCACACTGGCTCCTGGGTCTCTCAGAGCCTCCACCCTCTGTCCATTGATGGTCACCCATTGCCTGTATTTCTTAGTGTTATCAGGCACTAGGTTTCTCTGGACCATCTCACTGTCCCCTAGTGAGACAAGGGTCATTTCTGCTGGTTCCCACCCACCTGAAACCAACTCCTCCCCAAGCGCTACACTGGCCAAACCCTGGGACGGTGCACCAGTGGGTGCCAGTGTATTTTTGGGGCATTTGGGGTCCTCCCTCACATGACCCACCTGGTCACATGCATAGCACTTACCTGGGGGACCACCTGCCACTGGCTTCCCTTTGGACAACCATGGCTTCTTTTCACTGGGGGGTTGGGAAGCCTTACCCTGGGAATCAGTTTGGGGTCCTTTAGAGAACTCCCCCTGTTTGCCCTTACCCCCCCCTTTCTTCTGAGAGGGACCCTGCCCACCCTTGGCGTGGTCTCCCCATACCTCTTTTGGACCCTGGTGCTCTCCCAGCGGTCCGCCGGGTCAGTCAGCTTGCTGTCAATGAGGTGCTGGCGCAGCTCTGGAAAACATGAACTGTACAAGTGCTCCCAAGCAATTAAATTGTAAAGCCCCTCGTACGTGTTTACCTTACTGCCCTTCACCCAACCATCCAGGGCCCTGCAAAAAGAATCAACACATTCCAACCATGTTTGGGATTCCTTTCTCTTGTAGGATCTAAACTTCTCCTTGTACTGCTCAGGGGTGAGACCATACCTGGTGAGTAAGGCCTCCTTCATGACAGGGTAGGTGAGACTCTGAGCATCCCCTAAGGCTGTCAGTGTGTCCCTCCCCTCTGCCTCAAAATGCTTCCACAGGGCTGCCCCCCAATGAGCTTCAGGGACCAGGTTCATGTGGAGAGCTGACTCATAACCCTTGAACCACAAGTAGATATCATCCTCCCTCTTATAATCCCTCACAAGGTCTTTTGGGATGTGTACCCTTCTCTCCGGCTGCACTGTAGGATTGCTGCTACCATCCCTACTGGACTGGCTCCTCTGATCTAACTCCTTTAAGTTAAGCTCATGAGCCAGCTGCATCTTCCTTTCCTCAAGGACTGCTCTTCTCTCATCTCTTTCTTTCTCCAGATTGAGCTTCTGCAGCTCCAATTGGTATGCCCTCTCTGCCTGTCTGTCCTGCAACTCCTCAGGTGTCAGACCCTTGGATGAGACACTGCTACCTGCCCTGGAGACCTTCTCCCTGGACATAACAGGCCCACCCACAATACCATTGTGTACTGAACACTCTTCCTCATCCTCCTCATTTCCCTCATCCTCTGTGTGCCCTTCAGTGCTCTTGGCTGTCACCCAGGCCCTCAGCGCCTTTTGCAGCTCCTCCTTCCTGGATGAGCTCTTAATGGGACAGTCAAAACATTTACAGAACTGCTTCAACTGAGCTTTGGTATAACTCTCCAATTTCTCAAGGTCAAAGTCAGCTCCAACTGATGCATCTCCAAGTAGAGACACGATGAAAGGTAAAAAGAGTGCAAAGTTCCAAATGCAGAAACAAGTTCCCAAATTAAGTTCAAAGTCAATCAAGGATCAGCGAAAAAAACAAAGTGGACGTAGGGAAAAATCCACAAAAAGAGGAAAAGCAAAAATCTCAAGACAAGCAGTATGTGGTCACGTAGTGGTCTGAACTCAAACAGTAGTGTACACTTAATTACTGTATGTCAAGTACAAATACAAGTCCAAATCCCAACCACTGATCACCAATGTTAGAAATGGGGTCTTTGGTTGACAGTCAGGTTACCCCCTGTTCAAGCAAGGACCCTCCCTCTAGTCAGGGTAAAAGAGAATCACCCTCAGCTAACCCCTGCTTACCCCCTTGGTAGCTTGGCAGAGCAGTAGGCTTAACTTCAGAGCGCTAGGTGTAAAGTATTTGTACCAACACACACAGTAACTTAATGAAAACACTACAAAATGACACAACACCGGTTTAGAACAATAGGAAATATTTATCTAAACAAAACAAGACCAAAACGACAAAAATCCGACATACACAAGTCAAGTTATTAATTTTTAAAGATTAAACTCAAAAATAGCGCTTAGAAACAAAAATGCTTCGATGAGATGTTAACACAGTGTCGTGACGGAGTCGTTCCCAACAAGCCGACACCAGCGGCGCCGGACACGGAGTCGTGTAGACCCCCAAGCACAGTACCTTTGGTGAAGAGTGAAAACAAGCCGATGCGCGAAGTCGGGGATCGCGGCGTCTGTGCGAAACGTTGAATCCGTGCACTTCGAGCGGCGTCGGTCACGACGTGGTGCGGCGACTTCCACGGAGTCGCGGACTTCAGCGGGGCTGCTGCGGCGTTGGGCCTGCGAAGAGCGTCGCGTTCCAGCGAAGGTCACGGCGTCGGGTGCAGGCGGCGTTACCGGATTCAGCAGCGGCGTCGGTCCGGAGTCGTCCGAAGTCGATTTCCTTGGATTTCCACCAGCTTTCCCTTTCAAGGGCCCAGGAACTGGATAGGGCACCACTTGTCAGAGCAGGAGTCTCTCCAGAGACTCCAGGTGCTGGCAGAGAGAAGTCTTTGCTGTCCCTGAGACTTCAAACAACAGGAGGCAAGCTCTAACTCAAGCCCTTGAAGATTTCTTCACAAGATGGAAGGCACACAAAGTCCAGTCTTTGCCCTCTTACTCTGGCAGAAGCAGCACTGCAGGAAAGCTCCACAAAGCACAGTCACAGGCAGGGTAGCACTTCTTCCTCAGCTATCAGCTCTTCTCCAGGCAGAGGTTCCTCTTGGTTTCAGAAGTGTTTCTAAAGTCTGTAGATTTGGGTGCCCTTCTTATACCCATTTTAGTCTTTGAAGTCACCTTTCTTCAAAGGGGACTCACACCTACTTGTGAAATCCTGCCTTGCCCAGGCAAGGCCTCAGACACACACCAGGGGGTTGGAGCCGGCATTGTCAGAGGCAGGCACAGTCCTTTCAGATGAGAGTGACCACTCCATCTCTCCCTCCTAGCAGAGATGGCTAATCAGGAAATGCAGGTTACACCCCAGCTCCCTTTGTGTCACTGTCTAGTGCGGGGTGAAAAACAACCCAACTGTCAAACTGACCCAGACAGGGAATCCACAAACAAGGCAGAGTCACAGAATTGTTTAAGCAAGAAAATGCTCACTTTCTAAAAGTGGCATTTTCAAACGCACAATCTTAAAATCAACTTACTAAAATATGTATTTTTTAATTGTGAGTTCAGGGACCCCAAACTCCACATGTCCATCTACTCTCTAGGGGAATCTACACTTTAATCATATTTAAAGGTAGCCCCCATATTATCCTATGAGAGAGACAGGCCTTGCAACAGTGAAAAACGAAATTGGCAGTATTTCACTGTCAGGACATATAAACCACATTACTATATGTCCTACCTTATCCATACACTGCACCCTGCCCTTGGGGCTACCTAGAGCCTACCTTAGGGGTGCCTTACGTGTAAGAAAAGGGAAGGTTTAGGCCTGGCAAGTGGGTACACTTGCCAAGTCGAATTTACAGTGTAAAAATACACTTACAGACACTGCAGTGGCAGGTCTGAGACATGATTACAGGGTTACTTGTGTGGGTGGCACAACCAGTGCTGCAGGCCCACTAGTAACATTTGATTTACAGGCCCTGGGCACCTCTAGTGCACTTTACTAGGGACTTAACAGTAAAACAAATATGCCAATCACGGAGTTACTTACACATTTTAAGCAGGAGCACTTGCACTTTAGCACTGGTTAGCAGTGGTAAAGTGCCCAGAGTAACAAAAACAGTAAAATCAGAGTCCAGCACACATCAACAACCTGGGGAACAGAGGCAAAAAGTTAAGGGAGACCACGCCAAGGATGAAAAGTCTAACACCTGGCAAGTGGGTACACTTGGCAAGTCAAATTGGCAGTTTAAAACTGCACAGACAGACACTGCAGTGGCAGGTCTGCGACATGATTACAGGGCTAATTATGTGGGTGGCACTATCAGTGCTTCAGGATCACTAATAGCATTTGATTTACAGGCCCTCTGCACCTCTAGGGCACTGTACTAGGGACTTACTAGTAAATCAAATATGCCAATCATGGAGAGCCAATTACACATACATTTTACAGAGGAGCACTTGCACTTTAGCACTAGATAGCAGTGGTAAAGTGCCCAGAGTACCAAAAACAGCAAAAACAGAGTCCAGCACACATCAACAACCTGGGGAACAGAGGCAGAAAGTTAGGGGAGACCACGCCAAGGATGCCAAGTCTAACAGAGTTATACTTGGTCCTTCTTCATTTCTCGTTCTTATCTCAACTGCATGATAAGGTGGGGGATGATTAATCAATAACTGATTTATGAATTCTTCGTCTGAATCAGTCTCAAATGTAACTGTCTTTTTACCCTCATTGTCTGCTGTCTGCTCTGCCTTCGTTGTCCGTTTCTTTCTTGTCTTAGGCTTAGTACTGGCTTCTTTCTCTTCACTTGAAATAGCTGGAAACATTCTCACGCCATCTAATATGTCTTCTCCTGACATTTTCTGCTCTGCAGGGCATTTATCTTTTGAAAGTTTCTTAATTGCTTTCTGCATTCTGTTCTCATATTTAGTGGACATCTTGTCATGAGCAATAAGGCCCGTATTTATACTTTTTGACGCTAAACTGCGCTAACGCAGTTTAGCGGGGAAAAATTTTGCGCCGGCTAACGTCATTCTGAAGCGCCATGCGGGCGCCGTATTTATTGAATGGCGTTAGCCGGCGCAAGCAGACCGGCGCTGCCTGGTGTGCGTGGAAAAAAAACACGTACACCAGGCAGTGCCGGCGTTGGGAAAAGTGGCGCTAGGGCGTCTTAAAAATGGTGCAAGTCAGGTTGACGCAAAAAATCGCCTCCACCCGATTTGCGCCATTTTTAACGATGCCCAGACGCCATTTACATGACTCCTGTCTTAGTAAAGACAGGAGTCATGCCCCCTTGCCCAATGGCCATGCCCAGGGGACTTATGTCCCCTGGGCATGGTCATTGGGCATAGTGGCATGTAGGGGGGCACAAATAAGGCCCCCCTATGCCACCCAAAAAAAAAAAAATTATACTTACCTGAACTTACCTGAATGTCCCTGGGATGGGTCCCTCCATCCTTGGGTGTCCTCCTGGGGTGGGCAAGGGTGGCAGGGGGGGTCCCTGGGGGCAGGGGAGGGCACCTGTGGGCTCATTTTGGGCCCACAGGCCCCTTAACGCCTACCCTGACCCAGGCGTTAAAAAGTGGTGCAAATGCGGGGTTTTTTGACCCGACCACTCCCGGGCGTGATTTTTGCCCCTAAATTCCTAAACACTAAGGGGCTCAAATTATGTGGGTCATGTGTCAACATTGGGATATTTACCCTGAACCATGTGTCCACGTTCAGGAGAACTCCTTGTAACTAAGTGTCAAGCCTCCCACCTTATATACCTTAAACAAACCCTTCGAGTAAGTTATGAAATTCAAGTGCTAACTGTGTTCGGTCTGTGTCAAAAACATGCAAAGGAATGGACCCTGCCCTGATGCGCATTCCCAAGACAGAGAAGCTGTACTTTCCCTTGATGGAAACATTCCCAGGCTGAAGCCTTTTCTTATCATATACCTTCCACATCCCCCATGTTTTGTTCCAACACGGTGTAACCTCGTGCTAGGGAGAAGAGCATAAACATGTTCTATGTAGAAAACAAGCTGTGCATGAAAAAATACCTGTGCCACCGATGTGACGCCATCTGGAGCTAAGCTAAGCCCAAAATGGAATCAGTGGTCAAGATAGAGTAAGTGGTTAAATACAGATAGCATTACACTCTACCCTTTGACCAGTGACTCTCATAACATACTGGTCCAAAAGTAACCCTTTTCAGTATAAACACTGTAAGTAGGTTAGGTATGCATTGTACAGAGCAAAACAGCATTATTATAATACAAATCACTACAAGAACTCCACCTCAAATAATAGTGCACAGTTGCCCGAAATCAGGTAACCAGTTAAATAACCAATCCCACCACCCTTTGCAACATCTTGTCTTACTCCTTTCATCAATTCAGGTAAAGCATCAATATGAGACTGTTTTGCAATGCAGCTTTTCTTGTGCCTCGTGTACCAAGCAGTAATTCAGGTAAGGCAAAGGAGGTATGACTGATGTTCTTAACCATCAAACATGTTAACTTGTTAATAACTCGAGTATTATAAACAGCGAATCCTGGAACTCCTACTAAAGAAATACTTAAGCTCACATACTCTCTTTTAGATAATAACTGAATTTCAGAATCACAGTCTTCACTTAATTGAACTGTTTCCCTTGGATAGCAAGTATATACAGAGTGAAATGGAAACATCATGAGTCCTAACAATGTAAAAGACACGGGCCCCCAGTTATATTGGCAGGAATGTGCATATAGGTGTTATTTCCACAAGAGAACAACCACCCCACTGGTAGTTTAACATGCTTGATGTGACTATCAGCAGTCACAATGTGTCAGCAAGACATGCTATTATTTATATTTTTACACATTTTATTGTTCCTATGCTGACTCAGCACTCATTGTTCCCACAGGATCTCTTGAGGTGACCCCGTTTTTGCTTCAAGGTGCATTTTAGCACATTTTCCGATTTTGTAAGTATCACAAATTAAGTTGTAGCAGACATCACCAGTACTAATATTGTAAGTAACCATGTGGGTCAGATTGTCCCATTTTTCAGCCGTTACCTCTTAGGGTGTAAAGTGTGACAACAAGTCACTTTCTTGAACTGCTCCAACTTTGTTGGTGGCACTAAAGATTTGCATTAAAACGCTTGTAGGAGTCAGTATGGCGACCAAGCAAGTTGATATAACATCAATGGTACTTTTCTTATTTGTCTTGCAGAAATCCGATCTGTTGAGCATGGGTAGTGCCAGATGGGTCGAGACGTTTTCATTTAAATACAGTAAAGGTATTGATCGGCGCGTTTGGTCAATCACTTTGGAGCTGGAGGCTTTCAGTCCCTCCCGACCCCACATGCACACGCCCAAATACCGACCAGGCGGTACAAGCAGCACAAAGACACCTTGCAGTATCATCTGTAAAAGAAACAAGTATGATCATTCTCGCAAATCACAGTTATCAGATGGTACATATTCCCACTTGTCCTGTCCTGGTTCCATGACTAACAATATATTGTCCCTGCCTTTTGCTATGATTTCTGCTGGTTCAAGAGGATGATTTGGGGATTCTACCCACATCTTAGCACCAGGATGTTTGTCGCTTAAGTCAAAACCTCCCTCTCCACGCACTGTAAGAGGGGCTAGTGCAGTCCCCTTTTTAACTATTCCTCAATATACTGGAATAATGAAGATCTGCACAATTCTGTCTCCAGGTTGTACTATCAAGTCAGTGTCTCCACAGTTCAAAAGGATAATCTTAATCCTTGGTAGTCTGCATCAATCACTCCCCCCCAAGACCTGAATACCTTTGAGTGTCAACCCAGATCTAGGAGCAATCAATCTGAAGTGCTCCGGGGGACTCTGTATTCCAATGCCTGTTTCAAGAAGTACCATGTCTCTGTGTTTCAATCTGTACACACTCAAAGCATGTAAATCAAGACCTGCAGATTCTGGTGTAGATCGTGAAGGAGCTAAGTTTCCTGGTTTTTATTTCCCAATACATGAATGTATTTGTTGCTACATGTGGTTGTATCTGTGACGCTGGGGTCAACATTCACATTTGTATCTGCATTTGTCAAGGGTCTATTATTCAAAATTTGAAGGGCTTCATTTAAATGCTCTCTTCAGTTTTTTAAATTCCACCAGATACATTTTGTAATTGGGCTTTCAGTAAGCCATTCATTCTCGCAATCCGTCCTACAGCGTGTGGATAATATGGGCTATGCTAAATCCACTCAATATTGGGTTGTTAACAATAATCTTGTACCAATTTACCTTTGAAATGTGACCCGTTGTCACTCTAGATTTGGAGTGGGACTCTGTAATACAACATCAACAAGCCCAGTGTTTTGAGAGTGTTTAACTGAGTGGTACGTTTGCAAGGGACGGCAATCAGGTAGCCAGAATAAGTGTTCACTACTGTGCAGGCGTATTGACACCAGCGGCTATTTGGTAGTGGCCCATTGTAATCAATCTACCATATCTGCCTCAGCAACTTCTGTCTCCCCAACTGATCTATGACAGTTTGAGAGACAGATCTCTGTTGTGTGCGTTCAGACATAGGACACTGCATGATCACTGTTTTTATCAAGTGTAGGGGAAGGTGCATCTCTCTAATCCCTGCCCACCTGTTATTGGCCTTCTGTTCTAGATGTCCATGTTTTTGGTGCACCCACTGAGCCATCCCCACCATGTCAGAATCCTGTGTCGCCACTTCTGCCTCTGAGATTTTGGCTTTGTCGTCTGCAAGGGAATTAAACCATAGTTCAAGTGAGTGGGTGGGGCAGCGGGCATCTACATGATACACAGTAACAGTACTTTGCTCTAGCATTTCCCAAATTTCTTGCCAGAATTCTTTGCCCCAATCAATCAATCAATCAATCAAGTATTTGTAGAGTGCACTACCACCCGTGAGGGTCTCAAGGCACTGGGGGGAGGAGGGTAGGTGCTGCTACTGCTCAAATAGCCAGGTTTTGAGCCGCTTCCTGAAGGTCAGCAGGTCTTCGGTCTGAGGTAGGGGCAGAGGAAGGGTGTTCCAGGTCTTGGCGGCGAGGTAGGAGAAGGATCTGCCTCTGGTTGTCGCTCTTCGGATGCAGGGGGTGGTGGCGAGAGCGAGGTCGGCGGAGCGGAATTGGCGGGATAAGGTGTAGAAGGTGATTCGTCTGTTGAGGTAGGCTGGACCAGTGTTGTGGAGCACCTTGTGTGCGAGGGTGAGGAGTTTGAAGGTTATCCTTTTGCTGACGGGGAGCCAGTGTAGGTCTCTCAGGAGAGGGGTGATGTGGCTGTGGTCATAAAGGATCAGGCGTGCGGAGACGTTTTGTATGCGTTGCAGTTGTTTGAGGAGTTTGGCCGGGGCTCCTGTGTAGAGGGCGTTTCCGTAGTCAAGTCTGCTGCTGACGAGGGCTTGGGTGACTGTTTTTCTTGTATCTGTAGGGATCCATCTGTAGATCTTGCGGAGCATGCGGAGGGTGTTGAAGCAGGGTGAGGAGACGGCACTTACTTGCTTGGACATGGAGAGTGTTGAGTCGAGGATGACGCCCAGGTTGCATGCGTGGTCGGTGGGTGTTGGGGCTGCTCACAGAGAGGTCGGCCACCAGGAGTCGTCCCAAGGTGTGGGGTTGGCGCCGAGGATGAGGACCTCCGTCTTGTCTGAGTTCATCATCCATTCTACGACGGCCTTCATTCCTTCGTGGAGGTTGGATTTGGAGGTGAGGGGGTCCTTGGTGAGAGAAAGGATCAGTTGGGTGTCGTTGGCATAGGAGATGATGTTGAGGTTGTGTAGCCGGGCGACGTGGGCAAGAGGGGCAATGTCGATGTTGAATAGTGTAGGGCTGAGGGATGATCCTTGGGGAACGTCGCAGATGATCTTGGATGCTTCGGAGCAGAAAGGGGGGAGGTGGACGCTCTGGGTTCTGCCGGAGAGGAAGCAGGTGGTCCACTCCAGAGCTATGTCCGGGATCCCTGCGTTGTGGAGGCGTGTGCGTAGGATGCGGTGGTAGACGGTATCGAAGGCGGCCGAGAGGTCCAGGAGGATGTGGGCCGCGGTTTCGCCATTGTCAAGCAGGACCCTGATGTAATCCGTGGCTGCGATGAAGGCGGTTTCGGTACTGTGGTTTCTGCGGAACCCTGACTGGGAAGGGTCCAGGATGTTGTTTTCTTTGAGGAAGTGGGCCAGTTGTCTGTTGACGATCTTCTTGATGACCTTGGCCGGGAATGGGAGCAGGGAGATGGGACGGAAATTCTTGAGGTCTCTCGGGTCCGCCATGGGTTTCTTGAGTAGGGGTTTGATTTCAGCATGCTTCCAATTCTCGGGGTAGGTCCCGGTCTCGAAGGAGATGTTGATGATTTTGCAGAGATGGGGTGCAATGGTGGCGCTTGCTTTGTTAAAGGTGTGGTGCGGGCATGCGTCTGACAGAGATCCAGAGTGGTTAGTGCTCATTGTTTTGATTGTGTCGTCGTCATTTACGTTGGCCCAGACGAGCAGGGGGTCACAGTTGAAGGTGGGTGGAGAGTCAGCGGAGTCGGTGAGTGGAGGGAAGGTCTGGCTGTAGAAGCTGTCATGGATGTTTGTGATCTTGTGGTGGAAGAAGGTGGGGAGGGAGTTGCAGAGGTCCTGTGATGGCGGGATGTAGTTTGTTCTGGAGCTGGGGTTGGCGAGTTCCTTCACGATATTGAAGAGCTCCTTGCTGTTGTGTGCGTTGTTGTCCAGGCGGTCTTTGAAGGAGGTTTTCTTTGCAGATCTGATGAGGTGATGGTGATTACGGATGGCGTTCTTGAGGGCAGCATGGTTGTCCGATGTCTGTTCGTGGAGCCACTTTCTTTCCAGTTTTCGGCAGGTTTGCTTGGAGGCTCCACACCTAGTTGGAATGTATTTGCCAGTTATGTGCATGCCATATGGGAAGCCAGATGACTACCCATTGGCTGTACACCAAGGATCCGTATAAATGTAACAGGTCCCAGGCAATTCTTGTTTCAGTGCCTGATATACAGCAGACAATTCTGCATATTGACTACTCTTCTCTTCTCCTGTAGTGGACAGCGACTTCTTGGTGGCTGGGCTGTATGACACTGAATTCCAATGTATTTTGGCCCCCACATACTTGGCTGAACCAAGGATCCGTATAAATGTAACAGGTCCCCGGCAATTCTTGTTTCAGTGCCTGATATACAGCAGACAATTATGCATATTGACTACTCTTCCCTTCTCCTGTAGTGGACAACAACTTCTTGGTGACTGGGCTATATGACACTGCGTTCCAATGTATTTTGGCCCCCACATACTTGGCTGAACCATCAGTAAACCATACATGCTTCCTATCCTCAGGGGACAAAGATTCAAATGGCTCACCCCACCTCACTGGTGACTCTTTTATCTTGGGTACCTCCTGCATCACCTCATTGTCCTGTATGGGGGCTTGTGCCCCCTGTTAATGCAGGGCTGCTGTTCCAGCTGATCCCACTAGGGCCCTGTCCTGTATGTACCACTTCCATTTTATAACACTAGCTTCCTGTGCATGTTCTATTCAGTGAGTTTTGGGTGAACTCATCACCCACTGCATTATTGGGATCTCAGATCTCAGAATTACATTATGACCAAGGGTAATTTGCTCAGTGTCTGGTGGAGCCCAGTAACACACAAGTAATTGTTTCTCAAAGGGAGTATATCACTCTCCAGAATCTGGTAGCTTTTTGGACCAGAAACCCAGGGACATCCTCTTTCTTCTCTTTTTTTGCCACATGCTCCAATTTACATATTGCCACTGAACGGTTACATGTAACTCAATGTCTCCTTCCTGTACTGGCCATAAGTCTAAAGCCTGTTGATTCACCTCCTTTGCCAAGTCAAATGCACACTGCTGCTGCTCTCCCCATTCAAACTCATGCTTCTTTCTTGTCACTTTGTACAAAAGGGCCCACATTTGACTCAAGTGAGGGATATGCTGTCTCCAGAAACCTAATGAAGACCAATGAATGGCTGAGTCTTCTGCTCGCTACAGGGTGTGGCAAATTCTAATATCTTTTGTTTTGCCTGTGGCCACACCTCTCTATGTCCCAGAGTCCTGTGAATTCCTAGAAACTTCACATTTTGAGAGGGTTCTTGTGTCTTATCTAGATTGATCATCCACCCTTTGCTAGGCAAGAGTTCCACAACCCGGTCTGAGTCTACACCTGTTCTTGTGTCTCTCCCTGAATCATCAGATCATCGACATAATGAGACAGTTGCACCCCAGGAATGACAGATACTTCATCCAGGTGTTCTTCCACCAGCCAGTGACAGATGGTGGGGCTATGCACACACACTTGGGGGAGCCGTAACATCTTAAATTGCCTGCTGCTATGGGAGAAGCTAAATTGCTCCTGACTCTCAGGGTCCAATGGTATAGAAAAGAAAGCATTGGCAATTTCAATGGTTGCATACGTGGTCCCTTTATGTTTTTGTATTCTCTCAATCAAAGTGATGGTGTCAGGGACCGCAGCTATCAACGGAGGTGTATATTTGTTCAATTCATGGTAATCAATAGTCATTCTATAGTTCCCATCAGATTAGGCAACTGGCAACAAATGATTGTTCCACTCAGTGGTGACTGGGCCCACCACACCTGCCTCTATCAAATACTGTATAGTCTTACTTATCTCCTCATGCCCGCCCGGAATTTAGTACTATTTCAAGCAAACAACCTTGATTGCTGGGGGCACTTTCTTTGGGGGTATCTTTAGGTGACCCACTTTCACTGCTGCCACTAAAATGTACCTCTTTGACCAAACTGATAACTACCATCATCTAAATATAAAGTAATTCCCTTCAGAATGTCAATTCCCAATATATACTCTAGGAGGGGCACAATCAAAACAGTATATTCTCTTTTTGGCGTTCTCCCAATTTTCATTTGAACAGTAGTCTGCACTGTGGGGGTTTGCTTTCTGTGATGGTGTAGTGCTGACCTGTAAACTTTTTTGGATTTCCATAAATTAAAGAGGTCTCCGGTGTCCACTAAGGCCCAGACCATTTGAACATTTTTGTGCTTCTAGTGAATTTCGAAATCAACATAGGGTCTGTCATCTTTACGGGCCCATCACTGTACCAGAGCTTGGCCTGTTTCATAATCTGATTTAAACCTGTCAACTTTTGCCCCAGTCAAGTCTGGCTATATGCACTCATATCTTTGAGGAGATTCCTCTCCTTCCCTGTTTTCAGCAGCTAACCAATCGGTGTCCAGATCTTACTCTTTCTTCCACCATGAAGAAACATTTTTCTCCCTCTCTGTTCCTTCCTCCTGTATCTGTGACTTACCTCGAGTCATTCCTTTGTTATCCTGCTTATTTACGTTTCTGCTGCCCTCCTTTCTGTCCAGCCCTCACTTATCTCCCACAGACTCTTAGTATCCATCCCATATATCTGCTCTTTGTTGACACCATCCTTCAACAATGCACTAACATATCTCTCCTAGATACTCTGTTATTGGTAGTGTGACCCTCAGACCATGAGGCTCTCTCAGGTGTTGTCCAGTCTCCAAGTTCTCCTAACTCGTGAACTGCCTGCAGTACATCTTTTAATGCCTGCCCTGACTTATTAATTAGGAAAGTCATTATTATCTGCTTGTAAGCTAGGGTAGCTATCCGAATGATGTTGTTTCATACTGACATTTTCAGTGGAGCACCTTACAAATTGTGAGCCTCATCCAAGAGAATAGCAGTTTTTATGCTGTTGTCTTTAATTCTCTGCATAGCATCTCTCAACGTGTACCAAGCCTTATCATTTGGCAGCCATTCTGAATCAGTATGATATTTTTGGCTACGTCCCACAACTGCCAATTGCAACAAGTTAGTTGCTTCTTGATTCCCATAACCTCTAAGCTTGCGCTTGTATTTTGGCGTCGAAACTTCCTTGCATCTCCCTCATCCAGTGCTACCCCAGAAGCTCCTATGTCAAATTACTGCAGCATCCACGTAAGCAATGCTTCCCCTAGTTTTTTCCGAAACCTATCCATAATGTTGCTAATCTCCTGCTGAGAATAATCTTCTAAGGAGAGCATCTCAACCCCCAGGTTTTGTGGAGTGCCCTGGATAGTCCCTCCAAATATAGGCTGTGCATGAACCACTCTCTGTTTGTCTGGGTCAAGCTGGCCCCCACATTTTTTAACTGACTCGTCGCTGGAATCTGAAAAATCATTGGAATCCCAAATATTGGCATACTAAAAACCAGGGTCCCAATTTAACCCTGCTTTAGTAATGGCTAAATGAAATTTCTTTGGATTGACTCTACCCTTCCGTTTACAGTATCTATGTTGGGGGGGCAATGCGAACGGCTGCCTATTCTGAAACAGATTGATAAGTGTCCACTTTATCCTGCAATAACTTATTCTGACAAGACAGCATGGTTACGATATTTTCAGCTTCAACTGGCTGCCTCTCCAATTGCTGATTTACTTGTTCGGAGCACACCTTTCATGCTTTCTATCAGCAGATAACAGGATCCCTCCCTATCTGCCTAAAATAGATAAATCACATCCCTGTTCTATTGGCACTTTCTGTAAACAGAGTAAAACTGTTTTTGGTTCAGCATCGACCCAATTCTCACATAATCCTGCTTCACAAGACCATTCATTCGCAAGAACATCATAGAGTGCCTTTTCCCATCCTGGTATGTCATTTGGCACCTGGGAAACTGCCTTCAACTTTTTGCCAAACATTTTCACTTTTAAATCTTTCACTTCCAGCTGACTACGCCAAAATGTCATGCTTAGCTTCAAACTAAGAGGGAATGAAGCCAAAGAATGGAGCACCTTTAGTCTGAGTAATTAATGTATTAAGGCACTTCCCAAATCTCTAACGAAAGCACACAAAAATATGAACATGAACATTTAATTTGAAAATAGTGTAGATACCAAAATAATCACAGCAGTTAAACACTGATAGGCAGAAAAAGTGCAATACGTCACCAATTAATATCTATGCAGTGAATATATATAAATTTCTGTATGGGCATTGCAAAGCTAGAAAATTAAGAATTTAAATGCATCACCATGGGGGTTGACTTCTTTATCCATGCCACTATCAAGCCAAGGAGCCCTGGACGGCTGAGGCAGTAGGAGATTCTTTTAACATGGGATAGTTTACCCTGAACTGTGCATCCACGTTCAGGAGAACTCCTTCTAACTCAGTGCCAAGCCTCCCCTACTTATATACCTCAAAGAAACCAAGAGGAAGGTTCTGACACCCCCCCTTCACGTAAGGTATGAAATTCAAATGCTGGCTGTGCTCGGTCTGCATGAAAAATCACGCAAAAGTACCGGACCCTGCCCTGATGCACATTCCCGAGACAAAGAAGCTTACCAGGCTGAAGCCTTCTATTATCATGTACCTTCCACATCTCCCATGTTTTGTTCCAACACGGTGTAACCTTGTGCTAGGAAGAAGAGCTTAAACACTTTCTGTGTAAAAAACAATCTGTGTGTGGAAAAGTACCTGTGCCACCAATGTGATGGCATCTGGAGCTAAGCTAAGCACAAAATGCAGTCAGTGGTCAAAATGGAGTCAGGAGTTAAATACAGATAGCATTAGACTAACCAAATTATGAAACGCATGTGGGGAGATAGAAACATGTAGGCAAAATACAAAAGGAGACAAAAATAATTTTGGAAAAATATATCTTGAACTACAGAATACTAGCTAGAAAAATAAAAAGAGTGAATGTCAGCATGATAGATTACATTTTAGAAAATGGGCATTTCAAGGGGAAATGGCAATCAGCTGAGAGAGGTATTCCTCTCCAAGGGACAGCATTCAGGGATTTTTCATCCTCATCCAGCAAAGCATCTGGATCAACAGCAAAGTTCAGTCAGAAGTGTCATCAGGCAAGGTAGAAAGAGAGAATCAGAATAAATCTTTAAAGTCCATCCCTAACATAAAACACATAAATCATGTTGATTCATTGGTTTAAAGGCTTCCTGTCATGTAAAAGGGGCATCATCCAATCATCGCCATCTGGAGATGCCAAAGTTGCATCAGTCCATCCAATTCTCAGACTTTCCCTGCGAACCATCTTCCATCTGTGTGAATCCATACATTAGTGGCAACAATTTATTTCATGTTAAGTTTACAGGCCAGGATGTTCCTTTCCAAGGTCACTAAACTAGAAGTCTCTGTGCAACTAACAATGAGCCTATTGATCCAATTTGCAAAGCTACTCATGAGAACCGAACCTAGAGAAAAAACTCATGTTAGAAAGAACAATGATTCATCACTTTTACTTGGCTGCAAAATATACGCTCTGCAGAACTCTTTTAAGCTTACATAAGAAAACTCAATTGCATTCCAGCTACTGATTGCAATTTAATAAAACATGGAAAATATAAACTTATAAACTCATCAATATTAACATCTCATAAGCATGAGCAATACATTTTACTTTAAATGATAACTTTGTCAGTACACTTTGGTAAATGTGGTTGAGAAGTGCAATTGTTACATTTTTGCACATACCTTTAAACTCACAAATCACACATTAAACAGTAGAAAATGAAGTTTGTTTTGATACTAGCAATTAGTCCAGCGTATAAATTAAACTTTAACATCATTTTTATTTCACTAACATTTTGTTTGTAAGGAAGACATAATTGTGACCACCAACAAATGAGAACATGAGCACATTTAATATACGTGTCACTGCAGCTTTCTATGTTAGGCTGTCAAACATGGGACATAAATCATCACCTTATGCTGTCGTCTGGGTCATTTAAAGCATTATTAAAAGTTATGCTCCAATGCTTACTTCCTTAGATACTTTAGGAGGTGGTCCCAGATCATCAGGCTAGGCACATAGTGGATATAATTTTTCCAGTCGTCACATGTGAGTATTTCAGTTTTGGAAGCATTCAATTTGAGATGGCTCTAGGTCATCCAATAATCAATGGCTCAGAGGCAGCTGAAGATTTCAGAGTTTCCAATGTCTCTGGGGCTTTCCGGTTTAAGGCGTATTTGTGGGTCATATGCATAGCTATAGCATATGAGCTCAAATTCATTGCTCATTGCCGGCAATGACAATGTAGATGTTGAAAAGTGTAGGTGAGATGATAGAGCCCTGAGTGACCCCTCCTTTGGTAAAGTATGGTTTGGAAGAGAAAGGGGGAGAATGGATGACATTTGTTCTGTTTTGAAGGTAGGATGTGATTCAGTCCAGAGCAGTCCCCTCTAAACTGGCTTCGTAGAGTCTTTGATTACATTGTGGCAACTGTGTCAAAGGCAGCTGACAGGTCCAAGAGAAGTGTTGCAGCAACCCCTGTTCTGGTCTACACTGTTTTCAAGGTCATCCCAGATGGAGAAAAGGGAAGATTCTGGGTCTCTTCCTGGAAAGAATCCTGTTTGTATGGAGGTATGTTCAATGAATTCTGACATCTGGGTGAATGCTGCTTTTACTACCAATTTGCCGGTGAAAGGTCCATTTGTAATTGGTCTGTAGTTGTTGGGGTCATGCAAGCCCTGGTTTGTTTTCTTAAATAATGGTTATAGGTATGTATTTTTTAGGTCCTCAGGAAAGTTTCCCATAGTTAAAGAATGATTGATGATTCTTTTTACTGGTATGGCAGAAGATTTGTAGTGGACAAGGGTCAGAAAGGCAGTCGACTAGGCTGCTTGCTTTGGCCATATCCAAAACTTTACATTGGGCTATTTCTTTGAAGGAATGCAGAGGATGGACCAGTCTACTCTTGGAGGGGATTTTTGGAAATGGGGAAGTACTGGTGGTTTTCCTTTGTTTTAAATAAGAGTCCAACATGTCTGCCTTTGTTGGGTAATGATTTGCCAGTTTGTCAGTGAACTCTTGAGTAATGGGATGAGTTCCTTCTGTGCATTTAGGTTTACAAAAGTCAGTGAGAATTTTATAAAATTCTTAGTTTACACATCAAGCATTTTGAATTCTGCCTGAATAGTACCTTTTTTAGCATTTTTGATTTTTGACATATATTCCGTTAGATTGCTGTAGATGAAGTTTGTCTTGATTGCTTTTTGTTTAGAGCCAGGTGCATTGCAGCTTTCTAATTTGTTATTGTTTTCTTTTTTTAGGTTTGTATTTCTCCAAGCAGCTTGATTTTTGTCCTATTGTGTTGTTCTTAGTGGTATTAGGTTATTAAAAGCTTCCTGTAGCCACTCAAAGTTTTTGAATAGGATGTATTTTATCTAGATCTGTGTTGGATGTTTATTGTATTTGTTCCACGGTCCATAAGTGGGTGTATAAAGGCAGTCTTAGATGTGTTGATTTGTGGTGTTTTATGTTGGAAAGCTAGCATATAGTGCTCTGACTATGTGACTGGAATAATCCTTTAAAAGTTAACTGGTTCTGGATAGGCAAAAATGATATCTAGGATATGTCCAGCAAATTGTGTGGGTTTCTGTATGCAGGGTCGGCCTTAGCTCTTGTGGCACCCTGTGCGAACATGTTTGTTGGTGCCCCCAATGATCACCTCTGCCACGGAATCCATCTCTATTACCCTTTAACAGTGCTTCTCTAGTCTCCATAACCACGCTTTCTCAGATGCATTTAATTCGTTTTATAGAGACACTCATACGTGTGTCAGAGCACTTTACATTGCACACACATTACACAGAGACAAATCAATCATAGCTGAGTAAATCAGTGTATAAGAAATGTTACAGTGCTATAAGGTGTAGGATACACGTCATCCATACTGGTAGGCTGTATAGTTTGAATGCTTGGTCTGGAAAAGCACAAAGATTCTAAAATGTAACACCCTGGCTTGAGGTTTTCCTTGATTTCTACCCAAATAAACCCTTTTTGCAACAATAGGGTAATGAAAGAGTGGCGAAAAAATCATAAGCTCTAATCTAAACCTTGCAATATGCAGGCAGTTCTTTGACACATTAGATTTCAGTTCTATTTTAGGATTATAAATTGCAAGTAACAAAAGGACCTCTCTGACAAAAATAGTAACTCACTGACCTATTTGCACTATATGCACTTTCTCACCTGCCTGGTACACATTCATTGCAGCAGGCATATTAACCCTTTCTGCTATTTTAAAAGTTCACACCACCCTAGAGGTTGCCCTGGTGATGTTGTTATCCCAAAGGACTGCTTCCGTGTAGAACATTCTGTTAAAATGTTGCGCCTTGGAATAAAAGGCCGTAGGGGTGCCAAGGAGGACGGGGCCTGGCCAATGTATATTTGTATGTGTCCACTCAAAGCAAGTGCCTCAGCATTGTTACTGATTGTCACTTGAGCACCATGTAAAGGGGCACCTATTTCTATTCTTGAGTACTGGCTAGGTCTTAGGTGTGAACAAGGTGGGCAGAATCAGGGTCCTACTTGTGTCTTCTGAAATAGAAACTGTGTATGAAGGAGAAGCAGAGGCTAATGATGAAGCGTGGGGTTAAGTGGAAAACTGGACCTTGAAAAGAGAGTCAGATTTGTACCGGAAGTTATTCCCACTCCCTCATGACAAGCACTTGCAGATTGCACAGGTGCAACTGAGCTGCTCCCGGCTTTGCGATGCACAGGCACGGTCTGTCCTTCACTACTTTTCCACTGGTGCTATCAGAAGAACACATGCCAGTGCTCTCTACTTTCTTAGTTACTTATGCTGAGGATCTGTGCTTGCTTAGCAACACCCAAACCTCTGCATGCCATCATGGGCTTGCTCACACACTGGAATCTGCTCTCAAATTGGGAACACATGACACCCTGCTTAGGCTGGCAGAGTCATGCCTGGCACAAAGGCTGGAGAGCAGAAGTAGGAAATGAGACTCCATGTAAGACCCACCACCACAGATAGTGAATGCCCCAGCTCAGACACACAGAGTACTTGGGCCCGTATTTATACTCCGTTTGCGCCGAATTAGCGTCGTTTTTTTCGACGCAAATTTGGCGCAAAACTAACGCCATATTTATACTTTGGCGTTAGACGCGTCTAGCGCCAAAGTATGGGCAAATAGCATCATTTTTTTGCGTGAACGCCTTCCTTGCGTTAATGAGATGCAAGGAAGGCGTTCCCGTCTAAAAAAATGACGGCGACGCAAATGCGTCGTATTTATACTCCCGGGCAAAAATCACGCCCGGGAGTGGGCGGGTCAAAAAACCCCGCATTTGCGCCACTTTTTAACGCCTGGGTCAGGGTAGGCGTTAAGGGGCCTGTGGGCTCAAAATGAGCCCACAGGTGCCCTCCCATGCCCCCAGGGACCCCCCCTGCCACCCTTGCCCACCCCAGGAGGACACCCAAGGATGGAGGGACCCATCCCAGGGACATTCAGGTAAGTTCAGGTAAGTATAATTTTTAATTTTTGTAATTTTTTTTTGGTGGCATAGGGGGGCCTTATTTGTGCCCCCCTACATGCCACTATGCCCAATGACCATGCCCAGGGGACATAAGTCCCCTGGGCATGGCCATTGGGCAAGGGGGCATGACTCCTGTCTTTACTAAGACAGGAGTCATTTACATGGCGTCTGGGCGTCTAAAAAAATGGCGCAAATCGGGTTGAGGCGATTTTTTTGCCTCAACCTGACTTGCCCCATTTTAAGACGCCCTAACGCCATTTTCCCCCTACGCCGGCGCTGCCTGGTCTACGTGTTTTTTTTCCACGCACACCAGGCAGCGCCGGTCTGCTAGCGCCGGCTAACGCCATTCCATAAATACGGCGCCCACATGGCGCTTCAGAATGGCGTTAGACGGCGCTAAATTTTTTGACGCTAAATTGCGTTAGCGCAGTTTAGCGTCAAAAAGTATAAATATGGGCCTTGATGTCATGTGGTACTCTGCTGTATTACGTTTAATAAAAAAGATAGCAGCACAATGAGACGAGCACCAAGCATTTCATTGCACCTTATTTCGAATGTGTCACGCTGGTAGAAATTGAACAATGCAATGCTTGAAGCGTATGATAGATATTTATGTGCTTAAGTATTGTATTGTGAAATTTGTAAACAGGGCTGTAGCCAGGAATATTTGTTTCGAGGGGCGTGGCCCCTAATAATGACATCATGAAGAAAAGGTTTGAATCCCTGGAGTTTGTCTTTCTTTGAGAGTTAGGGAACCCATAATGTAACATTCAAACCTACGTTTGAAGAGCACTCTTACATCTGCTCTCTTTGTCTCTTTTCCTATCAGGCTAACCATACTAATAACTAGACAAGGATTTACGAGACTTAAGTTCTCTATAGGTTAATTAGTAGGTATAAATATGGAGAAAAGTTCGATTTTACATTACCCCTTTTGGAGACCATAGGATACACAGTCATCCACAACTAAATGGCCATCTTAGGGAACCTATTTAAGATGGTTGATGACATTGTCTCGTTCCCTGTCCTATTTTGCACCTACAGTGGCTCTACAAATCACCAGGAAGGACAACTTGTAGAGAATGCTGGCTGTTTCAATAACCACTGCATTAAAAACAAAGATGCCACATGCATATGGTACATCATGATGGGGCGGGACCCTTCCGTGGTCCTCAACTCTACGTTTGACCAAAGGTATTTGAATCAGACACATTTGCCTGTTTGTAAGGAAAGTGATTCTCACTTCTCCTGATCTTCAACTTGAATTTCTGCCAGCGCAAACCCAAGCCACATAACCATATGTTTGCATTCATTATGTTTGTAGGCATCACTAAAACAGTTGCTATTGCCACCTGCAGGTAAAGTAAAGCATTTGGTCAACCATCAACCTCCTCGAGGTAATGTAAAATTCAGGCATAGTGGCTTTACTGAAAGACGATCTTCCTAAAATAGTGTTACCCTGTGTTTATTGGTCCAACAAAAAATAGTTCACTGCTGAATCCTTTATATTTCCATATATCCATCAAACCCCAGTACTGCACAAAATGCTTGAGGCAGAATGATACTGTCTGATGTCAGACAAAGAACTAGAAAATATTTTTGTTAATACCTGGTCAGATTAAATATCCACTACTTTAATAATGCATAATTTTGTGGTGTAGCTGCCTGCAATGTTATAACACTGTGCCAACTGTGATATTTTTTTATGTATGATTCACTTGGAGACCAAGCTATCACAGTTGTTTACAGATTAATTTATTTCTCAAAATCAGCAATTTGCAATGTTCACGGAGCTTGTTCTAAATTTTAGTACATGCCCAGAAAAACCACAGGGACAAGGCATATTATTATTCTGTTTGTAAGCATTTGGGCCCACATTTATACTTTTTTAGTGCCGCATTTGCGTCGTTTTTTGACGCAAAATCGGCGCACACTTACAAAATACAATTGTATTTTGTAAGTTTGCGCCGATTTTGCGTCAAAATGCTGCGCAAATGCGGCGCTAAAAAAGTATAAATATGGGCCTTGATTTCTTATCAAATATTTACAATACTCTCTGATTTGGAGTAGGGGGTGGTTAATCAGACGTCATCTCCTGTAGCACCTTAACATACCTGATCAGGTCAGACTGACTGTCACCCAGCTCACCTGTCTGTTTGTTCCCTGATTGCGTGGAGACGAGTCACCCAAAGTGTCAGGTTGAAAGGCTGTGACATACCTGGCAGCTGCAGCCCATGCCCAGTGGTGCTCAAGGGGCAGGTGCAGACATAAGCACTAGGGTCCATGCTTCTGGGCACTCTGCTTTTCTTGCAAAACTCCCCTATCAGGGACCTGTGAGCCTCTCGTATCCCAGGCAAGAGCAGGCAGTGGTAGGCAGAGCAGGTGCTAGTAGGTGGTGGTGCTTGCTGCAGTTGCCCACCAAACATCCTGTGTGTCAGGCAAGGTCGGGACAAGTAACCCATGCAGTGTCAGTACCATCACAGCACAGGTAATCGAAGAGGGCTATCACTAACAACGTCCCAATGCTTATTTAATAATTTTTAAAAAACAGTTTAAACACTTATTGTTTAAAAAAAAACAGTTCCTGGATAGTTAATGCCGCCCTTGAATCGCCTTGTGCAAAAAGAACAGTTGATGGACAGAATGTAGACCAAATCAAACATTCACCCCAGTCACAGATCAGGGTTTAATCCATCAGTTTTTTTGCTCACCATGCCATTCCAGTTTGGACCCAGCCATATGCAAATCAGTCCTGACCCTGTTCCCCATGGGAACAGTCCAGCCCGAACTGCCAGGCCAGGTCCTCCCTGGACCAGAAACAAGCATCCTGGGACCGGTTTTGGGGTATCACCCCTCTTCAGCCAGGCTAGCTTGAATCAGGTGGCATAGTGAGCACGGGACCCACGTCTGGGCATACCCTTCCCACTTGGGGCGACAAACGCAAAAAGAACAGTTGATGGACGGAATGTAGACCAAATCAAACATTCACCCCCAGTCACAGATCTGGGTTTAATCCATCAGTTTTTTTGCTCACCATGCCATTCCAGTTTGGACCCAGCCATATGCAAATCAGTCTTGACCCTGTTCCTCATGGGAACAGTTCAGCCCGAACTGCCAGGCCAGTATGCAGGCAGTTCTTTGATGACAGTTAATAGCTTACTTTTCTATATTAGGATTTTAATGTATAAACTGCAAGTAATAAAAGGACTTCTCTGACAAATGTAGTGACCCCCTGACCTATTTGCATTATATGCACTTTGTGATCTGCATGGTACATGTTATTTGCAGCAGGCATAATAACCCTCTGTGCTACCTTAAAACTACCACTAGAGAAAACTCTGATCTCTCTCCAGGCATAACATTAATCACCAGTTATCTTGACATATTTATTATTGCCTGAAAATTGCTGGAAGCAAGGAACGCCGCAGCAGGTGCTTTTAAAACCATACATACCTGCAAGCACAACACCCCCACCAAAAGACAGCACTCAGTGCGGTGGCACCAGTCACACCGCCCTAGGTGATGTAGGCTCATTGTGACTAGGCCAGTGATGATAGTATTTCTATGAGCATATTGGGTTTCTCAAACCAAATGTTTAGGTCACCAAGAATGCATATGTTAGTGTGTAGTGGTATAAGGTTTGAAACTTTACCTAGAAATGTGCCTGGGAATGTTGCATTGCTAGGTGGTGGTCTGTAAAAGAGAAGGATGTTACAGGAGGAAGTCCGTGTAGGGTTGAATCTGCTGATGAGGCCTCACAACCTTTATGGAAATGTCATCAGCTTTTGTGAGATTTATTGTTTGGATGAATATAACAGCTAGTTCACATCCCCTTTGCCTATACGATTTTGTGTGATAGTTTGATATCCTGGAGGAACAGCTCCATACAATACTGTGGCCATGTCATCTCCCAACCATGATTCAGTTATGAAGAGTAAGTCAGGTTGTGTGTCAGTTAGTAGGTTGTAAATGTGGTCCTTGTTTTTAGGGTGTGATCAATAATTTAGTAGGAGACGGTTTAGAGATTGTGTTTTGGTTGTGATGTGACTTAGTTTTGAAGAAGAGTGAGCAGTATTTTTTTTAACTTGCAGCAGGTGTGTCATTAGTCCTGGTATTAACTGTAGGAAGATAGCAATAGTGTTGTTTTTCTATATAGTATTAGTTGTCCAGCACTCTTAGAAGGCGTTTTGATGGGTCTGAGAGTATGGGTGGCAGAAATTGAGGTTGAGAGTGAGTTAGCGAGCTGTGTTGATTTTGTAGAGTAGCCTTGTTGTCTTATAGACATGGAGAGGCAGAGTTGTGAAGAGTGGCCTGTTGTTTATTTTGTTTGCGTCTGTTTAGGGTGGAAGGTTTATGGGTTAGGGATGGTGGTAGAGCATGTAGGTCATTTTTTAAGGCTCTAAACTATGCAATGGAGGCGGGTGAATGAGAGTTGGTTATTTGTGATAGGTGTTGGTGAAGATAGGAAATTTGGGTGTAAAGATGGTTTAGGATGTGTATTATTTGCGTAGTCAGGAAGGTGGGAGTGGATGTATGTTTCTAATTTGTCATGGAATGTATTATGCTATATTATGTGTGTGAGATGTTGATGTGCTGGTGTGTGTTATGTTTTTTTTGTGGAGTGGTAAGAGGAGATATTTATGTAGTGTTTTTCTGAGAAGGATTTGTATGTAAAGTACTGCTGGTGAGTGGAAGTTGAATGCTAAAGTGGATGGTGATGTGTTTTGTAAAAGAGTGTATGTAGTGTGTGAGAGGGGATGAAAAAGAATTATGAGTGTGTTAGATTTGATAGCTGGACGAGATAATATGTGTGATGGATTGGAGTGTAAGGATTGTTTGGTTGTTTGTTTTCAGTGATATAAGGAGGTGGGTGTTGTATGATATGATGTAGGGCTGAATATAGGTTTGATGGTGACAGAAAGGTGTCTGTTAAAGCGAGTAAGGGGTAGAGTTGGTGTTTTGTATGAATAAGGAGTGTGTGTCTGGATGGATTAAAGTTATGTATAATGTCGCTTTGTGTTGTATTGATGATATGTGGGTTTGTTAGTGGCAAAGGACAGAGTGGTGTTTTGTGTGAGAGTGAAGGTGCCATTGTGTGGTAGTTGTGGGATTTTGTAGTGGTTGTTAAGACACTGAGGAGAGTGTATTTGCTGAGAGCATATTATTCTGTTTGTGAATGTGGATGGGTTAAGGTGGTGGCTGGTGAATGGAAAAAAATAGGGAGAGGTATCTCAAGAGATAGTGGAACACTGATGTTATAGAAGAAATAAAGAATGTGTTGCCTCTCCCTTATCCTTCCTGTGGGTAATGATGGGCCGAGATACAAACACATAGAGGACTAATCATACTATGAGAGCAAATCCTGAGCTGCATATTGAGCACTATATACATAACAGAAACACACATGGAAATTTTGTGAATCAGCAGGCATTTTGATAATTTTCGGTGTTAAAGTTAAATGTAATTGTAAGCACTCTTTCCATCTATTTAGCATTTTGTAAAGGTTCCATCGTGTTCTTATCTCTACAGCCTCTCACAGATGCTCAATCTTGACTACTTACTGGTTGGTATGAGGAGCGAAATATTTATCTAGCTCATTCATAATTAAATTCTACTTATTTCATTACATCTTCTTTAAAAGTGAACTGCTTTAGAATAGCGGATCCTAGCTTTGCATAGCACAGAATACAAGTTTGTCTGCATCCTTTGGCTAGTTACTGTCAGATGGTGAAGTATTGCATTTGCTTCACCATTCTCATATATGGCTAACTTGAAATAATTTGCTACAAGTGGCTCAATCTAGGGTATTATTGTGACTTTGTATGCAGTTTACTCTTCTACAGTAAGTGATCCTCAGTTTACTTAGAAAGCTAGTTCTGATGCCAAGTTCTTTTGGTCAGGAATGTAATTGGCCTTTCCTTACTGAACAGTACAGCACAACAAGAAGATAGGGCCTGAGTTAGATATTGGCGGAAGGGTTACTCAGTCACAACTGTGACGAATATCCTATCTGCCAAAATCTAAATCCCATTATTTCCTATGGGATTTAGACTTCAGCGGATGGGATATCCCTCACCGTTGTGACAGAGTAACCCATCACCCATACCTAACTCAAGCCCCTAGTGTACACAGATCCAGCAAACTATCCAGATCATCCGTTTCTGAAACAGTGGTTTACCACACAGCAGCCGAACTATGGTCTGTTCTAATGTATTAAACATGTTGAACTGATTTTAATAAACTGAGGACCTGATTTACAAAGGGCCTCCGCAGTCGAGGTGAAGGCCCCACAGTTGTGGTGGGACCTGCATACTGCATTTTCCCATTGCAAACGTCCCGCCAAGTGTGCAGGACCCCCACTACAACTGCAACTACAGCTGTGAATCAGGCCCCCAATGTTTTTAGAATTTCAAAAAGTGTAAAATGGATCAATCAATAATGCCACAGTCATTTTTCATTGTTATAAAGGTCACTTGTGAATATGGTTTTCACCTAGTGTGCTGCAGAATGAAGAAACTGCTACTGCTATATTTGTTCATGCTTGCTTAGAAAGCCACCCTTCCCTGTGCTACTTTCATTGGTTTAAAGGCAGGACTATTCTGTTAATTGATTAAGGGATGTATTCCCCTTGACATCTGTGAATTAGAATTGTAAATTATGTTTCAGGCCATTTTTTATTCAAGACAAATCTCAATTTAGTGCAACGTGTCAACATCTCCGCATCATCTATCGAGTCCTTTTTGCTTATAAAAGCCAAGAAAAGGAATATAGGTTGGTAATAGCTCTTAGTCACCCCCTCCTAAGATAAAGAATAATAGAGGTATCAAATGCTAGCTCACCAGGACCGGAGCTGTGCCACGTTTTCAGTATGACTACTGACTCATTAAAGCATTTTCCCTTAGGCCCATATTTATACTTGCTTTGGGGTGAATTAGCGTATTTTTTTAATGCTAATTCAGTGCAAGGGAGACGTTCCCATCCAACAAATTACTCTAAGGCCCTAGAGCCGAGGTCTTCAAACTGGGGGCGGGCCCCCCTGGGGGGCCTCAAGTGATCCCAGGGGGTAAGGGCACCAGGTTCCAGCCAAAAGAAGCATTACACAGATAAAGTGTTTTTTTTAAAGCAGAAACATGTTATTGCACTTTAAAAAAGGTAACAGTACTTAACTGCAATGTTAACTGCAGTGTAAATACATCTGGACATATTTAAAAATTGCAATCTTTATACAATAATTGTGAAAAATTGGGACCCAATGATTTTTATTTTTCAACTGTGGGGGCGTGGCATTAAAAAGTTTGGAGACCACTGCCCTAAAGCCTTATTTATCCTCCTGTGCAAAAATGGTGCACAGGAGGGAAGCGGACCTAAATAATGGCGCTAAGACTGCTTAGCGCCATTATTTAACGCTTGGGTCAGGGCAGGCGTTAGGGGACCTGTGGACCCATTTCCACAGTCACACACCATGGAAAGAGCCCACAGGTGCCCACCCCAAGCCGCAGGAAAACCCACACCCACACCAGAGGAACACCACAGGATGGGGGGGGGGGGCATCCCAGGTAAGTAGGGTAAATGGAGGAAAGTGCTTTACTCTTTTTTTTAAGTGCCATTGGGGGCTCTGAAATGGGCCCCCCTACATGGCACTGGGAGCAATGGCCATGCCCAGGGGACCCTAGTCCCCTATGCTGGCTACTGGGGTGATGGGCATGACTCCTGTCTTTTCTAAGACAGGAGTCATGTGATATGGATAGTTGTGTGTCAAGAAATGACGCTACTCTGGTTAGAGGAATTTTTTGCCTCTAACCAGCCTAACCTAACGTAATATTTTGGTGCAAAACCCCCTTCCTCCATACCGCCACCCCCACCCAGTTAACATAATTTTCCCAGACGTTAGCCCTCCCTTTGCTCCAGCTTGCGGGATCCTATAAATTTGGCGTCCTGCTGGCGCTTTGGAATGACACAAGCTGGCGCTATACTTTTTGACGCAAAACTGCGCGAACGCAGTTTTGCATCAAAAAGTATAAATATGGGCCTTAGTACCTTTGTCTACAAATTTGACCCAAGTGAATATCCTGTAACTATCCTGAGTTAGGGTCTCATGCTTACATATTGAGCACTCCTGAGACAGATATTACTGCCCAGGCTTGCTTGGCATGTAGTAGACTGCTATTTTGTGCATAGTGACTAGCAGTGTGTCCATACAGCTAATGTAAAATGGAACTTGTGTAATTTATAAAGCTGGCTCTGTTGGTTCAGTGGCCCAATGCATCCTCTACTGGATTCAGTGTTTGATGCAATGGTCACAGGTTTTAATTCCAGCAGGGCTAATCAGCCTTTCATCCTTCAAAAGTTGTTAAAATTAGCACCATTCAGTAAACATACGTTATCTGTCAACTATGCTAAGAGACCTCTTTGGGGGTAAAAGCTGCACTCTAAAAAGACCCATTGGGCCATAAACATAAAGTAAGCACTGGTGGTGGGGGTGCTAAGTTAAGACACAGTCTGCCCCACAGCTTTCAGCTGAGTGGTGTCTTACATATTATGAAAAGCTGCAGCAGCATTATTTTATGGGCTTCCCCATACATCTCGAATCATACTGCATCATCTTTCAACTGTAGCTCACTTAAATACATTTTAAAAACCTCAAGACCAGATGGAGCACCAGGCACCAATGGCATCACCACTGTTCTTTCCTAATCTAACACTGATTTATGGGTCCATACCCATCTCACTCTCTATAGCAACGTGCTTTGAACTTCAGATAGTTCCCTCATCATAGTGAGGTTCCATTCTGCATCCCACAGATAAAAAAGGTGATCCAAGACTGGTAACAATTTACAGACTTTTTGCCCTATTGGATGTAGAGGCTAGGCTTAATGCAAAAGTCTTACTTAAAGATCTAGGAGATCTCAAACTGGGTTGAGGGGGAACAGCAACATGACAGACAATATCCTGGAGCTCTTGATGCTTACACATGAGACAATGAACCAGTAGAAATGTAACCTATTTGTTTGTTTCACTCATAACCGCATGACCTTTGACTGCATAGATTGTAATAAGCTTTGGTTAAAACTTGCGTGTTGGGGTATGCCTGCACCTTTACCCAGAGCTATTAACTTTATACTGGAACACCTGGGCAAAGGTTACATTGGCTCACTATAACCATGTAACAAAGAAGATAATGACAAACAGAAGCTTAAAACATGGTTGTGTATTGGCTCCCCTGCTCTTCAATCTCTACATTCCAACTGTAACTGATGCGGTTGGGGCTGAGGGAACTGACCTGCAAGGCTAAATACTCTTCCCATGCAATCACTGCAATATGCAGACAGTACATTTATACTAGACTATACTGCCACAGGCTTTCAACATCCTTTACTAGCCCTTGACAAATTTTAGAAAGACAACAAATTAGATATCAGTGCTGGCAAATAAGCTATTTTAGTGTTCAGCAATAAATGCTGTAAAGTGAAAAGTTTGAGAATAGGTAACACCACAGTTGAGAAGCAACAGAAATACTCCTATGTCGGGATATGGTTCACCACCAACGGCTCAGTCACAGACCATTTGGTACATCTGAAAGCAAACTCTGCTTCACGTTTCTTGTTCTCCTTCACCTATAGAGCAACATGGAGAAACCAACTATGAAACCATTCCTTGTGGTGCTTAATGCAAACCTCCTTCCATCTCTGACATATGGGCTAGTGCCATTCCCAAGGAAATTGGGCACATGGCTAAACTGTATCTAGAGCATGCTGCTTAGACACTTATTCCTTCTTCCTAGCTCTATTTGTCAAGGTTGGAATTTCAGGTCCAGCAACCAGCATTGAAACTTATGTATCAACTTTTCATCTCTTGCCATGAAATACCCCTCACTAAAGATAACAACTTTAAGTACTATATTTTATGTGCCCTTATAGCCCCTAGTATATGCTACCAACCCTGGGAATATTAACTAAAAGGTACCCTTTCCATCTTATAGCTGGAAGAGTTATGAAAGAGGGAAATCTCTGCCCCACTTTTCACATAGTTATGAAAAAGGTAAAGATTGAGATCTTCACAATCATCAAAACATTCACCTTTAGAACGCAGTCAACACCATCACAGGAGCTGTGCGACAACATTATCAAACTTCTCCCACAACAAAATAGCAAGGATCAATGGCAACATCAAACAACAACCAGGCCCCAAATATCCCATCACCAACCTGACCACCACAAACTGAGAGAGACACCTGACTAAATGGAAAACACTCACAGCAGAAGACACTGCAGCAATAATGCAAACAGTACACTCCGGGGCCCAAATCGACCCGTGCATCTACCACATCTACAAAATGGGAGGACCACCAATCAGCAACACTGTCATCCACATCATGAACACTTCCATCAAACTTACCACTTTCCCAGAACACTGAAAGCATGAAGCAGTCAATGCCCTCCTCATCGGCCGACCAAAGCGAGCTGAGCAACTTCTGACCCATCTATCTGCTCCCCCACCCAGCCACCTTCAACTGCACAACCACCTGGACCACACCTAATCAGATTCCGAAGCAGCCACAGCACTGAAACAGCACTAATCGCAGCCACAGGCAAAATTCACACCGTACTGGACCCTGGAAAAACCGCAGCCCTCATCCTACTCGACCTCTTTGTAGCCTTCAATACAGTGCCCCACTACACCTTCGTCAGAAGTCTGCATGGCATAAGCATCCAATGATGAGTCCTCAACTAGATACGCTCCTTCCTCACAGGAAGAACACAGCGAATCAGACTACCACCCTACACATTGCCATCCAAGAATCTAATTTGTGGAGTCCCTCAAGGTTTATCTCTCAGTCCCGCCCTGTTCAACATCTACATGAATCCCATACCCAACATCATTGGATTCATCATATCATATGCCAATGACACACAACTCATCTTTTCAGTGGCCAACAAGTCAGTCACCACCAGAACCAACTTCTCCAAGTGCATGATCAATGTAGCAAACTGAATGAGATTAAACTGCCTCAAACACAACTCCGACAAAAGTGAAGTGCTGTTCTTTGGGAACAAGAAATGTCCATGGAACTCCACCTGCTGACCATCAGATCTTGAACCTACAACCACATTAACTGATCACTACAGAAACCTAGGAATCATCCTGGATGACAAGTCCTCCTGCTGCCTTATTCCTCACATGCACCACGAGACATTGAAATGGCTACCCCTGAACACCAGACAAATGTTACTCAAGCCCTCATCACAAGCAAACTAGACTATGGCAATGCACTCTTTGCCAGGATCTTCAACCATCTCCTGCACAAGATCCGGACCATCCAGAACGCGGCAGCAAGACTCATCCTAAACCTCTCATGGCGCACCCACATCTCACCACAATTCAGAGGCCTCCACTGACTCCCCAAGCAGAAACATAGCCAATTCAAACTCCTCACATATGCTTACAAGGCACTTCACGACATCAAACCAACATGCCTGAACAACCACCTACACTTTCACCAACTCTCCAGACACCTACGCTTAGCCACACTGTCACTTGCACCCCTCCATCCACAAAAGCAGAAAGGGAGGTTGAGCATTCTCCTATATTGCACCCAAGAACTGGAACAGCCCCCCTCAACACATCAGAACGTTTTCTTCTTTTCTTGTATTATACAAAAACCGAAGATCTGGCTCTTCGAAAAATCCTGCAGGGTATGCCACCCAGCATTCTTTGTCTTACACCTACACCCCTGCTCCAGTGCTGGGATACCCTTACAAGTAATAAATTGCACCTTATAAATCTACACAACAGAAAATAACATAAAACCTGGACATGGAGACATTGTCAAGCAAGAACCATGGAGGCTACATTGCAGAGAGCCTCTCTGGGTATAAATTGGCCAATTGCCTCTCCTGTCATTTGGCCAAACCATTGAGATTGTGGTTTATTCAGATTATGTTTCTGTTTTCCCCCCTTAATAGAGTTAGACAAACATGGCTGTCATATAAAACCCTTTTAAAACAATGGTGCCTGTGTAATTATAAACGAGAATCACTGCTGCATATTGCTTACATTTGATCTGTGTGCTTACCTGAGAGAAAAAGCTGCCTTAGACCGCTCTTAATGAAAAAGGGATGCAGTCAGGTAATGGATGCACTTAAATATGCACTGAGTAGAGAAGATCTCCAAATGACGACCTGTTCGCTAAAATTCATGGAGAAAGCCTTTTGTCTCTCCTGAAGTCTAAAGAGCCTCTGCAAATGGTCTAATCAGCAGAAGACGCTTGGCGCTGACATTGCAGTTCTTATAAAACTGCTTATATGATAAGGGGAGGGGTGGGCTTCAGTAATACATCTTGTATATTTTTTATATCTGCAAGAGAGATACTGGTGTTAGTAATAACTTTTGTATATTTTGATTTCCTATTACTGTATTTGTATTTTAGGATCTTGTCACCTGATACATGCTGCACTTTTCTGGTTTTGTACTAGCCCGGGCGTGTTTAAAGAATTATGGCCCATATTTATACTTTTTTTAGCACCGCATTTGCGCCGCTTTTTGACGCAAACACGGCGCAAACTTACAAAATACAATGGTATTTTGCAAGTTTGCGCCGTTTTTGCGTTAAAAAATGAAGCAAATGCGGCGCTAAAAAAGTATAAATATGGGCCTATGTTATGTAAGAATGACTTTTAGTGAAGAATGCAGTAGACAGCTATAACTCATTTTGCAATAAACCTCTGAATAATTTAACACTTTAAAAATCAGTAAATGGTTAATTGTTATGTGAACGAATACAATGTGCTGTTTTCAACCGGAAATGTAGGTATTTGTTGACATATTTAAGTAACTAGCAGAACATAATAAAATGCACAACCAACATAACAAGAAAACAACCAAAAATGGCTGCACAATACAAAAAGCAGCTAAAACAGAATGCAACACCACAACCACAATGCAATAAACAATATTGCATTGCAATAATGCTGTACAAAAACACAGCAGCACAAAAAAAAACAACAGAACATATAGCCTCCGCACAGCTCTGCCAAACCAATATGTTTTCATAACACTGTGGTAAAAGGTGTTTGGAGCCAACACTACCCTAATTTACCACGAAGGATATGTAACAGCATCGTTCAAAAATGCCTTATGATCGGGCCCACTAAATTATATGGCGCTTACAATGTTGCATGTGGCCGCAGGTCATGGACTCTAGTCTGGGAGGGATTGACTTTTATGTATCAACCGCATAGTTTAACTCCTGCGTATCCGAAACGTCTACTCCGATTCACTTCCTTTAGGCAGCAGAAGAAATTCTGATGGTATTTGTTACGTTTTTAAAAAGTTTTTGCATTTCTACCAACTTTTACATCTGCCTTGCGCCTGGGCAGGGACGATGACTTTGAATACGTCATGCACGTGATCATCGGCGTGCGTGAAGTGATGAAGCTTGTTTATGTACGTCTCTCACGCATGGGGTGTCAAGATGTTTGTTCTGTCTTTTGCGTGCGCAGCGCGCATGGAAGTGCACCGGCCGATCGGGGCTTTACATTCTGGTAAGTAACGTGCGGGCCGCAAACGCGCGGTTGAAATGACATGGACACGGGACACACAGGTAGATCATTACGCTTCCTCGGCCGGGGGTCTTAGTCCCACCCACCTGCCGAGTCAAACACTTTATTAGCTCCCTTGCGTCACGGCGCCCATACCATCTCGCTCACATAAACAGGGAGGTTGGAACCTTCCGGCATGCACGGGGTTTAGACATACAAAACACCCCTGTGCGCCGAGAACTGTGGGGCGCCCCCCCCAAACATAACAATGTTTAGATGTAGCTTTTGTGTTAGACATTGCGTGTTCTTTTTTGTTCATCAAAACTTAGACAAACGAGGAGCAGATGCGCCTCCTAATCAATTCCATCTGCAAAAGGAGAAGATATTGGAAACAGGGATCGCTGAAGAGATTCTGACGCATAACAAGGAAAATGCAGTCTTAATGTGCTAGATTGAAAAACGGAGCACCTAAAAAGACAACTACAAAGAAGAAAGCCATTTCTGATTAAGACGTGTCTTCTCATAGATTTCCTTATCCTCACAGTGCTTCGAGTCGTTAGAAGAAGCACAATGTGTATTATACCGCTCTGTGACATTTATTGCAGTCATAAGTGCGTTATGGTATTTTGTTTGTTACTGTTAGTAATTTTATAGAGCACAAACTGGGCCCCGGGGCATTAGAGCTCTTTACATAAGAACCAAATTATGTAACACGTGTTCAAGCACAGGGAGCTTATGTGATTTGACCAAAATCACAAGATGCTGAGCTGAAAATGGGATTTGAACCTGGTTCCCTAGTTCTAATGGCAACATCTCTGGTAGTTGGGAAGTATATAATCAAGCAGACCAGTATTTTGAACCCAAGTAATGACAACATGTTTGTTTCCTGCAATTTCAAGTTGAGTCAATTATCAACAAATAGCATTAATTCTTCTGTGGCAACTTAACAGTTCTATTTGGAGGACGAGGCAGGTTGTTAGCTGCCCATCTAGCATTTATTGGTGTTAGTAAAAGTGTGAATCCTCATGGCTTCTCTCTCGGATAACAATGTTGGTTCAATAATCTAGTATGCTTAAGGCTTCTTCTGCAAAGTTTTTACTCATGGTGACTTTCAATAGGAACTTTACATTTAGACATTGTTGAGCCTTGATGTGACTTTGTAGTACAAAAAAAACAAATAAATCATGTAAGTCAATTTCCAACTTCCAAAAAGGATTCAAGAGTTCGTATGGACCTAGACGCACCTAGACTTGGCAAGGGTCTCGACTTGCTGAATAGACGACTATCATCTGCCTTAAACTCAATTACTCCAAACTCATGAGCAATGGAGTAAGTACCAACTTTCAACAATCTAGCCCAAAGAACTAGAGACAGCTCTTTTGATGTCAAGAGAGGGGAGGAGCCTTGGAGTGACTATGGACCTCAACCTCAACCGATCCCTGATCCTGCTTGTCAATAAAGTCACATAAGTACAAACTAAACTAGGCCTCTTCAACAAGTATCTTGAAAGCTACCAGCAGCTCTCCAGTACTCATAAGTAGCTCTCTTGTGCAGAGTCCAGATGACCACATTACAAGCTTTCCTTTATCTGATTCAATGTATGTGTACCACAATTGAAAAGTGCTTATTTAAGACAAAAATGTGTGTATTTTCAGAACTCATGAGCTGATGTTTGGGTACACTTATTACTTATGAACTTGGTTCCAGGGGCATTGCTGCTATGGCTGTTATACTTTACTCATGTAGGGGCATTCCACATTGACAGAAATGTTTCACATTACTGCTGGGGACTGTGCCTGAAGCACCCACTGCTGATAATTTTGCATATGGTGGCCGCTAATGTAAAATAGCTTGAGATGATTTTCATTGAACCTAGGTAGCTCCTACTACAGGATAATTTGGGCCCCTTGTTCTCAACAAACAGAGCATCTTTCCATGCTTATGATATCCCTAGAAATTTAAGGCCATTCTAACACGTAATTTCATGGATCTACAATGCTAATGAACTGTATATGTACTTCACTGCCTATCCACAAGTTGTTGCTCCACCTTCAAAGTAAGAGATTCCTATTGCTAAAGTCCAGCGATACTCCCAAAGCAGAACTCTCAGCTTGAGACTAGCACCTTGCCTTAACATCCTCTCCTAGAAGTAAAATGTCTGTGGTGCAATATCAATCTCAGTAGAGGAGGCAACATTTTTGACCTCTTACCATCCAAGATACAAGGCATACAAGACCACTTAAAATTCAGGATGGAAGTAAAAAACGTGGCTTTTCCTCAACTAAGGATGCAGATCCAAGTGGCACCCTAGCACTACAAGACCTAACAACATATGTAGTCAGAATGGAACGCTTCACTTGAGTGCACCAAGACAGACACAAGAAGGAAGAAAGTTCACAAGGAAAGTTACAGTAACTACCAAAATTATGCTCTACCACAACTGACTGTAATTAGTGTAGGCTATGGACTAGGCTTATACTTTTCCTGATTGTCCCAGTAGAACATCTGTCCCAGCTGCCAGTAACAAGAGTGGTCTCAGGGTTGCTTCGGTGCCCAGAGTGGACCGATAAAGCATTAATATGATGGCAATCCACAATCACGAAACAGGACAGGGTTTTCACTGGCTGTCACCATCAACCATCCAAAACAAATCGTACTAATTTCTGAGAGGACAAATACCACAAAGAGATCAGGTATCCATTATTTCAAATGAAACATTTTACCACACAAAAACAGCCAGAACCTTCTACGCGCCTGCCCCTTACCATCTTCTTGACTGGGTACGCTAAAGCATCAGAAAGTCTTTCATTACAAGACAGCTTGAGTCCGATGTAACTTTTTAGAACACTTCTTTCCAAATCTCTCAGCCTTGGTTCCTGTATCCAGAGCAGAACATGGGTTGATGGGGCAGCCATCACCCAATAATTCCTTAAGGGACAGGCAGAGTAAGTTTTATCAACTGACTAATGTAAACAGAGTGCACAATCTATCCTTCACACTTCTCCCCTCCACTACAATATCAAGCGCAGTGACTCAGGGCAGTAGCGCACTTGTGAGCAGGAGGAGGGGCCAGCCGCCACACGTCAGGGCAAGGAGCCCTTTAAAAACATTGTTGCGCTCCCGCTGCTGCGGGTAGCGCACTTGTGAGCAGGAGGAGGGGCCAGCCGCCAAACGTCAGGGCAAGGAGCCCTTTAAAAACATTGTCGCGCTCTCGCTGCTGCGGGTAGCGCACTTGTGAGCAGGAGGAGGGGCCAGCCGCCACACGTCAGGGCAAGGAGCCCTTTAAAAACATTGTCGCGCTCCCGCTGCGCGGGCGGCGCCCGGGCGGCGCCCGGGCGAAGCCCGGGCCAAGGGCGGGCCCGTCATTGCCAGGAAGAGCCAGGGCAGGGCCACCCCCCTAATAATTTGAACGAGGTAGGCTCAAATGTGATGCCCCTTAAAAGCAGTGCGCCTGGGTATATTTAAGTACAAACAATCTTACCCATATCGCACTACCTCCCAATTAGGGCCTATCGGCTTCTGGAATTTATTACCCAAGGTATTCATAACTCCCCCTTCGCGCACTAGTTATAAACGTCTTTGAGGCAAATAGCCTACCAAGATGGGGAAAAGGAAAGCTACCAGTAATCCTACTGAGCAGGGAAGGGCAAAAAGAGCACCTCGACACGCGGCCGAAAATTGTCCGCTCACCCAAATTGACGATCTTATAGAGGAAGTGGAGAGTTTGCTAGCCACGAAACCCTCAAAATCTCGTAGGAAAGATGCTTCTTCCTCCTCTAATGTCATAAAATCTTTCTTCGCTCCTGTACACAGAGATTCGCAGATATCTATACCCCAAGGCACCAGCACAGAACTTAGGAAGTTAGAAATTTTAAAGAATCCAACAGAGAGCCCTAACTTAAATCTGCCTAACCAGCAAGATGGTGTATCCCCCCTGCCAAACTGCAATAACCGCTTCTTACCCCTTGTCCTACCATCGCCAGCTGAATTAGAGAGAACCATCTCAAGGGAAATTGAGAAACCAGTCCCAGTCATAGCCACTCAAGATGAACATCTAGCTGTCTTCCAGCTAGTACAGATAAGAGATGAAATTTTAAGCCTTAGAGAGCATCTTACATCTTTTACTCATATGATATATGAGAAGCTGGACGGCATATCTGCAGTAATTGGGGATATAAGGAAGATACCACAAAAATTAGACCTTAATTCCTTACCAAAGTCAGTTGGAACACCGGAAACACCCATCCCACAGAGGTGTAGGCGTCAAAGGGTCGAAATGGTAACACAGACTACTCAGGGGGGCAATAGCGCACCTCCTGCAGCGTGTGTTCGTAATAACTACAATCCACCCTTGGACATAGGGAATAATTGGAAGGTGCACAGAGAAAGACACCTAGATACAAGCTCCAAATGCCCCTTGGGAAATAACCTCCAATGCCAGACTAGACATAACGTCTATGATATTTACATAACAAACGTCCCGAAGCTAAGTAAAGATCAATTTGAGCAAGGGGATTCCCTTAAAAACAAAGTTATACATTGGATAAGAAGGACAAAGAAGTGTAGATCCATTATAAGGGACGATATAGTCATTGCACAGAGACTTATAAAAATAGGTTCAACATCAGATCTCATAGGGATAAAATTGACCAGTCAGAATCTAGTTAAGGGCCTTTTGGCACTTGAGGAAAGAATGAGACCGGGCACCTCCTCCCAAATGACACTTGTTCACAAACTTCCGCAATCATTGACAAACCGGTCTCCACAAGAGATAAATAGTACTATAATGGCCCAATATTCTTGCCCGCAGAGAAGGGACCGAAAGCAAACCCATACTTCAGACATAGATTGACGCGAAGTCTCTGCCGTTGAAGTTCCTGCCGTTGAAGTTGGGAGCAATGGCATACCCAATCCCGACTCTTATACTACAAAAAATGACTTACCTAATATCCTGGGAGCAGAGCCTAAAACTTATTGTAGTGGCTCGCCAAAGAAAAAGTCCCAGCAAGAAATATTTTGTACATATGAGACTAGGGAAAATCTACCAGAAAATGGGCATGACCATGACCCACCGATTAAGATTCTATCCTGGAATGTGGCAGGCCTGACTCAGAAAATAGCTAATCCTGACTGGTGCAGACTTATAGATCAACACCACATCATTTTATTACAGGAGACCTGGGCGCCATCTGTAGTAAATAGAGAAGGCTATTGGACCTTCCAGAAGGCTGCATTACCATCACCATCAGGTAGGGCTTCAGGCGGCCTGATAATTTGGTTAAAACACGACTTGTTCCCAAAAGTTAAAGAGATAGTATCCCCTTTGAGGGATTTATTAGCCGTTGCAGTTGAAATTAGTACTGTTAAAGGTCTTGTTAACATAATAATTGTAAATTTATATATTAGACCTGGCACCCAAAGGACCCAGACCATCCAGATGAGTTCAATAGTAGAATTTCTTAACTGCTTACCTATTGGGCGGGGTATAATGGTTGCGGGCGACTTCAATGTGCAATTGAACCGCGGAGATGGCAATCAGCAAGAGGGATCCCAGTTCACAGACTCATGGGATAGATCAGGGCCGGTGCAAATTACATCTAAGAAAGAAGGAGGAGCCTTAGACCTACTGGAAGACCTAATAAAAATAAAGGGATTAAGAATAGTAAATGGGAATACCAGATCAGACAATCCGGCGTCACCTACATATAGGAGAGGTGTATATACTAGCCACCTGGACTATGTCTTAGTAAATGACGCCCTCTGGAAATCCCTAACTGACATGATAGTTCTCCCTCGCATTGATAGTGACCATCTAGCCTTAAGTACCTCCTTTTCCACTATCTTATTTAGTTCCAAGACACTATCAACGTGGACTTCAAATAGTGCCCTCATTAGGACCAATGACCGTAAAAATGTGAAATGGGATCGGGTTGAAAGTGATGTAAATTTCCAGCTAGCGATCTATAGAACAGTTGCAACAACACTTTCCCCCCTGAAACATACAAATATCAAATTGGTTGATTTGGTCTATCTTCATAATATCTTGGCCATCCGACTAAAACCACACTTTCAGACGGTAAGGAGGCGGACAGAGACTGTGATTAAAACCTCTAGGTGGTTCTCCAACTCCTGCCGTCAAGCTAAGATACACTTACTGGGAGCACTTAAGGAAGGGAATTTAAGAGAGATAAGGAAGAGCAGGACTGTATACAAAGATGTACTTAAAAATGCAAAAAAAGAATGGGCGAATAGGAATTGGAACAAGATGGTTGTGGCGCTCCAGGAGAAAGATCTTAACCTATTCTGGAAACTAGTGTCAGATAAGAGTAGCCCTCAAGAAATGGAAAGTTACCCTGTCATCCAGCCAGAAATTTGGATGACGCACTTTTCAAATATATACAGAAAACCACATACCAATAGCACTATTACACCCCTACTAAAACCTAATGATCCTGTTGGCAATACCCTAACGTGGGGGAGTACAACACCACCCAAATTTGACCTGGACTTATTCTCCATAAAAGAAACAACAGAGGCTTTCCAATCCACACGCAAGGGAAAGGCCCCTGGTCTTGATGGTATCCCAGGAGATTTATATCTTTCTCGTCTGACAACGTGGTCATTGTATCTAAACGCACTTAGTAATGAAATACTGAGGGGGGGAGGACTCCCTACTACATGGCAAGGAGCAGTTATAGTCCCTATTTATAAGAAAGGGCCAAGGGAACAACCTAACAACTATAGACCTATCAGTCTTATTGATGTTAGCCAAAAAATCTTCGCTAAGCAAGTGCTGAACAGATTACAGACATGGATAGATGATGCCCAAATTCTCTCAGAATCCCAGGGAGGCTTCAGAAGAGGAGTGAGTACAATAGACCAGGTATTTAGGTTTAACCTCCTCTGCTGGAAATACCTGTCATTCAACAAAAGTCAACTGTATGTAGCTTTTATCGACTTAAAAGCTGCTTTTGACATGGTACCTCGGGATACATTATGGGAAGTTATGGAGAGTTATCAACCCAATAGCGAACTACTAAGACTGATTAGATATCTCCATGAAGGGACTTACGCTCATGTACGTTGGTCAGATAGTGGCGACCTAACGGAAGCCATACCCGTCAATAGAGGGGTTAGGCAGGGCTGCATCTTGGCACCAACACTATTTAACCTCTACATAAACGGTGCTGTGGACCAATTGCTACACTGTAATCATGATGCCCCTAGATTAGCTGGAACCCCAGTCCCTATTTTAATGTTCGCCGATGACACCTTACTAATTTCAAGAACACCTATGGGCTTGCAAAATGAATTGGACACTTTTTATAATTTTTGCTCTAACAGAGGACTTGAAATTAATTCAACAAAATCTAAGTTTATGGCCTATAACCCACACAAACTATTTAGGGGGAAAATGATGATAGCAGGCCAACCAGTGGAGAGAGTCAGACAATTTGATTATTTGGGGATTAGGTTAAGTGACGACCAACGTTGGTCGGCACAGATTAAGAAGAGTCTGACAACACTTAGGCAAAGGTCTATAGTGATAGCTAAGAAAATAGCTAATACTTGCGAAGGGGAGATAACACCTGCCATCACCGTTTACAAATCAGTGGCAGTAGCGGCCTCAATTTATGGTGCCGAGCTTTGGGGTCATACCAACTCTAGGTGTCTGACCACTGTAGAAAACCGGTTTATTCGAAATTTCCTAAAGTTGCCGATGAGCACCCCTCTCACTCCACTAAGATTTGATTTAGCCCTAAATGAAATACACAATGAAATTGCATTAAGACCCCTAATGTATTGGATTAATCTTTGGTCCTCAGAGGACCGGTCCATTCTCCATAAAGCACTAGATGAATTTCTTGCAAATGACAGCGTATTAAAGATCCCTTGGTTCAGATACATCAGAGATACGTGTAAATTTCTTAAAATGGAGGAGGTGTGGAGTGCTCCCCACAATTTGGCAAAGGGAACAAAGGAACGTGTAAAAAGGTGTTACTGGGAGAGCATTTTGACCCAAATTTGGTTAAAAAATCATGGTAGTCTGACTTTGCAGTTCTTAGACCATAAATGTAGTCCCAAGTTCGAGGCCTATATGGATAATGTAAATCCTCCAT
This sequence comes from Pleurodeles waltl, assembly GCF_031143425.1. Taxonomy (NCBI): domain Eukaryota; kingdom Metazoa; phylum Chordata; class Amphibia; order Caudata; family Salamandridae; genus Pleurodeles; species Pleurodeles waltl. The sequence continues at coordinate 470,548,839 of NC_090439.1, forward strand.
ATACCAAAACACTATTTATTAAATTTAGACTAGGGACTCTTCCGCTTAAGTCATTTACAGCGCAATGGAGACCGGAGGACTGCAATTCAATATACTGCCATCATTGTCAAAAGACAAAAGAGTCACTCGCACACTTTATGTTTTTCTGCCCTAGATATTTGGTACCTAGGAAAAAGTGGATTGCTCCACTATGTAGGGCTATTGGGATAAGGGAATGGAATACGGCATTACAACTCCTAACAACTGATACAAATGATAAAATAGTTTTTTCTGTGGTGGGATATCTGCGAAGTGCATGGTTACTAAGAACAAAAGAACTATTATAAATGTGTAATTTTAATACATTGGTTCTAGACTATATTCACTTAATACATCAGTTTTTAACCGGATGAACCTAAAACCTAAACGGTCTGGATTTTAGTTTAAAGAATAATGACGATTTGTATGTTTTATAAATATATGACCTCACTATTTAATTAGGGTTCTTAAAAAAAAAAAAAAGTAAATTATGCAATTTTCTTCTTTTATCTCGGATAACAGAGACAAATGTTAAAATTGGTCACTCAGCGGCAAGGTTCTTGTAAAATACACAGGTGACACGAACTAGAATTCTGATAATCATGTGCTTCTAATGTCCTGATTTTAGATTATATTTAATTAGTTTGATAAAATTTTAATTAATTGAAGTTAAATTTTAACAACCTAATACTTTTATATGTCTTTGAGATTTCGTAAAAACTAAAAATGTTTAAAAATAACGTTGTCTATACATTCTTAAAATTTTTAAAGTGCTATGCTTCTTAATCATGTTATGTCTTGTATTGTTTACTTTTATGGCTTATAGCCGAAATAAAGTTATATATGATGATGATGACTCAGGACAGTCTCCCAACCAAGCATTCCTCTATGATGTGTTACCCATCCAATAATATATCGTCTCATCAGTGGAATGAAATGCTATACAAATACAATTACTATTAAACTTATAATCTAATATCTTAAGTACAAGTGAAATTCCTCTGTGTAAAAACCCGTTTGCGTAGGGCTGGAAATTACTAGACACAATAAAGTTTGCACCCGTTAAAATTTGACAGATCACATCTGCTATAATTTAACACATTAAAATTCCTGATACACACCGGGGATGCAGAATTTTTGAAGGATAGTTGAAGCTATTGATGAATGTGATGAGAGATTTTTTTAAATTGTGCACATACATTGTAGGGATTGTGCCCTACGCAACAAAAGGGTTAGACAATTTCTTGTTCCTGTATGTACTCAGGAGTATATTTATGAGAGGCTTGCACTGCTGGAGCATCACTTTTTTTGACACTTCGGCGGCACAAGCATCTTAACCATATGAGGCTATGCTAAGCCACTTTGCATGGCCTCATAGATATGGCGTAAGACAAGCAGCACAACTCACTGCGTTGACTTACTCTGCACCAGGGAGGCATTCCATGGACATTGTGGTGGGGTTTCCCACATAGCACTCATGTATTTTGATGCTGCCCCAGATTTTCAAAATCATATAAACCTGAGGCAGTGCCAAAACCTCACAACTCTCCAGAGCAGGCGTAATGAGGAGAAATATTTTAATTTCTCCTTGATTGTTCCTCTTTTCAAGTAGGATGCATTTTGCAGAACACATAGAAATAGGAAAATGCCTCTCTGGATTGTTTTTTGTGCAGGAGGATGTCCCTTCATGCACAAAAACAATCCTGCATGCAACATAGGCACCCTTGCACCATGCAAGGTTTCCTGCTTTGGCAGTAGGCAGCCAATTATGTGCCAGGGGATTTCATAAATACGGTGCATTCCTGCCCTTTCACATTGGTGTAGAACAGCGCAGCAATAAGACTTGTGGCGCTGCTCTACACCAACTCCCCATAAATATAAGCCTCAGTTTCAAGTCCTGTAGTAGACTAAATGGCGTTAGGAATAAATATTACTCTCATTTCCTATTTAATTATCAGTATTTTGACTGAACAACAGCTGTCAGTATGTAACATCATTTCATTTCTGCGATAAGGGCATGCCAGCTGTGTATATGTATGGAACAAAGTAAAAACATGTGTACTTACGTATCACTGCCTATAGCTGCAACTGTTTAAAGTGATTTTAATTTGTGTTTAGCAGAAGTACGGGATATTGAACAGGCAATTGTATGATCATTTATTAATTTGTAATCATTTTTGTCTGACTGTGTGGTAATCACCGACTGAAAAGTCATGAATTGTAATGCCTTTTTATAATTTGAATTGATTTATTTTATCTAAATAATTGGGGTTTCGACCTAAAGAAGTAATTGATATTTTGAACTTTTTCTATGTAAGATGTTTGGATAAATTAAATGATGCACAAAGGAAAGATGATGCAGACAAACACAAGGAATATTGGATAGAAATTGGCTTTAAGAGCTGAGGAAGAAAGGAAGAATCCTGCATCTGTCATCCAGCCTGAAACTCTGCACGTTGTAACTTAAGCATGTTGGGGCGGGGGAGGAGTATAACTTCACTCCTGAAGGCAGTCCACTTGAAAATGTTAAGACCATGGATATTCAATTATTGCACATGCGGCCACCACAGAGAGCATCACTATTATCTTTCAGAAGTGCCAAATCCATATCTTCGACTAGAAAGAGAGGAATTGGTCAGTTCAAGATGCAGGCTTTTCAGGAATGCAGTTTAATAAAGATCTATGTAGCTATGAAGTCACTGTCTTGTGCTGAGTCTGTCTTTTCTTTCATTAATCCTTGTATGTCCAAGTGCATGACATATCCTAAATAAGTATATATACAGTTTATGTTTTGTGTACAATTGTACCAGACCTAATATAAATAATGTCCATTTGAAAAGTGGTTTAATGTGGCAGGGTCCTAGCCCCTGTGTCTAGATCTATGGGCTGTGCAAAATGAGGGCTGTGCTGGTGTGTAACCTGTTTCATGGCCTAAGAGGACAGGTCTGGACATGTCAGACATTCAGGCCCAAGTGGCTGCTTGGGGCCTTCTCTTAGGGAAGCTCATTGGGAGTGTAAGGCCAAACCTCCACACTGCTGGCTAATCCAAAAAGAGGGGCTGGGCTGCAATGTGCCTCCTCAGATGGAGGAGCTGTGAAAGTACAGAGCCCCTACTCACCCTCCCCAGAGCCTTGCATAACCTAGAGGGACTGTATGATGGTGACCTTTTTTTTTTTTTTAAAGAAAAAAATAATCTTGAAGCCCCCAGGCCCAGAAGGGGCCAAGCAGGATGTATATAGACATAGAGCATGACCTTTAAAACCACAAGTCATAGTTACCTAAGGGGGTTAGCTGTGTATAAGGAGAAAATAAGCGTGGCCTAACCGGCCCCGTGAGGGTCTTCAGGCCAATAAGTAGTTTGTAGAGGAGTTGCTGACCTCCACCCCTAGTATCTTATCTGGCCCAGTTGTTACTGCTTACGTCAAACAGCAAACTTTTAATTTATGTTTTTTTGCAAGTCAGAAGGACCCACGCCTGTCTTAAGGCAGATATGTAGTTTTCTAGAGGAGTTGTAGCCCACCACCCATAGTATCTTATCTGACCTGCTTGTTACTGCTTACGTCAAACAGTGAACTTTCAACCTGCGTTCTTTGCAAGTCAGAGTGACCCATACATGCTAATAGCTGTGAATGTTGAAAATGGTAGCCCCCCTGGTGTAGTGTTATGAAAGTGTAACCACAAAGCATTTATATATTTGTGAGCTCGCCCCTCAACAATACCTATGCATAATTACCTTGGCACAGCAAGTATAAAAAGCCCCCATAGGGGCCATACACACAAGTATCTCACAAGACTATTTTTGTGAGTGCTGAATTGAGGTTTGCGGAGAGCAGGGCTACCCCAGACCATTAAGGAGAAAAATATGAAGGGCAGAGCGCAAACTGGAAGTGCAAACCAGCTTCTACTGAAGGTAAATAACTATGGGTTGTTTGTATATTTTGTAATGTAATCCCAAATTGCTGTTGTCTCTAGCCCCCTTTCCCTAGGCCACACAGAGTGTAATATGTGCTATGTACTTGAATGCTATTATCTAAGAGCGTGTTTTTTATTAAATGTATTTATTATTATTATTATTATTATTATTATATTTTACTTTTCATGGTCCACACAATGTGTTCTAATTATGATAAAATGGGCTAGGGGTGCCCATCCTGAACCCTTGCATCTCTCGGCACCCCAAGTGGCCAGTACCTTAATGGTTGGAGTATAGGGTTGTCCTGCGTTTTAAGCGCTTTGGGGGTCATCACAGACCCAGTACCCCAGAGGACAGGGGCAGCCTAAGGGGCGGTGTGAGGGGTTAACCGTGGAAGCAAACTATTTAAAAGCACATACTGAAAAGTTTTGTGTGCATGTAGTCTTCTGAAAATAATAAAAAAAGTCAAGATACCTCTCATTTGTATGTATTTTTGAGGGGCTGCACTTGTTTTGGGGGTGGAGGCAATGCTTAATTTGTACTTGGTGGTTCTGGTGTTGAGCATTTGCATGTATTTTTGAGGGTCTGCACTTATTTTGGGGGTGGAGGCCATGCTTAATTTGTACTTGGAGGTTCTGGTGTTGAGCATTTGAACCTATTTTTGAGGGTCTGCACTTATTTTGGGGGTGGATGCCATGCTTAATTTGTACTTGCTGTTTCTGGTGCTAAGCATTTGCACATATTTTTTTATTTTTGAGGGTCTGCACTTATTTTAATGTCTCAAACATTTACTGACAGCAAAAGGCCCACATAGGAAAGACGGATGAAGAGAAAAATGAAAAAGCGTTACAATGGGAAAAAGCAGAAAGCTGCAAGAGTGAGCTGAAGGGGAATGGGGTGGCTTTAAGTGGCATGAAGAAGTCCGTGATGGCCTCAGCATTAAGGCCCGTATTTATACTTTTTTTAGCGCCGCATTTGCGCCGCTTTTTGACGCAAAACGGCGCAAACCTACAAAATACAATGGTATTTTGCAAGTTTGCAGCGTTTTTGCGTCAAAAAACGACGCAAATGCGGCGCAAAAAAAGTATAAATACGGGCCTAAGTGTTCGCACATTTAATTGCAGCAGCCACATGTTTAAGAGGGTGGCTTTGGGCACCGGCACATTTTTATTTATAAATTAAACACCGGGGTCCCCCGAGGCGCACAGCGCTGAGGGACCCCAGTTATTAAATTAACACATATGCTCTCAGAGACCACGTGGGATCTGAGAGCATTTGTGTTAAGTTAATAACTGGGGTCCCTGAGCACTGTGCGCCTAGGGACTCCCATTATTAACTTAACAGCCATGCTCTCAGAGACCTGGTGGTCTCTGAGAGCCAAGATGTTAAGTTAATAATGAGGGTCTCCAAGTGCTGTGCGGAGAACCTCGTTATCAGGAGCTCGTTATCAGAAGGTATTAACTGAATACCTCTGCTCTCAGAGGCCACGGGGGACACCCTGCGGCTTCTGAGAACAAGTCGGACTGTTTAATAACAGAGACTGCCGAGCGTGTTGCAGCTCGGCAATCTCCGTTATTAAACAGTCCGACCTGTTCTCAGAAGCCGCAAGGTTTCCCCCGTGGCCTCTGACAGCAAGCCTCCTGCCACCATAAGGTGGCTGAAAAGACATGTACGGCGCTAGGTGCGGGCCCTCAGGCCCGAGCCTCACACGCTTAGGCCCTCAGGCCCTTAGAGTATCAAATAAAGTTGGGCCCCAAGCACGAGGCTCAGGGCCCCCAGGGGCCAATCTTGCAGCATTTAAAAAAAACATTTTTTTATATTTAAAACAGAATGAAATAAAATAAAAAAAAGAATGAAATAAAATAAATAAATTAAAAAACAACAACAATGACACAAAAATAAATAAAACAACTAAACAAACAATTACTGGGGGCTACCGGGCAGAGGATACCATGCACACTGTGTGTGTGTGTGTGTCTACGTGTGCTCTGTGTCCTCTGCCCTGTAACTCATAGCCCCAACCATACAACTTATCAATGGTCGGGGCATTGATCACCATGCTCAAGCTTCCAAACCCCCATCAACTCACCTTAGGTCAGAGGCCTGTTGTCCTGGGGTGGTGCTGAGAAAGATGCCGGAGCCCCAACATGCTGCCTGCACAGCCATCAATTATCCAAAAAGACTGTGTCTAGGGTGCTGGAGCTGGCTCACCCTATCTGCTCCACCCTGTAGGCTGGAGTTCAGATTGAGCTCCACCCCCACACATGTTCAGAGCATTGGATAGCTAGGGCGAAAACATGGCGTGGGTACTAGGATCCGGCTTCCAGTTTATTGTACATGTATATTTTCAAGGAACTGTAATGTTTTTAAATTGTGTTGAGTTATATATTTTTATAATTAGTGTAATTATACGACGTTATAAAGACCATAGGGGGAATTGTGATATGAGTAAAATAAGGCTGTGGAGCCCTTGGGATTATATAAATAACGCCTTATAGAGAGCATCCTAGAGTTTATGTTGTGCAGGATCGCCACCCTGTGGCCTTTTCTAATATACAGTGTATGTTTTTTGAGAAAATGTGAACAAATTACTTTGTGTATTGTTCCTTCAGAGCATGGGGTCTTAACAGATGGCATCTTGAGAGACTTTGTTTTTTCCAACCTTTTGCGAGATTTTATGAGTGGGTTATGCATGTAACATTAAATGAGTAATGCTTAAAGTAAATTTTGTCTCTTTTGTACGTAGGATCCCCTAGAACCTGCATTGTCCCCAGAGGAAATGGATGCAATGCAACAAGATATGTAAGAGATACAGGTCAGCGGCTGTTCTAAACAAACATGTCATGGTTGTTATTTCTTTATTTTACCATTAATGGTTTCCTATGTGTATGTGTGCTTTTACAGGTTATGATGTGAAACTACAGCTTGCGGTTGGGGCTCTGCAACAATCCTCCAGGCTCAAGACGGTCCAAGCATAATGTTCAGGATGCAGCTTTTGCACGTAAATAAAAGGAGTCCATGTGTAAACGTCATGAAAACCTAAAAACGCCCCATAAACACAGCATCGAAGGAACTCTTAGAGATCTTGTATAGCCTGGGTATTATATTGTAAATGTAACATTTAAAAAAAAAAATTCTCCAGGCCCACCTGTGGTACAGGCGACACCTGTGGTAACGACCCTGAATGTGGTAGGAGACATTAAAAAGACAGTCCGCAAAAGGAAGTCTCCAGCGTCTGTCTAAGGAAGGCCCCCCCATTAAGAAAGGTCCCTCACAATGGAACACCACAGGTGAGTTTTTAGAAACTGTAGCGCCATATGAATTCAATCCTTAGTGTATCTCAAACCTTTCTCAGCTCTAGGATATCGCTGCTATAACAACACCTAATATGTATTTTGTTATCTTTACATCCTAGAGTCATCACAAAAGAACTCTGGAGGAGTCAGCCATCAGGCTAAGCAGATGCCGGCGTCTTTAAAGGTCAGCAATGTGACTATTCAAAACCCCATGGCACTGGCCTCGTCCGTGAACATCGCAGGACCCCAGAACCAGCTGTGCATCGGGCTATACAGACAGCAGTCATGGCCCGGGTACATCTCTTAACTACACCGCATCAACAGTAATAAAGGCTATGCCCAGTCCCTCAAACACTTCTACAGCACCTAACTATATGCAGGGGCCTGGGCGCTTACAACCTCAGACACAAACCATCCTGTACCATGTAAAACCTCTGGAGGGGACCCTAAACAGTGCAACAATTCTAAAATAAATCGGTTGTCCTTAAAGAACTGTAAGAAGAAGCTGCAGACCCCTAAGCTACAAACCGTGCCTCTAGACCTGTCTTTTAAAAATGTTGTTAAGGGTCAGACTGTTCAACCTAGCCCATCGCGTTCTAATTGTTCAACGATTGATGTGTCTAATATAGTTGGGTCTGTCAGCGCCCTAGTCCCGACAGTCTGCAAAACTAGCCCTCCCCGTTTACACGACACATGTATGGAAACAGATAGCCCCATAAAGGATCCATATTCTGGGTGTATAGGACTTCTAAAGGCACTAGCTGGTCTGGTACAGAGTCCTGAAGCAACACCCGATGGGTTGCAATCACAAGGGCCTCAATCAACCGCACGCAGCCACAGTGCATCAGATGTATTAGAGGCCTTGAATTATTATAACCAACATTTAACCTCCCCATGTGTGATGTCCCCAATTACACCCCCTGGACCATACGACCCCACCAGCTTGTCACCAAGTGCCTGCGCGCAATGGTCTTCACCATCCTCCTCAATATACCCAGTAGAGGATGTAGCGGTTCACAAAATCAGAGCTTTGGAATGCCATATAGCGATGATCAGGTCTCCCAAGCACTGGGGTGTTCACACTGGGGCCCTGGCCTTTTGACCTGTCCCAACCCACCCGTTCAAAAGGGGCTAATTGCAGTTAACAGGGATCAGACCCCCGGGGTGGTTCTGGGTGATATGCAGCACACAGCTAAGGACACAGGTAGCGGAACAAAATGTGGCGCACTGAACCCCAATAGGGTTTTGGAAACAGACCTGAAAGAAATACAAAAGTCCGTTAGGAAACTGAAATCACGCATGAAGCTCAAGACCTCAAAACTGGGGAAGTCGTGGGGTCGATACTCCAGACCATCCCAGAGAGTGTTAATCCTGTGGTTAGCAAGGTGTAGAAGTGAGGTGGTCATAGCTTGTGAATCAGCCGCGGCCGACATAGACAATAGATTGGCGTGACTAGGCAACCGGGTACCCCTAAGGAGTGCCCTTTCAGCTTTTTGTAAAAAGGGTGTCCATATGTCTAAATATAAAAAGAAGACCCAGGATGTACTCATTAAAGCTCTATGTGTTTTAGGAGCACCCAATGCAAAAAGCCACGAGAGCCAGCCCCTAACTGTTTAAAACTCCTAAAAGCTGAACCTGTCATGGTTTCGGGCGGGTCTGATCAGGCCTTTGGTTGGGACACCCCTTGAGGTCACCGAATATCCTAAAGAGGTAGTGTGCTGGGGCAGAAGAGCAGCTAAAGGCATACACAGAAAGGACAGCTATAGACAGGCACAGGAAACAGGAAAGTAAAAGCAGAGCAACCCTTGTGTGAACAAATAGGAAACGGATTACTAATGGACAAACATGCTGGGGATGTACACATAGTAGGGCCCAGAACCTCCCACAGTGACAGGGAATGTCAATGCCTCTGTGCAGTTTGCTCTTACACAGTGCTTAATTTGTAAATAAAGAGGTGCCGGTGCCCAACGCCCTCCTCTTAAACACGTGGCTGCTGCAATTAAATGTGTGGAAACGGAATACTGAGGCGGCGTAATCCTGAAGCCATCTCAGGCCTCTTCAATCCATATAAAGCCACTCCCTGCCCCTTCAGCTCACTCTTGCAGCTTTTTACTTTGACGCTTTTTCGTTTTTCCTTCCTCCTTCTTTCCCATATGTGCCTTTCGCTCGCAGTAAATGCTTGAGGCAGCAGAATAAGCCCCGGCCCTCAAAATTAAGTGCCGGTGCTCAGCACCGGAAGCAACAAGCACAAATTAAGCACTGCTCTTACAGATAGTCACCCTGCCAGCCCCATAGAAGGGAGGTAGCAGAAGTGATTCTGTCTCTGGACCCTATAGTACAAACAAGGATAGTAGTTACATACACAAGACAAGCTCTTGTAGGTCCAGCTGGAAACACAGTGCCGATTCTGCTGTTTTAGTGTGTGTATGTCCATATTGTTATCAAACCCACTCAGAATAGAAAAGGGTTTAGCAGAGCCTTTAGGGATTGAGACTGGTGTATTATCATCCAGTTTGGGAAGAACACAAGCCTTTTGAGTGGAACTAAGGAATCCCACAGTCTTTACTGATCCCTTTGATACAGAGTCAATCCTGCTAACTTGAAAGCTCTGAGGGACTGGTAAGTCTTTACAAGAGTCAGCACAGCACTTTGGAATTGAGATGATGTACTGTCATCCAATTTGGGAAGAGCACGAGCCACTTGAGTTAAACTAAGGAATCTCACAGTCTTTACTGATCCCTTAGATACAGGGACTAGCCTGCTGATTTGAAAGCTTTGAGGGATTGGTAGGTCTTTATAAGAGTCAGCACTGCACTTTGAATTCTGAGAAACTGACCTAGATGGGCTGAAGCACTCATCAGAAAACAAGGGAATACCTAGTGTGGCTTCTTGGACAGTGCCAGAGTTCTTTGTTATGGCAGGGTCCTGGAAGTGAACTTGGGATGCACTAGAATGAGGCAAGGAATTAACCGTCTTTTCTTGAGTGTGAGTGTCTTGTGCAGAGGTAGCAAAAGCACTTCCACGGTTACGAACATTCTTACTGGCTTCAGCTAATAGATACTGCAAAAACTCATTACGTCCTTGTAATTCTTCTACAGACAGGGACTCGGGGGTCATAGCCACAAATAACATAATAGTCTATCATTGAAGTAGGGCGCAGAACCTCCCACAGTGACAGGGAATGTCAATGCCTCCGTGCAGTTTGCTCTTACAGATAGTCACCCTGCCAGCCCCATAGAAAGGAGGTAGCAGAAGTGATTCTGTCTCTGGACCCTAGAGCACAAACAAGGATAGTACTTACATACACAAGACAAGGTCTTGTAGGTCCAGCTGGAAACACAGTGGCAATTCCTGGAACAACAGCAATAGCACACTGTCACTGTTAGGCATGAAAGACAAAGTATAACACTAGACAAGGAGGGGGCTGGAATTGCCTCCTGGAGAACAGGAGCCAACCCCAGTACAAAGGAGGACACTTATACACTGGTGAAGACTGATAGAACACTTACCAGACACAAATACCCAAGAAGAAACTGAAACAGAAACAGAAGGAACAAACTAAGAGGTAGAGGCAGGAACTGGGAACAGGCTCTGGCGGAAGCAAAGGCAAGACTGGAACACCATCCGATAAGGGGTCAGTAACACAAAGGAATCAAACTCCAATGCACAATGGGGATCTTGAGGAAATGGCTGCTTATAAGCAGTTCCAAGCTGCAGAAAACCCCAGGTGGAATCAAATGACTGGGCTGCACAGGAGAGGTCTCATGTGTGTGTAGTTTCAGACACTCACAAGTCCTGGAGCAGAGGATCCGGTGTAAAGGAGCAACTGGACTTCTCCCATAGAAAACAATGAGAAACAGAATCCAGGCTTTCCTGACTACCAGGCTGTGCATTATGGGATTAGCAGTCCCAGGAAGCAAATGTAATACTACAAAAGTATACCATGGCGAAAAGAGAAACAAGTGGGAGGCAGCAAGGGACTCTAGACAAGTGTTCAAGGTGATTCCGAGGCTACCGACAGTCCCCTTACAGCGCCCCCTAGAAATGGGATGACAGAGTCGTAACAGAACCCTCAACACCTAAAAGACTTCCCATAAGACCTCAAAATATAAAGTTAGGAGAGAATATAGGCATTAACAGGGCCTCAAGGGGTAAAGTTCAGAGCAGGCTCAACCCCAAACATCCTGAAGGATCCCTGCCCATATTAGGTGAAATGTCAAGGCCACCGCTTGTAAATACCCCAACTACTGTTCAAATAGGCTGTGGTCGGTTACCAAAAACCAGCTGGGTTTGTAAGAAACAGAAGTGGGTTAGTAGCGCTAGAAACCCTAAGATTTTAATAGGAAAATTAAAGAAAGCCAGAATAAGCATTAGAATGAGGCATAAAACTACCCCAGCAACGAACCGTAGTCAACTACTGCCTGATGATACCCTGGGGAACCCTCCGGCCTCCGACGGTCCTCAAGCTGAGGATTCAGAACCAGTGTTATTGGAAAGTGTAAGAAGGTACAGTCGTACTGTAGAGAGGTTTAACGCTACCGAGCACTATGAGGAGATTAGGTTTGTTAACCCAGACCGTCTAAACTCCTCTGATCATGGTGGTATAGCTATACACCAGGCCATGCAAACGCTCATAGAACAATTGTTACAAGATGTGGGACCTCACGATTTCTTTCAGCTGCGTTTTCAGGGGCAGGGTTGCAATAGTCTGCTGTTCACCAGACTGTCGTCCCGACATGTGTTTGACGCTGTGACATTTCTAGGAAACCTGTCTAAGCTTTTACAGAGCAAGGCTGAATTACTCGCATACGGGACCTTTAGAATCATCGCCCTCGTAGTCGGAGGTCGTGAGGGCGGTGCTTCCACAACCTTAAAAAGCATCATGTACAGTAAAATCATTGACAAGAAATATCGTTGGTTGCTCGACTTTAACACTGGAGTGACCAATATGTGTCTGGCGGCGAGCATCATGGGGTTGTTGGTGGACCCCGCTTCCCTAAGCAACGTCATTATGTTTATGGCCGAGGCCGCCCATGTGGCCCTTCAACTACCGCCTGACAGGCTGGTTGGTTTTGGGGACCTGAGCCTTTTTGAGAACCATTTTGCAGTTACAATAAAAATTCTATACCACAGCGGTTCTTGGAAGTACTTCACTACCGATGAGCGTGTGAAAAACAAGATTGTTTATGTGCTACATCATGAAAACCACTTTTACGGTATCTTGAATCTGAAGGGTTTTCTAGTTGCCAAGTACGTGTGTGTTCATTGCGACCACATATACAACAACCGGACCAGACACCAGGGTGAAATGCACTGTAAAATGTGTCAGAGGGACGGGTGCGTCGACTGATGCCGCTGAGAAAGTGAACTGCTCCACATGTAAGATGTTTTGTCGGTCGCAAGACTGCTTAAACGTACACATCAGCCTCACCCAATGCATCCGTAAATCAGACTTTGGGGCTTGTGGGCGCTACAAGGCCGATGACCATGATTGTAAAGGTAAGCAATGTTCCAGGTGTAAAGCATATTTTATAACCGGTATTTCCCCCAGAAAAAAAACAGAAGACTATGTTGTATTTGATATAGAGTGTACGTAAGAGACGGGTGTGCACCAACCTAACTACATTTAGATCCATCATCTAACAGCTGATGAAAACTGGGAGTTCGAAGGCCGGTCATGCGTGAATGATTTCCTCAACACATTCATGCAGCCGAAATACTACGAGTATACAATGTTGGCTCACAACTCAAAAGTCTATGACTCCTTCTTTATTCTCCAGGACCTGATTTGTGAAATGCTTGCCATGGAGCTCATCACCCAAGGTTCCAAACTGATGCTGTTAAAGGTTGTGCCTTTTGAAATTAGGTTTATAGACACCCCGAATTTTCTGCCCATGAAGTTGAGCAAGTTGCCAAAAGCCTTTGGTTTTGAAGGCTTTAAAGGTTATTTCCCTCACTTTTTTAACACATGGGCTAATCAGAATTACAGTGGTCCTATGCCTCCTCCCGACAGTTACGGCGTCAAGTACATGATGCCGTCTAAAAAAGAGAGCTTTCTACAGTGGTACGCTGAAAACCGGGAAAATTGGTTTAATTTTCCGAGTTGAAAGCTTACTGTCAGGCGTACATCATGATCTTGCGAAAAGCGTGCAACCTTTTTAGAGACCTTGTGGTGGAGATGACAAAATGGGTCCGGATTATTAAAACCAAATCCCGTAAGAGAAAAAAAAAAATCGTGGAATACCTAGACTCATTTAAGAACTTTACTCTGGCTTCAATGTGCATGACTATTTATCAGCACAGGTTTTTAAAACCCAAAACCATAGCTCTAGTACCGCCTGACTTCTATAATGGTAAACAGAAACGTTACTCCACACCTTCTATTCAGTGGCTCATGTACGTCTCGGAGAAAGAGAACATCTTTATTCAACACGCATTGCAGGGTGACAAATACTGCTTGGGTCGCTGCTACCTAGACGGGTATGCGTTAATTAATGGGGTACCAACCTCCTTTGAGTTCAACAGGCACTTGAACTCGGTGTCCACGTTGTTACAAACCCCATGAATTTAATAGACTACAAGGCACCACGTTTGAACATCTACATCGTCGTATTCTGGTGAAGGCGCAGTATATTGAAAGCAGCAGCTTTTTTTGAGAACCCTCTGGGAATACAAGTGGTTAGGTGCGCTAACAAAAGTTGCATAACTAGGCACTTTTATTAAGAGCCGGCAGTTACCAGCACCATTGAAACCCCGCAACGCCTTATTCGGCAGTCGTACAAACGCCATACAACTGTACCGGGTAGCTGGTGAGGGAGAGAAATACACTACTATGACTCCACCAGTCTATATCCATTTGTGAACAAGGTGAAGTTATACCCGGTGGGACATCCTAGGATCATCTATAGGAACTTTAAGTCCCTAAAAGAGTACTTTGGGCTCAGTAAGTGTCAAATCCACCCTTTGCTGGAGCTTTAGTTCCAGGTGCTTCCGTACTGAGTCGATGGCAAGCTAATGTTCCCCCTATGTTGAACATGAGCTGAAAGTAAACAGACTAGCGAGTGCAGACATAGTGATGAGCAAAGGCTGCTGGAGGGGACCTGGTGTACCATCGAGGTGCAGACGGCCCTCGAGAAAGGGTACCGCCTCAGCATAATTCTGGAAATTTGGCACTTTCCACACACCACAACCCGACTTTTTTTCTGAGTACATCAACTTGTTTCTGAGAGACAAACAAAGAGGCATCGGGGTATCCCGACTGGTGTGTCGATGAGCCCTCAAAGAAAAAGTACATCGCTGATTACCAAGCTCACAAGGGTATTACGCTGAGACCTGAGTTCATTAAGGTTAACCCCGCCAGACGCCAGTTAGATAAGCTCTGTCTCAATTCCTTATGGGGAAAATTCGCACAGTGGACCAATTTGTCAAACACATCCATTGTCACAGATGATCTTTTTAGCTATATATTTGCCCCGTCTTCCGACGTGTCCAGTTGTGAATTTATCGACGATGAGATGGGCATTCTATGTTGGAAATTCGCCAAAGCTTTACATGTTGTTGGATAAGCTTCAGGATCGATGTTTGTACCATAACACTGACTCTGTTATTTTTGTGAGTAAAGAGGGTGATGAAGATCCTCCGCTCGGTGATTATCTAGGGGATTTGACCAGCGAGCTCGAAAAGGTGCATACTCGAATACACTTCCTCTGGACCCAAGACCTATAGTTACAAAATCTCTAACAACAGGGTTTGCATGAAAGTCAAAGGTATCATTTTAAACGTCAGCAATAGGGTTAAAATACATTTTGACAGTCTGAAGGGTCTGGTGCATGAGTACTACGCATCGAACGATCACAAAAATAGCAAGACAATAGTCGTAAACCATCCTAGCATTGTCAGGGCCAAAAAAAGGTAGGAAATTACAACACAGCCATTGTATAAACACTGCTTGTAGTGTTTGATAAACGGGTCCTTACCGAGGACTACAAAACACTACCGTACAGTAGAATGGGTGTTGCAGCCTGGTGTCCATAGCAGTTGGGTTCGCCACTCGAAAAAAGATATTCGAGTGGTGAACCCCAACTGCTATGGACACCAGGCTGCAACACCTATTCTCCTGCATTTTAGCAGGTCCCTCAAATAGCGGTAAAAGTTATTTTATAAAGAAACTGTTAGAAAACGCTCCTGGTGTTTTATCTCAGACCCCTAACAACATTGTATGGCTTTATTCTTGCTGGCAAGATCTTTACAAAGAACTGTCCCTAAAGTTCCCACACATCTGATTTATAGAAGGTATCCCTAGTAATCTCAACGACGACGGCCTGTTACCTAAACACCTTGTAAACATGGTCGTTGTGGACTATCTCATGCGCGAAGGCGGGGACCACCCAGAGATCGAGAGGGCTTTTACTCAATATTCACATCATCGTAATCTGAGCATATGCTACATCGTGCAGAACTTGTTTTACAAGGGTAAGAGCAGCCGTTCTATAACTCTCAATGCCTCATACCTGGTCTCATTTTTAAAAAAACAGCGACAAACTTCAGATATCAATTATAGCTAAACAGATTTACCCCGGAAACATGCAGTTATTCATGGAAGCGTTTAACGACGCCACCGCAAAATCCCACGGCTGCTTACTGGTAGATTTAAAACCCAATACTCTAGGAGACTACAGACTACGCTCCGGTATTTTCCCCCCTGACTTCCCAGTCGCTTACATGCCTAAAACAGTCCTCAAGGCCTATAAAAAGACCCCTTAAAAAGACTTTTATAACATTTACACTCTAAACCTTGTAATATGAGGTCACCACCACGTCTGCGCGGCTACAGCGCAATTTAGACCTCCTAAAAATGCTGGTCACAGCCAGCCCCCTGAAAAGAAAGGCTATCCTGTGCGCTGCTTCGGACGATTTAGTGGCTGCCATTTCAGAAATAGCCCTAAACACCCTAAAAGGTAATGTCCCGATATCGACGAGCCAGTTCCGTGTTCTGAAAAAGAAGCGCCACATTATTAAGAAGCTCAGCAATAAAAGGGCGTTGCTCCTTTCTAAAAGGAAACTGGTCAAACAGTCTGGAGGTTCTATAGGGGCGCTGCTGGGTAAAGCTAGTCCCCTAATTACAGGTCTCCTGTCGAGGACATGATGGAGCACTCCCAAAAAATTTACCTTTTGCCACGCCATCAGCTGGAACAGTTGGGCCCTTCTACAGCTGACGTCTGCGACATACGCAGAAATGAGACACAGCGTCTCGATGCTGAGATCAAAGCCATTTTAAACCGAACCGATTTAAAACCACACAACAAAGCGGGGCTTTACTCAGGAGCCCTTCAAAACGTTTTACAGTATTACAAACAACTAGCATCTGAAAAAAACAAATTGACTCTGTATACCACTGACACGGAACAACCGACAGCAGACCCCATAGCGCCTCAAGACCCTGGCCCCCTGGTCCATGTGGACACTGTTGTCGAAGACCTTTTAAAAAATATAAGTCAGAGGTATAGAGGAGAGGCGCAAATGCTGCTTGGTAAAATGACTGCTACTAAAGATCTGACCTCTTGGAACGACCGGGGTGAATTTGTTTACAAGGGACAACCGATTGCTGGATCACACATGTACGATCTGGTCAGAGGTCTTACACACAGTAAAACACTAATGACATAAAACACTCCTAGAGGCTGGGAGCAATTCCTAAGTGCTGCTGCGGAACTCAACATTCCCTTCAGGATCGTCGGTAACGCCATCCACAGGCGGAGGCTTGAAAGTTTGAAATTTCCGACCCCTGGTGTTTTTACCATGAGTCCCACCGTGCCAACGTCGCCTGTCTTTTCTCAGCTAACACCTTCAAGGAGCAGCTATGCTCGACCTATGGACCCTAAAAAGAGACTGTTCAAAATGAACACTTGGTTATCGCTCTAATGTAATCATGATATTTGAACCGTTGTACAGTATTGTTAAAAAGGTTCACGTCTTGAAAGATGTTTGCTTTATTTATTTCTTTACCCTTGTAAGTGTTTGTGGTGTAAACTGTTTGTAATAAACACTTTTAACTTTTCAACATGAGTCCGACATCTTTTTTAAAATGGTTTTAAAATGTGTGGTGGGTGATTAAAGCATAGTCTGAATTCATGTTTAAGATATTTTTATTTTAGGCAGTCATCAGTACAAATAGCGGCGTTACAAGGTCTTACACTTTTGACAAACACTGTGTTCTGTTTTAACAACTTTCGACATGGGCCTAGTGTTTTCATTCACATATTGCATAACAATACCATCGTTGTTTACTAAATCGGTGGAATACAGATTAAAAACATTTCTAAACGTCATACCCTCAGATATTTTACTAATAAAATATATATAATGTTCTCTACATGTGATGGCTAGAGAATCCTGTACACGGAGCTTGTTATACTCAACCGCGGGAGATGCTTTTTTTCACATATTTGAATATCTGTTTTGTATAAATGTTATGCTCAGGGAACTCCACTAAACTGTCAAACACTATAACCTTGTATACATCCAGAAACATGGCTGCCCAATTTGTACCACCCTTGTAATGCGGGTCGGTGTTAAAGTCTAGGGTGCAGGGTCTTTTGAGGCCTATCTTTTCAGGTAGCCCATTGCTAGGAAATACACCTAAAAAGTATTTCTTAGCGTATTTATGTCTAGTTAAGAAGTCACGTATCTCCGCAGTGTCCATTTTACAATCTTTTAATGATAGTCAAACATAAGCTGTGGACCTTGATAACGCTGTTGAATACCGAGAATACAACCAAATTCACATTGGTAGTCAGCGCTTGTGTAAAACGTATTTCAGCTTTTAGATTTCCGTTTTTGATTAAGTTATAGTGGTCATCGTCTTCCATGTCAGGAGTCAGGTCGAACGCAAACAACGTGTAGCCGGCCCTATACCCCTCTCTTGAAACAACGACTCCTGAGTCCCGCAGATGTTTCCCCGTTATCAACGGATATACCACCAGCCGTATTACGAGTCCATTATATCCTATGGAACTCGTAATACGGCTGGTGGTATATCCGTCACTTTACTGTCACTTCTGGGACGGATTAACACCTCCTCCAAAGTTGTAATAACCCCCATAGTGTTTGAAGTTGAAAGGGTTAGAGGTATAGAGCCAGCTAAAAGCTGTATTGTCCACAAACCCTATGATGATGAGTTTCAGTAGTTGCCCCAGAAATAGATTCTGCTACTGGGTTAATCTGGGCCCGGCTGGGATGCTGAATATCTTCAGAGCCCCTCTTTCAAAGGCATACTTGGCATTCAATAGTTGTAAAGACCAGTCTGACGCTTGGTGACACTTTCACTCTCTTTACAAACAGGCTTGTGGCCAATATAACCAGTTGATACTGCTCCGCATCACCGCTGATGAGACAGAACGCGCCCTTGTTGCGGTTGAGTTTGATCTTAAGATCTATACCGTTGACCAGAAGCTTATCTTGGAAGAAAAGGTCTGAATGCATGCGCCCCAGGAGGTCAAACTGTTTACTGCCAGCAGCAAGGCTGGCTCTTTTTTTAAAACCATTGTTGCCACAGTCCAATGCCATGTCCTCAAATTGCGCTTCAGTATCTTTGTAGAAGAGTCCCACTGAAAGCTGTGTGTCCAGGGCTTCACAACTGTGATTTAGAATACTCTTGAAGTAGGCCCTGTAGGTGTACGTGTTATCACTCTGCGTGACGAGTCGATCGCCCAGGTTAATGTCCACCTAATTAAACCTAATTAAACATGTTTGCGAAGGTGCCATTTTAGCATCAGCCTCGATGTTGGTGCCGTTCGCTTTGGTTATTTTGCAGACAAGGTGTAGCAGAGTGTTGTTGAGATCCAAATACATATCCGTGGACCCCGGCACATAAAACTCTATTGGCGCCAGAGGCGTCAGAGCAGATAAAGACGATACTTCCATGAAACAACTGTTCTTGATGCTGGTCTGTGTGGGTTTAAGATAAAACAAATCTAACTCAGATTTGGCGCATTCACCCGAGGCACAGTGCACGTAGGCCATGATATCTGATCTAAAATATATTCGCACTAGAGCTTGCTCTCTTCTTCTTCTTGGAAGATCTCTTCCATCTTACGACTCTTCTTTTGTGTGGGCCTTTTGAAGATGTCCTCTGTTTTTTATAGGGCATTGGCGGGCCCCTAAGCCTTGAAGCCCTTCGCTTCCTTTTAACACCCACGCGCACATTGTACAACAACCCCGCTCCTTCCTGGGGCTGTTTGTTCATGCGCTCAGTAACAGCCGACGTTACAGAGCCCACTACGTCATGGGCAATGTTCGTAGCAGCCGCTTTAACGTGAGGTTTTTCAATTTCGTATCCTCTTCTCACAAATGGCATGGCTCTTCTGAACAAACTCCGAAAGAAGCGCCCCAATCCAATCCGTACATAACAGGGACCCCTTGAAAGTAGGGCGGCGGTCCTCCATAACCGGCCTGAAGTCTATAATAGTCCCTGTACATAGTGGGATCACCGTATGTTTTCATAATGACCATCGCTATTGCCTAATAGTCACCGTCGCGGCCTCAAATGCCTCGGTGTGCGTTACAAAATGCTGAACAGCGTGTTGCTTTAATCATTTCTGAAAAGGTTTGTTTAAAAATGTGTTTCCAGCGTCTGTTTGTAGTTTTTGAGGTACTCGACCTCTCGCAAAGATGTCTTCAAAGGCGGCCGTTATGCTGGTACCACTTTTATCGTTTAACGTCTCTGCATAGGCGTACTTGGACAATACGTCTATGACTGTTAATATATACATTACGTCATTGTTATGTTTTGCTAGATCTTGAAAACTGATTATGTTTACCTGCCACTGATAATCTAGCTTTGCGCTAACAACTGTGGCCCTCCTCTTAAAACTTCTCCTGGCTGATTTGTGGAGTGCATACGCCTCTTCCTCCGCTAACCAAGTATTCACCCTTGATCGGTTTACAGATTCATTTTCAACTCAAGCCCTTCTAAGTAGAGCTTCAAAACCTCTGAAGCTTCCAACCCCTTGTGTTTCGTAATAAAGCTTCCTTAAAGCAGACCCCATCATGCTGCCACACCCTGCAACCAAGTAATGAAAGACATTTGTTTTGTATAAGGTCATTTTATTAAACATAAAAAATAATAAATAAAAGTGGGTTAGCACTACATAAACACTGTGTACTTGACATTTCACTGTACATAGCTTATAGCGGTTGCCGCTGCTGGACACCTTGAGGCCTTTTGACGACGTATACATAGTTCAATACATGTTACACATGTTACTCAGAGCAGTTCCTTTTACTAGGTCTCAGCTTCAGAAGCTCTGATGTTTTTTTAGCTATACACTCAATACCTTTAGACATGACTTCGCGCTCCCCATGCCTATAACTCTGGATGCTCAGGATACTGACAGCATTCAACAGTTCATACTGTTCTAGGTCGGACAATACAGGACCTTTATTTGTGAAATAATCTTCAGTCAGAAGTTCCAAAGCACAGTGTAGCCCAGACCGGGGTGAAAGTCTTAACTCACGTGCACTGTCTTGGGTCGTGCTCCAGTATTTATCCGCTGCGGGTAGCTATGCGTTGATACACCAGTTGGCAATACACACAGGGCTGTCGCACTGCAACATAGCTGGAGGTTCCGTAATTTTCAGATAACGAAGAGTCACAGGGTGTATTTCAGCTATTCTCTCTTTAACCAGCACATATATCAGTCTCCCAATACAGATGTAGCCTGGGTGTAACTCATAAACATCTTGCACCGTGACACTCTGATTCTCGTCCTAAAAGTGAGTAGGTATGTAGCGTCAAGTAACACCGTTATGGTCTGCTATCCACGAAATCTTTTTTTTTTTTTTAAAACTACTTTCGTGGGGCTAAAGACCTCATTCTTCTATTTTTATAATAAATATCACACATTCGTCTTTCTATGACCCTTTCTATCAAGCTTTTGTCAAAATATGTACACAGCCCCTGCATATGTTTGAGTTTTGAGCAGGGCTCAGTAGCGTATCGGATCTCATTGACCGATGCTGCCAAGACTTTAATCATATCAACGTGGACATCTTTCTTCACAGCTGACAACCCGTACACCACCCTTAACAACTTATATACCCTGTGTGGGTCTAAACGGCTACAAATGTGCCGAATTGTTCTTGCAGTGTACAGCTCGTATAGGCAGTCATGAGCCTCCTGCTGTGGCTCATTAATTTTATGCCCATAACACAGGTTATAATAGTCACGTTTAACACATGTGTTCACAACGGTCGGCGCAAAACCTTTTACAGGCCATATGGTGTTGTAGGGTACGCCCTGCATTTCCTTTTCAAAATCAGTGCTATTGTAAGTTCTGACACATTTCTTACGTGGCTCTTTGTTCTGGCGTGTAATACTCTCAGACTGTCTGGAACAGCATAAGCAGTAAAAATTGATGTTGTTAACCTTTGGTGTAGACCCCTCTAGTGCATTTCTTTCTGCAGTTGTTTTCTACAGTTCAAACAAAAAGCAAAAGACATACTATTTGTTAAAAGTATAATATCGGCGTGTACATGATAATTGTCTATAGAGTTTTTACTAAGCTCAGCATTTTCACTACCCTCAGCGACTGCTCTGAAATCTTACGCACCGCTCAGGTCCATTGGTGTATAAGTGACTTTGGATTTTACATTTGTTGGCTGTACCACGACTGCCTCTGGATCAGGGTCCACCTGAAAGCACACCTTCTTCATCATCTTCAGTGTCGCTGAAGTTGACTGCATCACTTAATTCTTCTTTCGAGGCATCGCTGCTATCAACCTCGATCGGGGATACCAGCTGTGGCAAATCCTTGAGGCTGAGCTTTACAAGCTGCTGGCAGAGTTCCTCTTGAAACCCGGTAAAGGTGGAACACCCATCTTTAGGGGCAGCCTGCTGTGCATTCTCATCCAACACCAGAGGTGCTACTAGGGTCCGATAATATCTATTGATAGGGTTCTGTGCTCCTGAGATGCTGGCTTTTCTGGAGAGCGGATTGTATCTCTTCATATTGCCTAGACAACCTATTTCAGCATTGGTTCACGATTTGGCATGCTGCTCTAACTGACTCCTTATATGTATTCTATGGTTCAAAAGGGGCGGACGTAGCAGTCACATGCTCTCCTTGATGGCTCTAATACGCTACTGGGGGTACACATGGTGCTAATCACATGTCACAGCTTTGGCAGCATTGTCCCAGCCCCTCTTTTTGGATTAGCCAGCAGTGTGAAGGTTTGGCCTTACACTCCCAATGAGCCGTCCTGAGAGAAGGCCCCCAAGCAGCCACTTGGGCCTGAATGTCTGACATGTCCAGACCTATCCTTTTAGGCCATGAAACAGGTTGCACACCAGCACAGCCCTCATTTTAAACTGCCCATAGATTTAGACAGAGGGGCTAGGACCATGCCACATTACTAACACGTGACCCCCTGATGTCACAACTCACGTAACTCACCTACACCTACGTCAGTGCCTACGTCAGCACGGGGCGGGGGCACCCATGTCACCATCTACGTCACTCCCGACGTCAGCGCAGGGAGGAGCACCTGTCAAAAGTTTGATGGAAGGCATCCCCTTATACTACTCAGGGCCATTCAGCCAAAGGTCAATTAATGTATGTGAGATATGGGAGACTCAGGAGTCCCACATCATCTTTTGCGAGGAGGGCCACATCATATCGCGTTACACCACTGAGCGTGGTGCAATCGGTTCGTCTCCCAGGACGAATGTGTATACAATGCCTATAGAAATTTGACAGCAACCTACATTCTTTTTCATCTCAGCCATTGTGGACTCTATCACTGACTTCTCGCATGTGTTACAAAGGCATTGCTAATACCTAGAGGAGCAGAATTTTACTTTTTTCAATGTATGTTGCCATGTTCATCTATAATAAAATTTGAGATGCTTACCACGCTGCTGTTACTGTTTGAAACAAATTTATTAATAAAGCAAATAATTGTGACAAGGGTAAATATAAGCTTGTCTCATTATCAGTAATTACTTTGAAGCGCTTGTCCAGGCCATTCACCATTATTACTGTCAACAACAAATGTGATGTAAATATCAAAAAGGATGTCTTAAAACACAAGTTAGAAGATTACATATAACAAAATGCTGTGGGCCACACTGACATGCCAACTACTGCGGAACACCCAGATGTCTCATGTGACTGTGCAATGGGCACTTCTTCAAGAGTGTAATGTAAATAATGTTTGTCTAAAGAAATTAGGGAAGCAATGTTATAATTAAATAAATAAAATAAAATATGTACTATTTTTTGTGTTCATATTTATTACTTCTCCTCATGTGGTCCTAAGTATTGCAAATAAGTTATTTTTATAGTGTAATATTGCTCACAATTTATTGTTATTGTTTACTAACACTACAGGTTTTGCAAATACAGTGAAAACATAAAGTTAAAAGAAAGTTGAAGGTGACTAAGGTATTGATAGTGGCTGCACCATAAAACCAAAAAAAGATATATAGTTCAAAGGTTAATGAAAGGCCTCACCCTTACATTTTGTTGATGAGTGGGAAGCTAACAAACCTAAGCAATGGATTAGAGAGTCGCACATTTAAGTAGCCAATATTCAATCTCAGCCTTCCTGTACTACGTAACAAGAGAAAAATATTTAAAAGGCATCTTTGATGCTAACATAAAAAAAATTCATAATTCAAGTAGGTCAGACCATCCTAAGAAAGTTTACAGCATTGTGAAACTGATGTACACAACACAAAAAACTGTCTGAATGTTTTCTGGATTGTTTTGAGTAACCATCTGTAGAGATAGGACCTTATTGTCTAATCCAAGCTTCCTCCAAATTACTGTACACTCTGGTTCCAAAAATAATGCCGTCAGGAGGAACTTCATGGAAATTGCTGAGAGTGAACCCAGTAAAACTATTACAAATATGAAGGGGGTGCACCACTCCAAAAACCAATTCTTAAAGCAAAGTATACAGAGAGAGTCCAATTCTCCTATAGTAGTGATGACACGAATCTTCTGTTTATTTCTTTCCAATTCCAGAGACTTTTATTTGCACAGTGGTCTTGTTACGGCATAAAGTACATAAAAAAGACAGCCAACGCGTTTCGCCCTTCAACATAGGGCTTCTTCAGGGCTGTAACGTAACATGAAACAATAAGGAGGATATTTTGATAAAAAACAATAATACAAAACATTTCAACGAAAACTACATCCATGTTACAAACGAAACAAATTAATTTGTCAGAACATAAAAGTACATGAACACGTATGTGTCAGGGTGAAAAGTATATTCAAATTCCCTAATATATGAAAAATACCGTGTAATAGAGGAAACCGGCAAGGAGGAGGAATTTAGAACCAGGACGTGAGGAAGACCACATAGCGGGCTATACCAGCATTAAATTCCCCCTCCCTTGTTAAAGGACCTTCTCTTTGGCTCGGACCTTTAATGCTGGAGCGGGCCTTTATTGGTCAGTATAGCCTTTTTCCAGTCCTATTCCCAGCACCATATTAAACAAAATCAGTCTATCTCTGTCCCTATTGGACAGTTCCTATCAACATTTCACAAACATAGGCCATGGCCCCAAACGGTCTTACAAAAGAACATGGCACCCATCACTTAAAAAAAAACACAGAGTTGAGCTTTCACTCATCAACAATTCTTCCATTACTATTGTCAATTCTGAAATGTTGAGTAATACCCCAACTTGAAAAGTTAATTCCAGATTGAAATCTATTAGGTGAACTCCAGACCAGATTTAGGTCATGGTGTTGAACAGAAACACCTTTACTTCATTGGCTTGATGATGCCATACACATTCTGAACAAGTGCGACTCATCTGTTCATCCTACTAGGCCTAGCAATCACATTTTATATGTATGCATGGATGCAAGTATTGGTATTTTAATAGTGCAAACCTAGCTATGAAGCAACTGTACTTACATGAGGTTTGGAGACGATCTACAAAACTGTGTACATTAAGCGGTGAATACACAAATGCATTTTACATACATTACATTTCATTTTTTAGACACAGGGTGATTAAGGGCCTCATTACAACCCTGGCGGTCATTGACCGCCAGGGGTGAAGTGGTGATCGTACCGCCAACAGGCTGGCGGCACAAATCGTCATATTTTGACTGAAAGATGCTTGCAATGTCATAATAACAAAGTCCAAGACCGTAAATATGGTCAGAAGATCGATCCTACCATGGAAAGGCTGGCGGTAAGGGGAGTTGCGAGGCCACTGGGGGCCCCTGCACTGCCCATGCACTTGGCATGGGCAGTGCAGGGGATTCCAGGCACAGCCCCGTCATGACAGTGAAAAGCGCGATGGGTGCTGCTGCACCCACCGCACTGCCACATTGCAGCCGGCTCATTAGGAGCCGGCTGCAATGTTACGGCTGACATCCCTGCTGGGCCGGCGGGCGGAAACTCTGTTTCTACCCGTCGGCCCAGCGGTGATGTCCAAATGCGGCTGGCGGGTTTCCGGCCGCATGGGCGGTCGACTGGCGGTTCAGCCTTGGTGGTCGGCCTCGTCCGACCGCCAAGGTTGTAATGAGGGCCTAAGTGATTTGCCCATGATCACAATATAGTGAGTCAAGAACAGAGGCTGGCATTCAAACCTGAGATCCTGGGCGCCAAAGACACCAGCCTTAGTTGCTAGGCCACATCGTAGTGAACCACAGCTCTTTTCATTACGTACTCAAGATAGGAAAAGGTTCAAATGGTGATGGACTGAGCTCTATATCATAATACATTGACAACTAATAACAACAAATAAAAATGAGCAACTGGGGAAAGTTTAATTTGATTATAGAGTAGGGGAGCTATAGGCGTCGTTAATTATCAGCTTGATGTTGATGACATATTGGTGTCCACTGCAGATTGAACCTAGCGTGAAAATTTTGAGCTTGATCGTCTGTCTGTAATAAAGTAATCTTTTACTTGCTCTAAAATCCTGTCTCTATCCATTGGGCAGAGAGTGCCTCAAGCCTCCTTTCTAACTTCAGGTCTTTTTAATATGTACTTTGAATCCTTGGCCACACTTCTCAGATTGTCTAGTACCTAATGTCATCTGTATGCAGATGATACACAGTTACACCTAAAAGTCTCCTCCTCTGACAACATATTTCTTATTGGTCATATTCTAGAAGGCGTTCAAACATGGATATCATTTCACCATATGAAATGTACCACACTAAAAACCTAAGCCCCACCCATCTGATCATGGCCCCTAAGCAATTTGGTTGCAGGTTATTGTACTGCAGTCCTCACATCTTTGAATGCACAAAATCACTGGGTTTCGCCGTAAAATAAAATAAAAACTGACACATTCCCATAAAGGCTACAGAGAGGACCACTCATTGCCAAATTACATTTTTTTGAGGGAGTCAAACCCTTCATACCAGACTCCTGTTTAAAAAAAACTGGTAGAGGTCTTAGTTATTTTCAGAGAAGAATTCTGAAATGCTCTATTCACAGGTATATCTGGCTCCTTTCCCTCCAATACAACCATGTACCCCAAAGGGATATTGGATTGACACACTGATCACATCACTGCAGGTTTCTGGAGTTTCTGGGGTCGCTCGATCTCTAGCCTGTCCCCTAGAAATAGTAGACAAAGACAGTAGTTGGTACTATACAATGCCCAGTTATTTATTATGAACTATTCATTGATACATTTTTTGTATCAGAATGATGGTGATCATTATGGTAATTTCAGCAGTCAAGATATAAAACAAAACAAACATTAGAAAAATCTCTAGCACATTTTATCACACATCACTACATTCTCTATTTGATTAGGCTAGTCCCTATTAAATATCAACATATGTGTGCTCAGTCTTGTGATTGTTATATCGGCTGAATGCTTACTCCCAAATTATTTATATGCAAAGCCATATAAATATCCTCACATACCTTATAAAGCCATTGGGTCTTGAATTGGATATTGGCACCTCAACATGCCTCAATGGCAAACCATCCTCATATATGCCTCTACCAATTCCTCACATCTCTTCATACTTTCTCTTCCAGTCATTCTTTGTGGGGATGGGAGAGAGAGAGAGGGAGATGGGAGACGGAACTCCTGTATAGTAGGATCATTGCTCAGGAGTACGGGCGATGCCTCTGTTTTAGAAGCACATGCAAATGTAGCAATTTCTATTTCCTTTCAAATCTGATTAGTTTAGGCACGATGGTCTTGTAGTTCTAATCATTGCACGTAACCCTGTAGCCGCGTAGCCCTGCAGCCTTCAGAGAGCAGAACATTTCCAGGCCTCTGTTTGTTAGCACAACTAATGTCAATTTACAGCTCTTGTAAGAGATTGTGTTACTGGTTGAGGGGGATGCACACCTACTCAAGCAGCAACCACAATATTTGCCAGATGAAGTTACAAGCAAACCCTAAATTAACCTGTGCTCAACCCTCTGGTAGCTTGCACAGAGCAGTCAGGCTTAACTTCAATCAGTAATAAAGTGAAAACACAAGACAAGAAAAACCCCACACCAATTTAGAAAAATAGAGTAAGGTGTAACAAATAAGATAAAAAAGACAAGAACCCAATCAGTAGAATTGGAGGTATGCAGTTTTAAAGATTTTAGTGTAGATAGCGCCATAAAGTGCCATATTTGGTTATCTGGTCATGCCGGACTGGGACAAAGTCAAACGTTCAGGGTGATCTCAATGGAGTATGGTCTGGTTGTAGGGACCAAGGGCCAGATGTAGCAACCCGTTTGCGACTCGCAAACGGCGAAAATCGCCATTTGCGACTCGCAAACGTGGGTTTGCAATTCAGAAATGCATATTGCGAGTCGTTACCGACTCGCAATATGCATTTCCGACTCGCAAATAGGAAGGGGTGTTCCCTTCCTATTTGCGAGTCGCATTGGGATGCAATACCATTTGCGACCGCATATGCGGTCGCAAATGGCATCGCAGTTACCATCCACTTCAAGTGGATGGTAACCCAATCGCAAATTGGAAGGGGTCCCCATGGGACCCCTTCCAGTTTGTGACTGGACCCCAAAATATTTTTTCAGGGCAGGGAGTGGTCCAAGGGACCACTCCCTGCCCTGAAAAAAAACCGAAACTAAAGGTTTCGGTTTTTTTTGAAGTGCAGCTCGTTTTCCCTTAAGGAAAACGGGCTACACTTAAAAAAAAAAAACTGCTTTATTTAAAAGCAGGTCGCTAACATGGAGGTCTGCTGACGTCAGCAGGCCTCCATGTTAGCGAGTGCCGATACTCGCAATGGGGCCGCAATTTGCGACCCACCTCATGAATATTCATGAGGTGGGTCATTGCGACCCCATTGCGAGTTGCAGTCGGTGTCTGAGACACCGTACTGCATAGCAATTTGCGACTTGCAAATTGCGAGTCGCAGGGACTCGCAATTTGCAAGTCGCAAATTGCTTTTTTGCTACATCTGGCCCCAAGTTAGGCCCACTGAACAGAGTACCTCAAATCCTGATGGCAGAGCAATGCGAAGTCCTGCATTGCTCAGCAAAGGCAATGAAAGGTCATTGTATGGAGATATGTCACACAGCGGCGGTTTCGGGGAGCTGCGATGGAAGTTCCTTGCAAGGAGGTGCATTACACTGCTTGGCTGCAATGCGAAGTTCTCCATTAGGGGTGCACGGCGCAGCAGTTCAGATGTGGAGTTTGGCGAGACGATGCATTGCGCTGCATCGGTTCTTCTGGGACCACAGAAGTTCTGGCGGAGCACCTTCAGGCTTACTTCCAAGGGTGCAGGATTGAGGTGGCACCACGTGGGGGGAGGCAAGACTCACGGCTGGCAGGGTGTAGGTGCTAGGTTCAAGGTTGTTGGAGACTGTTCTATCCTTGAGGCTCTCATCAGGATACCCCCAGCAAGCT
Source organism: Pleurodeles waltl (assembly GCF_031143425.1). Taxonomy (NCBI): domain Eukaryota; kingdom Metazoa; phylum Chordata; class Amphibia; order Caudata; family Salamandridae; genus Pleurodeles; species Pleurodeles waltl. The sequence continues at coordinate 470,577,931 of NC_090439.1, forward strand.
CTCGAGGTCACTCTGGTGGTTTTAGCTTTAAGATGCAGGTCTAGTCCCTCTGACCCAGGCACGTGGGCAGCAGGGCAACAGCATGGCAGCCCTTCTTGCAGCAAAACAGCACAGCATTCCTTCTGAGCCTTTCACAGGTCCAGATGTGTACTGAAGAGTTGGTGCTGGAGGTCCATTCTTTATATCTGATTCCCACTTCGAAGTAGGAGAAGGTTCTGGAGGTTTCCACTCCTCTGAGGTGTCAGGCATCCTCTTTCTCTCTGTCTTGACCCTAGTTTGCTTAGAGATACAAAAGACTAGTGACAAAGCTGCTGAACCATTTTGCTTCTGAGGAGTATGCTTTAAACAAGGTCAATAAATCTTTTCACTACTCATAACAACGGTTCGGAAGTTTAGAAAAACCTACCAACCCTGAAGGGTGGGGAGATTCTTTAGACAAGGATAGAGAGATATGTCCTCCCTACATAAACATAATACTAGCTCTAGAGTATCCCTGAGGAGCAAGAGACACTTACAGATAGGGAAAGTTATGTGCCACACCTATACACCACTTCTAAGAAAGTGGGAAAAGAAAAAAAAACAGTTTTTATATCTATAACCCTCACCCACTCTAATAGTGCATTGCTTCATCATCGGGTTCACCCTGACTCCTAAAAGTCAGGATGGGCCCAACCATGTTCCAGGGAGCTCTTTAAAGAATGTTAACTAGGGGGCATAACTGTCAGATAAAAATTCCTCATCGACTCCCATGGTTTCCCTTTATTGTTGGGGTGGATGGGAAAGATTAAAATTATAATCCGATGGGGGGGTTACGATTTAATGGTCCTCTGACCCTACGTTCATCAACTTCACCAACATGTTTCATCCCTACATTAATGACCTGTATTGGTCCCGGGCTTTTGCCCGGGTGGGTTTGTATTTTTAGCACTTCCCCAGTAATGTGTTTTACGTGATCTTGTGCGGCATGCAAACTCACTCAAAGCATGCACGGGCAGTATTGCCACTCTGGGTTACACCTGTAAATACGAATTACATGGCATAAGAATGTGCCACCATGTGGCATCTCAAATGTATTATGCACTCCTCCTCACCGTGCGTGCGTAATCACATGCTACACATTGTGAGCAATTGTTGTCACTCATTGATGTCATCTCTACTATAATCATTTACATCAAAAGGACATTAAACGCAGAATCCTTGAGAGCCAAGCCTATACGATACACCTATTGTCTTACCACTGCCCCAAATCCAGCTGGGGAACTGTATATTAAAATTCATAGTGCAAGATGATTCATCCATCCATCACTCTACATGACGCAGAAGGTGTATTTGTCCAATGAAAGCCAGTCATGCAACATAGAACTGCAACATCGGTGAAGATTCACTTCACCAACATGTCGAAAACATCCAATTAGCTCATCCCTGGGGGTTGAATCATTTGTATACATAGTACGGTTTCACAGTTCCTGTACTATGCTCAAGGTTAGTTTCTCAGGATCACTATGTGTAAAACAGTAGAGCATATATTACCAAGCTAACATTTTCATGGGAACAAAGTCTGAAAGAAAAGTTCATGTTAGCAAGAATGACTAAACATTCTCTGCACAGTGAGGAAACAGGGCCTTGCAGGCCTCACCTAAACCAAGCAAAGTGATTTAAACTGTCACATTTAGTTATGCAAATAATGCACATATAACATTCAAAATTATGAATGTAGCCTTAATAAGCTTGTCAGTATTCATGTTACAATAGATTTCAATGAAATAATGCTGTTAACACATTGCTTTAAGTGTGGTGCAGGACTACATTTTTCAACTTTTACATGTTATATTTAAAATCTTTCTCTCTCTAAATCCTTTAGGCTTTTAGGTACAAACTATTAATTAGCACCATGAAATATAACATAGAAACAAATTAATTGATTATACACCACACTTTTGTCTAATGACCTATAGTGAATGCACATGAATTTGGCTTTCAGTGCACCACTTTGTAACAAAACTATTAGTACTTCAATTACTAAAATGCAAAGTTTGTCCTGTATAGATGATCAATGTGACATCAGGGGGAGAAATAACATTTCTGCTACATCAAACATTTGTGAGTGTGTTCAGGCAGGGCCTTTGTGATGTGAGAGTGTGGTAGGTGACAGCTTTGCCCTCTCATTATATCCAAGTGGCCAATCCTGCCAACACCTATCTTCCTTTTGCCTTGCTGTGTGCGAGCACTACACAAGAACCAACAGCCAGCTACACCTAGTCATGTGACTTCCGGACAGGCAATAGACACCAAATAGTAAGTGCAAGAAAATGGCAACATTCTAGAAGTGTCCGTTTTAGAACTGTGACTTAAAATGCAACTTTAACATTAAAGAGGGCTTTTATGTACAAGTCTACCTACTCACAAATTAAAGTTATCACTTATTAAGTGCAAAAAGGAACTCCAATGTTATCCTAAGGGAGAGGTAGACTTTGTAGTAGTGAAAAATGAATAAGAGTTTTTCACTACCAGGATGTGTAAAACTTAAAAGTACATGTCCAACTTTTTAATTACATTTCACCCTGCCCTCTGGGATGTTCAAGCCCTACCCCTGGAGGTGACATATATATTCATAAAAAGGACGGTTTGGACATGACAAAAGGTTTATTTTGCCATGTCCATATGGAAATGTATTACTGTAGCCAGAGGAGAGTGGGGACTGGAAGCCAATGAAAGTCCAGTACCAAGGCTCTGAAATAAGATATAACAAACAAGGGAGGTACTGTTCCTGTTGAAGAGAAAGGCAGAGGATGAAACAGAGAACCCTAAAACATATTGCTCGGTGCCCTCACATATCCCTCAGGGATGTCATGCTTCATCATAGGGCATCCTCCTTGTAAGACTGGTGTTGCAATGCCCTACGAGCCCCAACCAGGGTCGCTTTAGCGGAGATCTTTTTTTCTGTTATGCTGTGTGATGAGTAGTAAAAGTGTGAGGGTATCCTAGTTGTGTGTGGTGGAGTAATAGTGTATGTACAAGTGAGGGAAGATAAAACTGTCTAAGAGATGACAAATAGATCCTTTAATGTGGTGGCTCTTGACAGGGTTCAAAACCTAATAAGATGGTCAGGGCTACTATGGGGGTATAATGTACCCAAGCAGCCTAAAAAATAAGTGAATGCAATCAGGTCGACATGTTTTGTGCCTTAAGGCACCTCTCTAGGCCCAAGAAAGGATCTGTGGTCCTGAAGAAGTGCTGAGGATCCTTTCTTGGGCATTAAGGTGTGAAGCATGTCCTTCTGATTGCATTCCCTTATTTTTTAGGCTACTTGGGTACATTATACCCCATAGTAACCATGAACGTCAATTCGCCAAAATGAAGAGGGTAGCAGATGTGACATCACATGCCATTTGACTTTTAATTTGATCACACACACGCTTACACACAAACACACAAACATAAACACATACACACTTTTACAGACACACAACTCTCACATAAACAGACACACCTCTCACATAAACAGACTCTCACCTGCAAGCATGCACACACCATACATTTAAAAGTATGTTTACTTAGCTCAGATGCCAGAAAGGGTCATATTCCAGCTAACTGTACTCCATTCTTTATTACACTAATAGTGAATAATGTATTATTCTCTATTAGTGTAATAAAACACTGAACAGAAAACAAGGAAAATGGAGCTCTAACAGAAATCTGAAGGGACGAGCTGACCCTGGGCTCATAGTACTGATTTTGCCACTTCTGGGGCCAGGGGTCGCAAAGGGAATGCCAGGGGACGCGAAGGGCAAAGCAGGGGCCACAGTTGCGACCCCTGTTGACCCCTAAATGACATTTATGATAGTAACCCTGAATCAGGTCCAAAATCTAATACCACTTTGAGATCTTGTTTTCAAAAGATGTTTCAAAGTTAACCTCCTCCTCAAAGTGTGTTAGACAAGCAAGTAGTTCTCTGATTTTAATAGATTTCAACCATTTGGAGATATTTGAATTTGGAGAGTCCATCAGATGAACCTCTAATATCAAGTACACTTTTGTTCTACTGGTAATTTGCTGTCATGAGAAAAACCCTCCCACGATGTATTCTTACTTCCACACATGGAAGATTTACTTTTAGTTTTGACCCATCCTTTCACCACTTCCATCACTTTCATCAGGTATGCATGCCCAACATTGTTAAAACTTCATTCTTGCCATGCAGCCCCAAGTTATTTACTTCTAAGGCCAGATCACAAACGTGCATATGGTTAGTGCTATTAACTATTGTTGGGGGTAAGTGATACAGTACTTAAGGCAAAGATCGTTATTATCTGTGGAGGGGGTGATATGCAACAAGAATATTTACACTTAATTAAGGAGATGGAGTGCAGTTGAGACACAGCAATAACACTACACTATGGTATAAAAAATATATATGATATAAATTCTGAATTTGTTTTCAAGGTATCTTAATCATGATTTATATAGAGGAATGGTGGAAAAGGAGTGGCGAATGAAAGTGGCTCTTTGCTTCTTTGAAGATTTGTGGACTATTAGTGATATGATAAAATTTTCTTATTCTGAGTGTGTGTCTAACTGTACAATTAAATAAGCTCTATAGTTTCCTACCAATGTCTCTATCGGGGGCAAAGAGAATTCCATACCAAAGACATCACCTTCATTAGGTACTCAAAATGTACACTACAGGAATTTCAGTTACTGACTCAATTCCAAACCAGGCCGTATGTTCAGTGAGTAACATAACATGAATGTAAGACAACGTATACACTCCAGCCTCCTTAATCAGTGAAGGCTTTATAGATAATTACTTTGTGTTTCATGAGAAATCCAAAATCTCCATCATTACATTGCCTGAGCCCTAGGGGCAGCTTCTGGGTTCCTCACTCACCTCCACGCTCTATCCATCAGTAGTTGTGTCCAGTCAACTTCAAAACTCTGCCTTCATTTTCTAATATGCTCAAGGCTCAACGGCTGAGCCAGGTAACTCTCACTTAGATGTATCACAGTCCCCCAGCCTAAATCCAGCAACCTGGGCAATAACTGACCCAGTCTCATGCCCCTTTTTATTACAGGTGTACCTTCACCTTGCACTATGACTGCTCTTGGTGCTGGCGTGCACTCCTTACCACTGTTTTATGCCATGGCCAGTGACTTACACTTTCAGTTTATTTTGCTTCCTCCTCTTGCACCCTACATAACATATAGAAGCCTATCACTGTTCAGTGCTCTCTACCTGGTTGGATGCATGTAGGCAACACACCATTCAGACTTCCACCATACTAGCTCTTTTATTAATTCCATCCTCATACCCAAGTCCTGACCCTGAATTGCCTCCCTCTTCCAGAATGAGTGTGGCCCAAAGAGCTTTGAATCTCCTCTACTTTTTCTAATACATTTTCTAAGTACCTCCTCCAAGCTGTTCTTTCATTGCTATTTATTGTGTCAATATAATTTTCCCTAATTCTCGCATCCCGTTTAAACCTCTCTCTCACGGTAACACAGTCTTGTCGCATAACCTCAGTAGCTCTAACTAGGCCCCTCCATATTGCCTTTTCTTTCTTTTATTTATAACCGTTAAAGTCTCCTTCATGCCACTCTGAATGATACTTTTGAAGACTTTCGATCCACCTACCTTTGATAAGCTGACTCCTCCCAAAAATTGACATATCTCACTTTCTTTTCCCTTTGTTTTCCTCAAGATTCCTACTTTTTTGTCTGTCTCCCATCCCTGTTCCTTGACCATCTTTCCAGTATTTGTGCCCAGCCCCTTTCCCCACCCAACACTGCCCCAAAAGTGCAAAAAAGTAATTTATATGCCATGAAATGCCTGAATTTGTCTCTCAAACCAGTTGCAGGGGGTCTAAACTTTTTTGTACTGAATATGTTGCACTTTTTTCTGCTCCTCCATATTAAGTTTTTCCATTCCTTCCATTAAGTGTTGCTTGTTGATATTGTTAGCAATCCCACAAAATAGTACAAGCAGCATGACTGTTCAACCATCCATACATCTGTCGCTACCTTTGTTGCGTATATTGTTGTTTCTGGAGTCAACCTACAGAATGTCATCAACTTAAATGAGATAAAGCATCGGGTATGATATTATTGTACTATGGTATATGTTTGGCGTTAGACGGTACATAGCACTTCGAACAATGTATGACCATCTTCCTGCACTCTTTTAGTACCCAGTAGCCCTTTTTTGCCATGATGTTTACTATGATGACCAGTGCTGTTTTCTAAAAAAAAAAGGCACTCTCTGTTTGCTTATCTCTTCTCCTGGCAGTCATGCTTCTTTTACCACCGGATAGAATTTCAGGAATACTACGGTGTGGTTTCTAGCTCTATAAACTGCTTGTTATTCCTCTGAGCACGAGTATTCTCCTTGATTCTAGCCAAAGCCATGTGTCTCTGATGTGTTGGATGCTGTCTCAGCCGTCCATGTCACTGGGCAGCAACAATGACACACCACTGCATCCTTTCAAGAATATTGCTTCCATGTGTCCATGTCCCACCTTCCCCTCTCTGTAACTCTTATTCTGTTGAAAGGTCTCACCTGCCCTTTCATTGACAATGACTTTTTAGCTGGAGAATGCCCTCCTGGATGGCACTACTCTGCATGCATACTTTAGACGCGCTCCTAGTTGTGACAGTCTGAATTCACATTTTGTTTCCCCATCACATCCTCAACTAGCTTTTCTACCACCTAAGGTTATAAACTGGTAGTTTCCCAGGCTTTTGTCTCTGAACTGGGAGCATGGGGTGAACAAAAACAAAGTGTAATAATTGCTAACCTGGCAGACATGCCAGATCCAAAGGAAGCAGTAGACTATGTTTTTCTGTTGTCTTACCTGTGCGATGGTACCTAAAGTTCTCCACCATAGAGATGTTTTAAGGCATGCGCAAAGTGGACTCCGGGCCGGAGCCCCTACCTTTAAAGGGCAGACCTTATTAACCTTTCAGCACAACTCCCACACTGTCTAGAGTTAAAATATAAGCAGTGTGTTTGTTTAATTTCTTTTTTATGCCAGCTTCAGCCTTCCAGCCAGTCCGGCCCCTGCCTGAGAGATAGAGAGACTTAAAGAAACTACCTATTTTATTCTGATTTGATTCGGCAAGCATGCTAACCTTTCAAAATGCATAGGCTGAGTCTGGCTGCACTGGCCTTTGTCTTTACTCATCATTAGACACTTGCTGTGCAGTAAAGTAAGACACGGTTTGATTCCTCTGTGATTGCATCAGCTTTTTGGGGCTGCTGCCAGGTGGTGCGATCACCACTTACTACCTCCTGACCTGAATCACATGCAGTGGAGTAAACAAAAGCCCACTTCAGCCCTATGTGCCAGAATGGCTCTGATAGACCAGCTAAAGTGTGGCTGTAGAAGGGTTGGTCAGACCACCAGTCTTTCTGCTACTGTGGCACGTAGGCCAAGTATCAATGTGTACTGCGGCATAATACACTCTCTGATTGCACCATCCACATGGAGCCCCTGCTAGGCCGATGGTACAGGTTAGTGTCGCCTGACACAGACTCCCTCTCCTCACATAGCAGAGAGCACTAAATTAAAAAAAAAACACCCTTCATATGCACAGGCCCAAAAGGTGAGACAGTGGTCCACTGCACCACATGCAATGGGATGGTTAAGACTGATAATCTTTCTGTTTATCTTGCGTTGGCCAGCGAGAGAGAAACTGTTTGCGCTAATGCTTGGACCAGATGTGGCTGGGCAAAGAAGAGGGCTGTCAATGATACAAACAAAGCCGTTGAGGGCATAAATGACCTGAAATTGGATAATAAATTCAAAGAAGTTCTGAGAAGTGGGCCCAAAATTATGTTTGGCTCAAGGCCCCCAACATCCTTAAGATGTCCCTGCTCCACTGGTTTCTACGCTAGTGCCTTGGCAGGCACAGTCAAGATACCTAAGACCCCAGGCGAGCAGTTACCACGTTGTTTACTACCCATGTTAGGGGCTGAACCACAGTATCCAATGTTTCTCGTGCCTCCTAAAACCCTGCTTTTCCCTGCAAAGATTGCATTTTTTGGGGATATCTTCTCTCTATGAGATCCCAAAGCGGGTCTCATAGAGAGGAGGATTTGTGGTTCATAGTCAGTAATTCTGCCTCTCTGTCCAGTACCTCTCATCTGGGTTGTAAAATATGCATATCTTGGGGGCATTTTATATTCCCACAACCCCTCATTGAGATGTGACTGTGCAGAGAGTTTAGACTATTTGGTAATAGATCAATCTTCCCCTTTTGCTGTCCTGTTCACAAATATTCACAAACTACTTAAAGGCACATTTCACCAGAACAGGTCTTGCTGACCTCCTTGATAATTTCTACTTGGACTTCCTTACCCGGGCCTGAACAGTATTCTGATAAAAAATCTGTTTTTTATCTTGGGCTTCAGACTGACTCTGGAAACCTTGTCCTTCATTGCCTGGCTTCTTTTGTTTCAGTGGTTTGCAGTACAAAATATTGTGGTGAAAAAAGTAGACTGTAAACAAGTTGTGTCAAAAACAAAAATGTAATCTAATAATAAACACAATGAAAAAGGTTGTGGCTATGGAACAAATAAAAAAATCTACTTATAGGCAAAAGTAAGTGTACAAGGAGTAGGAGCAGGGAAATGATAGTTCTGGTCTTTTAGGGCTCAAAGAAGGGTAGCGTTGAAGGGTTGTACAGGTTTTAATGTTTACTTTCTGCAGTTCTCAGTGTTACCTGGGCCCTTAAAAAGCTAACTTCAGCAGTGCAATGTATACTTTCCTGCTTAAATTAAAACAAAGAAATAAAAAAATAAGCTTTTAATAATGTTTGTAAACAAGATATTGCAAATTGTTAACCCATTAAAAATTATGTTTTTAAAGAAAGTGATAATGCCTTACAAGTAATGATCATCAAATCTTATTAAAACTAAGGAATCATTTCAGAACAACACATCACAGTTAGTTAACAGCCCACACACCAGCTACCTCTCCTATCACTTTATCATACAATAAAAAAGAAGAATGTGTAATATTCCTATCATGTCAACAGGCACACCCTATTTAAAATGAAGGTACTGTGTAAAAGAATATTTTAGTCACTGTTGTGCTATCATAACTTGTGTATTTAAGAATTATGGTGAAGGTCACGTGACATCACTTCAGTTAAGGATTCTGTGTCAAAGATCATATGATGTCACTTCCTGTTATGTCATTTAGTCAAAGGGTGGTTATTTCATGCCACATCCGTTACCCCTGCCATTCTGCTGAATCAATTCCCATGTAGGGCTCAGGAATTGGTAGCATTAAGTACTAGTTAGGGGCTCTTAAGGTTCAAGGAAAGGTAGCATTAAGGTCTTAAAGGTTCAGAGATGGGAAGATTTAGGAGGTACCAAGGGATCATTTGTCACCATGTTACATGTGACACTGTCTTTATTTACTCATGGATGGACTGCGGAGCAGTACAGTTTTCTAAATCAACTGCAGCTGGTTCAAAATACTGCACCTTTATGAGGGTTCCAAATGCATGCACAAGAGCTTTGAGTTTAAGGCTCTTCCAATTTATGTCAAAATATACCAGCCATTATTGCCATAGAAAACCTTGTGGACAACAAATTTAGCACAACTACAGAGCCCAACTATCATCATGGCCAGAGCCGGTGATAGAACCACTGTAGGGGTTTCTGCTAAGCTCATAAGTTCCTGCTTCTTGCTCTTTGTCCATAACGCTCATATGTATAGCTCCAGACGTTGGTGAAAACTTGGTTATTACGTCATGTGCAATATGGGGGTGTCTGTTGTGTTGGTTTGCAAGTCTCTTGATACTTATGCGTACAAACAGATTAAAATAATAAATAACATAACATAATCTTTCTTAAATATTTCAAGTGTAGAGCTTTACCTGTGGTGAATTTTGCAATTCGTAGACAATGAAGTATAGGGATGCTAGCAAAGTAAGGAAGGAGGTGGAGGAAAAAGGGTTGACATATTGTAAAAAAGGCTATCCCTGGTAGACAATTTTTGGATATTTGTTTCCTTACAGAGTGAGGGTATTTTTTCACTTGATTTAATTTTTAAAACAAAAAACATGTGCTCAACAATGAACTAAAGTTAATTTAGCCTGCCTCTGGGAGCTCCTCCCAGAGCCCTAATTGCAACAATCCTAAATTACAGAGATAGAGACTGTAAACTACAGGCTGTGAACAGTGGATACCACAGATCGGTTATAGCCCTGTTACCATATACCATGACTATACAAAGCAGGAACAAGAGTGGCACAAATCCTTTTAAGCAGCGAAACAAAAGTTAAGAACCCTCCATGTGTAGTATATGCTGCTGTACCCAGTGCGGCTGACGGTCCTGTTCCAAGGAAAACCACTTTTCTTTGACCATCTGGAGGAGGTCTGAGACTGGTTGGACACGCAAAAGATGTCCTCTTACTCCCAATAGGCCTTTAATTGGAGCCAGTTGCAGGGATCCTGACTGCTATGTCGGGAGGTGGAGAGGCAGCCCCCACGCAACAGCTAAAGAGGCCAGCATGGAACCCTTGTGCTAGCCATTGGTGACCATACATGAGGGTGGCATGATGCAAGTACAGATACAAGAGGAGCACAGACAGAGTTCAGCACAATGATACCGGCACCTGATCCTGGGATGCGAGATGAGTCAGTGGAGATGGTTTAAGTACAGCTAAACATCATACCTGATACTATAGTACCTATGGAGCAGAGATGGGTGGAATTTGAAAGCCAGGATACAAGCCTATTAGCTACACAGAGTGGGGGCTCAGTAGACCTTCAGAGTGAGATCACAGTGAGGCCTTGCTTTGGGGAGGGGGGACTGAGTCAAGCTATGTATCCTAACATGGCCTCAAGCCTTGGGAGTGACAAAAACAAGGAAGGGGCATTACTGGCCAGGTAGGCCTGCGACTGAAGGAGCTGAAAGGCTGAACACTAACAGGTTTGGTAGATTGCAGAGTTCATGGAGAAACAATGTATTTAGCTGGCTGAAAGGCAGGAAGAGGGGATGTTTAAGTGACTTAGCAACTTTTGTCCCAGTTGGATGAATAGGGTTACTGTGCGTGTCCTGGCACAGAATGTGGGTGGGCGTTGTTGGGCCGCATGTTGAGCTGACTCTGTCCGAGGGTGGGTGGGGAAATGTTTGTTCCTTGTTTTACTATTTGCCAGTTCACAGATCTCGCTTTAGGAGGTCTGCTACACAATCAACACACATGAGATGGTGTGGTCTACCAAAATACTACATGAACAATGATGGGGGTAGTTAAAGATTTATCACTTGGAGTGTTAGGGGGGTGGGCTTCTTCCAGAAATGCCATAGGATTTTCTCTTACCTAAAAAGACACAGAATCAGTATTTCATGGCTGCAGGAGACACATGTAGGTGACTTCGGGCAGCTCGATTAGCAAAGAAGTGGAGAGGTGAGTTATATAATTCTGCATATTCTACTTATGCTAGGGGCACCTGTAAGGAAATGCCTTCCTTGGCTAGGTTACCCCCTGACTTTTTGCCTTCTGTTGATGCCAGTTATGATTGAAAGTGTGCTGGGACCCTGCTAACCAGGTCCCAGCACCAGTGTTCTTTCCCTAAACTTTACCTTTGTTCTCACAGTTGACACAGCCCTGGCACACAGATATGTCCCTTGTAAATGGTACCCCTGGTATCAAGGGCCCTGTTGGCAGGGAAGGTCTCTAAGGGCTGCAGCATGTATTATGCCACCCTGGGGACTCCTCACTCAGCACATGTACACTGCCTCACAGCTTGCTGTGCTGGAGGGGAGAAAATAACTAAGTCTGCATGGCACTCCCCTCAGAGTGCACAGCCCACTTCTCACTGCCTGTGGCATAGGTAAGTCACCCCTCTAGCAGGCCTTACAGCCCTAAGGCAGGGTGCACTATACCACAGGTGAGGGCATAAGTGCATGAGCACTATGCCCCTACAGTGTCTAAGCAAAACCTTAGACATTGTAAGTGCAGGGTAGCCATAATGAGTATATGGTCTGGGAGTTTGTCAAACACGAACTCCACAGTTCCATAATGGCTACACTGAAATCTGGGAAGTTTGGTATCAAACTTCTCAGCACAATAATGCACACTGATGTCAGTGTGAGATTTATAGTAAAATACACCCAGAAGGCATCTTAGAGATGCCCCTTGAATACCAGTCCGACTCCTGGTGCTAGGCTGACCAGTTTCTGCCAGCCTGCCACAACCAGACAAGTTTCTGGCCACATGGGGAGAGTGCCTTTGTCACTCTGTGGCCAGGAACAAAGCCTGTACTGGGTGGAGGTGCTTCTCACCTCCCCCTGCAGGAACTGTAACACCCGGCAGTGAGCCTCAAAGGCTCATGCCTTTTGTTACAGCACCCCAGGGCATCCCAGCTAGTGGAGATGCCTGCTCCTCCGGCCACTGCCCCAACTTTTGGCGGCAAGGCAGGAGAGGATAATGAGAAAAACAAGGAGGAGTCACCCACCAGTCAGGACAGCCCCTAAGGTGTCCTGAGCTGAGATGACCCCTGCCTTTAGAAATCCTCCATCTTGAGATTGGAGGATTCCCCCAATAGGATTAGGGATGTGCCCCCTCCCCTCAGGGAGGAGGCACAAAGAGGGTGTAGCCACCCTCCAGGACAGTAGCCATTGGCTACTGCCCCCCAGACCTAAACACACCCCTAAATTTAGTATTTAGGGGCATCCCTGAACCCAGGAAATCATATTCCTGCAACGTACACAAAGAAGAAGGACTGCTGACCTGAAAACCCCGCAGAGACGACGGAGACGACAGCTGACTTGGCCCCAGCCCTACCGGACTGTCTCCAGACTCAAAGAACCTGCACAGCGATGCATCCGACAGGGACCAGCGAACTCTGAAGACTCAGAGGACTGCCCTGAACCCGAAGGATCAAGAAACTCCAGAGAACAGTAGCACTGTTCACAACCTGCAACATTTTTGCAACTTTAAAACAACTTTGAAAGAATTCTCCCTTCCCGCTGGAAGCGTGAGACTTTTCACTCTGCACCCGACGCCTCCTGCTCGAGCTTTAGAGAACAAACACTGCAGAGAGGACTCCCAGGTGACTGTGACGGCGTGAGTAAACTGAGTCAACCCCCCTGCACCCCACAGCGACACCTGCAGAGAGGATCCAGAGGCTCCCCCTGACCGCAACTGCCTGGTAACAAGGAACCCGAAGCCTGGACCAAGCACTGCACACGTAGCCCCCAGGACCGAGATGAACCGACCTCCAGTGCAGGAGTGACCAGCAGGCAGCCCTCTTCCTAGCCCAGTCGGTGGCTGGCCTGAGAAGCCCCCCTGTGCCCTGCCTGCATTGCCTAAGTGACCCCCGGGTCCCTCCATTGCTTCCTATAGCAAACCTGATGCCTACTTTGCACACTGCACACACCCTCCCCTGTGCTATGAGGGTGTGTTTTGTGTCCCTGTTTGTGTCCCCCCATGCTCTACAAAACCTCCCGGGTCTGCTCCCTGAGGACGCAGGTACTTACCTGCCAGCAGACCAGAACCAGAGCACCCATGTTCTCCATAGGCACCTATGTGTTTTGGGCCCTCCTTTGACCTCTGCACCTGACCGACCCTGTGTTGCTGGTGCGGTGACTTTGGGGTTGCCTTGAACCCCCAACAGTGGGTTGCCTATGCCCAGGAGACTGACTGTGTAAGTGCTTTACTTACCTGAGAAAACTAACTAAACTTACCTCTCCCAGGAACTGTTGATTTTTGCACTGTCCACTTTTAAAATAGTTCCTTGCCATTTTAACCTATACTGTGTATACTACTGCTTTAATTCAAAGTTCCATACTTACCTGTGTGAAGTACTTTGCATTTTATGTACTTACCTCAAATCTTGAATCTTGTGGTTCTAAAACAAATTAAGAAAATATATTTTTCTATATAAAAACTATTGGCCTGGAGTTAAGTCTTTGAGTGTGTGTTCCTCATTTATTGCCTGTGTGTGTACAACAAATGCTTAACACTACCCTCAGATAAGCCTACTGCTCCACCACACTACCACAAAACAGAGCATTAGAATTATCGAATTGTGCCACTATCAACCTCTAAGGGGAACCCTTGGACTCTGTGCACACTATCTCTTACTTTGAGATAGTATATACAGAGCCAACTTCCTACAGCACCCTAATATGGATGGCACCCAGCCTGCCCTTCTCCTTGACTTATATGGAAGCTGATGCAACAGGATGGTAAGTCCTGGTGTAGGGGTCCCCAGATGGATGTACAATTACAGTACTTAATACTTATGCCCCTAACATAGACAACTGCACATTCTTTTTGCCCATGCAGGATCTGACAGTGCAGGAGGTAGGATCCTCACTGCTTTGGGTTGGAGAGTTTAATTGTGTGCTAGTTGGGGACATGGACAGGAGCCTGCCCACCGCCAGGCAGACACGAAGCCCCTCATGTCTGCGTCCCTTAGAGATGTCATGCACAACATGAGCCTGATAGAAATCCGGAGGGAGTGGAACCCAACACTAAGAGCCTACACCTGTCAATCGCTCACGCACAATACATATAGTAGGGTAGCTAGGATTTTAGAAGCAGGTATTAAGAGGCTAGAGGTGTACGAAACAACACATTTGGGGCACTTCCTTTTGGACCACTCGCCAGTGTGTTGTGAAATGTTACAGGGTAGTCCCCCTTTGGGCCCCAGGTATTGGAGGATGTCCTCTGAGGTCCTGACTTACCCAGAGGGTAGGGAAACCTTGTCCCATGTGGTGACTGACTACCTGACAGCTAACTCTGGTTCCACAGCTCATAGGGCCACTGAGTGGGAAGCCATGAAGGCTGTTATATGGGAAGCGTGCATGGGATTAACATATGGGGTGCGCAAGCAGTTACAATCGGAACTGCGCAGGGATGCGGTACACTTGGCTGCCCTGCAGGCGCAAGACCTGACTCACCTGAACAGTCAGGTGGACGAGAACACTGTACGCAGACAGATGGGGATGTCTGAGATAGACTGGACAAGTTTACACTCTAATAACACAGACAACTACTACATAGAGAAGGAGACAAGTCGGGAAAACAGGCATGAACTCTACACAGAGAAAACCTGCCACCAACTATAACACACTTCATGACCCCGGATGGTACCCAGGTGACTACCAAGGCAGATGTAGTGGAAACATTTGAGGCTCATTTACAACTGGTGTACACTGCAAACACTAATGTCTCCCTTGCCCACTATACTCCATTCTTGGAGGACTTGGCCTTCCCAGATTGTCTGAAGTGGCAGTTCAGGAGATGGAAGCTCCATTGGAACTCCAGGTACGGTTGTGAAACTGTTTTCTCGTACAAAGGCCCCAGGAGGGGATGGGTTCCCTGGTGAATTTTTTTCAGGTGCACATTGCGGAGATCACACAACACTTACTAGAAGTATTCCATGAGGCGTCTAAAATGGGTGTGCTCCCACTAACCATGAGAGAAGGGGAGATATGCATTGTCCGAAAACCTGGGGGGATAACAGAAGCCCGCAGCATACCAGCCCATCACCATAATTAACTCCGAGGGGAAAATACTGAGCAAATTATTAGCACTCCGGCTTGCCCCTCACATGACGACTTTATTCTAGGCAGTAATACAACTATGAACCTAAGGCAACTGACACATCCCACGACGACGACAGACTTACAATGTTGCAATGCCTCGGACACATCGGGGGAATGCGCGCAAGGGGAGGATTGGAGTGGGTGGACTTCCTGCCCCCCCACAAGAGGCGAGTGTACATCAATTCTCGGGGTGGGGGGGGAGGGTGAGCCATTATTCTAGATGTTTAAGAACTGTAGGCGTCTTAATGCGTCTTAATGCGTCTCCGAAACAACCTATGGACTAACAGACCATGGCCCTCATTCTGACCTTGGCGGTCTTTTCGCAAGACCGCCGAGTTACCGCCGCGGTGAAGACCGCCGACCGCGGCGGTGTGCCGCTGTGCGCATTCTGACCGCTGGGAGCGTTCCGCCGGAAAACCGCCAGCAGCCACACTGGCGGTCGGCGGGAAAGTGGAGACTGGTCAACCTCCACCGCCACGCCAGCAGAACACCGCCCCCAGAATTACGACCCACATTTCTGTGTGGCGGTCTTCTGTTGGCGGTCTTCTGTTGGCGGTCACGTCCCTATGGCTCCCGTCGCCTCCCGGAGGACCAACGCACAAGGTAAGTTGATCGTCCGTGAGGGGAGGGGGTGGGGGGGTGTTGTGTGATGTGTGCGTGCATGGGGGTGTGCGTGTGAGTGTGTAGAGGGGTGCTGTTGTGTCTATGGGTAATGTGTGCTGTTCGGCAGGTGCGCATGTCGGCATGTATGTGTGCGGGTATGTGTCCCCGTTGTGTATGTGTGTGTAGGGGGTGTGTATATGTGCATGTTGGGGGTGTGTGCATGTCGGGGTGCATGTATGTGCATGTCGGGGTGGGGGTGGGGAGGGGGTTCGTACCACCTCTGGGGGGTGGCAGGGGGGTGGAGGGTGTGGGGGGAGGACTCGGGTGGGTAGTGGGGGGTGGGGGAGACCCCTATCAGTGCCAGGGAAGGAATTCCCTGGCCCCGATAGTGCTTACCGCCATGGTTCGCACGGCGGTTCCCGCCCGCAAGAAACCGCGGCGGTAGGCAGGGTCATAATACCCTTGGCGGTCTTGGGACGACCGCGGGGCCGGAGTGCGCAAACTCCAGCCCCGCGGTCATGACCGCCGCGGCGGTCGGAGCGGAGAAGTAGCGGTCGGTCGCGGCGGGGACCGCCGCGGTCAGAATGCCATTTTTAATACCGCCGGTCTGTTCGCGGTCCGACCGCCGTCTCTCCGCCGACCGCCAGGGTCAGAATGAGGGCCCATGTGTGTAATTAATTAACAAAGGACACTTGTGTATGTGATGCCTGCCTTGTTTCTTTGTTAATAAAATGACAAATAAAGTAAAAAAACACTACAGTTAATTTAGATGTTTTGGAGGTTCAAGAATATTGCTTCATAATATTTACATTTTCATGTAAGGTTTTATTTTTGATGCGGTTGTTTTTGTCTGTTGTGCAGTGGTGTGTTTTTTCTTGTAAAGTAAACAAGCTGTAAGGGGTCCGTTGAATCTGATCACCTAAATTCATGATATCTCTCGAAGAAAGGATATATGTGCCCACTCCTGTGCACATCGGCCTGATAGAACACCATCACCCTCTGATGAATGGTGGGTCATATTGCGTAGTTACCATACTGCTAAGTGCCTTTCAGGAAAAGTTAAAAGAACACATTTATTCAAAGAGATCACGTCAAGAAGTGTTCTGGCGATATTGTGCAGAATTAGACTGCATTTATAGAGTTCTACATGGCTTGGCCGGTATACTTTAAACGACGATATTGTAAAACATAAAGCACCAGCATTACATTTATGTGAATCACTCAGCATATTAGTGCAGTACTTCTGAATTTTGAGGTCTAGCCTTTTAGACAGTGCATCTGCTGTCTGTTGCAAGGTATATCGTGGCTTACAAGAAACATAGAGGAGCTTGGAGCCCACCTGTTGGTTTCAATTGGTTGACTATCCTTGTCATTCACAGCCAGCTTCTTATCCGTTTCCCAGCTTGACAATCTTAGGGTTGTTCCCCCATGGAGCATTGTCTATTTACAATCTCTTTGAGTGGCTGCCGTCTCTGCTTCCACTGCTCGCTTTCAAGAAGTACTTTTATCTTTTGCGTTAAACACCCAGTGCTTAATTTGTGCTTGTTGTTTCCGGTGCAGAGCACCAGCACTTATTTTTGCGGGCCGGGGCTTATTCTTCTGCCCCAAGCATTTACTGCGAGCCTATGGGAAAGACAGAGGAAGAGAAAAACAAAAAAGCGTCACAAAGGGAGAAAGTAGAAAGCTGCAAGAGTGAGCTGAAGAGGCAGGGAGTGGCTTTAAATGGATTGAAGAGGCCGAAGATTGCTTCAGGATTACACTGCCTCAGTATTCTGTGTTTCCACATTTAATTGCAGCAGCTGCATGTTTAAGAGGAGGGCTTTGGGCACTGGCACCTTTTTATTTACAAATTAAGCACTGTAAACACCTAATGAGAGTATGTGCGTTTTTGAGCCATCTCCTTTGTGTATATCTCTCCCCCTGCTCTCTGTGTTTGCCTCTGTCTTCTTCTTCGTGCTTCTCCTCATTTCGTCCCCGTCCGCACCCCCTGTGTTGCTTCCCTCAACCCCGTGTTGCTTCAGCATCCCACCTGCATTTCTCCTTATTGCCTTCATGTGCCATCCCATCCTCCCCTGTTGCTTTTGCATCCACTTGGGTTGCTTCCCTGTCCCCACCACCCTCCTCCGTGTTGCTACCATGCCCCCTTACCATCACCCATGTTGCTTCTGCATCGCCCCCGTATTGTTTCTGCATTTCTCCTCCTCCCCTTGCTTCAGCGTCCACCCCACCCTCCCTTCGGTCACTTCACTATTCACTCTAACCCTCTCCTCTGTTGCTTCCCTGCCAACTTTGACAAAAAAATGCTTTTGCTTTTAATAAGTGCACCTAAATAAGTGACAAGGGCACCCACGTCAAAAGCTTTTTTTTCAGACATGAGCCGCGCTGCACAGTTTCGGGGATGCTGTACAGAGTCTCTAAAAACCATTGCAAAATCAACAAACACTTTCAATGCAACGGATCTCGCATTTGTTCGAGTTAGAGCTATTAGCGTTGTAAAGCAAAAAAAAACGCAGCGCGATCGCACTATGTAAAATGCAGTGCGATCGCGCTGCGTGGAAAATAAACAGATAAAGTAGTCTGGACTCCAGGCTGAAAACAAGGAGCCTCGTTGGTTTTTGGTACTTTACCGGTGCTGTGTAGGTGGGCTAAACACCGGAAAAGGCATGACGTATGCATGCCTTTCACAAATGAAAGCAAGCGGATTTTAAAAGGCAAGCCCACGAACCAATGTAAGTGACTGACGTTGCATGGGTGTGGTTTGAAGCCCAAAGAGAGATTACAGAATGGACGGAGCACTTTGTGCTCGCCCATAAAAGGGGTAAAGGCGAGACCTAGAGCCTTTGCCTGTCTTTTATGTGTGTGCAGAAAGTTTCTGAAATCATGCTGAGTTGATGTAGCTATAACCATCACGATAGCCTAGCAAATTAATCTTGTGAGTTTAATCCCTAAAGTGCCAAGATAGCCTTCCATGCAGAAGGAAATAAACTGAGTACCAGGAACTTGGTAATAGTTACTTAGAAATTACAAAAATGATACGTCGGTTGTTTTTCTATGTGTGATATGTACATCATACTGTGGGTTACATAGATTTAGCAAGTCCCAAATGGGACATGTAAACAATAGAGGAAAGTCACAGAAGTTTTAGGTGATTTACATTATTTTTCATTCATACGGTTAATTGTGTTTTATTGGTTTTAAAGGACGGTTTCGTGCACCAATCTCCCACCACACAAACAGTTTTTAAATGCCTGTTTTCTTAACTCATCGTTAAGAAGGATATACCATCGTTGCATATAGCTAGAAATACATTTCAAATTTTAGTGAACATTTTAAACTGTCAAATACGTAGATTTTCCCCCCCAAAATAGTCGAAGCAATTTTATGTAATTTGCTGTTTTCAGGATGTGCGAGTCATTCTGCTTTATTGTTATAAATTTCAGCAGTGCAAATTGTGCAATTGTTCAGACGGAAAAAGAGAGATGAAAATAATACCCCTTTCATTGTTCAAACGGCAGCTATTGTTCTATTGTCTCTTGGGGGCAGGCATGAACTGATGTAAATTATTACAATAAAGTACTAAAGGCATTTTCTTATTACAGGTGAGTAGTGAAATCACGACTAGAGTGTAGGAAGTAAATTACATTCTCACATGTATTCAGATGGTCTTACCCTTCCCTGCCTGCCTTATAGTTCATTACATCACCTGAAATTTTGCATTTCAAGGAAGAAGCATGTATAGAATAATTTTACTATGGCGTGTTTATTGTTGAACACAACACACAACCGTCACATTTAAAAGGGGTTTTGTGTAGTGGTGTGCCAGACAGCAAGTCATGGACGAGGACAGTACTGATACCATTCGCTTCCTCTTGGTGGCGCCATACGCACGCTCCTGTAAACTCGGACTCGCCTATTGCCCTGTAGCTGTAGGAAATGCACGGCTACTGTAAATATGCAAGACAAATGCAGCGGGGGTACAACTCTTCTGCTCCTGTCAGTCACTGTTCTCAGCCCTGAGCCGCGCACTTACGTTTACGGAAAAGGGTGGCCTTAGTTTTGAACCCAGGTGCTGTTAAACAATTAATTGACACAAACCCTCCCAGTGAATAGAGCTTAGTCCAGTATTCCACCCTCCTCTAGATCTTGAGTGTTCCTCAGCACCTACTTGACTTTGCACGCTGCACCCGAAATCAAGAATGCTCTCACTTTTAGACAAATCCCCCACCTCCTCCCATAGTTTTCTTCCTTATGTAACTTAGGCCCTGGTGTATCAGAGGATTTTAACTATTCTTTGGGTAAACACCTAGTAGTAAGGACCTTCCTTCTTTCCTCTTGTTAATTTCCTGCAATGACCCTGGCAGTCAGAAAGATCCTCGAGCTAGACTGCAACCCTTCTGCTCCACTCCAGCCTCAGTATCCACTGGGATCGAGAGTCTTGTCTATTAGTAATAGATATTATGGTGGTCATTACAACCCTGGCGGTAAAAATTTTGCAATTACGACCATGGCGGAAACCGCTAACAAGGACAGCCACTTTAACACTCCGACCACCACGGCGGTACATACAAACAGCGCGGCGGTCACCGCCAACAGACAGGCGGAGGACAATGTACCGCCCACAGTATCACAACCTACCAATCCCCCACCTTTTCTGGGGCAGATTTACTGCGGATAAAAAAACGGCGGAAACAGAATTCCGAAGGGAAAACGCTCACCTCTACACACCCCACGAGGAACTAGGACACAATGGACCCCGAACTCCAAATTCTCCCTGCAATAGTCTTCCTGCTCCTCTACCAGGAGCACGAACGCCGGCGGCGAAGACCACGGTGAGTACTGCACCTACGACACAGGGGAGGGGGAAGGGAAAAAACAGGGACACACACACGCAACACCCCCACCCCCACCCACGACAACACACACACTAATACATATTGATACATCACAGTTACACCCCTCAACCCCCCTGGAAGAATGCAAAGACAATAGAAAATGAGTGTAACCATTGTAATATATTAAAATCAAGTAGGCAAAAATATATATATACACCATTAACAAAATATACATCAAGCATAGTAGTCCAGGTAGTGCTCCAATTAAGTCCGTGGAACACTGGGCCCACACGGTATGGGCGAGGCCCACACAAGATCCCCCACCATGACGGAGAGAACACTGCAGGGGCATCAGAGAGCAAGAAAACAGGCACCTAAGGGGGAGGGAAAGGGGGGGCACCTCAGCCGGTTGAGTGCACAACGCCAAATCCACAAGAGGGCCACATGCCCACAGTTCAATCCTGGGGAGTGCAAAGCCACAGTCTCTCAAGTCTCTACAGTGGGTGGGTTGCCCACTGCCATATCCTGGGGAGTGCAAAGCCACAGTCTCTCGTCTCACAAGTGGGTGGTTTGCCCACTGCCATATCCTGGGGAGTGCAAAGCCACAGTCTCTTAAGTCTCACAAGTGGGTGGTTTGCCCACTGCCATACCCTGGGGAGTGCAAAGCCACAGTCTCTCAAGTCTCACAAGTGGGTGGGTTGCCCACAGCCACATCCTGGGGAGTGCAAAGCCACATTCTCTCAAGTCTCTACAGTGGGTGGGTTGCCCACTGTTCCATCCTGGGGAGTGCAAAGCCACAGTCTCTCAAGTGGACAACAGTCTCCACTGGTTCTGGAGGGGGCCTTGTGCCCAGAGTGCTTCATCCTGTTAAGGACAGAGGTAGTGGATGGATGTCTCCACTGGTTCTGGAGGGGGCCTTGTGCCCAGAGTGCTTCATCCTGCTAAGGTCAGAGGTAGTGGATGGATGTCTCCACTGGTTCTGGAGGGGGCCTTGTGCCCAGAGTGCTTTATCCTGCTAAGAACAGGGGTAGTGGATGGATCTCTCCACTGGTTCTGGAGGGGGCCTTGTGCCCAGAGTGCTTCATTTTGCCCGTGACGGACTCAGTTGTGTCAGTGCCCTTGGTACTCATGGGCCAGCGGTGCTTGAGACGGCAGTGCCCTGTTCAGCGGTGCTTGAGACGGCAGTGCCCTGTTCAGCGGTGCTTGGAGCGGTGGGCTCTTTTGCAGTGACTCAGCTGCTGGCGGTCCTTCATGGCCCAACGGGGCTTGTGCTGGCGGTCCTCTCTAGCCCAGCGGGGCTTGTGCTGGCGGTCCTCTCTAGCCCAGCAGGGCTTGTGCTGGTGGTCCTCTCTAGCCCTGCGGGGCTTGTGCTGGCGGTCCTTCATGGCCCAGCGGGGCTTGTGCTGGCAGTCCTCTCTGTCCCAGCGGGGATGACGGCTGTGGCCTCCTGGGCAGCAGGGCTGGTGCTGGCGGTGGCCTCCTGGGCAGCAGGGCTGGTGGCGGTGGCCTCCTGGGCAGCTGGGCTGGTGCAGTCGGTGGGCTCCTGGGCAGCTGGGCTGGTGGCGGTGGCCTCCTGGGCAGCTGGGCTGGTGCTGGCGGTGGCCTCCTGGGCAGCTAGGCTGGTGGCAGTGGCCTCCTGGGCAGCAGGGCTGGTGCTGGCGGTGGCCTCCTGGGCAGCAGAGCTGGTGGCCTCCTGGGCAGCAGGGCTGGTGCTGGTGGTGGCATTCTGGGCAGCGGGGATGATGGCGGTCTTTTCCGCCGTGATGCTCTTCCCAGACTTGCTGAGTTTCTTGTGTCCCTTCCCCACCTTGGAAAGTGTTGCAGCTGACTCCACACTCCCACCTCTACCCCTGAGAGCGGCTTTGGTGGCTGGAGTCTTCCCCCTCTCCCGCCGGGCACTGGCCAACCTCTGATGCTTGACAGGTGGGGGACTGTCTGTGCTGTGGCTCCGTGCCACATTGGCTGCCCTGGTGGCCGGTGCACTCCAGATTCCGGTGACTACAGGCACCACTGGTCCCGGAGATGTTGTGGCTGAGGTGCTAGTTCGGGACCTAGGAGACGGATGGGGTGGGGGAGGTGTGGGAAAGAGGTGAAGGTTGGACAGGAAAAGTTTTTGGGAGACACTGGGACGGGTAGCTGGAGGGGGTTTGGGAGTGGAGGAAGAGGTTGTGGTTGTAGGAGGTGTTCGTTTGCTGACTTTGGGTGAAGGTGCATGCGCTGAAAGGCTGTTGTGAGGTGGATGGCTTTTGGGTGTGTGTGTGCCTGCGTTTGTGTATCTTGGGAGGGGGTGTCACAGACACACTGGGAGAGTACACAGGGGACTTGTGAATGGTAGTGGGGGTGGTGACTGCACGTGAGCGGGGTGTGGTGGTGGGTGTGCTGGTGATGGTAGTAGTGGCTGTAGAGGTAGTGCATACAGGTGTGAGTGTAGACAAGACTGGGAGGGAGGAGGGAGACGAGGAGAAGGGGGACACAGTGGAGGCAGTGGATGTTGGTGTGTCTGCATGTGTCTGATGCTTGCGTGAGTGCCTGTGGGATGTGTGGTGTTTATGTTTGCCTGAGCTTCCCTTGTGTGTTGACGTGTGTGCATGCTGGTCTAGAGGTGTGCGTGGGATAGGCTGGGGTACAGGGGATTGGGTCTGGGTGGAGGAAGTTGGAGGGGGGAGGCTAGAGACAGGGACAATGGCTGCCATCAGTGCTGAGGCCAGAGTCTGAAAAACTCGCTGAAGGGCCGCCTGACCAGAATGAATGCCCTCCAGGAATGCATTGGTTAGTTTCAACTGCCTTTCTACACCCTGGATGGCATTCAAAATGGTAGACTGCCCAACAGTGAGGGACCTGAGGAGGTCAATGGCCTCCTCACTGAGGGCAGCAGGGGTGACTGGGGCAGGGCCTGAGGTGCCTGGGGACGAAGGTGATGCCCACCCTCCCGGGTGAATGGGCACGGGGCAAAGGCTGAGGGGCTGCTGGGAGGGCGGTGCTGGAAGGGGGGGTGTCGGCTGTATCTGTAGATGGGGGGGGCACAGATGGTGCCACCACCACAAGGGAGCTCCCATCAGAGGATGAGTCTGTGTCACTGGTCTCAACACCTGTCCCCGCCGTGGAGCTCCCCTCGTCCTCCATCCCACTGGTGAAGTCCGATTCCGTAGTGTGGCCCTCCATGGCCATGTGGGATGCAGCCCCCTCGCGCTCCGGTGCCACTGCTCCTCTGCCTGATGATGCTAATGCACACAAGAACAGGGAGACCACAAAAAGGGGGGTGAGGGGGAACGACAGAAGAAAGACATGTTGAGTGCATGCATTACCGCTACCGTTGGCGGACACGACAGACACCGAAGCCCCCTGCACTACGCCGCGCTCTTGGGCTCCACTGTTCAATTCCTGGGAAATGGCCTACTAGGCTATGGACGACATCTGCACACATGCATGACACAGGGGCATGACTAGGTGTAGTTGGCACTCTACAGAGGTGTGGTGGGGTGCCACATGGCCTGCCTTACGGAGGGACCTTGCCTACGGAACTCGCCCTGGCCTAGGGAAACCCACAGTCCACCTCCCCCACCCAGACCCCTCCACTGTGTGCAAAATCAGCAGAATGAGAGTGTACTCACCCCCCTTGTGGCTGCTGTGATGCCCTCAAGCGCCCATCCAACTCCGGGTACGCCACCCCCAGGATCCTGAACATCAGGGGGGTCACGGTGCGACGGGCACCCCTCCCACGTTGGGAGGCCATCCCCAGCTGAGCCTCCGCCGTCTTCTTGCTCCAGCGGCGAATGTCCTCCCATCTTTTCCGTCAGTGGGTGCTCCGTCTGTGGTAGACCCCCAGTGTCCGGACGTCCTTGGCGATGGCACGCCAAATATTTTTTTTATGGTGGGCGCTGACCTACATGAGTTGTACAGGGGGAAGAGAAACTTATTACCAACTGCACCGTCAAAGTGATTGGCCCCCATCCCTACCCTTGCCATGTGGCACATGCACTCACTGTCGTTTCATGCACGCCGCACTCTCCCCACTTCCTTCTTACAGCCACCCCTCTCCACACAGGCATAGCCCATACAGCATGCTCCCAGTGTACTTACCTGTTTGTCTGGAGGACCGTAGAGTAGCGTGTACTGGGGGAGGACCCCATCCAGGAGTTTCTCCAACTCCTCCGATGTGAAGGCAGGGGCCCTTTCCCCAGACACTCGAGCCATTGTCTCTTCCAGACCGAGGTCACAGCAGCACTAGCAGTGTAGGTCCTCTCCTGTCGAAGATCAGGTATCGAGTGATTGAACAGATAGAAAATGGCGGTCATGTCGGCGGCTGTGCGTCTCGCCACCGCCGTCATAAATCGTCATTGGCTCCTGGGACCCATAGGGTCCAACGTTAACCAATGCAGCATTGCGCCGCAGGTTTCGACCGCCTCCCGCAACGGTGTACAACGCCAGCGCAGTTACCTCACATTCCATTGTCCCACTTTACAGGTCAGGCAGTCGCCATTTCAGGGGCCCACATGGCTTCATTTTCAACTGCGTCACACATACCTAGGCCTAGACTCAACACACATGCAGGCCACTTTTCAGATTATGATTGGTGTTCTGTGTAAGCTGTGGGTACGTAGCTCTGAGTTGTTTGACTCTGTGCTCGCTGTTGTCCTTCAGGCACCGTCCGCTGGGACATGTGAGGAGATGGCGGCATCCTCCGGTGTACCGACCGTTGGTGGACCTGTAGACAATGGAGGAAAGACATGTGATAATCACATACAGGCTTGACCGTGCCACAATCCAGGAACTGTGTACCCAGTTGGAGCCAGACCTGATGTCAGCTATCCGCCATCCCACAGGAATCCCCCCTCAAGTCCAGGTGCTCTCAGTGCTCCATTTCCTTGCAAGGGGGTCATTTCAAACAACAGTGGCCATAGCATCAGGGATGTCCCAGCCCATGTTTTCCAACGAGTTGTTCAGAGTGTTGTCTGCCCTGCTGAAACACATGCGGAGCTACATCGTTTTCCCTCAGGTGGAGGATTTGCCTACAGTGAAAGGTGATTTCTATGCCCTGGGACATATCCCCAACATCATAGGTGCCATTGATGGGACCCATGTGGCTTTGGTACCCCCCACAGGAGTGAACAGGTGTACAGAAACCGGAAGAGTTATCATTCGATGAATGTACAGATGGTATGTTTGGCCGACCAGTACATCTCCCATGTGAATGCCATGTTCCCTGGCTCAGTGCATGACGCCTACATCCTGCGGAATAGCAGCATCCTTTATGTGATGGGTCAACTCCAGAGGCACCGTGTGTGGCTATTAGGTGAGCACCTGGAAGCTAGTCAGTGGGAATGGTTGTCTGGAGATATCCATACAGGTTAGTGTGTTGTCCCTCGCCATTTGCAGGTGACTCTGGTTACCCCAACCTGTCATGGCTGCTGACCCCAGTGAGGAATCCCAGGACAAGGGCAGAGGAACGCTACAATGAGGCCCAGGGGCGAACTAGGAGGATGATCAAGCGGACCTTCGGCCTCCTGAAGTCCAGGTTCAGGTGCCTCCATATGACAGGTGGATCCCTATTCTACTCACCAAAGAAGGTGTGCCAGATCATCGTGGCCTGCTGTATGGTTCACAACTTGGCTTTGCGACGACAGGTGCCTTTTCTGCAGGAGGATGGTCCAGATGGTGGTCTTGTTGCAGCTGTGGAGCCGGTGGACAGTGAAGACGAGGAAGCAGAGGAAGAAGACATGGACAACAGGGACTCAGTGATCCAGCAATATTTCCAGTGAAACACAGGTAAGAATACAAACCTGCCTACTACATGTACTTAAACACTACTACCTCTCTACTGTCTGTCGTTTTCACCCAGTGTATGGTCACTGAGTTGTCACTTTCCCTTACGATTTCACAGATCTGGGTCCCACAGTGTGACATCTGCTTTGATTCCTCATGGACTAGAGCTTTGTGACATAGGTATGTTGCCATTACAAATGAAAGAGCTTTTTGCCACAGTAATGCTAATACAGTATTCCGAAATCACAGACTGACTCCAGATTGTTTTGTGCTTTAAGGGTGTTTATTTTAGTGCTCAAAATTGGAGGGGGTAGCAAAATGGTGAAGGGTGATGGCGGAGGAATGTCCATGGCAGAATCCAGTCTATTAGTCTCACAGGTGCATTGCCCAAATGGGCATAGGAAGTGGAGGTGGGGAAGTTTAAGGATGGACAGGGTGACAAAGTGGGACAGTAGGATGACAATCAGGGTGGTCTCATTTCTTGGCGGGGGTCTTGGCATCGTTCTCTGTCTTTGTCCTGGATCTCAGGGACCGTTTGCGAGGTGGTTCTCCCTCTGCAGGGGGTGGGGTGCTGGTGCGGTGGTCCTGTGGCGGTGCCTCCTGTCCACTAGCGTCGGCGGTGGTGGTGGGCAGTTCATCGTCCAGGCTAGTGTCAGGGGCCCCTTGTAGTGCCACAGTGTCCCTCCTGGTGTTGAGTACTTCCTGCAGCACCCCTACAATGGTGCCCAGGGTGAAATTGATGGTTCTGAGTTCCTCCCTGAAGCCCATATACTGTTCCTCCTGCAGGCGCTGGGTCTCCTGAAACTTGGCCAGTACCGTTGCCATCGCCTCCTGGGAGTGGTGGTAGGCTCCCATGATGGAGGAGAGGGCCTCGTGGAGAGTGGGTTCCCTGGGCCTGTCCGCCCCCTGTCGCAAAGCAGCCCTCCCAGTTCCCCTGTGTTCCTGGGCTTCCGTCCCCTGGACCGTGTGCCCACTACCACTGCCCCCAGGTCCCTGTTGTTGTTGGGGTGGTGGGTTAGCCTGGGTTCCCTGTAGTGGTGGACACACTGCTGATTGAGGTGTCCTGGGGACAGAGGTATGGGCCCGCTGGGTGGGTGCTGTGCTGGTGTTTCCAGAGGGGGGAAGCTCTGTGGTGGCCTGTGACTGGGTGTGGAGAACCGACTGTCCCGAGGTCCCCGATGGGCCGGGCTGGTCATCTAGATCCAGTTGGACAGAGCTGCTGTCATCACTGTGGGCCTCTTCGGTTGGTGGTGTGGACATGTGTGGACCCTACTGTCCGGTGACGTTGGGTAGGGGTCCTGCAGGGGTATAAAAAGATGTTTATTACATCTGTGTGTGCCATGGTGTGCAATGGGTGGGTGACCGTGTACCCCAGTGCTTGCATTCCTGTGTGGGACCTTGTGTGATGATGGTTTAGGGGGGTGTGTGGGTATGTGCAGTGGGCATGCTTTAGTGATGGGTGTCCATGCTTTGTTGTTGCATGCAGGGCTTGGGGTTAGGATGTGTGGTTTGTGATGTTGGAACATTTGTGAGGAGTTAGAGTGATGGGGTGAGGGTGAGGGTGGGGGTAGTTGCTGGCATGCAGGTAGGGTGGGGGATGTAATAGTTAAGATTTGACTTACCAGAGACCATTCCTCCACCTACTCCTGCAAGGCCCTCAGGATGCAGAATCGCCAAGACCTGCTCCTCCCATGTTGTTAGTTGTGGGGGAGGAGGTAGGGGTCCGCCGCCAGTCCGCTGAACCGCCAAGTGGTGTCTTGAGACCACCGAACGCACCTTCCCCCGTAGGTCGTTCCACCTCTTCCTGATGTCCTCCCGATTTCTTGGGTGCTGTCCCACTGCGTTGACCCTGTCCACTATTCTTCGCCAAAACTCCATCTTCCTTGTAATTGAGGTGTGTTGCACCTGTGATCTGAATAGCTGTGGCTCTACCCGGACGATTTCCTCCACCATGACCCTGAGCTTCTCCACCGAGAACCTGGGGTGTCTTTGCCGTGCCATGGGGTGGTGTAGGTGATGTGTGGGGTGGTGTGTGGGGTGATAAGTGTGCTGATATGTAGTGGTGTGTAGTGTGAGTTGCGTGGAAGTTATGTGGGTGATGGTGTTGTGTGCCTGTGGATGCTAGTAATGTTGATGGTGGTGTCTCTCTCTGGCCTTCTCTCAGTAATTGTTGTCGTAGGGGTTTGTGGGTGATGTGGGTGTGTGTTTTATATTGTATTGGGTGTGTGGGAGTGGTGTGTGTATGTGTATCAGGTGTGTGTATTTCGAATTGTCCAATGTGGATGTGCTTTGTAAGAGTGTGTGTATCTTGAGCGCGGCGGTGTGTACCGCCAATGGAATACTGCGGTTGAAAGACCGCCGCGTGGATTCGTGTGTCGTGATAGTGTGGGCGTATTTCTGTTGGCGTGACGGTGGAGCATTTGTTTTCACCAGTTTATCACTGACCTTTGGTGTGGCAGACTTGTGTGGGTGTCTGATTTTTGGCGGATTCCGTGCTGTGGGTCATAATGGCTGTGGCGGTTTTCCGCTGCGGCGGCGATGTGTTGGCGGTCTTCTGCACGGCGGTATGCGGCTTTTACCGCCAATGTTGTAATGACTGCCTATGTGTTCCTAGCAGTGGTAAATACTTCTGGAGTGTGTTAGACATTCCCACAAGGTGGATTCAACCCACCTATAGAGAAACTTTTACACTCTCCATTGTCCAGTGAAAGACCCCGATTCACAAAGTCATTTCTGGTCATAAAAGTACTTTTATGATCGAAAATGGATGCATTTTTAGGACTGCTAGGTAGTCCCAAAAAGTGACCTGGCTGTTGTAGATCCATTTAATCCTACGTAGTATTGCACTGTGTCAGCCAAAGTTTACGCACAATAACTCCTGTTTTGTAGTTGGGAAGCTTGTTCTTCAAGGCGTGATTTAACCTTGAAAGTTTGTGAGCATACACACACCTGTAGTGAGTAGTCACAAAAACATCTCTGTCTCTTTCCTACCCAAGAAATGGTTTGGAATTTCCACCAGTAAGCTACTGGAGTAAACCTAAGATTGGAGGGGGAATGGAATACCAAACCTTTTGCAGAGGTGTACGGGAAGGACTTTTCCTATAGGGAAACATGTTTTCACAGTGGAGTAAAAAAGTTAAAAATGTTCAATTGCACAGAGGGCCTAACTTTCCCCAATGTAGAGTTGCAGTATGTCTACAAATTGTGGGCATACCGATTTGGGAATACATCACATAATCGTCCATGGATTAAGGGGCATATTTATCCTTTTTGATGCAAAACTGAGTTAACGCAGTATAGAGCTGACTTGCGCCATTCCAAAGCTCCAGCCGGGCGTCATATTTAAAGAATGGTGCATGTCGGCGTTAAGGGTGAGCTGACATCAAGGAAAATGACGTTAGACGGGTGGGGGTTCGCTGTATGGGGGAAGGGGTTTTTTCACAGAAAAATGACATTAGGCTGGTTAGAGTAAAAAAAAATGACTCTAACCCCCCTAATGTCATTTCTCAATGTATAACCTACCATGCCACATGACTCCTGTCTTAGAAAAGGCAGGAGTCTTGCCCACCACCCCAATGGCTAGCACAGAGGATGAGGGTCCCCTGGGCATGGCCATTGCACCCAGTGCCATGTAGGAGGGCCCATTTCAGGACCCCCAATGGCACTTTAAAAAAGTAAACCAAATACTTACCTCTTTTTACCTATACTTACCTGGGATGGGGTCCCCCATCCTCTGCTGTCCCTCTGGTGTGAATGGGGGTATCCCTGGGGTCTGGAGAGGGCACCTGTGGGCTTATTCCATGGTGCTCCACCACGGAAATAGTCCCACAGATCCCCTAACGCCTGCCCTGACCCAGCCGTTAAATAATGGTGCTAAGCAAGCTTAGTGCCATTATTTAGGTCCGCCTCCCTCCTGTGCACCATTTGTGAACAGGAGGATAAATAAGGCGCTAGGGCAGAGGTCTCCAAACTTTTTAATGCCGCGCCCCCCCAGTTGAAAAATAAACATCAGTGGGCCCCCCTCAGAATTTTTCACAATTATTTTATAAACATGGAAATGTTTAAATATGTCTAAACCTATTTAAACATTGCAGTTAAGTACTGTTACCTTTTAAATAACTGCAATAACATGATTCTGCTTAAAACAAAGGCCTGTAATCTGTATAATATTTATTTTGGCCAGAGTCTGGGGCCCCCCCTGGGATCACTTCAGGCCCCCCTAGGGGGGCCCGCCCCCCAGTTTGAAGACCTCTGCGCTAGGGCCTTAGGTTCATTTTTTGCCCGGGAACGCCTACCTTCCTGCTAGCAAAAAATGACTTCAACTCCAATATTTTGACGTTAGACTAGTCTAGCGTCAAATTGTAAATATGGAGTCAGGTTTGTGATGAATTAGCGTAAAAAAAAATTACACTAATTCAGCGCAAACAGACTAAATCTAGGCCTAAGTCTGGATATCCTCATCCCTCATAGCTTTCCAGACATACTACTGGGAAGTTTTATGAATTGCCTGAAGCTGTAAATGCATACCCATGCATGTATTTGTGTAGGCAATGTTTCTTTGCAAATCTTGCCCTGAGTCTTTTTATTCTCATTGTGAGGTTGAGTCTTCTGAACAGCACTAAATAACCTCCATCCAGATGAATGAAAATATTTATTAACTTGTATTCCACAAAGATGTTCCTAAAAAAATCTGTCTCCAACAAACCCTATCTCACGCCACATTTACCTGCCCACTGTAATATTTTATACTCATGACATAATGAATTGGGGTAGCCAGAGATCTTTTGGTTCCTGTACTCGAGCCGGATTGAGGTAGAGGGTGAGCAAATGAGTGTGTGTATACTGCCCCCCTGCAAACTAGATGAGTTTTGGGTGCTGTTGTAAAAACAAGGGGTATATTTAAGAGCCTTTAGCACCTCCATAGCGTCATTTCTTTATGCTAAGGTGGCACTAAGGTGGCTTTTTCTGCCACGTCATATTTACCAAGTGGTGCAATGCATGCATTGCACCACTCTGTAGCCCCTTGCGCCACATTATGCCTGCACCAGGCATAATGTATGCTAGGGGCGCTTTCCAGTGCTAGGAGGCCGGCAAAAATCGCAAGGTGAAATGTAAAACGTTTCACTGCACCATTTTTTACATCATTTTTAATGCCTGCTCAGAGCAGGCATTAAAATGACACGCCCATAGTGACCTACAGGCCTCTTTGCACTCTGCGGCACTAGCGTCAAAATGTCCGGATACCAGTGTAGCAAAGCACCACAATAGTGTCAAAAATGTTGATGCTATTGTGCTAACGACCACCTTGGTGCACCATATTGTAAATATGGCGCAACAATGGTGTTGTTACTTGTCGGTAAGGGGGGGTGCAAGAAAAGTGGTGCATCATAGCTCATGCACCACTTTTTCTTAAATGTAGGCCCAAGTCCAGTTCTTTGAAGGGGGATGCTCAGCAGCGCCTCTGTCCACTGCTGCAGTGGCACTGGAGCCCACCGAGCCCTGATAATTGCTGTATTTCACAGCTCAAACATCTGTCCAGGGCCCATTTCCTTTCATGTTCTACGACCCATGACAAACTGGACAAGCAACTGGGGAAGCTGACGAGAAGGATCTTTCTGAATGGAGGCCAGGAGTGGCATCTCTGAGGGAACAACTGCAATTCAATATGCCTTGAAGATTTTTTGTCACTCCATTTTCTTAAGCAAAATAAAGTATTTTCAAAACTTTCATTTCCTTCCCCATAGTCCAGACATGCAAGATGTCGGAACCAGGGGCATCTTCTTCACCATGATGAATGAGCGTCGCCCCACTGGCTGTGCCAGAAGCAGAAAAATGAAATGATGTATAATTTTATTTTTCTGCTTCTGGCACAGCCAGCAGTGCATGGAGGGGCGGGGCTGGGCCACGGGGAGGTGAGACGAGGGGTGACTGCACTAAGTGCGCATGTGTGTTTGGCCAGCCGCCTGAGGCCGGCCAAAGACACATGCACACTTAAGTTTCTCCAGCCTGGCTGTACACAGCCGGATTGGAGAAACTGCACTGGCTGTGTACGAGCAACAGTCACTGCAGCTCAGTCCAATCCTGACGCTGCTTTCATGCAAGGTTTTGCAGGAAAGCAGTGCAAGGATTGCTGGGGAGCTTGTGTCGGTGTCTGGTGTCCCAGCAGTGAATGCTGGGACACCAAAAGACGAGGGGCGCGAGGCGGCAGGAAGCGACAGACACGGAGGCAGGGTAACTTATATATATATATATATTTTTTTACCTTGTCTATTTCCCTAGCCCCTCCCTTTGCTTTATGTTTCGCCCGCCGCTGGTCTGGACATTAAAATCACTCCTTTCAAAAACTTTCCTTTCAGCGTTATCGAGTTCACTTGTGGCCCAATGTTGAGACACAAATTGGAGTGTTCACGTTTCTGCAACTGTTTAACCTACCTCTTGCAGTGACCAACGACAGCTGTCAGGAAATGGTACCTGTTAAACACCTTTTTAGCTTGGTGGAGAGCCGCCTTCTGTTCATCCTGACTTGTTGCAACACTGTCCATTCCCTCGATGACCTTTATTTGTTCCTGTAAAGGTTCTTCAAACACCTGTATGCTTTCACATCCCTGGCCTTCACTGACAGACTATTACAGTGAGTACAGTATCAGAACCAATATGCACCTCCCATAAAGGGCAGATTGGTGTTTGCAGAGAGCTGCGACCACTAGCCACCAATACAACTGAACCAGAAAGCAGGCCAGACACACCTCCCGGTAACTGAGGCCTCGAAGATCCTGCTCCTAGGCTGACCGAAGTGATCCACCCCACTGTTTGCATGCCAGGCCCAATATGAACTGTTACTGAAACAATGGTTAAAGATACAGTGGTGAAATAGGTTCTCAGTTTTTGAGAATATACAGTACATGTGATCTTCTATTAAAATTAAAAGCTTCTGTTATAATGCTTTGCCAGCCTCATAAATACTCAACAGTGCGTATTGGTTGAAAAGAAAATCGCAAGTGGACAGACACAACCACTGCTCCTGCCCTGGCATCACTCATGGATTTATAATTTCTAAACAATGGATCAAACATCATGTTGAAATATGATGTTAAACTGAAATAAAATGAGTCATCGAAATATCATGTTCAACACTTAAAAAGACACTGTAGAAACTAGTTCAAGTAAAACAATAATACTATGAAAGACACATGCTTTGAAGTTTTTGTGAATACATTTAAAACCTAGCAAGGTTTAATGAATATGGTTGTGACAAATTACTAGACTTCCCAACGTTTCTCTCAAAATTATTATTACTCTCACTAAATAGATATAAGTGTTTAATCCTAAGCTATGTGAAATGAAGGAACACAGTCAGCAGCTTATTTAGAAGCAGTGAAACCATTTATTCAGGGAACGCTTCTCAAACATGGTGCTCTCTCTCCCAGTCAGCAAGCAACTTCCAGGAGAGAGAACACTGGTTACACCATTCTAGCACGTTCGGCTCGGAGCTAACAATACAGAGTAGCCTCGAGCCACATTACAACACATCCTTCTCCGTTAACAAAAAAGAGAGGAAAAACAGTATAAAGTAAATCTAAATACATTTTACAATAAATAATCCAATAAAGAGGAAAGAAAAAAATGAAACATAATGAAAAACAAGTTACAGCAAGAACCTTCTAAAGAAAAACAAAAATTTTAATATCACATTAAAACAAAGATTCACGTCACGTTACGCAATCATTCAGAAACGTGGGTGGTCTCCTGAATCTAGGAGTCCTAGCATTCACACAACAAGGAGTGGAACCCAAACGAACAGATGAGTCGGCATCCCCACAATCCACATTAGCATCACCACTTCCCCTACTAGCCTGATCACTTTCACCACCGCGAATCACACGAGGACCTACAACATCTTCATCCCTCATCAACATATAACCGCTACTATCATTAGATCTCTCACCATTCCTCCCATTCCACTCAGAAGCAAATTTGGCGACCTGCCTGAAATTCCAAAGTTGACCATTTGCAAGCAACACATGTCACTTGTGAACTTCCTGAACCCTGAAAGGTCCTTGAAAGTTGCACAAACCTTTCTTAACTCTCCGATTTAATTTTCACCCAATCACCTGGTTTAATCTTCATATCATTATGTACTGTTTCATTTGCCAGATCCTCATTGAATACACCGCACCTCCCCATCAGTTTCTCCACCCATGAAGGTTTGAGTTTACAAATGGGTTTCCTACCTCTCATAACCGCAAATGGTACCCTACCAGAAATTAGATTCTCTGTGGTGTGATACGCCCAAACTAATTCCAAAATCACTCACTCCACATCTGAACCATTGACCGTCGCCAACTGTAGTCCACCTTTGATCATATGATTAGCTCGTTCCACAATTCCATTGCATGAGGATTGTATAACGCCGTACGCACATGCTTTACACCACATGAGTCTAAAACGACTTTCATATCATCAAACATCAACTGCGTACCATTATTAGTAATCAGAACTACAGGAAACCCTTACTCAGTAAAAATCTCTCGAAAGACATTTGTGGTTGCAGACGTTGTGACTTCAGACATAAATTTGACAATTAGCCATTTGGAATGTACATCAACCATGACCAGGGCAAAACTTCTACCTCTGCCGGTACCTGACAAAGGTCCAATGAAATCCAAGCAAACACTATGCCACGGCTTGCCCAGATCAGTTATGCTACCCCCATCAGACTGTCCTCCCACTTTTGAACGTTTCTCACTCTGTAAACACACAGAACACCTCTCAACCCATCTCACAACCTCATCATCCATGCCAGGCCCCCAAAACTCCATTCTCAACCTTCTTTTGGTAATCGTGTGTCCCAAGTAACCCTCATGAGCAATATCAAACAACCTTTTACGTACACCCACTGGTGGGACAATTTTTTCCCCATGCAAAATCATCCTACCGTTAATTTCTGATAGCTCATCCCAAACTCTGTTGTAAAGCCGAACAGAAACTGGAAGAGTTCTGTCTCTCCTCCACCCCTCCTTTATCAAATTTATGACTCTCTTTAAGACCTCATCGTCTTTCATCACCAAATCCCAGTCAGTTTCATTTACAACTCCTTTACTCCAATGCGTGACTTCACGCACAGATGCAACTGCTCCCTCTTGTTCGCTCTCTAACACATTATCCTCATATACTAATTGCCAATCAAGAGCTAGATGTGAAAGGCAATCAGCCTGTACATTTTTACAACCAGGAATGAACTCAATTTTGTAGTTATATTCTTGTAGGCATGAAGCCAATCTGGCCAGTCTCGCTGACCCTTTGCCAGTCACCACCAGGTAAAAGGATTTTTAACAAAGGCTTGTGATCAGTTCGCAGCATGATATTACTGCCCCAGATATACGTGCAAAAATATTCCACACCCCACGCTGCAGCCAAAGTCTCACATTCAATGACTGCATAATGTCTCTCTGCAGCTGTCAAGGTCCGTGAAGCAAAGGCAACAGTTTTCTCAACAGACCCATGCATCTGGGACATGACAGCTCCAATACCCATAGCACTTGCATCAACAGTTATGATAGTTTTTTTCCTTGTATCAAAAGATACCAAAATATCAGCATTACACACTTCTTCCTTTATCAGTTGGAAACGTTGTTGTGCCTCTCCCCACACACATTTTTTTCCTTTACGTAAGAGTACCTTTAGGCATTCTGTTTTGCTGGCAAAGGTTTTCACAAACTTGGAGTAATATTCGATTAAGCCCAAAAAGGATCGCAGTTGTTCTTTGTCCGTAGGAGCAGGAGCAGACCTAATGGCATCTAAAAAGTCTTTTTTTGGTTTTATACCATCCTCCGACAAGAAATGACCAAGATACTCCACCTCCTTCATCAGGAACTGACATTTTTCCTGATGTAAAGTTAGTCCGGACTCCAACAGGCTGTCCAACAACATTTTCCAGGTGGCATTATGATTCTCAATGGTATCACCAAAAACAAGAATATCGTCTTGAAAAAACAATATATTATCCAATCCCTTGAAGATATGGCTCATCATCCTCTGAAAAACGCTGGCAGCGAATGCCAAGCCAAGAGGCATCCGGGTAAACTGATATGTACCTTCCATAGTGATGAATGGCGTGAGAGCTTTAGATGCCGGGTGAAGTTGTATTTGATGAAATGCATGCTTAAGATCTAACTTTGAAAAATATTTATCATCTTTAATAAGCTAGACTAACTAGTTAATATTTGGCAAAGGAAAGTTGTCAGTTACAATATTTTGATTCAAACCCCTCAAATCTACACAGAACCTTAATTTTCCATCTTTCTTCTCAGAAATAGCAACAGGCGACAACCACTCTGAGGCCTCCACAGGTTCGATGACTCCACTGTCTAGCATTTCTTTGAGAAATTCTTTGACTCCCCCCGACCAACACTGGCACTTTCCTGACCTTGTGCTGAACAGGAATAGCCCCCAATTTCAATTTAATTTATTGCACATAGCGTTTCAATTCACCCATTTCCTCACTAAACACATCCATAGCTCCATTCAAAATGTCCATTAATGAAACATCATCAATAACTGTGATCTGACTGGGAGCACACGGATTGATGACAATACGAAGATCGTATTGATGTTGCCAACCCAAAATAGGGGGACCAGATTCTGCCACATAAATTTAGCCTAAAACCTTCCTTCCTTTAAATATCATCTCAGCAAGCATATAACCAACAATGTCAATTTGTTCACCCTGATAACCCCCAGGATTGATGTCCTTTGGCAATAATCTAGTTGAAGGCCACTTCTGAAGGAACAGATATTTAGGAATAATGGCGTATAAGGAGCCAGAATCTACCATTAGCTCCACTGGAATATTCTTTATAATAAACTCTGCCCTAGGCCTCTTCATCCTTCTCACTCGTACCACAGCATTATCAGACACACATAAAACTCTCTCAATCTTGTTACCCATGAATGTGTCACCTACATCATCTACAACCATGGCCATCTTCCCTTTAATATGTTCTTTCTCCTTACAAATCCTTGCAAAATGCCCTTTGTGCCCACATACCCAACACTCTTTCCCCAGTGCAAAACAATTCTTAAATTCAGAAGTGTGATACTTACTGCCACACTTGGTACACATCCTGCTGTTAACTCTACTATTGCTGAGAGAGGTATTATTGAATTTTCCCTGTGATGATTTATTCATGACAGCTACATCACCCTCAATCAATGATATGTCCTCAGAACACTTAGCCTCTCTCCTCTCCATTTGTTTCCTACACAATACAGACTCCTCAACCATCTTTGCAATCTCTATGGCATCCTTCAACTTATGGTCCTTCGCTGGCCACAACCTTTCCTGCATTTTCTTACTCCTACACTGTACTATAAGTTGGTCTCTGATTAACTCCTCGGTCATCGCTCCAAATCTGCATTTAACGGAAAGCTCTCTTACACGAGCAACAAATTATTCTACAGATTCACCCTCTCTCTGGGGTTGTATGTAAAACTTAAACATTTGCATGACCACATTCTCAGTTTTGGCAAATCTCAATTCCAATCTCCGACTAGCCTCTAAAAATGCATTATCTATAGTCGCCCCAGAATGACCCGTGGGCACCTTTGGCAAATACTTGAACACATGCTGTCCTTAATTGCCTAAAGAACCAAGTAAAATGGTTTTTTTTCTATTGGAGGAGAATCCTAAGTCATCTAGAGCTTCAAGGTAGTTATCAAGTATGTCTATCTACTCCTCCCATTGTATTAGTGGACTCCCAGGTTGTACCAAAAACTGAGGTGGAGCATATACTGCAGTGGTTGCAATGTCCATGGTTTACTATAATACAATTGATAAACAAAGTTGTTGTTGTTTTTTTTTTTTATATATAGATATACGAATATATATATATAATATTTTTCTCTTTGAATCACCAAAAAAAGAAAAGAGAAAAAAAAAAAAATATATATATATATATATATATATATATATATATATATATATATATACATATATATATATGTTTCTAGTTTAGCATTTCATTAAAGAGAAGAAAAGAAAAAAAAAACTATTTTTTTTAAAAGTTCAGGTGTGCCTATCACCGCAGAAAGCACATTAAATAATATGCTCAGTTCAAACAGTCCATCACGAAACAAATGATGAAAGTACACTTGTTCGTCAATATGGCTCGTTCGGTTTCCACGCAAATGCTGTGTTGTCAAATGAGAGTTTTCCCAACTCTCCAAAATGGCCGCTAATGACATGATCAAATGTGCGCCTGACTCACCAAGATGGCCGCCGACATCCTTATAGCATGTGCCTGACATCAGCACTCCAATGCTTGGCGTCAGCGTTGCTAGGAGATCCAGCCTGGACGGAAGCAGTGGTACAACAGCATGCGCCAAGGACACCGCTATCAACAGAATCGCGAAGAACTCACCGCCAGTCAAAGTCCAAATTGCCATACAAGGTAAGCGCAAATGCTTTAAACAAATGTTTCTCAAGACTGCACCAGTTACAAGAGATTGGGACAGCAGAGTTAAGGATTGGATACTGATAAGGTGCATTCAAAGAGAGTATAGTCAGGACTTTGATTACTGGGTTCAGTGGCTGAGGTTGCCATGACAAACCTCCTCCTAACCAGGATGCCAGGAGGAGACCCGTGGGCACCAAAGCAAAGCCAACTAGAAGGAGGTGAGGAAGCAAGTCAGAGAGAGATAAGGTAACTGAAAGTGCCAGGGACACAATACATTCACAAGGAAGGCAGTGAGCGGCGGAGGTGAACTAAAGACATGAAGGAATTGAAATAGGAGGAAAACAACGAAGGAGAGGGATGCAATAACGGGTGCAAACAAGTACAACCAGAGAGCCACAACTACCAGGCATCATCTATATGTTAGCTAGTCCCTTAAATACTGAATGAAGCTGTTCTGCCCCAGAAGTGTTTGAAGACGAGTAAATGAGTGTAGTCTACAGTTAAACATCAGATAAGCAGTAAGCTGTTTGAGTCCCTTCAGCTTCTATAGTCCCATTTCCAAAGTCTCCAGCTCAACTAGTCCTGTTCCTTTTCCCATATCTCCACCGAGACGAATCCCTGACATCATTGTGGCATCATTTGTAAGAAATTTGAATATTGTTTGGGGTAGGTAAGAATAATCACAACTCTTGTAATGTGGAACTCTCAAAGTCACTAAATTAACCTCAGCTGAATTCCCAGGTAGCTATGCACAGAGCAGTAAGGCTTAACATAGGGCAATGTGTAAAGTACTTATGCAGTACCAAAACAGTAACAAAGTTAAAACTTC
Source organism: Pleurodeles waltl (assembly GCF_031143425.1). Taxonomy (NCBI): domain Eukaryota; kingdom Metazoa; phylum Chordata; class Amphibia; order Caudata; family Salamandridae; genus Pleurodeles; species Pleurodeles waltl. The sequence continues at coordinate 470,617,982 of NC_090439.1, forward strand.
AAACAATAAAAATCCCAAACTGAATTTAAAATAAAAGAGCAACATTTAATAATCAAAACAAGATGAAAATGACAAAAATCCAATAAGGGGAACCAGAGATATATATTTTTAAATCTTTGAAGGAATACAGCACCAAAATGCACTAAGGGGGTCATTCCGACCCCGGCGGGCGCCGCCCGCCAGAAGACCGCACCGCGGTCAAATGACCGCAGCGGTCATTCTGACTTTCCCGCTGGGCGGGCGGGCGACCGCCAAAAGGCCGCCCGCCCGCCCAGCGGGAAAGCCCCAGCAACGATGAAGCCGGCTCCGAATGGAGCCGGTAGAGTTGCTGGTGTGCGACGGGTGCAGTGGCACCCGTCGCGACACTGAAAATCTGAATGGGGCCCTGTTAGGGGGCCCCTGCAGTGCCCATGCCAGTGGCATGGGCACTGCAGGGGCCCCCAGGGGCCCCACGACACCCGTTCCCGCCAGCCTCTTCCTGGCGGTGTAAACTGCCAGGAACAGGCTGGCGGCAAGGGGGTCGGAATTGGCGGGAAGGGGGTGCTTGCAGCGCCGCTGTGGAGGATTCTCTGGGGCAGGGGAAAACCGGCGGGAAACCACCGGTTCCCCTTTTCTGACCGCGGCTTTACCGCCGCGGTCAGAATTTCCCCTGAAGCACCGCCAGCCTGTTGGCGGTGCTTCCTCCGTCCCCGGCCCTGGTGGTCCATGACCGCCAGGGTCGGAATGACCCCCTAAGTGCCAATAGTAGTTATGGATCATGGTAGACTGGGACCTAGGCAGGATTTCAGGCTGACTGCGATGGGGCACAGATCAGACACACCAAACAGGTTTGTCTTGGTCAAAGCTTTTATCTTCTTAGGTGGTCATTACAACCCTGGCGGTCGGTGTTAAAGCGGCGGTAAGACCGCCAACAGGCTGGCGGTAAAAAAAATTGAATTATGACCGTGGCGGAAACCGCCAACATAGACAGCCACTTTAACACTCCGACCGCCACGGCAGTACAAACAAACACAGCGGCGGTCACCGCCAACAGACAGGCGGAGGACAATGTACCATCCACAGAATTACAACCCACCAATCCGCCACCTTTTCCGGGGCGGATTCACCGCGAACAAAAACACGGCGGAAACAGGACTTCGAAGGGAAAACGCTCACCTCTGCACACCCCACGAGGAACCGGGACGCCATGGAACCAGACCTCCAGATTTTTCCAGCCTTTATCTTCCTGTTCCTCTACCAGGAGCATGAACGCCGGCGGCGAAGACCACGGTGAGTACTGCACCTACGACACAGGGGAGGGGGGAGGGACACACACATGCAACACCCCCACCCTCACCCACTACAACACACACGCTAATACATCATGATACATCACAGTTACACCCCCCAACCTCCCCCTGGAAGAATGCAAGGACAAAAGGAAATGAGTCGAAAAATTGTGATATATTCAATTACATACATCCAAAATATTTACAGATATATACATTTATACTATATACAATTAAATACACCAAGAACACAAGTCCAAGGGAGTCCACCATCATAGTCCGTGGATCACTGGGCCCAAAAGGCATGGGCGAGGCCCACACAAGATACCCGAACAAGACGGAGAGAACACTGCTGGGGCATCAGATAGAAATAAAACAGGCACCTAAGGGGGAAGGGAAAGGGTGGGCACCTCAGCCGGTTGAGTGCACGACGCCAAATACACAAGGGGGTCCCTCTCCCACTGTTCATTCCTGGGGAGTGCAAAGCCACAGTCTCTCAAGTCTCTACAGTGGGTGGTTTGCCTACTGCCATATCCTGGGGAGTGCAAAGCCACAGTCTCTCAAGTCTCTACAGTGGGTGGGTTGCCCACTGTTCAATCCTGGGGAGTGCAAAGCCACAGTCTCTCAAGTCTCTACAGTGGGTGGTTTGCCCACTGCTATATCCTGGGGAGTGCCACACCACAGTCTCTCAAGTCTCTACAGTGGGTGGTTTGCCCACTGCTATACCCTGGGGAGTGCAAAGCCACAGTCTCTCAAGTCTCTACAGTGGGTGGTTTGCCCACTGCTTTATCCTGGGGAGTGCAAAGCCACAGTCTCTCAAGTGGATGTGAATCTCCACTGGTTCTGGAGGGGGCCTTGTGCCCAGAGTGCTTCATTCTGCCAAGGAATGAGGTAGTGGATAACAGTCTCCACTGGTTCTGGAGGGGGCTTTGTGCCCAGAGTGCTTCATCCTGCCAAGGACTGAGGTAGTGGATGTCAATCTCCACTGGTTCTGGAGGGGGCTTTCTGACCAGAGTGCTTGATCCTGCCAAGGACAGAGGTAGTGGATAACAGTCTCCACTGGTTCTGGAGGGGGCTTTGTGCCCAGAGTGCTTCATCCTGCACCTGGCGGCCTCAGTAGCGTCAGAGCTTTTGGCACTCATGGGCGATCATGGGACTTGTGGCGGTGGTGTCTTTGGCAGCGGTGCTTGTGGCGGCGGTGTCCTTGGCAGCGGTGCTTGTGGCGGCGGTGTCCTTGGCAGCGGTTCAGCTGCTGGCGGTCCTGTCTGTGGCAGTGGGGCTGCTGGCGGTCCCCTCCTGGGCAACGGGGCTGCTGCTGGCGGTCCTGTCTGGGGCAGTGGGGCTGCTGGCGGCCGCCTCCTGGGCAACGGGGCTGCTGCTGGCGGTCCTGTCTGGGGCAGTGGGGCTGCTGGCGGTCGCCTCCTGGGCAGCGGGGCTGCTGCTGGCGGCCCTCTCTGGGGCAGTGTGGCTGCTGGCGGTTGCCTCCTGGGCAGCGGGGCTGCTGCTGGCGGTCCTGTCTGGGGCAGTGTGGCTACTGGCGGTCGCCTCCTGGGCAGGGGAACTGCTGCTGGCGGTCCTGTCTGGGGCAGTGTGGCTGCTGGCGGTCGCCTCCTGGGCAGCGGGGCTGCTGCTGGCAGTCCTGTCTGGGGCAGTGTGGCTGCTGGCGGTCGCCTCCTGGGCAACAGGGCTGCTGCTGGCGGTCCTGTCTGGGGCAGTGTGACTGCTGGCGGTCGCCTCCTGGGCAGCAGGGCTGATGGCAGTCTTCTCCGCCGTGCTGATCTTCCCAGATTTGCCGGTTTTCTTGTGCCCCTTCCCCACCTTGGAAGGTGTCGCAACTAACTCCACAATCCCAACTGTACCCCTGGGAGCGGCGTTGGTGGCTGGTGTCTTCCTCCTCTCCCGCCGGGCAATGGGCAACTTTTGATGCTTGACAGGTGGGGGACTGTCCGTGCTGTGGCTCCTTGCCACACTGCCTGCCCTGCTGCCTGGTGCACTCCATAATCCGGTGACTACTGGCACCACTGGTCCCGCCGATGTGGCTGAGGTTGGGACCTGGAGAGTCGGGCCCTAGGAGACTGACGGGGTGGGGGAGGTGAGGGAAAGAGGTCAAGGGTGGCCAGGAAAAGTGTCTTAGGAACACTGGGATGGGTAGATGGAGGGGGTTTGGGAGTGGAGGAAGAGGTAGTGGTCGTAGGAGGTGTACGTTTGCTGACTTTGGGTGAAGCTGCATGGGCTGGAGGCTGTCGTGAGGTGGATGGCTGTTGGGTGGGTGTGTGGCTGCGTTTGTGTACCTTGGGAGATGGCCTCAAAGACACACTGGGAGAGAACACATGGGATGTGTGAATGGTAGTGGAGGTGGTGACTGCATGTGAGCCGGGTGTGGTGGTGGGTGTGCTGGTGATGGACGTAGTGGCTGAAGATGTAGTGCATAAAGGTGTGAGTGGAGACAAGACAGGGAGAGATGAGGGAGACGAGGAGGAGGGGGACACAGTGGAGGCAGTGGATGTTGGTATGTCTGCATGTGTCTGATGCTTGCGTGAGTGCCTGTGGGATGTGTGGTGCTTATGTCTGCCTGAGCTTCCTTTGTGTGTTGAGGTGTGTGCATGCTGGTTTGATGGTGTGCTTGGGATAGGTTGAGGTACAGGGGTGTGGGTCTGGGTGGAGGAAGTTGAAGGGGGAGGCTAGAGACAGGGACAATGGCTGCCATCTGTGCTGCGGCCAGAGTCTGAAAAGCTCGCTGAAGGGTTGCCTGACCAGAATGAATGCCCTCCAGGAATGCACTGGTTTGTTGTAACTGCCTCTCTACACCCTGGATGGCATTCAAAATGGTAGACTGCCCAACAGTGAGGGACCTGAGGAGGTCAATGGCCTCCTCACTGAGGGCAGCAGGGGTGACAGGGGCAGGGGCTGAGGTGCCTGGGGCGAAGGTGATACCCACCCTCCTGGGTGAGTGGGCATGGGTCAAAGGCTGAGGGGCTGCTGGGAGGGCGGTGCTGGAGGGGGGTGGCGGCTGTACCTGTAGATGCGGGGGCACAGATGGGCCCGCCACCGCAAGGGAGCTCCCATCAGAGGAGGAGTCCTTATCGCTGGTGTCAGCTCCTGTCCCCGCCGTGGAGTTCCCGTCGCCCTCCGTCCCACTGGTGAATTCGGAGTCCGTAGTCTTGCCCTCCAGGGCCATGTGGGATGCAGCTCCCTCCTGCTCCGGTGCCACTGCTCCTCCGCCTGATGATGCTAATGCACACAAGTACAGGGAGACCGCAAAAAAGGGGGGGGAGACAGAAGAAAGACATGGTGAGTGCATGCAATACCGCTACCGTTGGCAGACATGACAGACACAGACGCCCCCTGCACTACGCCGCGCACTTGGGGTCCACTATTCAATCCCTGGGACATGGCTTACAAGGCTATGGCCGATTTCTGCACACATGGATGTCACAGGAGCCTGACTAGGTGTAGTTGGCACTGTAACCAGGTGGGGTGGGGTGCCACAGGGTCTGCCTGAAAAAGGGGACTTAACTAGCAAACTCGCCCTGGCCTAGGGGAACCCACAGCCCACCTCCCTCACCCAGACACCTACAATGCGTGCTGAATCAGCTGAATGAGAGTGTACTCACCCCCTTGTTGCTGCTGTGATGCCCTCAAGCGCCCATCCAACTGCGGGTACGCCACCACCTGGATCCTGAACATCAGGGGGGTCATGGTGCGACAGGCACCCCTCCCATGTTGGGAGGCCATCCCCAGCTGGGCCTCCGCTGTCTTCTTGCTCCAGCGGCGAATGTCCTCCCATCTTTTCCGGCAGTGGGTGCTCCGTCTGTGGTAGACCCCCAGGGTCCGGACGTCCTTGGCGATGGCACGCCAAATATCCTTCTTCTGGTGGGCGCTGACCTACAGGAATTGTACAGGGGAAAAAGGGAAGTTATTACCAACTGCACCGTCACAGTCTTTGGCCCGCCTCCCTACCCTTGCCATGTGGCACATGCACTCACCGTCGTTTCATGCACGGCGACGGTGTACAACGCCAGTGCAGTTACCTCATATCCCATTGTCCCACTTTACAGGTCAGACAGCCGCCAATTCAGGGGCCCACATGGCTTTATTTTTAACTGCGTCACACATACCTAGGCCTTGGCTCAACACTCATACAGGCATATTTCGGTTTATGAATAGTTTTCTGAGTAAGCTGCGTTTACGTACCTCAGAGTTGGTTGACTCTGTGCTCGTTGTTCTCCTCAATAGGCACTGTCCGCTGGGGCATGTGAGGAGATGGAGGCATCCTCCGGTGTACAGACCGCTGGTGGATCTGTCAACAATGGAGGAAAGACATGTGATCATCACCTACAGGCTTGATAGTGCCACAATCCTGAAACTGTGTGCCCAGTTGGAGCCAGACCTTATGTCAGCTATCCGCCATCCCCCTGGAATCCCCCCTCAAGTGCAGGTGCTGTCAGTACTCCATTTCCTTGCAAGTGGGTCATTTCAAACAACAGTGGCCATAGCATCAGGGATGTCCCAGCCTATGTTTTCCAACGTGTTGTCCAGAGTGTTGTCTGCCCTGCTGAAACACATGCGGAGCTACATCGTTTTCCCTCAGGTGGAGGATTTGCCTACAGTGAAAGGTGACTTCTATGCCCTGGGACATATCCCCAACATCATAGGTGCTATTGATGGGATACATGTGGCCTTGTTCCCCCCGCAGGAGTGAACAGGTGTACAGAAACCGGAAGAGTTACCCTTCAATGAATGTGTAGATGGTGTGTTTGGCAGATCAGTACATCTCCCATGTTAATGCCAAATTCCCTGGCTCAGTGCATGACGCTTACATCCTGCGGAATAGCAGCATCCCTTATGTGATGGGTCAACTCCAGAGGCACTGTGTGTGGTTATTAGGTGAGCACCTGGAACCAAATCAGTGGGAATAGTTGTCTGGGGATATCCCTAAGAGTTAGTGTGTGTCTCACTGTTGTCCCTCGCCATTTGCAGGTGGCTCTGGTTACCCCAACCTGTCATGGCTACTGACCCCAGTGAGGAATCCCAGGACAAGGGCAGAGGAACGCTCCAATGAGGCCCATGGGCGAACTAGGAGGATTATAGAGCGGACCTTCGGCCTCCTGAAGGCCAGATTCCGGTGCTAACATATGACAGGTGGTTCCCTATTCTACTCACCAAAGAAGGTGTGCCAGATCAACGTGGCCTGCTGTATGCTTCACAACTTGGCTTTGCGACGACAGGTGCCTTTTCTGCAGGAGGATGGTCCAGATGGAGGTGCTGTGGCAGCTGTGGAGCCTGTGGACAGTGAAGACGAGGAAGCAGAAGAAGAGGACATCGACAACAGGAACTCGGTGATCCTGCAATACTTCCAGTGAGACACAGGTAAGAAGACAAACCTGCCTGCTACATGTACTTTAACACTACTACCTCTCTACTGTGTCCTTTTCACCCAGTGTATGGTCACTGAGTTTTCACTTTCCCTTACGATTTCGCAGATGTGGGTCCCACTGTGTGACATCTGCTTTGTTTCCTCATGGACTAGAGCTGTGTGACATAGGTATGTTGACGTTACATTTGAAAGAGCATTTTGTCACTGTAATTGCTAATACAATAATTCGAAATCACAGACAGAATCCAGATTGTTTTGGGATTTAAGGGTGTTTATTTAAGTGCTCAAAATTGGAGGGGGTTGTAAAATGGTGAGGGTTGATGGTGGAGGAATGTCCATGGCAGAGTCCAAGCTATTAGTCTCACAGGTGCATTGTCCAAAGGGGCATAGGAAGTGGAGCTGGGGCAGTTTGAGGATGGACAGGGTGACAAGGTGGGACAAAAGGATGACAATCAGGGTGGTCTCATTTCTTGGCCGGGGTCTTGGCATCGTTCTCTGTCTTTGTCCTGGATCTCAGGGACCGTTTGCGGGGTGGTTCTCCATCTGCAGGGGGTGGGGTGCTGGTGTGGTGGTCCTGTGGTGGTGCCTCCTGTCCACTAGCGCCGGCAGAGGTGGTGGGCAGTTCTCTCTCTGGCCTTCTTTCAGAATTTTTGGTAGTAGGGGTTTGTGGGTGATGTGGGTGTGTGTTTTATATTGTATTGGGTGTGTGGGAGTGGTGTGTGTATGTGTATCAGGTGTGTGTATTTCGAATTGTCCAATGTGGTAGTGTTTTGTAAATGTGTGTGTATTGTGAGTGCGGCGGTGTGTACCGCCAATGGAATACCGCGGTTGAAAGACTGCCACGTGGATTCGTGGGTCGTGATAGTGTGGGCGTATTCCTGTTGGCATTACGGTGGAGGTTTTGTTTTCACCAGTTTATCACTGACCTTTGGTGTGGTGGACTTGTGTGGGTGTCTAAATTTTAGCGGATTCCGAACTGTGGGTCATAATGACCGTGGCGGATTTCCGCGGCGGTGTGTTGGTGGTCTTCTGCAAGGCGGTAACCGGCTTTTACCGCCAATGTTGTAATGACCCCCTTAGTCTTTTAAGTCCTAAGCAACCACAGGAGCACTTTTCTAATGCCCCTAGAACCTGCAGGAAGGCACTTAGAGACTCACAGAGTGTGAGGCAGAAGCCAGCAGCAGAATACAGTCTGGGTCCAGTTACCAGTGCTCACCTGGTTTCAACCAGGAAAAGGCCTCTTGCAGCTTGTTGTCTCCTTCTAGCCACACAAGAGGTCAGCCAACCGAGCCTTGAAGTCCTCTTCTGTGTCTTGGGTGCAAGAGAGAGTAAGACCAGCCCTTAGGGCTCCTCACAGATCACAGACAGTGGGTGTAGTACTCTTCTGATTTGCTTAGTGTCCAGGTAATTCTCTGTCCAGGTGCCTTGGTATGCCATATTTATGCCTGGCACCAGCTAGTGAGCAGAGGTGACTCCTGGACACTCCCTAACCAATGGCTAAAAGGTCCCCAGGGCCAACCCTACTCCCTTTTTCAGTAGTTCCTGCCTTACTTCAAGCAGGCTCAAAATGCCATGTGTCAGGGCATTTTCAAGATGAGAGCTGGGTGCATGTGTAGGAGTGTTATGAGGCAATCATAAGTGTCCTTCTACATTTCACACTAAAGTCAGTTTGCAGTAGGCACTGTACCCACAACAGACACATAGACATGAGTCTGATAGGTAAAAGCAGACCCTTTTACCACCAGACAAGGGATACACAAGGATTGTCTTGGCATTCCGTTCTCTCCTTTTCAAGTGCACCCCAAATGTTACATGTGGCTCAACAGAATTGTCAAGCAGTATTTGACAGAGTGGTGTCACATGATGCCAGGAGCCCATACTCTGATAATTCTGTGGAGTTCACAAGAGTCACTTCTGTCCATTTCACACCTATTCAAGGCTAATTACTGGTTGGGCTACTGTTGAAAAACTCATGCAAATTAGCCTCCGGGAGCTTCAGGCAAGGAAAAGTAACTTTCCTTGCCTGAAGCTTTTGGAAACTTACATAGGGATGACTTACTAATATTTAAAGGGGAAGTTTTTACCTGTCGAAAAGGGTTAAAGAGGTCCCACTTTTTATATTGCTGGCCCTGCTTTTTATTGCAGCAGCCAGGTGATACAGGGTAGGCCTTTAGCCATTTTTCCCCTGGCACTATAACGGATGGGTGCTGCAGTCCACAAGTGGCATTTAACATTTTACATCATATACTAAGGACTTACAGGGAAGTTAAATATGCATTTTAGGAACAAAGCAACTTAATCTTGGTTAAAGGGAGAGCACAAGTAATTTACTACTGGGTAGCAGGGGTAAACATTACAAAGTTGCAAAAACAGCAACAATAGGGTCCAGCAAAAGGCAAAAAACTGGGGTGATCACACAGAAAAGGTGGATTTTTCTGCAGTTGGGCCATGGAAGCTGTCTCTGTATATACTATATCAAAATGAGATATAGTGTGCACAGAGCCCAGGGGTTCCCCAAGAGGCTTGACAGAGGCAATAATAGATAATACTTATGCTCTATTTGTGGTAGTGTGGTTGAGCAGTTAGGCTTATCAGAGGGTAGTGTTAAGCATTTGTTGTACACACATAAGCAATAGAAGAAACACACACTCAATGATTTAACTCCAGAACAATAGGATTTGCCATTGAAAAATATATTTTTGTTACTTTATTACTAGAACCACAAGACTCGGTTCAGAAGTAAATACTGTTGCAGGTAAGTACTTAGCATAGACATCAATGTAACTTTGTTTCACTTGAGTCAAGTAAACAGTTTTTAAGAAAACAGAGAATATCTATTTTAAAAGTGGACACTGCATTTTCAGAACAGTTCTTGGGAGAAGAAAATAAAGTACAGTTTTAGAGGTAAGTATCCGACTTACAGTTCTAGTCTCCGGGTTATAGATAGTCGAATTTTAACGTGGGCTCCTATGGAGACAGGGGGTACTCAGAATTCGGTCTGCCAGCAGGTAAGTACCCGAGGCACGGAGGGCAGACCAGGGGGGATTAGAGGAGCACTGGAGGGGCACCAAGTAGGCACCAATGCCACACCCTCAGCGGCACTGGGGCGGCCGGGTGCAGGGTACAAACAGGGTGTTGGGTTTCCAATGAAACTCTATGAGGGGACCCCGGGGTTCACTGCAGGCGATGTGTGGGGGATGTCTCGGGCACACCACCGGTCGGACAGGGAAGAGGGCCGCCTGTTGATCGTCGCTGCACCGGGTGTCGATTTCTCCAAGGCCTGGGGGCTGCGGGTGCAGTAGGTCCTTTGGCGTCGGTTATCCTCGTCCAGGGCAGTCACGGGGGTCCTTGGGATTCCCTCTGCAGGCGTCGTCGTGGAGGGGTGGAGAGGTCAACCCAGGATGGGCACTTGGTCGCTGCACCTGCGGGTCCTCTCTGGTCAGTTGGGTCACCTGGACTCGGGCCATGAGCATCAGGTGCAGAGTGGTTGGGAGTCACGCTTCTGGAGTGAGGTGGGAGTCCTTCAGAAGAGGTTTCTTCTATTCTTCTTTGGACAGGGCCACTGTCCACGGGAGTTCTTGACCCTCTGTGATGCAGGTAGTCCTCTGGAGGTTTTGCAGAGGTCGATGGACCTGCAGGACACATCGCTTTTCTTCTGCGGGTTCTTTGAAGCAGGAGACAGGCCGGTAGGGCTGGGGCCAAGTCAATTGTCTCCTTTCCTTCTCTGCTGGGTTTCAGCTAAGCAGTCCTTCTTCTTCTTGTGAGGTCATCAGGAATCTGACTAGATGGTTTAGGGAGCCCTTAAATACAAGATTTAGGGGCATGTTTAGGGGTCAGAGAGCAGTAGCCAATGGCTACTGTCCCTGAGGGTGGCTACACCCTTCCTGTGCCCACTCCCTTTGGAGAGGAGGTAAATTCCTTGGTCCCTGTTCTCCAAACCAAGATGGAGGATTCTGCAAGGAGGGGGTCTCTTCAGCTCTGGACACCTTAGGGTTGGTCTGGCTGAGGTGGTGACTCCTCCTTGTTTTTCCTAATTATCCCCCTGGACTTGCCGCCAAAAGTGGGGCTTTGTCCGGGGGCTGGGCATCTGCACTGGCTGGAGCGTCCTGGGGGCATTGTAACACCAGGCCTGAGCCTTTGAGGCTCACCGCCAGGTGTTACAGTTCCTGCAGGGGGGAGGTGAGGAGCACCTCTACCCAGTGCAGGCTTTGTTTCTGGCCCCAGAGAGCACAAAGGCTGTCACCCCAGAGAGTCAGAAACTTGTGTCTCAGTGGCAGGCTGGCACAGACCAGTCAGTCCCGCACTGAAGGACTGGGTAAAATACAGGGGGCATCTGTGTGCATTTTGTAATAAATCCAACACTGGCATCAGTGTGGGTTTATTATTCTGAGAAGTTTGATACAAAACTTCCCAGTATTTAGTGTAGACATTATGGAACTGTGGCGTTCGTTTTGACAAACTCCCAGACCATATACTTAATATGGCCACACTGTACTTACAATGTCTAAGAATGGACTTAGACACTGTAGGGGCATATGTCCTCACCTGTGGTATAGTGCACCCTGCCGTAGGGCTTTAAGGCCTGTTAGAAAGGTGACTTACCTATGCCACAGGCAGTGTTTTGTGTGCATGGCACCCTGAGGGGGATGCCATGTCGACTTTGCCTTTTTCTCACCACCAACACACACAATCTGCAATGGCAGTGTGCATGTCTTAGGTGAGGGGTCCCTTAGGGTGGCACAACGCATGCTACAGCCCTTAGGGACCTTCCCTGGTCACAGGGCCCTGGGTACCACTGGTACCTTTTACAAGGGACTTATCTGTGTGCCAGGGGTGTGCAAATTGTGCAAACAATGGTACATTTTTAGTGAAAGAACACTTGTGCTGGGGCCTGGTTAGAAGGGTCCCAGCACACTTCCAGGTTAGTCAGCATCAATATCAGGCAAAAAGTAGGGGGTTAACTGCAACAAAGAGCCATTTTCCTACAGCAGCCAATGCTGTTCTGAAGCTGCTCTCTAGCCTATAGCTCAATGGGAAAACTATAAGTGACAGAATGGCCAGTCTCACCCTGCCAAGCTTGCCTTGCTACTGAATCTTTTTTTGCCTACTTCCGTAATCTGTAACCCAATCCTTTGCACTTACTCTCTGATACATACCTACCTTATTTTACTCTTTACCTCTTTCTTTTTTCTCAGGTCATCGCCCAGAGTGTTTCAAGAATAACTTTTTTCTCTGTCTGCCCAAATTCTTTCTAATTGTGTTCATAGACTGGTCTTTTTATGCCATTAGTTGTTTCAGGGTGAACTGAGGATAAAACATAACCTATTAAATCAGCACCTCCCCAGCTGCTATATTCTCAGACTCCTAGAATAGAACTCACTCTTTGTATTAGTAAGAATAAACGGAAAATGTAAAGATATTTTAATCAATAACAATAATCATAGGTGGGGGAGCTTGCCTGGCCTAAAGATGGCCGCCTTTTAGGTGAGCTCCTCTGGCCACTTTTCTAATCCTAAATAATCCTGTGCCTACATATCACACTAGCGCTACCTGCAATGCCTCTATGTCTGCTGCACACCGGGAGCGACCCATCCTTCTGCAATTTTGCACCCCGAAAGCATTCAGTCCCCTCTGGTTACTCATTGCCACCTGCGCAAGCCTGGAGTGGAGTGCGGTCATCATGGCCTATGGACCGGAATGGGGCCCTGCTAACCTTTATTTGCTGCTCCCGGTGCTGGGGGTGTGGATCCAAGGTCATTGTGTTGTACCTATATTTTAGTCACTGAGATATTCTTTTCAAGAACCTACAACTTTGTAAACAAATAAGTGCATAAATGGAGGCAGCTGGACGTAAATGAGCTGGTAGTCCATCTTTAAAGCCATCTTCCTGCTTATTGTGATGATCCCACACACTGCTTGAAGACTTTAATGATAACTTGGTCACTAATTCCAGACAAGATGTTACCATCCCAGACCATTTGCTGCTAAAAAGAGACGCAAATAATAGGTAGTTTTCTGAGGAAGTAGTCAAGATGAGACTTATCTTATGCCATGTTGAGCATATCTGGTTAACTGAGTATGCATATTCCGCTAAAGCAGATTGGCTTTGACTTAAAAATTATACAAAAAAGTGGTCCGATAGGCCAACGCTTCACACTGTGGTCATAAGATATTTACCGCACCCATTAATTTCCAAGGACATCTTCACTACTGTTAATGAGCTTAAAAAGTTCCATTCACCAGATCCAAAGTCCAGTCCATTATTAGATTTATTAGATTTCCTGTTTCTTTTGTAACCACAACCAACCATATTAGGGCAGCTTTAAATGGCCAGAAAATTTTACTCCCTACTAGTCGCAGTTGTTCATGCCAGGAGCATCTCAATTTATTTAAACTTTTAGGGGCATATTTATGAGCCCCTAGCGCCACCTTGTGCCACATTTGTGGCATTTATTTCACCCCAAATGTGGCGTTAAGGTGGCATTTCCCATGCGCCGTATTTACAAAGTGGTACAATGCTTGCATTGTGCCACTTTGCAAATGCTTGCACCACTTTATGCCTGCGCCAGGCATAATATATGCAAGGGGGTATTCACCCGGTAGGGGGACTGAAAAAATGAGGAAATGAAATCTATGAGATTTCCTTGCACCATTTTTCAGCACTTTTAAAGCCTGCTCAGAGCAGACGTTAAAAGGGGCTTTCATTATTTAGAATGGGCCCCTATGTACTCTGCAGGAGTAGCGCCAACATTTTGGTGCTACTCCTGCAGAGTACATCAATAGCGTCACATGGAATGACACTAGTTCCCTCTACCCTGCGCCATGGTGCGCTGTATTTTAAATACAGCACACACATGGTGGCAGTAGGGCGGCACTATGGGGCTAAGGAAAAGTGGTGCTGCACTCGGTGGAGCTCCACTTTCCATAAATCTGCCCCTTAGAGTGCTAGAATATGAAGAGATTAGATCACTGATAAAAAAAAGAGTAAACCATCAGCTTCGGAAGCTGATACCCTCCCTGCAAAATCCTCTCTTAACCACCCATAAGCATGTGAAAGTATTATCAGTGCCTTAGGTCAGACCAGAACTGTTCTGGATTTATTGAATGGACTGGTATTGTTTATTTAAACAACTTTAAACTCAGAATCTGTTGAGAATTATCGACCTATATCTGAACTGCAATCTTTTTAACCAGGTGTCTCAGTCTGTAGAATCTGAAAATGTGCTACATCCTGCCCATGCTGGTTTTTGGCCTGACTATATTACCAAGACTAGGGGAACAAATGTCCTTGACAAACTTCGTCTTTGTGACACCCAGAATATTCCTGCCAATTTGATCCTACTTTCTGCAGCTTTTGATACCTTGGAACATGGGGTGCTATAAGATATGTTGGAAAACTGGGGTTCAAGTTTATCTTGATTCTGAGTCCAGATCTTTGGCCTGTGGAGCTCCACTGTGCTCAGATTTGTACACAATGCTGTTCAACCTTTATGATCCCTTGGTCCACCTCATTCAATCCTTTGGTCTTTGGTCTCTCTGCAGATGACGTTCACATTCTTTTTAGATTAATGGCAATATAGAGGAGGATGCCTCTAAAACGCACAATTAGTTATTTAAAGGTGGCTAGTGGATGACATAAAATAAATAATTTAAAATTAAATTAGCAAAAATGAAACAATAAACCCTTTTAGAGGCTTCCATTTCCATGAGCTTCCTTTCTGGCCCCCAGCCTGTGTGTGAAACTCATATAGCTAAATCGTGTCAACAACTTACATATTAAATTTGAGTCCTGCCTAACCATGTCTGACCAAATTAATTCTGTAGTAAGAATCTGTGTTTTTCAGCTGCATGTTCTGAGACGGATTCTATTTCTTTTTCTCCATGTTCAAAAAACTCTCATCTTGAATGCATTCACATTGGTAAGATTAGACTGTTTCAATGCTGTCTCTCTCTTTCTCACTTTACCTACCAGATCTGGGAAAACCTCCAGCCTGTGCAAAATTTGGCAGCCTATCTTCAATCAAAGACATCAGAATCCATTTAATTGATTCTGATTAGCTTCTAGTATATCAAATGATAGTTTTTATATTTTTTTGTTTAGTACAGAAAGCTAATTATGCAGAACATAACACACCTCTTTCAAGTAAATGTGAGCATTATGTCCTGAAGAGGAATTTAAGATCAAAAGCTGTATCACTTGTTACTGTACCACTTTGGGATAAATGTAGTATTCTAAGAAAGCTTTCTTGTCTTAGTTCTTTGGTCTAAAACAAGGAGAGATAAGTTAGTAACCGTATGGTACAGCTAGTTGTAATGCTTTAGCTCCTGTTTTTCTAAAAACTATAAATGGTGTTGTAGTTACTATATAACACCTCTTGAAATAATCATCAGCACATGAAGCAAAATTCTTTTAGTAATTCTCTTCTGATTAGCACCCAAACTAATTTTGTACCTCATCTTTTCACAAGTGTTCTCCCGGTATGTCTGAAAAGGGCTGGTGCAATTCATGTTACATGGAAATCGGGAGATTTAGCACACTCTAACACCAGCCCTGGACTTTCTCTTGCAACAAGGGAAGCATAAAAAGTGCAATTTCTAAAATAGAGCTTCATGCTATAGATGGTCAATCCTGTTTTACAGAAACAGGAGACGTGTGAAGAAAAACAAACTTTGCAAGGATACCTTCATCAGAATACTCTAAAAAGCACAATTCTGAGGAAAGAGGAACAGTTGTCCTCTTACTGTATTAAATGGCAAACATATAAAAAAATTATTTGAGCTCGGTACGTGAGGGAACTCATGAAATGAGACCACAATAGAGTGTCCTAACTGAAGTTCCTGAACAGTATTGTAAACAGTATTTGGGTACCTATGAGCACTAAAGGCAGGTACATAAGTGCCACACCACCACTTTATGTATCATCATAGGCTTCCCAATGGAAATGTAGAGACTTAGTATAATCACAAAGGGCACTCACTCCTACAACATCTTTTTAGAAGATGGTGCATTTTTTGTACCATGTTTCATCTGGAGCCCTAGGTTGAATGCTTATTTAGATATAAGGTTAGTGCTTGCAGTGTATCACAGAGGTATTGTAAAAGGGGGTACAGAGAAGGAAGGTGTGTTAGAAACATTACAATTGCGTTCCCATACACAAAGAGAGTTTATTGAAGAAGCTCCACTGACACAAAATTCAAAACAGATCCCTAGTTACTCACTATTTCATTAGGAGAGATGGAGAGCAGAACGGACTACAAACAAAAGTTACCAAGTAAAGAGGGAATCTGTAAAGTGCTAATAATGGAAACATTAGGGTATTAAAAACTGCTTGACCATTCCAGGAAGGATTTTCCTGTTAAGAGGAGAAATGGGAAAAATCTTACAGCCACTTTCCCAGAAAACGTACTACACCAAACAAAAGACAGAGCTGAATGCCATATGCTGGAGGACTAACTAACTTATCATCTAACCCGGATGGTATACTGATGAAGGTAGAGCCAAAATTGGAGTAGTGAAAACTGCTTAGACCAAATATTGAGGTGGATGACTGAAGCACCTCTTCAGTGCTGTGTTAGAGTGAGGGTGAGCTAGAAATCTGGGAACTTGCAGAAGCACTAGAAGAGAATGAAACATTAAATGAGGAATGAGGAGCTGCTGCTCCACTGATAACACTGGCAACACACTGACTGTAAGAAGGAGATTGAATAAGAACAATCTAAGAGTGTGTGATACTGGTTGACTCAGTTTACACCAGTGTGGTACCCGAATGTCGACTCCAAAATATAATTTTTACTATAATTTTGTGGTCAAGATATTATCAGTGCAAAAATATAGTGGCCTAAAATATTGAGGGTAAGTACACCTTTTTTCATGTTTTTGAATAACATAGTATACGTTATAGTATACTAATATATTATTTATAATATCATTTTTATGTATTATGTATTAGGTTTATTTGGTTAATTTTTAGTAATCTTTATATATAAATATACATTCAATTATTGGCACTTGATTTATATATTTTCACAATTTTTATTTTATTTGGGGTGTTAAGTTAGATATCAATTTCTTTCATGAAATCACCATTGATAATTTTATTCTATGTTTTTGGGCTGTAGGGTTTATTGGGCATTGGCTGGGTAATGTTTTACTTTAATGGGATATTAGTTATATTGATAATTATTAAATAATGTACTTAATTGAAATGTGTATTACGTCATTTAGTAATTTAAAACAGACCCTAAAATTACTCTAAACGCAATAGTTTTCATTTACTTATATTTTATAAATTGTGAAAAGAAAGAAAGCAGGTTTTTGTTTCTGAGGGATTGGGTGGGTAGTTTATTTTTATTAGAGAGATTTACATTCATATTTGGGAGGTTATTGTGATTGTGTCATTCAAAATATTGGGAGTTCTATGATAAAAATATATATTTGTTTGAAAAATAAATTAATTGAACAATTGAGTTGGCTTTTTCTTTGTAATTGTTTTAGAGATGTATTTTTAAAAATAATATTTGATACCATATACTTGTTTTTAAAGAATGTAGAATACATTTTGAAAACATACAGTTAAAATGTAATGGTGATATCTTTTATTCAAATAATATACTTTTTGTAATAGATTGTAACAGATAATTAAAATACTATAACGTTTAATGGTAGATTTAACTTAAGCTTGTTTCATTTATATTAGTTATTTTAAATCTTTCCTTCTTGCAGCCAGAACTCTCTCCCCACTAATATCTGTAAATTCCGAATTGTTAGAGATACAGGATGAAAAATGGTAATTCGGCACCCCTACACATGCACACGTTTTCCAAGGTTTGCAGAGTGGGTGTAGGATAGTAAATCTGCCCTGCACCCCAAATATATGCACTTTCTGGATGCTAGTATGAGCATAGTAAGAACAGTAAATCTTCCCTGCCTCCAATGTTCCCTGTAAGGCGCGCGAGCGAGCGCGGGCACACCTTTCCTTCCCCCATCGCGCAGGCCCCTTCGGCAAACGCGCATGTTAATAAATAAGCCTTTTAAAGCGATATACGTGCTCCCCTAAGGCAGATAATGCTCATATTTGAATCTGGATTGAAGTGAATGAAAACAGTGTTTAAATGCCGCAGGGAGTGTTTTAAACATCATTTGGCGTACTTTAGCATACAAGCGAGCAAGTGATATTTATGTTGAAAATTAATGGTTAATGAGCTAGGAAATGCTTCAGAACAGTAGGAAATGTGCTGTTATCAACTTTTCCATCATTGTCATACTTCATAGTTGTTTATATGCATTATCACTTTCTCAGCTCAAATAAGCCTTTTAGAGCGATAGTCGTGCTCTCCTATTGCAGAAAATGCTCATATTTGAATCTGGATTGAAGTCAATGAAAACAGCGTTTAAAGGCCGCGGGGAGTGTTCCTCTGTTTTCTCTAACTGGGGTGTAGGTGGCACTTAACAGGTCATGTCCTTGGGGTGTGCAACCAGGTCACAAAACTGCCTTGATGCCCTATTGCATGGAGCAATGATATCCCTTTTTTGCTTTAGTGGTATGGAGAGGCTAATGCCAAAGATCTTGGTAAGTTATGATCTGCGCGGGCGTGAATGGTCAATTTCTTGGCACACGTATCCTTGGCTGCAGCGCACAGAGACCGCACACTGCCGCACACAGTGGAAAAATATTAGAGGGAACATTGCCTGCCTCCCTCACATATATGCACTTTCACAAGTGTTAATAGGGCAGTTGTTAGTTCACCTGTATAAACACTTTTCTCTGTTTTTTGGAATGGAAGTTAGAAAAGTACTTGTGACCCTTGTAAATGTATTCACTTTCCTCAATATTTGGTTCTGGTAGTTGGAATAGTTTGCGTCTCTAGTTTCTTAACTTTTGTATTTGCCTTCGTAGAGTTAATAAAGTGAATTAAGATATTTTAATTTTATTTTTAAGGTATGTTATAGGCTCAATTTTTACAGAAAAGTTTTAAATGTATTTAAACGTTGGTAAAGATGTTTGAAGTACTGCAACATTATTAAAACATTTATGTAAAAGTCAAAAGGTTTTTTAGGAAATGCACATTTAGATTTTTAACTATTATATACCCATATTCGTACATTTTTCACATATTTATTTAAATTTTAGATATAAAATACAATTATTGTTTTATTTATTTTGGTGTTTGATAGTTTGTATTCATTATATCTTTAACCACAATATCTTTACTGTCAGTATTATTGTATTTATATTTATGAATATAGAAAGTGGATACGGTGGCCTGCAACATTTTACCACAATATTTTTGTATCACTATAGTTTAGTTGATATTCTGACATTAAACCCTTCCCTCTATGAATTGTTAACCTTGAGCAAATCCAGATTCCACTCACTCATGCAGCATATGGTATGGCTGTGGCACCTATTAGCCTGCAAAATGGGGTGTTACTTAGATCTCAAGAAAAAAGACATGGTTTTGAGTGTATCAGGTTTTGTGATGTCACAGTGAACATACCAGTCACTGGAGCGCAAAAAGATTTGAAATATTAAAGAAGCTTACCTTGAATGCAATAAAATTGTGTACTGCAGTCCAAAGGGTGAGTTACTTCAGATTGGTTTATGTGATTATCCAAAAGCCAAACCCACCATGAAAAAAAGAACTGAGATCATGCATGTGGAAGACCTTGCATGAACAGGTTGCAGGAAACAAGTGAGGATGTAAAATTTCATAAATTTATGTTTGTATTAACAATATTGTTTTATACCTGCTTAAGGCATCCTAAAGCCTTACCATTATTGCACATTTACATGTATTTTAAATACACCACCGTTTTGTTATCCTGTGTTATACCTCACACATTTAGCCTAACTGTTTTAATAAGCATAGCCTTGTTCTCGAAGTTGGTACAACAAAGTGATAACGGGAAAAATAATGAAATTGGACATTTTACCCTAGTTTCCTGTAAGATCTTCAATGTCATCAGATATTCTTCCAGTGAGAAGAGCCCAGCACCAACCTATTAGTGCTTATCTGTAGCTTCAATTTTACCACATTCTTTCCTCCATTTGTTTGCGTCGGGAAAAAGTGGATAATTGTAGTCCTGAAATCGTGGAATTTGTTTTATGACCAGAGGATGAAGCTCTGGTCTATTGATATGACATTCAGCACTTAGCTTAGTTTTGATGAGTGCTGTCTATTTTGCACTAAATATGACTTAGACTCCTACGGACATTCCTGAATGTCTCTTTTCTCTAACACAAGTGAAGACAAAAAGTATTTGCAGAATATATGAGCAAGCTATCTGTAACATGTCTAGAGATATGTGTCACAGGCACCAACCATAGAGGGTGCTAAGGAGCAGGTAAACAAGATCACCAACTTGCAGTGTCTGAACGGAGTTGAGACTCAATACATGATGAGAGAAAAGTGGGGATTAAGAATTAACAGGCATCCAGAAACTGTATTCAATACAATCTACCCTAATTGCTGCAATTGGATGAGAAAGTTTATCAACCAACATCTACCTGCAGATAGGAGTGTGCACTTGCACTGTTGTTCCTCATTGATGAGCTAAAGAAAACTCTCATCATCAAATAAGAATTCTGGCACATGGTTCGAACCATCTGCAACAATGTTTCTAAAACTGTGTGTCTCGCAAGCCGATTTTCGGATGGCTTCTAAAGTTCAGGCAATAAACAAAGATGCCCTTCAAAGACAGAGGACAAATGTCAGTCCATGTCTTCTGCTGCTTATTTTTAACACAGATTGGTATTTACCAGATCCTCTCACTTTGCAGTCAGAGAAAGAACAATAAAATAGCCTTAGAACCCGCCATAGCGGGGTCTACCAGCCATTAAAGGACGCTCCCAGGTTAAAGGCCCGAGCCGAAGGCGAGGGCCTTTAACATGGGGGAGAGGGCCTTTAATGGCCTGTAGAGCCCACTATGGCGGGTTTTAAGGCTACTAGAACATTCTGCCACTCAGGGGCAGAATGTTCTATTAAATAAAACAAATTCCTCACGAAGCCCCGTGAGGCTTTGTTCACAGCTGTTGCTGTGAACAAAGAGAACATTGGAATGTTGGCTCCAGGCTTTTACCAGCCATTAAAAGCCCGGAACACTCCATTGTCTGCAATGGAGATCCGAACATTCCAATGTTCTAAAGTGAATTATGTTACAATCCTGCTGGGGTATATGATGTGTAAAAGGAAAGCTGAAGGAAGCCATTTATTCCCTAACAAGGAACACAAATGTAAATACATGTATATTAAATTTACACTTTCAGCATCTAGGAAAACAAAATGACACATTTCTTTTTGTAATTCTGAAATGTGATGGAAAGAAAGATTTTAGTAGCATCAGAACAAATAAAGACATTTTATTTGATTATGCACAAATGATCATTTATGTGCAATCTATAAAACTATGGGCAAGATGTAGCAAAGGTTTTTACCCATTCTGTGTCTATGGGAAAAGGTGTTTGTACATATGGCCCTATATGTCTGTGCGAATTAAGTGACCAATGGAAAATGTGCTGTCTGCAAATAACAATGTGCTACCATACAATGCATTATTGCATTACAAAACTGCCTGCCTCATGTATGTTAAACCTAGGGAGTTTGTCATATTACAAAGTGGGTTGTGACACTGATCTACAAGCATCATGTTCACATGGGATGATTGTGAGGACTCGTGGCAGACCATGAGATTGTAAGATATCTTCCAGATGGCAGAACTGGGGCCACTGTAGCAAAAAAGCTTCACTTAAAGAGAGAAAGGATTTGATTCCTAGTGGGGAACTAAAATAAAGAAAATATAATGAGTTCAAACAGAAAAAGAAGGTAGTGAACCCGTGAGTTAGAGAAAATAGCATAATGGTAAGAATATGATCCTTGGCAACTGGAAACTTGTTGATGGCGGACGCTGCACAAGGGTTGTGTGATTTGCAGTTTGGACTAATAAGTTTTCTTTAAGCATAAGGTCTGAGATGTTCTGTATTTTGAAGTTTAAATGATTCATAACATTGGCTTAAACTCTGCAGATAAGTGTCTTTGAATTGTGTTTTATTCACAGCAACAGTTAACGTGTTCCCCTGAAAAAGGGATAAGTAGGAGGCCTGAATCACACTTGTGAGCAACACAGCAACACAGCATTTAAACAAAAAAGAAGGAGCTTTTGTTTAATAATGTTGAACATATAATAAAAATAACATTAAGGGCCTCATTACGAGTCTGCCGGTCTTTAGCCAAAGCAGCTCAGACTGCCAGGGTTCTGCCAGCACCAGTGGGATCGGTGATCCCGACTGCCAGGTGGTGGCAGAGATCGTAATCCACCAGGACAGCGCTGCATTCAGCGCTGCCCTGTGGATTACGACCTCGTTCTCCGCCAGCCTTTTCATGGTGGTTTCACCACCATGAAAAGGCTGACGGAAAACAGATGCAGGGGGTCACAACGGGCCCCTGCAGTGCCCATGCACTTGGCATGGGAAGTGCAGGGGTCCCCCTGCCCAGCACTGTCGCAATGGTCACTGTCTGCTATGCTACAGCATTGCCGACAGCTCGATTACAAGCCGGAGACAATGCTGTAGCCTGTTTCTCGCTAGGCCGGTGGGCGGAGACCGAGTTTTCCACCCGCCGGCCTAGCAGGAAACTCCTATGAGGTCCGGCACGGTGGTCACAACTACGGTGGCGGCCACCCTGTCGGGAGTTTGGTGGACGGGCTTTCCCGTCCGCCAAACTCATAATGGATGCCCAAGTGTCTTGTAACGTTGATGAAAATAAAACAAGAAACCATAATTCAGTAAGGTTCACCATATGTTATATACAAGGTCAGTGGAATTATGTGATTCTGTAGCTGAGCCATTTTTTACATAATTGTGGATTTGTTATGCTTTCCATTTAATCCATCATCTGCTGCATATCTTGCAGATGCTATCAAAAAATGGTCTCTAGCTCAAACGGATCAAAGGATACTGAAGATGGTGCAACAGGTGTTGACTGTTTACCATTTGGTTGCATATTGCTCTACTTGGGTGTTAAACTAGTACTAATATGGTGAAACCTTTCTCCAGACAGTGTAAACATGAATACAAATGACAAAATGATGACCTGATACTATCACAAAATGTGCTACTTTATGCCACATAATTTACATTTACCTGCCACATAATTTGTAAATCCTACCACATACATTTTGTCATCCCTTGTCGCATAATTCTAGTGGCCTTAGTTATATACAAGGTTCATCTGCCACTTTGGCTAACAGTCGAGATGGATACACCATTTTAAACTTATTAAGCGATAGAAGAGCACACAATTATAGAAAAACTTAGAGAACCGTAGCCAAGCCACAGTCAGGAAGGTGTATTGAGCTAATAAAAGACTATCTGCAAGCCAGAGAACCATGAAAGAGCCAGTCCTCGTACATTTTTAGTTCCAAAGGATTCAGGATCGCCTGGTGATCAATCGTTTTTCTCTTCCTCAGGGACAGAATGCTTCATTTATTTATATTGTTCATTACCCATCAATGAAATCCGAACTCTGAACAATGAGATTGTTATTTCCTCAGTTCGTATTGGGCTGGTTGATATGTTGAGGCCATCCAGGAACACAGTAGTCTGGGAATCTTTTACCATGCTAAAACCTAGAAAAACTATATATAAAACGTTTTGTGCCACACCCAAGTTTTTAATTTCCCTTATCAGGAATGTGTTTCATTTTTTTTTATTTTTTTTTCATAGCTGAGAATTAAAAAAATGAAACTACCTGAGACAATGAGGAGCGGGAGAAGTGAGATATTGTTGTTAGGTAATTCTGAGTGCATTATGCCTGACTCGGGCGATGGGTCCCTTTGCAATTGTAATATGTACTTGATGCATTCAGGCAAAGGTTAGCACTTGGGTTGCTGGGAAGCTGTCATGGTTTGCGATCTTCTTGGTATCTGTACACAAAATATACCAAGAACAAACCTGCTCTGAGTAGACTCATTCAACCTTGTTATTGCTGGGCTCAGTCTTCACTCTCCTTGTCCTGATGATGACCCGAAAATCATGAATAGGTCAAAACACTGTAGGCGACACCGGCGCACGTAACAGTATCATAGTCTTTTTGGTTTTTTTGGTTTTCAATTCTTTATTAAACTTTTATAAGTGAACAAATAGTTATGAATTGTCCATTAAAAGCATAAATTCACAATAAAGAAAAAGAAATAGTTAAATACTTTCCATAAATAAACATTGTTAATTATATTATATCTGAGATTAATGACAAAGAAGCAATAAACAAATAAACAATAAGTCAAAATGATAAAATAGATTATTACAAAGCTATACCTATCTAAAACCTATCTTGAAAAGAAGATAATTATCAATGGTATTGAAAATATAATGAGAGCATGAGGTCTTATTCATAAATCATTGAACATATAAAGATATAAACAGAAAAATATGAAGTTGTCAGTTAGTCAAAAATACATTCCATATTTGATCAAACTGTTGTAAATTATCATTCAGTTTATATAGCATTCTTTCAAATTGAGCAATATCAAACATATCCTTTAACCACATTTGGGCAGATGGTAAAACATTAGATTTCCAAAAACGCAATATATTAACTTTGGCTACACTAATTGCAGTAGAGAGCCATCTGAATAAGTGTGAAGAAAGCATGCTTAGACCATGAGTATCATGCAATAGAAATAGGCGAGGTGAGTGTGGGGAAATATTGGGAATCACTTTCCTTAAAAATTGTGATATTTGTATCCAGAATGGTTGGAGTGTAGTACAGTCCCATAGGATATGAACAATATCACAATTGGTCTGGTCACATCTCCAACAATTGGAGTCATTACTAAGTTTAGCAGAGTAAAGTTTTGAAGGTGACCAATGCCATCTATGCAGAATTTTGAAATAATTAAATTTCAACCTTACATCACGGCCCTTTATTATAATTCTCTAAAAGTTTAGCCCAAGCTTTATCTGTATAGGTAATGTTAAGTCGTGTAGACCACCAGCATTGCAGATCTTTGGATGTATTATCTGAAAAAGATTTGTCAATTAGTAGAGAGTAAAGGCCAGATACTGTGCCTTTAAAATTTCTCCATGTAGATATGGCGTGCAATGGATGAGTGAGTCAAAGAGTCCGAGTTCAAGGATGTTATAAGGTTCAAAATCGATGTCAGTAGTATATAGGGGCTCATTCTGAGTTTGGCTGGCGGCGGTTGCCGCCAGCCAAACGGGAACCGCCACTTGGCCGCTCCGCCACTTGGCCGGTCAAAAGACCGCGGAGGCCATTCTGGCTTTCCCGCTGGGTCGGCGGGCACCCGCCAAAGGAGCACCCGCCGGCCAAGCGGGAAAGCCCCTGCAACATTGAAGCCAGCTCAGAATGGAGCCGGCGGTGTTGCAGGGGTGCAATGCAGACAGTGAAAATCTCTCTGGGGCCCTGTTAGGGGGCCCCACGACACCCGTTCCCACCATCCTGTTCCTGGTGGTAAAAACCGCCAGGAACAGGATGGCGGGAAGGGGGTCGGAATCTCCATGGCAGCGCTGCTTGCAGCGCCGCCATGGAGGTTCTGCCCAAGCAGGGGAAATCCGGCGGGAAACCGCCGGATTCCCTTTTCTGACCGCAGCTTTAACGCCGCGGTCAGAATGGGCAATGAAGCACCGCCAGCCTGTTGGCGGTGCTTCCGTTGCCCCCGGCCCTGGTGGTCTTGTACCGCCAGGGTCGGAATGAGGCCCATAGTTATGAAATTGTGAGATCGGGAGTCGATATGTTTCTTGTAGCTGTGTAAATGATTTCAAGGAGTTATCTCGATTATATAAGTCTGATATGTTGTCGATTTTACAATTTTTCCAGAAAAACCAATTTAGCTCTTTTCCTCTATGTATAATCGCTGAGTTATTCCATAACGGAGCATTTAAATGTATATGGACGTTACAGTTTGTAATTTTATGTGTTTTTTGCCATGCTAATTGGGATGAGTAAATGATTGGATTGGAGGATGGTGAGAATTTAGGACATTTAGTATAATAAATCGCCATAGGAGTGGTAGTTTTCAGTAGATATTGTTCCAGTGTGACCCATATAGGTACCTTATCTTTCTCGGATATCATAGAGATCGAATGAGATAATTGTTGTGCTATCCAGTAAGTTTCCAGCTGTGGGAGTCTGAGGCCACCTTTTAAGGAAGATGAATGTAATTTCGAACCACTTATACGGGTTTTTTTTCCTCCCCAGATGAAGTGATTTATTAGAGATGTTGTAGTCCTAAAAAGATTGAAGTAAGGGGGAGTGATAGCGTGTTAAAAACATAATTAAATTTCAGAATTGTATTCATTTTAATATTCTGCACTCTTCCCCATAATGAAAGATTCAGTTGAGACCATCTAACAAAGTCTCTTTCAAGTTTGTCTATAATGGGGTTTAAATTATCCATCGCAATATTCTTCAGTCCCGTATTGAGAAGGATCCCAAGATATTTCAAATGAGATGTTTTCCAGTTGAAAGGGAGATCCCCTAAAGTTGTTGAAGTGGTACTGGTATTCATTGGCAAAGCTTCACATTTAGACCAGTTGATCTTATATCCAGAAAATGCCGAGAAGCAAGTTAATAAATTAATCAGAGTGTTGATTGAGGAATTTGGGTTGGATAATGTGAGTAGAATATTGTCAGCGTAATAAAAAGCTTTAATCTCACCGGACGAGGTAGCATACTCTGTATGTCGATATTTTGCCGGATTGTAATAGCCAAGGGTTCCAATGCTATAAAGAATAACAAAGGAGAAAGAGGACATCCTTGACGAGTTCCACGTATAATTTTAAAATATGGGGAAGTAAAGCCATTGCAAGTAATCGCAGCTGTAGGGGAATTATACATTCCTTTAGCAAGCGTAATAAAATCTGGACCGATACCCATTCTATCCATGGTACGGAATAAATGTCCCCATTCTACTCTATCAAATGCCTTTTCAGCATCTAGGGATAAAAGGATATTTTTAGTTTATCGTTGTTGCCATAACAAGTGTAGAATGGTTCGGAGATGGTTAGAGGAGGAGCGAGATGGAACAAATCCCACTTGTGAGGGATGGATGAGAGACGTGATGACTGAGTTTAACCTCATCGCAAGTATTTTGGCCAAAATTTTAATATCGGAATTTATCAAAGATATGGGTCTATAGCTGGAACATTCCAAAGGGTCTTTATCAGGTTTAGGAAGCACAGTAATGCGCGCTCTTAAAAATTCAGGTGGGAAGTGACCTTTGATTAGAGATTCATTAAAGAAAGAGTGTAAGATTGGAATAATTTGAACTTTCGTGATTTTATAGAATTCAATGGGGAAACGATCTTCTCCAGGGGCTTTGTTTGTAGCTAGACAATCAATGGCTTTAGCTATCTCTTCTGTTGATATATGTCCTTCTAATCGTTGTTTCTGTTCTTGAGTCAATCTTGGGATCTTTAATTTCTTTTTTTATTCATCTTCCACTAATGTATCTTCGCAGTTCAAGGAGGTATAAAGTGTTTCATAGTATTGTTGGAAGTGGGTTATTATATCCGTGGGTAGAGTAAGTAAGTCATTTGAAGAATTCCTAATAGCAGAAATCGTTCTATACGATTCTTGTTGACGTAGTTGATAAGCTAAGAGACGTCCTGCTTTCTCCCCCCTTTCATAATGACGTTGTCGTATTAAAAATAAGCATTTTTCAGCCTGAGAAGTATATAAATTATTAAGTCTAAACTTAACTGATAATAATTTTTTTAGAAGGATAGGTGATTCAGATGTATTATAATCTTTCGTAAGAGATAGAGCTCCTTGTTCCAATGAGATCCTCTCTGCATTCAGTTTTTTTTTAAAGAGATGAGAATCCCTCATAATCAGTCCTCTAATGACAGCCTTGCCTGCCCCCCATAATACGCTAGCATCTGTAACGGAATCTTTGTTCTCAGCTAAAAACTGATCCACATGTTGGCATAGATTTAGTTTAGCTTGTGGTGTTTTATACATTGAAGTATTAAGTCTCCAATGAGTTCTAGGAGGTTGAGTAAGTCCGATATTAATATGCAAGTCTATTAAATCATGATCAGATAGACTACAAGGAATAATTCCGGCATGCGATATTGACTGTATCATTGTTGGTGATGTTAAAAAATAATCTATTCTAGAACGAATGGAGTGTGCACATGATGTAAAAGTATAGTCCCTGTCATGTGGATGTAGTAAACGCCAAGGTTCTTGTAAAGCAAAGTCATCTATAAGATCTTTCAAGATATATCTATCAGTGGAATGATGGGTATCTGGTTTACCAGATTTATCAATAAATGGGTCTATAGTAACATTCCAATCTCCGCCAATCAGTACTTTGGTGGGTCCAAAAGATGAAAGTAGTTTATTAATTTTTTTAACAAATATCGTTTTGGAATCAGTAGGTGCATATATTAACCCTATAATCATATGGCAATTTCTGACACGTATTTTAACGAATGCATATCTACCTTCATCATCTGTCCAAGTTTATAAGATTTTATATGGTAAGTTTTTATGAAAAAGGATAGCCACTCCACATTTCCGGATGGGTGCGACAGTATCAATAGGATTTTTATGAGTTATATTAGCATGTATTACTTGACCTATCCAGTCTCTCTGCAGTTTCTCACTTTCTGATTCAGTAAGATGCGTTTCTTGTCAAAAAGCAATATCTGGTTTTTGTTGACCGAGATAACTAATTATCTTCTTTCTCTTGATAAAATGCGTCAAACCATTAACATTTAGAGATACAACATTCAGAGGTTTTAACTTGTTAGAAAACATACTATAACGATATCAAAATAGAGAAAAAATAAAAAATAGAAATATATAATACCAATCTATGAAAATAAATAAAAGAAGTAGAAAAATTGAAAGAAAAGAATATGGAGAGAGAAGAACAAGGAGATTAGAATATCAAGATTGTAGCTTTGTAACTATATGAGATTTGAATCTTTAAATCAGTATAGACTTGTTGAAAATATAGTGACAGGAAAGTATCACTTATCAGAAGAATCGATTATTACTGAGCTGTCCAACTCAATAGATAAGACAGTATGTACACTGAACATCTAAACTTTAATCTGGGGATAGAAGCCTGAAAGCTGTGGAAGGAAGATAGAGAAGAGGAAAAGAAAGGGAAACCATTGTTAGGGCATAGAATAAAGTTTCCTAAGTCATAAATAGAGCAAACCACCCCTATAGGATTAATATACTGAACTTTACTCATGGTTTGATGGGAGATCTGGATTTGTCTCTTGGGTGATTTTTTTTCCATGCCTTAAAGTTACCACCATGTGTCCATTGTCGCTGTACATATACCCATTCACCTTGGTCTGTATCCTCTGGAGAGATAGAAGATGTGGATTCTATAGTATCTGTATTTGAGGTAGATTTATGTTCCATTTCAGTGTCTTTGTCATCAAGGTCATTCAAAAAGGATTCTAGATCGTGGGGATCAAAATATTATTTGGTTTTCCCATGGAAAGTCACAATCATGGTGGCAGGTTCCAAAAGGCCATATTTGATCTCTTTTTTCTTTAACCTAGTGCGTAAATTTAGAAATTGTTTCCTTTAGAAATTTGTAGGTGCAGAAAAATCTGCTGTAATTATTATCTGGGAGGAGTCATATTCGTATGGTCCATGTTTTTTGGCAGCCATAATGATTTGACGGGCCTGTTGATGACTTAAACAGCACGCCAAAACATGTCTAGGTCTCGCAGATGAGGTGATTACACGTGAACGTACACGGTGAGCTCTTTGAAGATCCAGTGGTTGTGAAAAAGTAATCCAGTGGAAGAAAAGTGGTCAGAAAGTCCAAAATATTGTCTTTTTCTAATTGTTCCGGAAGGCCAATGATTCGAAGATTATTCCTTCTACTTCGATCTTCTAACTCGATCACTTTTTGTTGCAGGTATCCAATATCTTGACTATTATCAGGTATCTTGTCGATGAGGTTTTCAACAGCCGAGAGACGAGCATCCGTTGATTGCATACTAATCTGCAATTTAACAACTTCATTCCTCAATCCTTGGACTTCCGTGGTATTAGTGGACACTGTGTGTTCTAAAGAGGAAATGGACGATTTTATGGCTAGAAGTTCTTTCAAGATAGTATCCATCGTCGTTGTAGATGATGCAACAGATTCAGCCATTATGTGTTGTGAGTTTGCGATCGCTGGTATGGATTGTAAGGCTGCAATATATGATAATTGACGCACAACTTTTAGATCTGACATGTATGGTAGCTATTACGTTCCAGAAACTTATTTATGATTGATATCAAAGTTTCCTTGATAAGGTGGAGCCCACTGTGTAGTGCCCACAATGTGAAAAGAGAGCAACATTTTCCCAGATCTAGTTCGTAGAGTCAATATGAGCTGTACTTTTGATGTGTAAACCCATGCATTTGATGGAGTATTACTGCCGTGAAGAGAAATACGAAGTTGCTTGGGCAACGCCTTATGTCACGTTTGAATAGTTTAGTATTTGCAATATAATAGAAAATAAAGATCCAACTTATCATTTGTTGATAACGAGTCTGGAGTGGATTTTGTTTGGCAAAGTTTAATCGTCGTATAGGCTTATTAATTACTACATTACGGTAGTATTATTTAAGTTGTAGAAACTGAATAAGCAACTTTGTTGATTATGTGTGGAGTCTCGATGCACTTTTTCTCCGAAGGAGAAACCAATGAAGAAAAAGAAGAAAAAAAGGGAAAAAACAGACGTTTTTACGCAAGCAACCATGTACATGTCATCTGCAGAATGTAGTATTAAGAAGAGCACTTGTATTCAATGCCCGAGTATTTTAGCAACCTTCCAGGGTGAGAGAGAAAGTCTGCAGTACAATTTTAAGCTTAGAAATCTAAGCTATTTGTTTCGTTTTTATAAGCTTTGAATTATATCTTTTCCTTTTGTTCCATTGTTTTTATCCCCTTTAACCTCTTAGCTGCTGGGCCTTTTCCCCCCCAGTGCTGAGCCCTTTTTTGGCTATTTGGGGTAGTTCGCGCTTAGGGCTTCATAACTTTTTGTCCACATAAGCTAACCACGCCAAATTTGCGTCCTTTTTTTCCAACATCCTAGGGATTCTAATGGTACCCAGAGTTTGTGGTTTCCCCTGGAGGAGACCAAGAAAATAGCCAAAATACAGTGACAATTTCGTTTTTTCCAAAAAAATGGGAAAAAAGGGCAGCCGAAGAAGGCTTGTGGTTTTTTCCCTGAAAATGCCATCAACAAAGGGTTTCTGGTGCTGAAATCACTATCTTCCCACCTTTCAGGAACGGGCAGACTTGAATCGGAAAACCACATTTTCCAACACAAATTTGGCATTTTACTGGGACATACCCCATTTTTACTATTTTTGGTGCTTTCAACCTCCTTCCAGTTAGTGACAGGAATGGGTGTGAAACCAATGCTGGATCCCGGAAAGCTAAACATTTCTGAAAACTAGACAAAATTCTGAATTCAGCAAGGGGTCATTTGTGTAGATCCTACAAGGTTTTCCTACAGAAAATAACAGCTGAAATAAAAAAATATTGAAATTGAGCTGAAAACAACAGCCATTTTTCTTTACGTTTTACTCTGTAACTTTTTCCTGCGATGTCAGATTTCTGAAAGCAATATACCGTTTTGTCTGCTGGACTCTTCTGGTTGCGGGGATATAAAGGGCTTATAGGTTCATCAAGAACCCTAGGTACCCAGAGCCAATAAATGAGGTGCACCCTGCAGTTGGTTTTCATTCTATACTGGGTATACAGCAATTCATTTGCTGAAATATCAAGAGTGAAAAAGAGGTATCAAGAAAACCTTTGCATTTCCAAAATGGGATCAAGATAAGGTTTTGAGGAGCAGTGGTTATTTGCACATCTCTGAATTCCGAGGTGCCCATACTAGCATGTGAATTGCAGGGCATTTCTCAAATAGACGTCTTTTTTACACACTCTCTTATATTTGGAAGGAAAAAATGTAGAGAAAGATAAGGGGCAATAACACTTGTTTTGCTATTCTATGTTCCCCCAAGTCTCCCGATAAAAATGATACCTCACTTGTGTGGGTAGGCCTAGCGCCCGCGACAGGAAATGCCCCAAAACACAACGTGGACACATCCCATTTTTTGACAAAATACAGAGCTGTTTTTTGCAAAGTGCCTACCTGTAGATTATGGCCTCTAGCTCAGCCGGCACATAGGGAAACCTACCAAACCTGTACATTTTTGAAAACTAGAGACCTAGGGGAATCCAAGATGGGGTGACTCGCGGGGCTCTGACCAGGTTCTGTTACCCAGAATCCTTTGCAAACCTCAAAAAGTGGCTAAAAAAACAAGTTTTCCTCACATTTCGATGACAGAAAGTTCTGGAATCTGAGAGGAGCCTCAAATTTCCTTCCACCCAGCGTCCCCCCAAGTCTCCCGATAAAAATGATACCTCACTTGTGTGGGTAGGCCTAGCGCCCGCAACAGGAAATGCCCCAAAACACAACGTGGACACATCACAGAAAACAGAGCTGTTTTTTGCAAAGTGCCTACCTGTAGATTTTGGCCTCTAGCTCAGCCGGCACCTAGGGAAACCTACCAAACCTGTACATTTTTGAAAACTAGAGACCTAGGGGAATCCAAGATGGGGTGACTCGCGGGGCTCTGACCAGGTTCTGTTACCCAGAATCCTTTGCAAACCTCAAAAAGTGGCTAAAAAAACAAGTTTTCCTCACATTTCGGTGACAGAAAGTTCTGGAATCTGAGAGGAGCCTCAAATTTCCTTCCACCCAGCGTCCCCCCAAGTCTCCCGATAAAAATGATACCTCACTTGTGTGGGTAGGCCTAGCGCCCGCGACAGGAAATGCCCCAAAACACAACGTGGACACATCACAGAAAACAGAGCTGTTTTTTGCAAAGTGCCTACCTGTAGATTATGGCCTCTAGCTCAGCCGGCACATAGGGAAACCTACCAAACCTGTACATTTTTGAAAACTAGAGACCTAGGGGAATCCAAGATGGGGTGACTCGCGGGGCTCTGACCAGGTTCTGTTACCCAGAATCCTTTGCAAACCTCAAAAAGTGGCTAAAAAAACAAGTTTTCCTCACATTTCGGTGACAGAAAGTTCTGGAATCTGAGAGGAGCCTCAAATTTCCTTCCACCCAGCGTCCCCCCAAGTCTCCCGATAAAAATGATACCTCACTTGTGTGGGTAGGCCTAGCGCCCGCGACAGGAAATGCCCCAAAACACAACGTGGACACATTACAGAAAACAGAGCTGTTTTTTGCAAAGTGCCTACCTGTAGATTATGGCCTCTAGCTCAGCCGCCACATAGGGAAACCTACCAAACCTGTACATTTTTGAAAACTAGAGACCTAGGGGAATCCAAGATGGGGTGACTCGCGGGGCTCTGACCAGGTTCTGTTACCCAGAATCCTTTGCAAACCTCAAAAAGTGGCTAAAAAAACAAGTTTTCCTCACATTTCGGTGACAGAAAGTTCTGGAATCTGAGAGGAGCCTCAAATTTCCTTCCACCCAGCGTCCCCCCAAGTCTCCCGATAAAAATGATACCTCATTTGTGTGGCTAGGCCTAGCGCCCGCGACAGGAAATGCCCCAAAACACAACGTGGACACATCACAGAAAACAGAGCTGTTTTTTGCAAAGTGCCTACCTGTAGATTTTGGCCTCTAGCTCAGCCGGCACCTAGGGAAACCTACCAAACCTGTACATTTTTGAAAACTAGAGACCTAGGGGAATCCAAGATGGGGTGACTCGCGGGGCTCTGACCAGGTTCTGTTACCCAGAATCCTTTGCAAACCTCAAAAAGTGGCTAAAAAAACAAGTTTTCCTCACATTTCGGTGACAGAAAGTTCTGGAATCTGAGAGGAGCCTCAAATTTCCTTCCACCCAGCGTCCCCCCAAGTCTCCCGATAAAAATGATACCTCACTTGTGTGGCTAGGCCTAGCGCCCGCGACAGGAAATGCCCCAAAACACAACGTGGACACATCACAGAAAACAGAGCTGTTTTTTGCAAAGTGCCTACCTGTAGATTTTGGCCTCTAGCTCAGCCGGCACCTAGGGAAACCTACCAAACCTGTACATTTTTGAAAACTAGAGACCTAGGGGAATCCAAGATGGGGTGACTCGCGGGGCTCTGACCAGGTTCTGTTACCCAGAATCCTTTGCAAACCTCAAAAAGTGGCTAAAAAAACAAGTTTTCCTCACATTTCGATGACAGAAAGTTCTGGAATCTGAGAGGAGCCTCAAATTTCCTTCCACCCAGCGTCCCCCCAAGTCTCCCGATAAAAATGATACCTCACTTGTGTGGGTAGGCCTAGCGCCCGCGACAGGAAATGGCCCAAAACACAACGTGGACACATCACAGAAAACAGAGCTGTTTTTTGCAAAGTGCCTACCTGTAGATTTTGGGCTCTAGCTCAGCCGGCACCTAGGGAAACCTACCAAACCTGTACATTTTTGAAAACTAGAGACCTAGGGGAATCCAAGATGGGGTGACTCGCGGGGCTCTGACCAGGTTCTGTTACCCAGAATCCTTTGCAAACCTCAAAAAGTGGCTAAAAAAACAAGTTTTCCTCACATTTCGGTGACAGAAAGTTCTGGAATCTGAGAGGAGCCTCAAATTTCCTTCCACCCAGCGTCCCCCCAAGTCTCCCGATAAAAATGATACCTCGCTTGTGTGGGTAGGCCTAGCGCCCGCGACAGGAAATGGCCCAAAACACAACGTGGACACATCACAGAAAACAGAGCTGTTTTTTGCAAAGTGCCTACCTGTAGATTTTGGGCTCTAGCTCAGCCGGCACCTAGGGAAACCTACCAAACCTGTACATTTTTGAAAACTAGAGACCTAGGGGAATCCAAGATGGGGTGACTCGCGGGGCTCTGATCAGGTTCTGTTACCCAGAATCCTTTGCAAACCTCAAAAAGTGGCTAAAAAAACAAGTTTTCCTCACATTTCGGTGACAGAAAGTTCTGGAATCTGAGAGGAGCCTCAAATTTCCTTCCGCCCAGCGTCCCCCCAAGTCTCCCGATAAAAATGATACCTCACTTGTGTGGGTAGGCCTAGCGCCCGCGACAGGAAATGCCCCAAAACACAACGTGGACACATCACAGAAAACAGAGCTGTTTTTTGCAAAGTGCCTACCTGTAGATTTTGGCCTCTAGCTCAGCCGGCACCTAGGGAAACCTACCAAACCTGTACATTTTTGAAAACTAGAGACCTAGGGGAATCCAAGATGGGGTGACTCGCGGGGCTCTGACCAGGTTCTGTTACCCAGAATCCTTTGCAAACCTCAAAAAGTGGCTAAAAAAACAAGTTTTCCTCACATTTCGGTGACAGAAAGTTCTGGAATCTGCGAGGAGCCTCAAATTTCCTTCCACCCAGCGTCCCCCCAAGTCTCCCGATAAAAATGATACCTCACTTGTGTGGGTAGGCCTAGCGCCCGCGACAGGAAATGGCCCAAAACACAACGTGGACACATCACAGAAAACAGAGCTGTTTTTTGCAAAGTGCCTACCTGTAGATTTTGGCCTCTAGCTCAGCCGGCACCTAGGGAAACCTACCAAACCTGTACATTTTTGAAAACTAGAGACCTAGGGGAATCCAAGATGGGGTGACTCGCGGGGCTCTGACCAGGTTCTGTTACCCAGAATCCTTTGCAAACCTCAAAAAGTGTCTAAAAAAACAAGTTTTCCTCACATTTCGGTGACAGAAAGTTCTGGAATCTGAGAGGAGCCTCAAATTTCCTTCCACCCAGCGTCCCCCCAAGTCTCCCGATAAAAATGATACCTCACTTGTGTGGGTAGGCCTAGCGCCCGCGACAGGAAATGCCCCAAAACACAACGTGGACACATCACAGAAAACAGAGCTGTTTTTTGCAAAGTGCCTACCTGTAGATTTTGGCCTCTAGCTCAGCCGGCACCTAGGGAAACCTACCAAACCTGTACATTTTTGAAAACTAGAGACCTAGGGGAATCCAAGATGGGGTGACTCGCGGGGCTCTGACCAGGTTCTGTTACCCAGAATCCTTTGCAAACCTCAAAAAGTGGCTAAAAAAACAAGTTTTCCTCACATTTCGGTGACAGAAAGTTCTGGAATCTGAGAGGAGCCTCAAATTTCCTTCCACCCAGCGTCCCCCCAAGTCTCCCGATAAAAATGATACCTCGCTTGTGTGGGTAGGCCTAGCGCCCGCGACAGGAAATGGCCCAAAACACAACGTGGACACATCACAGAAAACAGAGCTGTTTTTTGCAAAGTGCCTACCTGTAGATTTTGGGCTCTAGCTCAGCCGGCACCTAGGGAAACCTACCAAACCTGTACATTTTTGAAAACTAGAGACCTAGGGGAATCCAAGATGGGGTGACTCGCGGGGCTCTGATCAGGTTCTGTTACCCAGAATCCTTTGCAAACCTCAAAAAGTGGCTAAAAAAACAAGTTTTCCTCACATTTCGGTGACAGAAAGTTCTGGAATCTGAGAGGAGCCTCAAATTTCCTTCCGCCCAGCGTCCCCCCAAGTCTCCCGATAAAAATGATACCTCACTTGTGTGGGTAGGCCTAGCGCCCGCGACAGGAAATGCCCCAAAACACAACGTGGACACATCACAGAAAACAGAGCTGTTTTTTGCAAAGTGCCTACCTGTAGATTTTGGCCTCTAGCTCAGCCGGCACCTAGGGAAACCTACCAAACCTGTACATTTTTGAAAACTAGAGACCTAGGGGAATCCAAGATGGGGTGACTCGCGGGGCTCTGACCAGGTTCTGTTACCCAGAATCCTTTGCAAACCTCAAAAAGTGGCTAAAAAAACAAGTTTTCCTCACATTTCGGTGACAGAAAGTTCTGGAATCTGCGAGGAGCCTCAAATTTCCTTCCACCCAGCGTCCCCCCAAGTCTCCCGATAAAAATGATACCTCACTTGTGTGGGTAGGCCTAGCGCCCGCGACAGGAAATGCCCCAAAACACAACGTGGACACATCACAGAAAACAGAGCTGTTTTTTGCAAAGTGCCTACCTGTAGATTTTGGCCTCTAGCTCAGCCGGCACCTAGGGAAACCTACCAAAACTGTACATTTTTGAAAACTAGAGACCTAGGGGAATCCAAGATGGGGTGACTCGCGGGGCTCTGACCAGGTTCTGTTACCCAGAATCCTTTGCAAACCTCAAAAAGTGTCTAAAAAAACAAGTTTTCCTCACATTTCGGTGACAGAAAGTTCTGGAATCTGAGAGGAGCCTCAAATTTCCTTCCACCCAGCGTCCCCCCAAGTCTCCCGATAAAAATGATACCTCACTTGTGTGGGTAGGCCTAGCGCCCGCGACAGGAAATGCCCCAAAACACAACGTGGACACATCACAGAAAACAGAGCTGTTTTTTGCAAAGTGCCTACCTGTAGATTTTGGCCTCTAGCTCAGCCGGCACCTAGGGAAACCTACCAAACCTGTACATTTTTGAAAACTAGAGACCTAGGGGAATCCAAGATGGGGTGACTCGCGGGGCTCTGACCAGGTTCTGTTACCCAGAATCCTTTGCAAACCTCAAAAAGTGGCTAAAAAAACTAGTTTTCCTCACATTTCGGTGACAGAAAGTTCTGGAATCTGAGAGGAGCCTCAAATTTCCTTCCACCCAGCGTCCCCCCAAGTCTCCCGATAAAAATGATACCTCGCTTGTGTGGGTAGGCCTAGCGCCCGCGACAGGAAATGGCCCAAAACACAACGTGGACACATCACAGAAAACAGAGCTGTTTTTTGCAAAGTGCCTACCTGTAGATTTTGGGCTCTAGCTCAGCCGGCACCTAGGGAAACCTACCAAACCTGTACATTTTTGAAAACTAGAGACCTAGGGGAATCCAAGATGGGGTGACTCGCGGGGCTCTGACCAGGTTCTGTTACCCAGAATCCTTTGCAAACCTCAAAAAGTGGCTAAAAAAACAAGTTTTCCTCACATTTCGGTGACAGAAAGTTCTGGAATCTGAGAGGAGCCTCAAATTTCCTTCCACCCAGCGTCCCCCCAAGTCTCCCGATAAAAATGATACCTCACTTGTGTGGGTAGGCCTAGCGCTCGCGACAGGAATGGATCACACAAGGGTCAATGGTAGTCCTTGCTTGAGGTCTACTGTTAACCCTGGAGTGATTCATTCCTGAATCAGGCACTAGGCGCAGACACACAAGCGGGGTTGTGTTTTTATCAGGACAAGTGGGGAAACACTGGGTGGTAGGAATTTTGAGGATCCCTGCAGATCCCTGGACTTCTGCTCATTGGAATGCAAGGAAAATGTGTTTTTTAAGCACATAATGTAATTTCAAGGGGATTCTGGGTGAAGGAAAACTGGTGAGAGCCATGCAAGTCCTGCACCCTTGGTCTCCCCTGGTACTAGTTTGTTAAAGTTAACCCACCACTCACACTGGTTGGTTTTAGCACCTCCAGAAATGATGGTTTTAAAGCATGATTACTTATCAAAGTATCTGAATGTTGAAACCAAGCCTTCTGAAGGTGGGCCATAAAGCCGCGTCCAGGCACCAACCTCTTTATGGTCCATTCACACGCCATTCACGCACAACAAACAACCCTTTCATATCGCCAGCCACGGGCCCAATCCAATCAATCACTCCACTCACATTAACTTACCGCTGCCAGACAAGGGCCCATCACATTCACACGCCACAGAACGGAATAAGTTTGACTACATTTTACCACCTGTCAAGTAACTGCCTCCTTCTTCCTTAACATTACCAAATGCATGCGTAACAAACCTTTACTAATGACTCCTGTGACAGCCACCTGAGGCTCAGGAAGACATGTTTTTCATGCGCCTTTAGCGCACTCTCTGTGCTAAATCCAACTCCTTCCAGTTTGTGGATGCAAGTTGGGGGTGTCCGAGTATGCCGTACAAAGCGATTCCTCGAACTGAGTGAGCATATCTACCTTTGAAACTAAGGGAGACATGCTGGGGATTTCTCATGCTGTTACCTAAAGAGAAGGTCATAGGCTACCTGCCTCCTTCTTCCTTAACATTACCAAATGCATGCGTAACAAACCTTTACTAATGACTCCTGTGACAGCCACCTGAGGCTCAGGAAGACATGTTTTTCATGCGCCTTTAGCGCAATCTCTGTGCTAAATCCAACTCCTTCCAGTTTGTGGATGCAAGTTGGGGGTGTCCGAGTATGCCGTACAAAGCGATTCCTCGAACTGAGTGAGCATATCTACCTTTGAAACTAAGGGAGACATGCTGGGGATTTCTCATGATGTTCCCTAAAGAGAAGGTCATAGGCTATGGAAAAGGGTAGTGTTTGGTACATAGGGGAGTCCATGAGAACGTAGCATATGTCCCAGCCAACATTATGTGCAGTGATGTGACTATAATGCACTTATACAGCAAACTGAACATCTACTAAGTTCTGATGGAGGATGAACATGAAAAGCAGGTCAAACACTGACCTATACAAGTCATTCTCCTTTAGTGCTGGGATGGCACCAATGGGTTTGAATCCATAGGTGTAGATGATGTACATCTGTACTACCTTTACTATCTGCCTTCTACCTGTGCAATAACCCTGTGAAGGCACTCCTACCATAAGCTTTCCTTACCCATCCATGTCTCTGTTCTCATCAGAGTCCTGGCTAATCCTGTATAATAGCCAAGTGAACCTATACTAGTTTGTGGAAGCAAGTTGGGGGCTTCCAAGTATGCCCTACAAAGTGATTTCTCGAACTGAGAGAGCATATCTACCGTTGAAAGTAAGGAAGACATGCAGGTGAAGAAAGGGTACTCCGTGGCAATGTGGCATATGTTCTGTCTACTAGTATATGCAGTAGGGGGAAGAAAATGCATGTTAATTGAACAGAACACCGACCACGCCAAAAGGAAGTCCATGATGAAGTAAAATTCTGTGGCTCCTTGCCTAACGAAGCAGTGGCCCATGGACGTTCGGTATCCATGCACTGCCACTGAAAGGATTACCCAACAGCAGCTCAACCTCAGTCGATTTCCCAGAACTTTGCTTTAGTATGATACAGCGTAAAGCAAGTAGGGATACAGAGGCCTGGTTGTGATGGACACTAGGGACAGTAATACCGACTCTCCTGCCGCTTTCCATGCTTTGAGCACACTTTACAGCGACGACATGGGCGATCCTTTTTGGGTGTTTTAGGTATGCGATCAGCAAAGTGTCGCTCCTGCAGCCTTGCCACATCCTCCAGAACATATGAGGTGGAGGCTGCTGCTTCTTCAGTAACAGCAGTGAGGCTTTCAATTACAGACAACTGGAAGTCAAGGAAAGTCATGAGTCTTCCTGTTGTTGTCTGACGGTAAACAACATACGCATTATATGTTGCCATCTGAATCAGGTGGGTAAACAGTTTCTTGTACCAAGTGCGAGTTTTACGACACGCATTGTATGGTTGAAGAACCTGGTCGTTCTTGTCCACTCCACCCATGTACTTATTGTAATCGAGTATACAGATGGGCTTGTGGACTTCGGCCATCTGACCCCAAACCGTGATGGGAGAAGTGCTCTCATCATGAATTGTAGTGAGCACGTATACATCACGTCTATCTAGGAACTTGACTGCGAGCAGTTCGTTAGAACGCAATGCAGTACTCTGTGATTTCTGGAGCTTCTTGCAAACAAGCTCCCGCGGGAATCCTTTGCGGTTACAACGAACTGTACCGCAGGCCACAGTGCCAGCTTTGTAGAGCTCACTGAACAGCTCTACTCCTGTATAGAAATTGTCCACATAAAGGTTATAACCTTTGTGAAGAAGTGGCTGGACAAGTTCCCATACAATCTTACCTGTGACCCCTAACGCGGGAGGGCAACCTACAGGGTTTAGGGTAGAATCCTTCCCTGTATACACTCTCAGGCTGTACACATAGCCAGTAGAGCTCTCACACAGCATGTACAGCTTTATGCCATAGCGAGCTCTTTTGCTCGCAATGTACTGTCTGAAAAGCAGCCGTCCTTTGTACAGGATCAAGGACTCATCGACTGCTATATTCTTTCCAGGAGTATAGATCTCTGGAAACCTGGCAGACAAATGTTCTACGACAGGCCGAATTTTGAACAACCTGTCATGATCTGGATGGTCCCGGGGCAATGCAGCAGAATTGTCATTGAAATGCAGCATGCGCTGCAGTAGCAAAAAACGATCTCTGCTCATGTATGGTGCGAAGATGGGAGTTACCCAAACCGTGCGAGTCGTCCAGTAGGACTGCAAGGTGGGTTTCTGTACTAACCCCATTTTGAGGGTAAGGCCCAAAAATATCTTCAACTCCGCCAGCGAAGTGGGAGTCCACTGGCGTGCCCTAGAACGGGGCCCTAGAGTGCCTCCGCGCTCCCTCAGAAATTGGTCTGCACGCAAATTTGTTTGCTGCACAACTTTCTGAAGAAAGTCAACATCCAAAAACAGATAGATGTAGTCGACTGGCAAAAAGTTAGCTGTATCGACTTTACATCCAGCGTCACCAGTAAAAGGTGGAATTTGGGGCTGAACCAAACAGGGGGGCTGCCAAGAGAGCACTCGTTCTGTGCTTGCGGCAGCAAGCACGTGCTCTCTGGGTTCGGCTAACCCAATGTGGTCCCGCTGCCCAGAATGTGCTTGCGAAGGGACAGCACGGATGTCGTCATTGTCTCCTTCAGACTCACTGGAAGAGGTGTCGTCAGATGGGACTCCGCCGACTGAAAAATCACTCCCAGAATCTGCCCCATTGTCCTCTCCCTCAGATGCTGTCTCAGTGTCTGCTGTCTCAGTCTCTCAGCCTACATCAGAACTGTCCTCCATAACCCGAGCTAGGGCTTGATCAGCAGTCATCCAACGAGACGCCATCTCTGCAACTGGCTAAACTGTCCCTCTAAATTACTATCCTACGTAGAAGGCAGATAGTCACAAAATTGCTTGTTGGTATGTTTGTTGTGTACAACAGGAAATGTCGTCACCTTACCTTCGCTTCTTCTCCAATTCTGCAGATTCTCTGAAAACACTGAAAAAAACAAAAAAAGAATGTATTACTTCAC
The DNA here is from genome assembly GCF_031143425.1 of Pleurodeles waltl. Classification (NCBI taxonomy): domain Eukaryota; kingdom Metazoa; phylum Chordata; class Amphibia; order Caudata; family Salamandridae; genus Pleurodeles; species Pleurodeles waltl. The sequence continues at coordinate 470,659,627 of NC_090439.1, forward strand.
CTTACCACACACCCTGTGCAACAGTCATTTTTGGTGCTCTGCCTCCCATTACCTCCTCTTCTAATTCCCTCAGTACTATCCAGCAAAACTGCCACTACAGAAAAGACATGCATGCATGCATATTGTGTATATATATATATATATATATATAATAATATATATATATTTATATGTTTAGAAACAAAGTGGTTGAAGGGTTGCTGGGCGGCACACTCCACTGCCGGTGCCCAGTGACAGGGAAGACCAATCTAGAAATTATCTAATGCCGAAAAATTTCACCGCACTCCATGAAGTACAAATAAACGTGTATTTTATTGCAGTCAATAACCACCAACGTGTTTCAACTCACCAAGGAGTCTTGATCACGGTCCTCGTGGAGTGCGGTGAAATTGTTCACCATTATAAAACAACACACACAAGAATAACAAGCATTTACAATGCAATGGGTCTCGCATCTGCTCGAGTTAGAGCTATTAGCGTTATAAACTCCTAACCCAACTTTTCTTAACACATAAATTGATAATTTAAAGTTAAACTCTTTCACATAAGAGAGCCGATTCACAGCGCCATGGCCACCATGAGCATCATGTGAAGAGTTACACAAAAGGAAAAGAAGTTCGCTCGCAGTTAAACGTAACAGCAAAAGTGCAATTAGCCATGTACCAGGGGCGATGGCCAAGGCGGTAGCAAAACCTCCCCAAGGAGGGACAAAGGTAAATCATTTTCCAATGCCATCAAAGGAGTGGTAGTGATGGGCGTGAGGTGGGCGTTGTTAGAAGCCCAGATACACACCAACAAGTCAGAAAAGCAGCACATGGACGCTGCAATGCTTGTCCTGAAAAAAATATATATATCTATCTATATATATATATATATATATATCTATATAGATATATATATATATATATCTATATAGATATATATATCTATATAGATATATATATGTGTATACATATATACACATATATATGAGACTCATGTCACAAATCTTTTTCTTTTTATACATGTGTGCTTGCCCTCGGCAAAGCACACATGTATAAAAAAAAAAATGGCCCCATTGATGGTCACCCTAAGGGCTGACCACCAACAATTTGTTTTTTTGTGTTTTTTTTTACCCTGGGGGGGCGATCGGCCTCCCCAGGCAAAACGACGTTTTTTTTTTTTCCCCTGGGGTCGGCCCGTGTTCCAAGGGCCGACCCCGCCATTTTTTTTTTCTTTTTTTCTTTTTTTTTTTTTTGTGGGGGGCGCGATCGCCCCCCAAAACAGTGTCAATAATTTAAATATTGCCGGGGGGGGGGGGGGTGGCCCTTTTACGAGGGGGCCAACCCCCCCAAAGAAGATCCCTGGTGCCTAGGGGCGTTTCCTGGCCGTGGATCGCAGCCGCGCTGCGATCCACGGCCAGGAAACGGTGCCAGGGAGGCATCGATGGAAAGGGGAGAGCCTCCCCTTTCCATCGATGCCTCCCTGGCATCTGGGGAGGCCGTTTTGGCCTTTTTTTCCCCACCGGAGAAGGAAAGAACGCTTACCTCCGTCTCTCCTTCTCCGGTGGGGAAAAAATGTGACGTCAGCGCGCCTCGCGGCGCGCTGACGTCATAAGGGGGCGGGAGGGGGGTGGGATGGAGACGCGGAAGCTCTTCCGCGTCTCCTACGGTGAAAAAAAAAAAAAAAAAAATCCTCAGGTGCATTGCACCGGAGGATTTTTAACCCCCTCCCTGGTGTCGGCCACTGGTCGTGACCCGCACCAGGGAGGGAGTGTGGGCGTCGGCCAGTGGCCGACGCCCGCATTCAACGGGTTAAAAAAGGAAGCAATGTTGCCAAACAAACAAAGTTCAGAATGTGTGTTTCTTAATTAACAGATGATTTCTGGTGCATCGTGATCGCATTATCCAAAAGTCATGAATCGGAAAGTTACATTGCATATCTGAGTCTCCTTTCGTAACTTTCGATTTTAAGGGAGCGTCGTTCAAGTCCACATTTCCCCATATTGTAGACTGTGCACAGTATATTTTAAGATTATGTGCATTATGAGGTAGACGTGGAATGTAAAACCGATGATATCCAGAAGGCAAACAGTATTTATTAGTGAAGAATTCAAAGAAAGAAATACCGTTTTGTCTTGGTGTTCCGACTTCGTTAACTTTGTTTTCAAGGGAGCGTCAATAAACTCCACGGCAGTGAGAGCTATTCATCCTGACTTCCATCGAAGTAGACAATAAGGCGAGTCTTACTTAAGATTTCCAGCTTCAATAGCTTCCGGTGGGGTTCCGATTAAATATTTTTAGTTCTTTTGAAATACTGTATTTGACAGGAAAAAAGCATGTTTGGTCCCCTTCTTTGTCCTCGTTCTGTCCGGCTTTAAAAGTAAGCCGCCATCTTCCGCGGCGCTTGGCTCCGCCCCCTAGTATCATAGTCTTCCTACATCCGATACATGATTCTCCTCTGCATTTTTTGTCACTTTCAACTGACATAAGCTTATACGGTATACAGGCTTGCACATTTTTGTAAATACGCACAGTGTGATGGTCATATGCACTGTGGACTTATACTATGTATGACTTATAACTAACAATATTGGATTGACAATGCAATTGTCATTCTAGCAAACCTTTTATTTACTTTGGCATTGTTCTGGTTTTCTAATTGATTGTAAATACGTTACATTTGTTTTTTTTATTCTTTCTCAATGAAACACTGTTGTTTTTAATTCTGAATATGCAGAAACGTGGAATGTGATCAACTTGTGAATTTTCATGTTATGGAACGTGATTAACTTGTGTATTTTCATGATGATGCGTGGTGACCAATATATTTACTGTGTCTCGGTTTTATTGTATTGGTACTTCAACAATTCTTTTCTTGCATGTATGAGGCTTTCTCGGTTTATTTTTGAGTAAATATCTGCTACATGTTTAATTTATATAGTGCTGCGTAGCCCTGGCAAGGGCATAAAATGCAGACACCTGTGTATGACGTCAGACATGAACAGAAAGGCAAAACGTTCTCAAATTCCAACTAAAACAATAAAGGTTCCATGTAACCACTATATAAAAGGAGGGATTACCGCTTGCCCTCTATATGCAATAAATTATAATGGCTCTTCACTGCATAATGAAGTGCCACATATTTCAGCATAATATTTACTTCTTATTCCGCTTAACCTGTGGACTCTTTTACAAGAAGGATGAAGCCAGATATTTGGGATGGTGATCCTACGCCAATGAATGGAGGTGAATCTTTTTTTGGAGGCTGCACTAGATTTGCTGGAAGGGTGGTCCTGTTGAAATCTATGGAGGTATCTGGAATGTAAAGGGATTTATAGAAGAAGAAGGTGGTTTTAAAGATGATTGCAAAGGGGAGAGGCCTTCTAAACACGGGTTCAGAGGTATGAACTACACTGGTTGTGCTTGTCCTGCAGCTAGTAGAGCAGCGAATATCTGCCGCACCACTCACAACGTGGCCCCCATCATGAAACACTTTTGAAGGGAGCTATTTCATGTCTTGACAGTAGTGCAGGAACAATATTGAGTGGAGGTGCTCCATCAATGTAACATCCCTGAAGTAATAGGGATTGTGCAAACACCCAGGGCCTGATTTATGAAAAATGACGCAAAGTCAGCACCAACTTTTCATAAATCAGGCCCCAAGTGTCACACAAGGAACATGTGTAGCAAATCAACCAAGCCCTTTCAGTAGGAAAGTGATATGGGTGTAGTGTTTATCTGGTGTTGCATTTATAGTAGTAAAGTATAGTGTGGTAGTCCACTGTCATTTACACACAGCACATTTTCCAGTGAAATGGCCACTAAATTTACAGAGACATGCAGTTTTACTGATAAAACTATCAAGCACTTGATAATGTGTGGAAACTGGGCCACAGCAAATATTTATTGTGTGCATTACCAAGTGAATTGTTTTCATCCTATTAAAAAATCATTATTTTCATTACACTTCAGAATGACAATAAATGTGCTTAATTTGTGTTTTTTTAAATACTATTGTATTTTGAAATATATGCACAGTTCATTTGCAGCCATTTAAATTTTGTTGAATGTTAGAAACAAATTACATCCACCAGCCCTTACCTTAAGAATCTCGTACCCCTGCAAGATTGTCACTTAGTTCACAGTACAAAATCTACTCACTTTACAACCAGAGAAAGAAAAGTAACCACCAATCCTCATGATAAAAAAACTAAGCAGAAATTTGGTAGAAGACATAGACTGACATTTGACTTTATGTTACTTAATGTATTTCTCACTCGCCTTCTAAACTCCAGCATGGTTGTTTTGGGGTGCTCCAGCACTCCCCACACCCTACTACCAGCACCTATGGGACTTGGTGCAAACATTCTTCATCACTGTATTAAGAAAGCAGGTTTCTCGAGGAGGTAATGTTTGAGAAGAATGTTTGTCCATATTTGTTCTGTGGCATTTTGTTGCGGTGGTGGGAGGTTCGTTATTCTTTGTACCTCTGCATTTATGTGCTGCATTGGTGCCATGTGATTGTTTTTTTGTTATATCGCAGTTGTCATGTTGCATTCTATTTTGACTGTTGTATTGTGCCCTGTTATGTTCTTTTCTATTCTTATGTTGCTTTGTTATTGTTATTATGTTATGTCTGTTTGTTGATTTTCGATATATCAACAGTTGCAGTTCAGTACAGTGGCATGGTGGCCAGGCGGTGTGAGGGTCCCACTGCATCCCAATTATGGTTGTCTTTCACTACCCAGTAAGGATACTGGGAGGGCCCGTTTTTTCATTCCTTGCATTAGGGTCCCTGGCACCCTAGGTATGTTACTGGGTGCGCTGAAAGAAAAGAGAGCCCTTGTTAAAGCGACAACCGTAGGGGGCTGGGTTGGCATGATACCTATTTTTAACCACATGTTGTAAACGCATTCCAAGCTCCTCGGAGCCTGTCTTTTGGATTCTTGCCAGATTTCTGTCTAAGTTTGGTGGACAGAGCATTAGAAAAGCGTGCAACAGCTTCCACTTTTTGCAAAATTAATATTACTCTTTCCTTTCCAATGAGAAGTAAGTTTGAGGCGCAAATGCATGATAGGACTCTGCCAATTCGCCTTGATAAAGTAAGAGATTAACACCCACTCAAAAACTTTTCTCCCGTCACCATGTTTAAAACCATGAGGCTTCACTTGGTAAGTTGTATTACCTTAGCCATAATAATTAGAGAGCGGTGATTTTGGTGCTCCCAGATCCTTACCAATGATCAGGTGATTGTAAGGCGTCTATGTTGTGTCTACTGTGAGAATATTCATAGTTAGATAAACTCGACTCAGTGTTGGATTCAGAAGGACAGGGGCGGTGGTGGCAAACTACGTACAAAAAGTCCTGGTGCTGGCTAGAAAAGGGATAGACGTAGAAACTAATGATCCAATTATGGTTGGGTGAAAACATTTATTGAAAAGTGAATCAGGCAAATTCTGCCTTATTTTTGTCTAGTCACATCGAAATTGAGATTAAAAAGACAGACACATCTCTTCCTCGTGTGAATTGGAAACCGGTGGATTTCTTGCCTACACACAGAAAATCGCCAGTGTTTGAGGTCGCTGTAGAGTAGGCATTTAAAGACCATGCGGTCACTGCGGTATGTTCAAGAGGTCGGTCTTTATTATCTTCTCTACCTCGTACAATCCATCCCCCGCCCGCATCTGTGCGTCATCTTTATACTCCCCACGACACGTCCCTTTGGCCGGCACTATCAAGGGAGAGCCACAAGGGCTTTAATGGATTACTACCCTGTGGACGGCCCTCGCATGGTGTCGTCCTCCTCGGACGACATTACATCCCTCCACCCCTTGAAGGAAATAAAAGAGAACAGCCCCATGTTCAACATTTAACTAGAGGTAAAGGTACCTGCACACAGATATGCGTGCTACAGTTCACAGTCTTACAAAGTCAGTATACCGCCTGGACGGGTCAGGGTTCAACCTCAGCAGGTAAGGTCCTTCCCTTGTCTTCCCAGGCGACCTCCTGGCAGCTCGGCTCCTGACTGGCATTGGGATAGGCTGCCCTCTGGCACCAGGGGCATCGAGGGAGGTTGAAAAACACATCTGGCCCGAGAGCCCTGAGTCACAGTCACCACCGGTGGGGCTGTTTGGAGAAAGCCATTCTGGGAGTTGATCATCCCAGGGCTCGTCCTCTAGGATCTGTTTTCCAGACCCTCCTGGGAGGTTTGGAACGGGAGTCTCTTGAACAAAGACACATTTTGCGTGACTACTTCGCTGTTTGTCCTCACGTCACCATGGTGCCTTTCACAGCCACTACTGTCCACGGGTTTTTCTTGAAAGGCAGGCGTAACTTGCTGACTGGGTGGGGAGCTTTCACTAACACACGGTCTTCCACTTGGGCAGTGTTTGGTTTAGCCCTCATCTTTTTGGAAGCGTAGTCATTGGTGGGAACTCCCTGGGATTCTGAGCAGCTGGCGGGGGTAGGTTTCGCAGCCCACGCAGGATGATGGGGTATCGAGTCTCTTACTGTGTGCCCAAAATACAATTGACTCGGAGCAACTCCAGTGGTCACATGGGGGGGTGTGACTCAATACTCTCGTAGGAAACTGTAAATAGCCTGTTCGACACCTTGGGCCTCTGCCATAGCGAAATAAATGGCTTTTGAGAGCGTCCTGAAGAACCGCTTCACTTCTCCATTGGCTTGGGGCCATTGGGGCATTATGCGGCGATGCTTGACGTTCTGAGTTTGAGAAATTCAGCCCACTCATGGCTGCTGAATGTTGGCCCGTTGTCTGTGTGAATCTCACAGAACGGGTAGTGTGTGGCCATGATCTTTTCCATTTTGGGGATGAAGTCCGCAGCGGCAGTAGACTTTACCAGTTCAACCTCTGGGTAGCAGGAGTAGTCGTCCATTACTATGAGAACATGTGACCCATCTGGGAGGCTCCCAAAGTCAGTGATGGCGCATTGCCATTGAGCTGTTGGGCCGTCTTCGGTGATAACCGGTGCTGGTGAGTCAGGTTGTCCACAGGTGTGGCAGACGGTACAAATACTCACTGCCTCTTCTACTTTTCGGTCCAGACCTGGGAACCACACTTTGCTCCACAGTCTGCTCTTAGACTTTACAATCCCTTGGTGGGCTCCATGGGTGAGTGCAACGACTCGAGATGTCAGACTTGCGGGGATGACAAGGCGGGGGCCTCGTAGCAGGCAGCCATCATCACAGACGGACAGTTCTTGCCTAGTGTGGTAGAGAGCGAGCAGGGGGGATCTTGCTTCTTGGGTTCAGAAAACGGCTGGCGCTGCAAAGGTCGCAGGACTGGACGGTTTTGATAGCTAGTTGAAGGCAGTCGTCCAAGGCTGTTGCTTCATTCACTTCTATGAGGAGTATGGGAAGGGGCCTCGCCCGGTCGACTATGAGATGGACATATTCCTCCATGTCAATTGCTTCTTGCGTTTCTTGTAGCGGGATGCGCATGCCTTGACAGGAAATCGACTGGATTGCGCATTCCTGGCTGGTACTCAACGGCGAAGTCGAACTCTTGCAGCTGGAGGATCCACTTTTTTATCCTCGCAGGTGGTTTAGACGCTGATCCTTTGAACAATGGGAGGAGAGGTTTGTGGTTGGTGAGGACCCTGACCAGCTTCCCGTACAGATACAGGTGGAAGTGACGGCAGCCCCAGTGAATAGCAATAGCTTCCCTCTCTAACTGGGAGTATCGTTGTTCTGGGGGTGTCAAGGTCCTGCTAGCGTACGCAACGGGTGCCCATTCCCCATTATATTGCTTCTGAGTAAGTACAGCACCCAGCCCGATGGGGCTGGGGTCAACAGCTAGCTGGGATTCTTGCTGTGGTCCAAAATATACCAGGGTGGTGTCTGCGGAGAGGGCCTCTTTGGTGTTTCGAAACGCTCAATCTTGCTTCTCACCCCATTCCCAGGGGCTGTTGGCTTTCGTCAGTTCTCACAACGGGCCAGTGATCTCTGACAGGTTCTTCATGAATTGGTCGCAGTAGCTGATCATGCCTAGGAAACTTCTCACTCTGGAAACTGAATTTGGGGCTGGAGCCTCTTGAATGTCTTTCACTTTGTCAGGGTCCTGGCAAATTCCTTTTTTGGAGAACCTGTACCCAAAGAATCTGATGTCCCTCCTCAGGAATTTGCACTTGTGTCGGCGGAGCGTCAGCCCACATTCTCTCTGTCTAGAGAAGACATTTCGCAGGCGGCTGAAGTGATCTTGTAAGGTAGGGGCGTGCACTAGGATGTCATGGCTAATGTTTAATACTCCTGGTATGCCTTGCACAACCTTCTGAATGATGTGTTGAAATACTTCATTGGAGATACCAAAGTTCAGACAGGTGTACCGCCAGAGGACGATGTGGGTCGAGAAAGTGGTGATTGGCCATGACTATGGGTGCAAGGGGATCTGATGATATCCGGACCGAAGGTCCATCTTCGAAAACTACTTAGAACCAGACAACTGGCCTACAATGTTGTTGATGGTTGGGGTCAGATGTCTCTCACACTTGATGGCTTCATTGGGTACCCGCATGTCCACACAGATGCGTACCGCATCCGGCTGCTTCAGCTTCTTGGCAATGACATTGGGGATCACCCACAGGGTTGGCCCCAACACTTTCTTGATGATTCCAGCCTTCTCGAGGACTCTGAGCTCCTCTTCCACTTTCGGATGAAGGTGGAAAGCGATTCTATGGTACTTCAGTGCGACCGGAGTGATGGACTTGTCTATGTGTAACCAGAGCGGTGGACCCGTTAGCCACCCTATGCCTTCGAAAATTGTGGCAAACTCCTGGGTAAGGTTCTTAATGTCATTGACATGGGCGCTAAATGCGAAATAGACAAGGTTTATATTCTGCGCAGTTTGGCAGCCAAGCAGGAATCCTGATCTTTCTTTGGATACGTATATCTTCGTGGTGGTGCCGGTGGACTCATGAAAGATGTTTGTCATGAAAACGGCACTTATCTGCAGAGGCTCAGTGTTCCCAAAAGCGTATACTTGAACTTTGGTTAGCTGGAGGCCGGGTGGCTATGGAAGGTGTCTGTACATCGAGTCAGCCATGAGATTGATGGAAGCCCCGGTGTCTATCAGGGCTGACATGAGGTGTCTGTGTACCATGACTTGCCAGGTAGGAAGTCTGCGTCGTGGGGTGCACGCGGAGCTCACATTCTTTACCACACGGACTACTTCTTGGTCGTCGTCCATGTCGTTGTCAGAGGATGAGTAGAGACGGGCGACCATGGCTCATACTGGTCTTCTGGGTATACCTTGGAAAAGTGGTTGCGCTTTCCGCACGGGCTGCACATCTTCCTTTTTGCAGGGCATTCCCCTTGATGATGTAGTGGATTTCCACATCACCCACATGTACAGGTTTTCTCTCTCGGCTTCGGTCTGTCTGCTTTGGGTTTCACAGGGTCTCTGAGGACAGCATTAACTGGTTCCGTTTTGATCACTGGGTTTGGTGCCTGGTCCATGTGTGCTGTCTGGGCTTTGGACAGCTCTTTCGAGCACCCCCAGCGTAAGAATGTCTCTCATACTTATGTTGGGTTCCTGGAGGATGCGCTCGCGCAGTTTGGAGGATGCTCATCCTTGGATGAACTGTGCACATATCTCATCTTCTTCGTCCGGCAGCATGCAGGTACTGGTGAGTTTGCGTAATTTGGAGTAGAAGGCATCTACTGACTCATCCGCGTTTTGTCTAGCTTGTCGCAGCAGGAACCTCTCATAGTCTGGGTTAGCATAGTGCTTGAAATGAGCTGTAATGACGTTTTTTAGGGTTGTGTACGTGCAAGGCATTGCCTCATTGACTGTCTTGGTGAGCTTGTGGATGTCTGCACCACCCAGGTGGAGGAGTATCGGGTGTTTTTTTCATCACTTGGCCCGATGGCTTTGAAGTAGGTTTCGAGGTGTCTAACCTAGACCCTCTATTGGGCAGATTGGGTGGGAGGGGCTCCCGTTACTGCAAAGGTCTCTATGGCAGGAATGTTGGCCATGTGGGGGGTGGTGGGCGGGTGGTGGTCGCAAACACGGCAGTAAATAGTCAAAGAGATTTCCCTCCTTGGGGTGTGTAATGTCCAGTGGCAGCTGTCTTATGTATCGCCTGCTAAACAACAGCTAACTTTCCCTTTTTTTGTCAGGTCTTGACTGGTGCTCCAAATTCTACCTTTACAGGCTTGGTGTACTGTGTATTATATATGAGGAATGTATCCTTTATTATTATTTTTTTTTTTTTCATTTTCCAGGCTGAACCTGGTAGTCGTGAATCTGCTGAAGAGGGAGGGCTATATGGATTTACTCTGCATCCCTCGGGCCGGAGGGCTTCTGGGCATGGCTTTGTTATCGTTCAGGAGGTGAGATGCTGCTCCTGAGGCACCGGTACATCGGTGGGGTGTAAACGAGGCAGCAGACATGGGTAGGTTTTGGCACGAGGCAGCGCGGTTGCCGCACGCTCTGAAGGAGCCTCAGGGCATAAGGGTGACCGTGGAGCAGGCCACCAATCACCTGGCTGGTACTCCGCGCTGCGTGGGCGAGGCATCCGTGGTGCGAGGTGGAGCGTGCTGCCGGACTAATGCGGCCCCCCACGTGCCAATGTAGAGCAGGCCTTAAAAGACCATGTGGTCACTGCGGTACGTTTAATAGGTCGGTCTTTATTATCTTCTCTACCTCATATACTCCATCCCCCGCCCGCATATGTACGTCATTTTTATACTCCCCATGACACATCCCTTCAGCTGGCACTATCAAGGGAGAGCCACAAGAGGTTTAATGGAATACTCCCCTGTGGGCATCCCTCGCATGGTGTCGTCCGCCGGTGACCGCATTACAGTCACCACATCTAGCTAGCCTGCAAAACTGTCAGGATGGGGCACTGGAAGTACTGTTAATCGTCATGTGAGTTTTTTGTTCAAGGAAGCAGTACCTAAAACCATTAATGCTATGCGCTTCCAGCAAATGAAAGGCTTGTGTTCATTACAGTGCATGGGCACTAACTGGATTCAAGCTGCATTTGCCTAGAGACCATGCCACACAGTAGAGTATCATCAGAGAACTATGCTTCCCAGTGGGACTCAGACTCTCGCGTATCTGGACAGATGATGGCCATCTGGGATTTGCAGGTATAACTTTCCTCATGGTGCCTGTTAGCTACCTTGCTTGGTAATTTGCGCTGGACCTTGTTACTTGGGTGTTGTATTTCAAGCATCAAGGCTTCCATCTACCTAAGGGCTGTATTATGGACATTTTGTAAGTAAAATGAAGTCCTGTGTGAATTGCAGACTAACTTGAAACTATTTTGCACACTTGTTTGAAATATGAAAACTGGGTAATATGCTCTGGTAAAGGTTCCTGTAACAGAATATGACTGAAACTAAAAAGACATTTCATAAGTGTAGAAATATTAAGGTGTGTTCTGTATAAGTTGCTAGAATTCCAGTATGCGAACAGATTGCTAAGCGCAGAGAATCGCAGAATTTTAATGATGTGCTTTATCTTTTAAGTTTACAGGAATCAATTAAAACTATATTCATCTTTCAAAATGGAATATATAGTGTCACAATTTGAGGTAGACATTCGAACTTAGGGAGATGTGCAAGTGTATATATGTTTCTCAAGATATTCCTGTCTCTTTATATCTAGTGCTCAATAATTACCAGTACCCTGTTAAAGCATAAAGAATTGGTTATACAGAGGTGTTCCTAAGGTATATGATTTCACCATTACAGTTCAGTGTTCCATTGACAAGTTACTGAAGATATCTCTTTATCTTGTAAAGGTCAAATACATTCAGCATCTCACAGAGCTGACAAGGCAGACTGTTGAATCCTGTGTCTCTGTTTTTTTCTCTAATGCTAGTTTCATTTTTCCACTTCTACTTCTGGCTCCCATATTCTAGTATATGTGGTCACAGATGGGGACAGGGATAGACGGAAAAGAACATTGCTTCAGTTGGATCGTGTGGGTAAGGTCAGCACAAAGCCTGACAAAAACACATTCTGTGAAATTGTGGGCTGCTCACAGGTATTCTTCTCAGCTGCCAAAATGGTCCTAAAAAAACAAACACTTGCCTATTAAACCATTTAGAATAGGGGCATGTATGTAGATTGTTCTGATTGGCTGCTACCTGAATAGTGCACAGATGAATTTAGTGAAATGGTCTTGAGTCATGTGTAGTTACATTGTATAAAAGCAGTTCATGCACCATATGGACATCACTGTCTGCCATTTACTTTCTTTTTAACCCACTGTAGGTAGAAGCTGGTCCTCCGAAAAAGGTAGGTTTGTGAATTAATTTGTTTTCAGAGGCTAAAAAGGAAATAAAGAAATATATATCTCACTCCTACTCTGCTTGCAGCAGTAACATTGGTTACAACTCCTAAGTTTAAAACAACTTCACAGAGGTGGGGGGGAACTCCCTCCTAAAGATTTTCTGGATAATTTACTTGCAATTTGTGCACTTCTAAGCACATCAAACTACTAACATTAGGTATATTTGGGTAGGAGTTAAGGCCTATTATAAGTGTGTTTGGAGATTCTGCCCAGGAACGACTGAAAATGCATCTCAAATGGGGGCTCGCTATGAAAAATGCCCCAGTGTTCTTTGTTTAATTAGAACATTGGAATGTTGGTAGCTCCATTGAAAACAATGGAGTGCTGCGGGCTTTTACTGGCCGGTAAAAGCCCGCAGCGCCAACATTCCAATGTTCGCTTTGTTCACAGCAACAGCTGTGAACCAAGCCTCACAGAGCCCGAGTGGATTTTAATCCCCTCGGGCTCCGTGAATTATTTTATTTTTTAATAGAACATTCTGCCCTAGTGGCAGAATGTTCTAATAGCCTTAGAACCCGCCGTAGCGGGCTCTACCGGCTATTAAAGTCCCACTCCCTTGTTAAATGCGGGGAGCGGGCCTTTAATAGCCGGTAGAGCCCGCTACGGCAGGTTCTAAGGCTATAGTAAGAGTTCCCTGCATGCATTGTTAATTGATCTGCTTGGCATCATAAGTAAGTAAATAGCTGGAACACCCGTGTACACAAACTCATTGTCACAGCAAAATAAGTATCCCAAGAAACAGAAATTTAACCTACATTAGATCCATAAACATATGGGTGGTCAATATTAAATTCTCAAGTACTTCACCTACATTGATTTTTGTGTCTTGCTGTGAGTGTTTATTCGGAAAGTCTTTGCATGTGTTCTTTTAAGAGTGATAATTTAACTAATCCCTTCTCAATATATTTCCAGTAGAACAAAGAAATCCAGACAGATCATTGCTAAATCACCCTGTTTTAATATGTATTTCACCCCATTGGCAAAACTGATAAAATCCTTTGGTTCAATTTTGCAGTGTATGCTGACAATACCCAGTTGACTTTGAGGAAGGATGAATTATATTAAAATTAAAAAATAAAATAAATAGACTTACCCAGGCAATCGCTGACCTCAATAAGTGGAAGAGGAAACTTCCCTAAGCAATCCTGCTAACCAGCATGAGAGCAGTGCCAGGATTGGATGGAGGGGGGCTGGCTAGATTTTCAGGCCCTTTAGGCTTGTGCTTGGTTTCCATCCACAGCTGTCCAAGGCAGCCGGGTGGAGAGCTTCAAAATGCACATGTCAGTTTGGCCGGAGCACGTCTGCCAGCCAAACTGACATTCGCACTTTGCAGTGTCTGCCAGCACTGCTCTAGTCCTCCGTTCAGCAGAGGATACACCCCTTATTTCTCCTGGCTCCACGGCAGGCTGGTGGCAGTGGTGCCCCTTGCGAAAAATGAAATGGCAATGAAATAATTTAATTGCCATTTTATTGTTCACATTTAACGCCACTCGCAATGGGCGAGGGGGCGATGTGCCCCCACTCTCAAAGACAAACTGCTCTGCTAACAAGACATGGTTTATAGAATGTCTCTCTTCCACAGCAAAATAGATTTCAATAATGCTCTAAAATTAAGATGTGAAGGGGGTTTTAGGTTTTGATCAAGACAATTTGATCTGTTAGTTGGTGGCCCATGGATTAGGGAGTTCCCCCATTACCCAGCTCAGTGCCAAAGAACCTGGTGGTGTACTTAATGGCACTCTATCTCTCAAATCCCAGGTAAATAAAACCCTGTTTAATAGATTTTTCCAAATTACGTTGTCAAAAACAATTACCATTTTTGATTGCAGAAGGGTGAAAAATTGCACCACATGCAAAAATCCTTTCAAGAATAGATTATTGTAAGACACTTACTTACGCTTTGCCAAAGAAGAAAGGCACATGTAACTTCATTTGGACATAAATTACATAGGTTGCCTGTTGAGAAATGTGTTCTGTTCGAGTCTCTCGGCATGGCCCATCAGGCAGTTCACAATAGAAGACTGCAGGAACACTTTTTGAAGTAATCTTTTAACCTCCCTCTTGGCCCAGTCAATGATTATCATATGGTGAACCCCAGGTTTAAGAAATCACTTTCAGGAGGCACAACTGGTAGCTATATAACAGGAAAATAGGGAACCACATTAGCACATCCCTAAATGAGATTTCTTCACACATTCCTTTGGGAAAGGCTCAAAAAATGCTGCTCTTTGTTTAACAATGATTTATAGTTAGTGTTGGCAAGTAACCTTCTGGTCTCTCACTGCCAGCATGCTATCTTCCAAATCACTAACATAACATAACATAACATCTCACAACATAGCATAGCATAACATACCATAAGATAAGATAACATAACTTAACATAACATAACATAGCATAACATCTCACAACATAGCATACCATAAGATAACATAGCATAACACAACATTACATTACATAACATAACATCCCAGTAGGTCCAGAAGTCTTTTGCAAAATGTTTTGTTCTTCCATAGTTGCTGGATCTTGGTTCTGTGAAGTACCAGCAGAAATGTTATGCAAATTACATCAGCACTAAGCAGCAAAGTTTTCAAGTACTAGTTTACTGCTAATGTACTGTGTTGCTAGGTCTAGCAATTTGTGTGTTTATTTATTTGCAGTGGCAGCATTTCCCGTTTCATTCAGAAATTTTGTAAAACAAGCCATCAAGCTGATAGTAAGTAAGCAGGGACGGTGACTGACATAAACTAGCATTGTTGAAATATTGGAAATAAAATGCTAAATATAAAACAAATTGGGGCATGCGTTACACATGCCAAGGCAGTTTATTTCTCCATATCAGGGCCGGCTCTAGGGTGGTGTGACCGGTGCCACCGCACCGGGTGCTGACTTCGGGTAGGGGCGTCATGTACTATGATTCAAAAGCACCTGCTGCAGCATTCCTAGCCTCCAGCAATTTTCAGGCAACAATAAAGATGTCCAGATAACTAACGATTAATGTTTTACCTGGAGAGAGATCAGAGTTTTGAGGTGCACTGTTAAAGGGTGGTAGTGAGGCAATACGTGGCGGTCGTGGTCATTGGGAGGGGCGCCAACAAGCATTGTTGCACAGGGCGCCACCAGCGGTAATGCTGGCCGTGCTCCATATTAACAGATTTACAATGTTTGGATTGGTTGGTGCTGTGTAATTGAGAGAGCGTAGCCTATATAATCAATATTAACATGAAATGTTTATGAACTAATGTGTAATAATGCTGCATAAAAAATGTATTAATGTATTTTACTAACGTGCGCTTGAAATGTGCCCACGGGGAGTGGCCGCCAACATATACGGGGACTAATGAAACTGACTAATAATGTTGAAATGCTATATTATGATATGATTTTATAATATTAATAATAGGTATATGTAAAGGTTTTTTTGCTAATAAATTATTAGGCCTTAGTTAGCATGAGTCGAGGCCTAGCTGCCTGACTCTCATATTAAATGTGTTTTTCTAACGTGCAGTGTGCTGACTTGCTAAGGACATGAACTCTTGTTTTCCTCTAAACTAGAAGCTGAATGTAACTGTAGTAGATCCGTTCTCATGAAATTCGACTTGCTTGTGGAAACATTTTTAGCTGAATGCAGCAGTGTAGATTAGTAGCAGGTACAAGGTCACCTGAACCGGTACAGACAATGGAGCCCCTGACTGAAGATGTGCAAAGGACAACAAGACTATGAAATCATACCGGACATTCCACCCGCTGAAGATGTCAATCATAAGGACCAATAAAATACGTGAGAACTGTTATGGGGTGACAAATTTGATGAGCTAATTTGAAGACAATTGGATAAAGATAGTGGGGTGCAACCCCTTGTCCAACTAAATTTTAGGGGAATGTACAACGAAAATGGGATAAAAACCCTTGACACCAGGAAGTAAATTAGACTAGAGAACAGGAGAGAATAGGAGAGAGTTAGGGGAGATTCTGATGCGATTTGCTATGACCCAGGCACTTTGTCACTCTGCATAAGAGACTTTGCTGTTTGGTTCTTAAAACCATTCTTGCCTTATATTGCCAGTTTACACATGACCTCCTTATGAGGGAAGTGCCCCCTTTTACCCGATTGCTGAATTCCTGGCTGATGGCGAATCAACTGATGTCCTGAGGACGAAGACCGAACCTGAGTGCTGACCCAAATACGGAGGGTAACTATATGACAATGAAATTGTAATTGTCTGTTTGCTTTTCCTTTCTAGGTACCAACTGCTTCTTTTGACAGAGACCATAGCTAGATGTTTTCTAAATTGATGTTACTAAATTGTTTTGCATGAAGCCCAACATGCTAATGCTAATTCAAGGTTAGGAGAGGGGTTCACTAAACTGACGCAAATAGACAAATGACTGAATCTATGCTTTGTTGAATAACGTGATGATACTCTGCTGAAGTGAATCCATGTTGACGCCGTGTTATGTTCTAATATCCGTGATTCTTGCTTTGATGAAATCTTATCAGAATGGCCATATTGTGACTATGCTAATGTGTTTCTTGGTTTTGGGACTAATAAACTTGCTAGTAGAATTGTAATCAATAGGGAATAAACTTCACGAAATCGTACTAAACTGGTGTGGTTATTCATGACTGAAAGGTCATGGTGGTTTTTGAGTTTTATTAAATGTCTTTGATCAATCTGAATTGTCGTATTACTGTGAACTTTGATGACATTATTGACACATTGATTGACATGCTGATTAGCTATCTCGTCCTAAGGTGTCTTCAATCAGGGTCAAAAGAATCATTGGCCTAAAACGAGTCCCAAAGTGAGTATATTAGTCATAAAGGGATGCGTTAGCAGTTCTGGTAGCAGAGCGACGGTTCAGGCCCTTTGGGGTCCTAGGACGGAGGACTATTGTTTAAATTGTTTTTCGAGATAATGCCAATTGGAGGTATGATGTGTTTCTAAATTCCCCATGACTTTCCCGGAATCTGTTCTCAGCGTTTTAGTATGTGTGGTGTAGAATTTGCGCTTGCTCAGCTTACGCCTATTGCAGGTGTTTTATGAAGTCTGTGTGAATTTAGGCCAGGTAATGTTGTTTTAGTAGGAGTGGGCGTACTCCGCAGTATGAGAGTAGGGAAGTCGTCGAACTTCATGTGATTGTGGCGCTTTGTGCTCAAAATTATCTACGTGGTTGTTGGTGATGTACGGACCCGTCGTGGTCTAAGACTCCAGCGTATATTGACAAGTGTAGGAGACACTTGGGTTTATGTTGTAATTTGTGCGGTTTAATAGGTCAATCGGGCGTGGTTGACAAGTCGGGTTTGAGTCAAATAGTGTGAGTGAAACCTTTGATGGAGATTTGGTAAGTTCTAAAGTGCACTAGAGCAAACCATTGACAAGTCGAGAGTAGGATTTGCAGGTCGAATTCTACTTGCGAGTGCGGGAGCTGAGAAGGAGAGAGTAGCGACTGAGGCTTCAAGTGAAATCTCTGTAAAGTTCTGAAGCAATAGTGTTACCCTTCCTGTAGTAAACCAGCAAATTTTGGGTTTTGTTGTTAAAAGGTGCTCGCAATATATTGCATTAGTGTGTGTGTGAAGAGGACAAGCCGCAAGACTTTGTCAGCTGCAGTGTGTGTGGGTGTGACGTCAGTGGTGCCGCGCTGGGATAGGTCAGTTGCTGAGAGGGGTCGCACACGGATTGGCAGCCGTCCGTGAGAGGCAATTGGTTGAGAAAGGTGGGTGGAGAGTGTTCTGGGAATTAAAGTCACTTTCTGATCAGATTCTAAACAAAATAAAAGACGCTAAAATGAAGTTTTTTTTATGTGCTAAAGAGTGCTTTGAAGGGAGATACATATATTATGGCGAGTGAAGGAGAGCCTACACCGCCTGAGGGTACTCCAGCTTATATTGTAATGGAGGAAAAGGGAGTCGCGCCATGTCTTTGGATGAAGCAGTGGCGCAAATTAACAGAGAAAGAGGGATGTTTAGTGTTTCCGGAGCATGGGACGTTCACTACAAGAATTTTAGAGAACTTAAGGTGGATGTTAAGTGTGCAAAAGCTGCCTCCGAGACCAGCTCAGTAATGAGGCATTAGCAGTCTGGGATTTAATGGCAATACGACAAAGACAGCACAAATTTGAAAGAAGAATGAAAAGGGCAGAAAAGACTTTAGCGGAGGCTAGATGGGACAATGAGAGCAGGATGTGGAGAAGAGGAATAGTTGACGGACTTAAATTGTTTCCGGCAATAACCCAGGAAGATGAGACACAGGAAAACAAAGCCACCTGTAAAACAGACAAGGGCTCTAGCAAGTCAAAGGAGACTCAGAGGTCTTGGGTAGATGAAGATGATTCAGACGACAAAGAATTTCTTAATCAGTTGTTACATGATCGCCCGCCACCATATGCCATAAATGATAATGCACCGAGCACTAGTGTGAGCTCTGAAGAACCAGCTCAGAGTAAGGGCGTCTCAAATACAGTGCAGACAAGTGATACAGTTTTGATATAGAATGGTGTCAGTGTACCCACTGTGCCAGAGGCACAGATACAGTTGCAGCCACCACAGATTCAAAGGATTTATCCAGACGTCCCAGTACTAGAGACAAATACGAGTCTGATGGTGCCGCCTGATCCAATATACACAAGATCAAAGTTAGTGCAGATTGAGCCAACTCCGCAATTGTTGCCCCAGCCGCAGCATCAGCTGATTCCTAGTTACAATGTAGTTGCAGGACCGCAATCAGTAACTACAGTACCTATGATGAATCGAGCTATGGGAGTTAACGCTCCACAGGGTTTGGGACCTGGCCAGTCACCAGCTGCTATATCATTGCCAATTACTGTCGGTCCACCAGTACTGTTGTATGCGCAGTGTAAGCCTGGCGTGTGTGATCAGGGAGTAATGACCCAAGAGGCAATAAGAGGAGGGTTCACAGGAACTCCCCAAGTAATGACACCAAGAGAACAGACAGCAGAAGGACTCAGGTCTCTGTTAGACCTCAGTCCGATTGGGGCTCCTTTGGAGACAATGAGGCAAGCAGGGTTAGGTGTGTTAACCCCACAGATAATGAGTACAAATACGTCACAGACACCATTGATGCACTCAGGGAACATTTTGTTGCAAGGCTTTTCCGCGCAACAGTTGAATGAGTGGTTAGAAAAGCTCAACGCTTCACAAACTACTGCAGTGACCACAGAGAAGTCAGAAAGGGAAGAATACCTGAATTTTGTGAGACTGGGTGTAGAAGCCATGGAACTAGTGGAAGGAACAATGGGAGTGAACAGATTAGAGTCATAAATAGAAGCAGAATTGAGGTATCTATGCCCCAAAATCACTAAAGAAGTGAGCAAGGTGCATCAGAGGTTGGCAAACTTGGCGGATAAATATGGCATAGATATTGAGAATACTAAACATTTGAAAAGAAGCTACAGATTAGATTTCGATTCTAAAGATTTTGATCACATGAGGTCTACCGGAATGAAAGCGCATCTTAAAGAAATACTGCAAAGTGCTCAAATTTGGGGCGCCTTAGAGAAATGGGAAGGCAGATGGGCAAAGAAAAGAGATCAAGAGAAAGGCGAAGGTTCGGAACCAAAGCAGGCCAAAGCCGTACCGGACACGGGGACAATAAACATGTTATCGATGAGAGAAACAGCCGGAGGGGTTCTAGTCCATGTACTGTGGTCTAGGGGAGACATTTTGTCATTCACGAATGATTATCCCAGGTGTAGGGAGAAGCCAATAGAATGGTACCAGCAGACGGACAGGTTTGTGAAGCTGGCAAAATGTCTCTGGGAGGACTTGAATACCCTGTTTGAGATTATAGTTCCACCTGACTTATGGCTTGAGTGCAAGAGAGGTGTGGACTGGCCGACACAGGAACCGGCAAGGGATAAGGTGACTGGAGCACCATCTGAGGAGGTGATGAAGTATTATCATAAAGTGATTGAGTTTTTGAAGCACAAAGTGACGCCGAAAGTAACTGATTGGCAGAAAATCGATCGAACATCTCAAGAGGCCAAAGAATCGATTCATGCCTACTATGAGAGATTGTTGAAGGCATTCAAACATTACAGTGGCACTGAGGTCATTGAGCCAAAAGACATGAATCATCTTGTGTTCAGGTTTGTTGAAGGGCTGAGACCAGAGATTGGTCAGATGATTAAGAATCATTTGATCTGTTGGCAAGCAAAGCCGATTGATGAGGTGTTGCAGTATGCGAAATACTGTAGTGACGAGATAGAGTTGAAGCAGAGAAAGTTGAAAGAGAAGGTGATGGTGATGCAGATTAAGGCAGCGCACGCAGGGATGCAGGGGAATGGAATACAACAGGTGGTACAACAGCAACCGCAAGGGAATGGCATGTTTCAGGCACAACCAAGAGGTCGAGGTTTTGTGAACCGTGGTCCAGACCTGAATACTGTTGTGGTTCAGAATGATGTGCAGGGGATGAAAAAGGTGTCACCATGTCACGCGTGCGGGGCGTGGGGCATTGGAAGCGGGAATGCCCAATGGTGGTGCAGGATGGTGTTGTTCAACAAAGCAATGATGCCAGTACATTCCAAAATGTGAGGGGTCCAAAGATGAGGGGCTAAAATCAAAACTTTCAGAATAACATGGTTCAGATGCAGGGGTTACAGCCCGTGCAGAAAATGCAAATGCCGCGTGTTCAACCAGCACCAATGCAGCAGGTACAACAGCAGGTTCCCATGGTACCTAGACAGCAAATGCAATAACCATTAGCTCCAATGGGACAGCAACAGGTGATGCTTCCTCAACAGGTCACAGGCCAAACAATGAGTCAAAATAACACAGTACAACAGTTCCCATTGCGTGGTGAGGATGGAATAAACGATGAATGGTCGGATGATTGTTCAGACAGTGAGGAGTGCAGACTTGCAGCGTCCCTAGAGGTAGATCAGAGGGGTCCCTATGTAGAGGGAAAGGTGATGGGTCATAAGGTTTCATTCCTAGTTGATACAGGAGCTACACGCTCTACAGTCAGAAGTGCAGAGGTTCCGAAATTACCACTTTCGGGACGTACCATAAGGGTGGTAGGAGTAGCAAATCAGTTCCTGACAAATCCGATTACAGACCCGGTCCAAGTTGAGATTGGTAACTTCCAGGGATTGCACAAATTTGTAATCTGTGATTCTAGTCCAGTATCCCTACTGGGAAGAGACTTATTGTGCAAAACGAGGTGTTCGATTACCTGCTCCAATGAAGGGATTGAAGTGCAGACAAATAGTGATGATGAAGGGGACGATGGCCAGTTTCTAGAGTTAGAGACGGAGACTGCAAATGAGGAATACCCTTTGATAACCTTATTCCCAATGCTTACAGTAACAGACTTGCCACCTGAGTTGCAGGGGACAGTGACAGAGAAAGTGTGGAACCTGACTGGAAAGGAAGTGGGACTAATAAAAGGAGTAGAACTTGTCAAAGTACAGGTAAAGCTGAATGCGGTGTTTCCTCAGGTACCGCAGTACCACATGGCACAAGATGTCCTTATTCAGGTAGCACAGATAATTGCGGACTTTGTGAAGCAAGGGGTTCTGAAAGAAGTGCTGGGTAACCAGTGTAATTCACCAATAATGGGTTTAAAAAAGCATTGTGGGAAGGTCTGGATTGTGCAGGACTTGAGGAAAATCAATGAGATTGTGGTAAAATGCTGCCCCATAGTGCCAAATCCAGCAGTGATCATGTTTCAGGTTCCATGTGATGCCGAGTGGTTCACAGTTGTGGACTTGTCCCAAGCATTCTTTTCGGTGCCTCTTCATGAAGATAGCCAATTTCTCTTCAGTTTCAAATTCCTGGATAAGGTGTACAGTTGGTGCAGAATTCCTCAAGGGTTTTCTGAGTCACCTTCCATCTTCAATCAGATATTGAAGAAGGATTTAGAGTCGCTAGAACTGCCTTTCAGTTCAACTCTAGTGCAGTATATTGATGATTTGTTAATTGCGTCCAGAACAAAAGACAACTGCAGGTATGACACAATTGCCTTACTGAACCATTTGGGAAAGAACGGACATAAAGTGTCCCCAAAGAAGCTGCAATACTGTCAGAGAGAAGTGAAGTATTTAGGTCACCTGATTGAGAAAGGGTCAAGAAAAATATCTAAAGAACGAGTGACAGTCATATTGCAGATGAATCCCCCAACAACCAAGAGAGATGTCAGAATGTTTTGGCGAATGGTGGGCTATTGTCGTCAGTGGATTCCCAACTTTTCGATTATCTCTAAACCATTGGTGAAATTAACAGTTAAGGAAGTTCAGGATGACCCGGGTACCATAATCTTGTCCGAGAAAGAGATGGAGGCATTCATGGAATTAAGAGAATGTATGTGCAGGGCACCAGCTTTAGGTATGCCTGATTACACAAAGCCTTTTCTACTGTTTTGCCATGAACGTGATGCATGTTCTTTGTCTGTTTTAACACAGGCCCATGGAGGTGCAAACCGCCCAGTAGCATATTTTTCAGCTACATTGGACCCAGTCGCAGCAGCCTTACCGGGTTGTTTGCGTGCAGTTGCAGCAGTTGGTCAAAGCCTCACACAGTGTGAAGGCATAGTGATGGGACATCCCTTCACAGTAATGGTTCCTCATTCAGTTGAAATTCTGTTAACCCGAACCAAGGCGCAGCATATGACAAATGCGCGGTTGACTAAGTATGAGACAATCATACTGGGGTCACCAAATGTGTCCCTCAAGAGATGTACTGTATTGAACCCGGCAACTTTACTTCCTATTGAAAATGCAGACATTAGTGATGCTGAGGAGGTAGAACATGATTGTCTTGAGGTAACAGTACTATGCACCAAACCAAGACCTGACATCAAAGACACCCAATTGGAAGAAAATGACTATATTATGTTTGTTGATGGTTCATGGTTGAGAGACTCAGTAGGAGTACTGAGAGCTGGATATGCTGTGTGTACAATCACCCTGTATTTTAGAAGCTTCTAGGATTGAAAGAGTGTACTCTGCACAAGTGGCTGAATTAATTGCCCTTACTAAGGCATGTCACGCAGCTGAAAACCTGAAAGTCACTATCTATACTGACAGCAGATACAGATTTGGAATTGTACATGATTTTGGCCAACTATGGTCGCAGAGGGGTTTCATGACCTCTTCTGGTTCACCAGTGAAGAATGGCGAAAAGATTAAGGATTTGTTGCACGCGATTCAGTTACCTCTTGAAATTGCCGTGGTGAAATGCAATGCTCATGTTAAGTCACAAGACTTTGGCCCTCATTCTGACCTTGGCGGGCGGCGGAGGCCGCCCGCCAAAGTCCCGCCGTCAGGTTACCGTTCCGCGGTCGAAAGACCGCGGCGGTAATTCTGACTTTCCCGCTGGGCTGGCGGGCGGTCGCCTTCAGACCGCCAGCCAGCCCAGCGGGAAAGAGGCTTCCACGATGAAGCCGGCTCGGAATCGAGCCGGCGGAGTGGAAGCTGTGCGACGGGTGCAGTTGCACCCGTCGCGTATTTCACTGTCTGCGCAGCAGACAGTGAAATACATGTAGGGGCCCTCTTACGGGGGCCCCTGCAATGCCCATGCCAGTGGCATGGGCACTGCAGGGGCCCCCAGGGGCCCCGCGACCCCCCCTACCGTCATCCGGATCTCGGCGGTCCGACCGCCGGGATCTGGATGGCGGTAGGGGGGGTCGGAATCCCCGCGGCGGTGCAGCAAGCTGCGCCGCCGCGGAGGATTCAATGGGGCCGCGGTACACTGGCGGGACCCCGCCAGTGGTGCCGGTCCGACCGCGGCTTTACCGCCGCGGTCGGAATCCCCATTGGAGCACCGCCGGCCTGTCGGCGGTGCTCCCGCGGTCCTCCGCCCTGGCGGTCAAAGACCGCCAGGGTCAGAATGACCACCTTTGTGTCAATGGGAAACGGCTATGGAGATCAAGTCGCAAGGTTTTGCGCAATTAACTGTATATCATTCCGAGATCAGTGGGAATTGTTACCTGAAACTGAGAATGAAACATGTTTGAATTTTGCATTAAGGGTGGTTGACACATTAGGGGCCAGATGTACGAAAGGATTTTACCCATTCTGTATCTATGGGAAAAAGCTTTCGTACATATGGCCCTAGATGAGCTAAAATCACTGCAGGGACATGCTGGCAAAGAAGAGAAACGCTGCTGGCAGAGAATGCACTGTGTACAAAGAACTGATGACTTATGGGTCTCAGAGGAGGGGGAAATGGTTTTGCCAAACAGTCTTCTGTCACAGTTTGCGAGGTTCTATCATGGCCAAGCCCATATAGGGAGAGACGCAATGATCAGGTTGTTCAAAATCGATTGGTTCAATCCAAAATTCAGACAAGCTGCAGAGGTTATCTGTCACAAGTGCATCATCTGTCAGCAGATGAATGCAGGAAAAGGGACGGTGGTGAATATGAGCCACGTTGGGATAGCTGGCGGTCCATTTAGCAGGATGCAGATGGACTTCATTGAAATGCCTGTGTGTGGAGGACTGAGATATGTGTTGGTGACTGTGTGTGTTTTCAGTCACTGGATTGAAGCTTACCCTACACGTAGGAATGACAGTCTCACAGTAGCAAAGCTGCTGCTTAGGGAGTTAATACCACGTTTCGGATTCCCGATCTCTTTAAAATCAGATAGGGGCAGACACTTCGACAATGAGGTGATTAAGCTCTTGTGTGCTGCATTGAACATTGAGCAGAAGCTGCATTGTAGCTATCGCCCTGAAGCATCAGGATTAGTGGAACAGATGAATGGTACCTTGAAGTCGAGAATGGCAAAAATGTGTGCAGCTACCAATCTGAAATGGCCAGATGCATTGCCCTTAGTACCGATGTCAATGAGAAACACACCTGACAAGAAAACAGGACTATCTCCTCATGAGATTCTGATGGGCCGAGCTATGCGATTACCCGCAGTACCTGCAAATGCTCTTGTGAATATCACAGATGATATGGTGTTGGACTACTGCAAGGGTCTGGCTGATGTGGTCCACTCTTTTTCTCACCAGGTGGAGGCTACCACATTGCCACCGATCAGTGATCCAGCTCACACCCTGAAAGCAGGGACTGGGTTGTTGTCAAGAAGCATGTGAGGAAGTCGTGTTTGGAGCCATGTTGGAAGGGGCCATATCAAGTAATACTGACAACTACCACTGCTGTGAAATGTGCAGGCCTTCCAAATTGGATACATGCCAGTCACACAAAGAAGGTGACGTGTCCGACTGATGAGGAACTTGAAGTATCCAAAACAACAGCTGTAGAAAAGGAAGTCTCAGGGCCGGAGAGTGTTCAAAGGGGAACTGAGACTGAAGGAGAGCCCACTGAGGACGGCTTAGTCACTCAAAGTGAGTTACAGAGGGGTGACAGTGAGCCTATCTCAGCTGAGGTAACAGGGGAACCAACGCAAAGAGAGGTTCTCCCAGAAGCAGACGGATATGGGTTTGAAGTTGAACCCGTAACAGACCCTGAAGGTGAAGGGGAAGAAGCAGAGGGAGCTCAAACTGCACTGACTCCTCCTGAGCCGCTTGCAGGTCCATCAAGAGAAAGCACCATAGCACAAGAGGAGGGCGCTGTTCAACGTTCTGAAAGGCCAAGCAGGAAGAAAACACATAAAGGAGATAACTGGCCGAAGCCACAAGCTGCAGGAGAGAAAGTGATCCCTAGTGAAACCATAGAAGAAGAAGTTGATACAACCAGACAGGAGGATCTCAGTGAAGGAGATTTGCAAAGTGAACACAAATTGAAAAGAAAAAGAGTCGCAAATAGAAGGCACGCAGGTCCTGAATGGGCGTATGCAACATCTGCTGAATGGAAACAAGAATTCTTGGCGTTCTGTTTTGATCGAGATGTTCCAGGTCAATAATATGGCACCTGAATTCAACTCTAGAAAGAGACTGTGTTAAAATATTGAAATTAAAATCGAAAGCTGAGAAGCTGAGAAAAGAGACTGATAAATTACCGGATGTGACACTGATAACCTGAATTGACTTTGAAAAACTGATTATGACAAGCTGCTAAACCTGATTTGACAAAAGGGTCCTGGAGTGAGTAAAATGCTGTAAATACTTGCAGAGAGACTTTGCACAAGAAAAAAAAAAGAGCTTTATATCATCCTCAAGTTAATTGTTTGTTTCATATTATTCTGCTATCTGATTCTTTACAGTTCATGAGTTACACTAGAGGTAATAGTAAAAAGGGTAGGATGTGTGGTTGGTTGAGTGCCATTCTAGGTATTGTATGTGCAACAATAATTATAGGTGTGATTGTGGGAATGCCATGGATGGATAAGAAAGTGACTAACAATGCTTCAAATCCTGAAACTGCTACATTAACACCATGGGAGAAGTTTTAGCAGGATGCAAAATACTTGCATGAGGGAACTAACCCAAAAGGGGAACTATCTACTAATTTCTTCTATCACTTGGTGAACGAGTATGTTGACACAATGGATGCAAAGAATTGTTATTTGTGCACAAAGATTCCTTCATTAGTACAAGAAGGAGTTACTTATCATAGTCTGCCACTTACTTACAGGATAAGTTGTAGTTTGCTGTTAACAAGATTCTATGATTAAGAACATGTGCAATACTTCTACTCTAACTTAGATGTAGTCTTTTCCTTTGTGCCCGTGATTGAGTTTCTAAATAAATTAGCTGAAGAACACAGCATAAAATTAGTTAGGGGTTTCTTTGAGACGACATTGACATTTGGAACAGCTTATGCGCACCGCAATAATCTAACCTGCTTACTAACGCCTGTAGAGAAGAGCTTCTTAGATCACACTAATGATAGACGAAAGGCATTAAAGGAAAGGCTAGAAAAGGGATTAGAAAAACGCACGCTTGCAAATGATTATGTTTACACTAATATATAGACATTTTACATGTAAGTAGGCTTTGTATATATATAGGCCGAAATCTGAGCATGACACTTTATTTGTGGGAACGAGTGAATGCAGGCATGTGTTTTTGTTTCAGAGTAAATGGACATTCATGTTAAATGGACAGGATCCAGCGATCCCTGGGATCTATTATATATGTGGACTTAATGCTTATTACTGTCTTCCAAAGGGATGGTATGGGACATGTTATTTGGGAATAGTTTTCCCAAAGATTTACCAGATTGATGATTTAAAGCAAATTCCTAAAATGTCTGAATTACAACACACTAGACAAAAGAGAGAGACAGCGACTGCTGTTGTTGGTGACATATTTGGAGCCATAATTCCTTCAGTAGGGGTTATCTTAAACTCCATAAAGATTCATAAGTTGTCTACTATTATGGATAACATGCTGACAAACTTCACAGAGGCTATACTCCTGATGGATACTGAACTTGCTGCGGAAAGAGCTATGACTCTTCAAAACCGGCTTGCTTTAGACATTCTTTTAGCAAAGAGTGGCGGAGTCTGTAAGATGCTTAATGAGCTCCATTGTTGTGCGTTCATACCAGATAACAGCAAAAAGATTAGAGGTATGCTTACTAACCTAACAAGAGATAGTGCAGATTTGAAAGAGCTGAAGGAACCTGGAGTTTGGGAGAAAGTTGGGAGAGGAATTACCAGAGTAGGGAATTGGTTTAGTAATATTTGGAATGGGGTTCTTGCAAAACGTTTAGGGGGTCTATTGATTGTTCTGATTTGTTTATTAGGATTATGGTTATCATGTAAAGTTAATGAAAGAATTAAAAGAAATTTGACAAAACGAAACAAAAGAAATGAAGAAAATGAAAGGGAGAAAATGTTTAATGAAATTTGGAAAAGTTCACACAAAGGACAAGATGTTGAAGTGCGCATAATGCGGAAAGTGAAAGGTTAAGAAGGGAAAGGTTTGTGTGATGACAAGTGTCATCAGAGGTGGGACTGAGAGAGCGTAGCCTATATAATCAATATTAACATGAAATGTTTATGAACTAATGTGTAATAATGCTGCATAGAAAATGTATTAATGTATTTTACTAAACGTGCGCTTGAAATATGCCCATGGGGAGTGGCCGCCAACATATACGGGGACTAATGAAACTGACTAATAATGTTGAAATGCTATATTATGATATGATTTTATAATATTAATAATAGGTATATGTAAAGGTTTTTTTGCTAATAAATTATTAGGCCTTAGTTAGCATAAGTCGAGGCCTAGCTGCCTGACTCTCATATTAAATGTGTTTTTCTAACGTGCAGTGTGCTGACTTGCTGAAGGACATGAACTCTTGTTTTCCTCTAAACTAGAAGCTGAATGTAACTGTAGTAGATCCGTTCTCATGAAATTCGACTTGCTTGTAGAAACATTTTTAGCTGAATGCAACAGTGTAGATTAGTAGCAGGTACAAGGTCGCCTGAACCGGTACAGACAATGGAGCCACTGACTGAAGATGTGCAAAGGACCACAAGACTATGAAATCATACCAGACATTCTACCCGCTGAAGACGTCAATCATAAGGATCAATAAAATCCGTTAGAAGTGTTATGGGGTGACAAATTCGATGAGCTAATTTGAAGACAATTGGATAAAGATAGTGGGGTGCAATCCCTTGTCCAACCAAATTTTAGGGGAATGTACAACGAAAATGGGATAAAAGCCCTTGACACCAGGAAGTAAATTAGACTAGAGAACAGGAGAGAATAGGAGAGAGTTAGGGGAGATGCTGACGCGATTTGCTATGACCCAGACACTTTGTCACCCTGCATAAGAGACTTTGCTGTTTGGTTCTTAAAACCATTCTTGCCTTATATTGCCCATTTACACTTTACCTCCTTATGAGGGAAGTGCCCCCTTTTACCCGATTGCTGAATTCCTTGCTGATGGCGAATCACCTGATGTCCTGAGGACGAAGACCGAACCTGAGTGCTGACCCAAATACGGAGGGTAACTATATGACAATGAAATTGTAATTGTCTGTTTGCTTTTCCTTTCTAGGTACCAACCGCTTCTTTTGACAGAGACCATAGCTAGATGTTTTCTAAATTGATGTTACTAAATAGTTTTAAATGAAGCCCAACACGCTAATACTAATTCAAGGTTAGGAAAGGGGTTTACTAAACTGACGCAAATAGACAAATGACTGAATCTATGCTTTGTTGAATAACGTGACGATACTCTGCTGAAGTGAATCCATGTTGACGCTGTGTTATGTTCTAATATCGTGATTCTTGCTTTGATGAAATCTTATCAGACTTGCCATATTGTGACTATGCTAATGTGTTTCTTGGTTTTGAGACTAATAAACTTGCTAGTAGAATTGTAATCAATGGGGAATAAACTTCACAAAATCATACTAAACTGGTGTGGTTATTCATGACTGAAAGGTCATGGTGGTTTTTTAGTTTTATTAAATGTCTTTGATCAATCTGAATTGTCGTATTACTGTGAACTTTGATGATGACATTATTGACATATTGATTGACATGCTGATTAGCTATCTCGTCCTAAGGTGTCTTCAATCAGGGTCAAAAGATTCATTGGCCTAAAACAAGTCCCAAAGTGAGTATATTAGTCATAAAGGGACACGTTAGCATAATCATTCATTCAGCAAATCCTGCAAGACCCAGCAGGTGAATTTTAAGAGCTGTTTGGACCTGTGCAGTGAATTTCTGGCCAGAACTGTCAGTGAGAATGAGTTCCAGTGTAGAGGACCTAATTTTAAAAAGGACCTGAAACTAGAGGTGATGCATGACGACCAGGGTAAGGGTGGAAGGGACTGACGCGCAGATATTAGGTTGCGAGTGAGGTAATTAAAAGTGAGGATATTTTGAGGCTGTCCTGTGGTGGTTTTGAGGACAAAAGTCCTTGGTAGAAAGCCAGCCAGCCTGGTGATGCTATTGTGAGGTCAGGTGTATAGAGAGAGTGTAAAAGCCTAATGTCTTGAAATGTAATGCTTTGGCAAGAGGGGAGAATGAGTCATGAGGAAAGCTTGCTGGTAGACTATTACAATGATCTAGTTTGCCAGGTACTAGTGAGTGGATCAATGCATTTGCTGTGTGGGAACTGATATAGAGACAAATCTTACGTATGTTTAGAACCTGGTCTTGCTGTGGTGGTTTCCGTAGCAATGAAGTATTTCATTTGCATGGTTGAGATGAAAAAGTTGGCAAGGTTTCTGGCTGGGTGCGCAAAAGGTAGTCTGGCAGGAAGCAAATAGATTGAGTTGGTAATAGAGGTAGATCCAGGTGCAGATAAGATGGATAGGACCTCTGTTTTGATTGATTCAGCATGAGGAAGCAGAGGTCCATCCACGGGCGAATGGCAGTGAGGAAGTGAGATATGACAGATGGGGAACAAGTTGAGAAAGTTGGTAATGAGATGAAGATTTGCATGTCATCAGCATCTAGGTGGTAGGAAAAGCGAAAACAGGTGATGATGTTCGCCATGGAAGGTGGTATTTTTTGTTGGAGGGAGAAGGGAGGACTGAACACCAACCATTAGTAGACATCAACTGGTAGCTGAGAGGGAGGAAATTGTTTGGGTTGCTAAGATATAGAGAAAGTACGATCAGACACAGGGGATGGAAACCATTTTAAGGCATAGTCAGGTAGACCGTGGTTTTTAGAGGCTCTGAGCACTATGAATATTGCACGCTGGGCATCTGTTGTTTTTTGGCAGATGTCCTGCATCTGCCAATCTCCAAATAAGGCCAACAGTCTTTTGTTGATATAGCGAAAGCAATCTAGGGAAGGAATCAACTGCAACCAGGTATGTATGTGTACTGATTGCCTGGGGTTGATAGTTGCTATACTCTTGAGCATATGTCCTACTATATTTGGGCATATATGGCGACCAGTATCACTGATAAAGTAGGACCAAATTGTACCTGTGAAAGTAGATGCTGAAGTGTTGTGTTTTTCTCATGTGGAATGTGCGTCTCCCGATGCCAGAAACAGAAGCTATTGGCACATTGTCCAATATTCCCTTGTAGGAATATCTATCTTAGAAATCCCTGAGGGGTGTTTCCCCATTCAGTGTCACTTGACTACCTCAATCATCGACTGAGATCAAGTAATAACAGATACCACGCCGGTCTCCAATGCTGTTCACACAGCTAAATCTGTTGCATTGTCCCTTTAGAATGAATTCCTTCATTTCTGAGTTCCAATGTATGCTGCATGTCTGTCAACAGCAGCTTGCCCTGTAGGACAGCTATCTTTCGCTAAAGATGTTTAGCCTTGCGAATCTTTGAATCTGTTTAGCTGGCAATGTGGGAGGTGCGCATTATACCCTTGGAAGCAAAAGGATGAGTCAGAGATAGAGTGGGAACCTATGAGTCTTCCTACTGTAGAGCCAATAGCAGTGTTTTCTATCACTGCAATCTGAGCTGTAATATCACCCAGAACCACAGTGCAAGTTTGCAGTGGTTGAGATTCCTCACCAGTAAATGTCCTATGAATGGTCACCCGTGCTACAGAACATTTCTCCTTCGTCCCTATGGTGGGTTGTGCAAAACCATCTGTGTACAAGATCACCTTATATTCGTGAAAAGTACAACATATGGAGTGGGTGGTATTGTTTCCTGCTATTGCAAAAACTCCTGATTCTTAAGTATAGGATCATACTGAAACTGTATATCAGAAGGCATCTGTGCTAATGATCATTGAACCCAACAGAAATAGTGAACTCAAGAGTTAGGAATACTTACTTTAGTAGCTGATTCTAATGTAGGTATAAGCTAGAGAAGCACAGTTGCCTGGCCTGTCGGTTTTGCTGAGTAGAATAAGGGCTTAGAGGAAGGGTGTATTCATGTTAGAAGGACCAAAGTTTATGCGACTTGAAATGTAGGAAGCAAGATGGATTTCTGTGGTGATGAAATAACGACACTTCACAACAGAATATTTAAGGCAAGTCTTCAGTCACTGGAGCCCTCAACAGCGCCTGAATCCACTGCAGGAATAAATCGCCAGCAATTCAAACTCTCAGGTGCAGAAGAGGCACAGAACAGGTACAGAACATGATAGGAACAAAATACATGCATTACAGGCAACAACCACAAGATTCAGAATTTAGGTAAGTACATAAATTGTTAGGTACTTCACACAGGTAAGTATGGAACTTTGAATTAAAACAGTAATGTACACAGTTTTGGTAAAATGGCAATAAGCTATTTTAAAAGTGGACATAGTGCAAAAATCAACAGTTCCTGGGGGAGATAAGTACTGGTTAGTTTCTCAGGTAAGTAAAGCACTTGCAAGTTTAGTCTCCTGGGCATAGGCAGCCCACCGTTGGGGGTTCAAGTCAGCCCCAAACACCCAGCACCAGCAACACAGGGCCGGTCAGGTGCAGAGGTCAAAGTAGGTGCCTATGGAGAACAGGGGTGCTCCGGTTCCAGTCTGCTAGGGGAGCAGGCCAGTGGGTTTTTGTAGAGCAATGGGGGGTCCCAAACAGGCACACAAAATACACCCTCAGTGGCACAGGGGCGGCTGTGTGCAGTGTGTGAACAAGGCGTTGTGCTTTGTGTTGAAATCAATGGAGGGACCTGGAGGTCACTCTGGCGATGCAGGGAGGGCTCGGGGGCTTCTCGGGCCAGCCACCGACTGGGCTAGGATGAGGGCCGCCTGCTGATCACTCCTGCACTGGTGGTTGGTTCGTCTCGGCCTTTGGGGCTGCGGGTGCAATGCTTCTTCCAGGTGTCGGGTTCTTATGTTACCGGGCAGTCGCGATCGGGGGAGCCTGTGGATCCTCTCTGCAGGCGTCGCTGTCGGGGTGCAGGGAGGTCGACTCAGGGTATCCACGTCATTGGAGTCGCCTGGGGGTCCTCTCTGCAGTGTTGGTTCTTCTGGACACGAGCCGGGGGCGTCGGGTGCAGAGTGTGGAGACTCACGCTTCCGGAGTGAGGCTGGAGTCTCTTTAAAGATTGTTTCTTTGTTACAGTTTTCGACAGAGCCGCTGTCCAGGTGAGTTTCTTGGTCCTTTAGGTGCAGGTCAGTCCTCTGAGTCCTCAGAGGTCGCTAGTCCCGCTGGATGCGTCGCTGTGCAGGTTCTCTGAGTTGGGAGACAGGCCGGTAGGGCTGGGGCCAAGTTAGTTGTCGTCTCCGTCGTCTCTGCGGGGCTTTCAGGTCAGCAGTCCTTCTTCCTGTTTCAGGTTGCAGGAATCTGATTTCCTGGGTTCAGGGTCACCCCTAAATACCAAATTTAGGAGTGTGTTTAGGTCTGGGGGAAATTAGCCAATGGCTAGCATCCTGGAGGGTGGCTACACCCTCTTTGTGCCTCCTCCCTGTGGGGAGGGGGGCACATCCCTAATCCTATTGTGGGGAATCCTCCAAAACAAGATGGAGGATTTCCTAAGGCACTGGTCACTTCAGTTCAGGACACCTTAGGGGCTGTCCTGACTGGTGGGTGAGTCCTGTTGTTTTTCTCATTCTTTCCTCCGGACTTGCCGCCAAAAGTGGGGGCTGTGTCCGGAGGGGTGGGCATCTCCACTAGCTGGAGTGCCCTGGGGCACTGTAACACCAGGATTGAGCCTTTGGACTCACCGCCAGGTGTTACAGTTCCTGCAGGGGGAGATGTGAAGCACCTCCACCCAGTACAGGCTTTGTTCCTGGCCACAGAGTGACAAAAGCACTCACCCCATGTGGTCAGAAACCCATCTGGATGTGGCAGGGTGGCAGAAACTGGTCAGCCTAACACTAGTAGTTGGACTGGTGTACAGGGGGCATCTCTGAGATGCCCTCTGTGTGCATTTTGTGCTCTTCCCACCCACCTGGACCAGACCAAAGACCTCCTTACCTTCAGGAAACTTCTCAAGACCTGGCTGTTCGAGCAGTAGCAGCACCTCCCCTCCCCTCCTCAGCGCCTTGAGACCCTCACGGGTGAGTAGTGCGCTTTATAAATCCCTGATTGATTGATTGATTTTTCAATAAATCCCACACGGGCATCAGTGTGGGTTTATTGTACTAAGACGTTTGATACCAAACTTCCCAGTAT
Source organism: Pleurodeles waltl (assembly GCF_031143425.1). Lineage (NCBI taxonomy): Eukaryota > Metazoa > Chordata > Amphibia > Caudata > Salamandridae > Pleurodeles > Pleurodeles waltl. Next base: position 470,693,819 of record NC_090439.1, read on the forward strand.
TCAGTCTAGCCATTATGGAACTGTGGAGTTCGTGTTTGACAAACTCCCACACCATATACTCTTTATGGCTACCTGCACTTACAATGTCTAAGATTTGGCTTAGACACTGTAGGGGCTTAGTCCTCATGCAACTATGCCCTCGCCTGTGGTATAGTGCACCCTGCCTTAGGGCTGTAAGGCCTGCTAGAGGGGTGACTTACCTATGCCACAGGCAGTGGGTTGTGGGCATGGCACTCTGAGGGGAGTGCTATGTCGACTTAGTCTTTTTCTCCCCACCAGCACACACAAGCTGTGAGGCAGTGTGCATGTGCTGAGTGAGGGGTCCCCAGGGTGGCATAATCCATGCTGCAGCCCTTAGAGACCTTCCCTGGCCACAGGGCCCTTGGTACCAGGGGTACCACTTACAAGGGACTTATCTGTGTGCCAGGGCTGTGCCGATTGTGGAGACAAAGGTACAGTTTAGGGAAAGAACACTAGTGCTTGAGCCTGGTTAGCAGGGTCCCAGCACACTTTCAATCATAACTAGCATCAACAAACGGCAAAAAGTTAGGGGCAACCATGCCATCAGAGGCATTTCCCTACCCAACCCCCAACCCTCAAACGAAAGAGGATGAGACTAACTATTCCCAAGAGAATCGTCATTTTCTAAGTGGAAGAACCTGGAAAGGACGTCTGCATTGGCATGGGTAGTCCCCAGTCTGTTTTCTACTACAAAGTCCATTACCTGTAGGGATATGAACCACCTCAACAGTTTAGGGTTCAAAAAATCAAAATCAATCAAACAAATTTTGTAGAGCGCGCTACTCACCCGTGAGGGTCTCATGGCGCTGGGGGAGGGGAAACCAGGGGGGGGGAGAGGGAGGGTCACTGATCGAACAACCATGTCTTGAGCTTCTTTCTGAAGACCAGTAGGTCCTTGGTTTTGCGGAGGTCGGTGGGGAGGGAGTTCCAGGTTTTGGGGGAGAGGTAGGAGAAAGACCTGCCTCCTGTGGTGGTGCGTTGGATGCTGGGGACTGTGGCTAGGGCGAGGTCGGCTGATTGGAGGTTGCGTGTGGGAGTGTGGAAGTTAATTCTTTCATTGAGGTAGGTTGGGCCGGTGTTGTGGAGGGATTTGTGTGCGTGGATGAGGATCTTGAATGTGATTCTCTTGTCTATGGGGAGCCAGTGAAGGGATTTGAGGTGTGGTGAGATTAATTTGTGGTGGGGGAGGCCAAGGACGAGGCGAGCGGCTGTGTTCTGGATTCTCTGGAGTTTGCGTGGGAGTTTGAGTGTGGTGCCGGCGTAGAGGGCGTTACCGTAGTCCAGTCTGCTGCTGATGAGTGCGTGGGTGACTGTCTTTCTGGTTTCTGGGGGAATCCATTTGAAGGATTTTTTTAGAGTGCGGAGTGAGTGGAAGCAGGAGGAGATTAGAGTATTGATTTGCTGTGTCAAGGAGGGAAAGGGGTCGAGGATGATGCCGAGGTTGCGTGCGTGGTTTGCGGGGGTGGGTGCGGGGCCTAGGGCGGTGGTCCACCAGGAGTCGTCCTATGTGGTTTTGTTGGGGCCGAAGATGATGATCTCGGTTTTGTTTGAGTTGAGCTTGAGGTGGTTAGTGGTCATCCAGATGGCGGTGTCGAGGAGAGCGGCGTGTAGTTTAGTTTTGGTGGTGGTGGGGTTGCGGGTGAGAGAGAGGATGAGTTGGGTGTCATCTGCATAGGAGAGGATAGTGATTCCGTGTGCTCGGAAGATGTTAGCTAGGGGGATCATGTAGATGTTGAAGAGTGTGGGGCTGAGGGAGGACCATTGGGGGACTCCGCAGGTGATCTTGGTAGTGTTGGAGTGGATGAGTGGGAGGCGGACTCTCTGGGTCCGGTCGGTGAGGAAGGATGTGAGCCAGTCTAAGGCTTTGTGGCGAATTCCTATGTTGTGGAGGAGTGTGTGGTGGCAGACGGTGTCAAAGGCTGCGGAGAGGTCTAGGAGGATGAGTGCGACGGTCTCGCCTTTGTCGACTTTGGTCCTGATATCGTCAGTGCATGCGATGAGGGTGGTTTCTGTGCTGTGGTTCTTGCGGAACCCAGATTGTGAGGGGTCAAGAGTGTTGTTTGCTTCGAGGAAGTGGGATAGGCGGGTGTTGACTAATTTCTCTGCAACCTTGGCAGGGAAAGGGAGGAGGGAGATGGGGCGATAGTTGGAGAGGATCTTTGGGTCGGCTTGGTTTTTTTTTTTAGGAGGGCGGTGATTTCCGCGTGCTTCCAGGGGTCTGGGTAGGTGGCGGAGTCGAAAGAGGAGTTGATTATGTTGTAGAGTATGGGGGCGATGGTAGGGCTAGCTTTGTTGTAGATGCGGTGTGGGCAGGGATTGGAGGGGGAACCGGAGTGGATGGAGATCATGGTTTTTTCGGTTTCTTCGTGTGTGGTGGGGGTCCATGTGGAGAGTGTGGTGGGGGGGGGGGGTCCTGAAGGGGGGTAGGGTTGGGTGAGTGAGGGGTATGTGTGGTGGGTGTGTGTGGTATGAAGCTGTTGTGGATGTCCAGGATTTTGTGGAGGAAGTGGTTGGAAAGGGTGTCACATAGGGGCTGTGTGTGTGTCGGGTCTATGTTGCTGGCTTTGGGTTTGGCAAGTTCATTGATGATGGTGAAGAGTTCTTTGCTGTTTTGAGAGTTGTTGTCAAGGCGTATCTTGTAGTGATCTCTTTTGGCGGTGCGTATGAGTTGGTGATGGGTGCGAATGGTGGTTTTGAGGGTGGAGAAGTTGGTTGTGGAAGGTTCTAGTCTCCATATTTTCTCAGCTTGGTGGCATTTGCGCTTGGAGTTTTGGAGTTCAGGGGTGAACCATGGGGCGTTCTTGATGTTGCGGGTGGCGATGTGTTTTCTGAGGGAGGCTAGTGTGTCTGCGCAGGTAGTGATCCATTTGGAGAGGTTGTGTGCTCCTGTGTTGGGGTCGTTGGTGTGGGGGGGGGGTTATGGGCCAGTTGGGAGTTTAGTCTTTCTGTGGGGATCTTGTCCCACATGCAGTAGGGTGTGGTGTGTTGATGGTAGTGTGTGGGGGGTTTAGTGAAGGAGAAGTGGATGCAGCGGTGGTCAGTCTAGAGGAGTTTGGTGGTGTGGGTGTAGGCTATGTGTTGGCTTGAGGTGAAAATTGCATCGAGCGTGTGTCCTGCTGAGTGGGTGGGTGCGGTGACCAGTTGTTTGAGTCCGAGGTTGGTGAGGTTGTCTATGAGGAAGGTAGTGTTGTGGTCTTGTGGGTTTTCTAAGTGAAAGTTGAAATCACCGAGGATGATGTAGTCTGTTGAGGTGAGGGCGTGCGAGCTGATGCTGTCGGCGATGGTGTCGCAGAAGGCGGGGCGTGGTCCGGGTGGTCTGTAGATTAGTGTACCTCTGAGGGTGGAGTTGTTGTTAATGTGGATTAGGAAGTGCATGTGTTCAGTGTTGTCGATAGTGTCTTGGGAGCTGGTGGTGACTTTGATGGTGTCTCTGTGTAGGATGGCGATGCCACCGCTTGGCCTGTTTAGGCGGTCTTTGTGTTGGAGTTGGAGTGGCTATGGCTATGTCGTGTTCTGAGGAGGGGTTGGTCCAGGTTTCGTGAGGAAGGCGATGTCAGGTGAGTGTGATGTGATGAGGTCCCAGAGTTCTATGGCATGTTTGTGAAGGGAGCGGATGTTGAGGAGCAGGCAGTTAAGGTGGTTGTGGTGGGTGGCGTTGGTGTGGTGCGTGAGGGTGTTGTTGCGGGGTGTGTTCTGGTTGTGGGCTGGTGTGCTGCGGGGTTGGTTGGTGGGGGCAGGGTGGGTGAGTCTTGTGTTGGGGGTGTTGTGTTTGTTGGAGGTGGGGTCGCTATGGTTGGTGTGTGGGGTGAGGGATGATGAGCAGGAGAAGTGGCAGGTGTAGCAGGTGAAGGGGCCATGAGTGTGTGTGGGGCTAGATGTGGTGCATGTGGGGCGGGGGCCTGGGTTGAGAGAGTGGAGGGTGAGGGGGGAGTAGGTGTGTCTGGGAGGGCAAGGGGTTCTGGCGCTGGGTGCGGTCCAAGCGCGGACGGGCGCAGACGGACTTGCCTTTGGTGCACCTTTGGAGTGTCCGCTGCGCGGCCGCGCTGCAGCTGCCATAAGAGGGGGGGATGGTGGGAGTGGGAGTGGCAGCTGGGAGGTGGGAGGGCCTGTCCAATGAGAGGGCTGGGGGGTGGGGCCGCAGGGGAGGCAGCGGCGGGAAAATTGAATTAGAGGCGGTGAGAAAGGAGGGGGGAGGCGGGAGGGGCCGCAGGGGACGCAGCGGCGGGAAAATTGAACTAGAGGCGGTGAGAAAGGGGGGGGAGGCAGGAGGGGCTGCAGGGGCCCCAGCGACAGGGAAAATGGACAATGGAGCGGTGAGAGAGGAGGGGGAGGCGGGAGGGGCTGCAGCGGCGGGGAAAATGGGCAATGGAGCGGTGAGAAAGGAGGGGGGAGGCGGGAGGGGACGCAGGGGACGCAGCGGCGGGGAAAATCACTAAGGAAGCGGGGAGAAGGAGGGGGGAAGGGCCGCAGGGGCCGCAGCGGCGGGGAAAATCACTAAGGAAGTGGGGAGAAGTAGAGGGGAGGCGGGAGGGGCCTCAGGGGACGCAGTGCGGGGAGAATCACTAAGGAAGCGGTGAGAAGGAGGGGGGAGGCTGGAGGGGCCGCAGCGGCAGGGAAAATCACTAAGGAAGCAGTGAGAAGGTGGGGGGAGGCGGGAGGGGCCGCAGGGGACGCAGCAGCGGGGAAAAAAGCAAAGAGGAAACAGGAAAGGAGGTGGCGCGGAAGGCGGAACGGGGAGCGACCTACCTGCAAGCAGTTGGTTGCTTCTTGATGCGCAGGAGCACAAGGGCATCTCCATAAAGACGCACAAGTAACAATGGCATTGCCAAAGGCACACAAGGTTGCTGGAGACGTATACTTCGTGGTCCATCACGTAGCCAGAAAAACTTGAATCCTTCGTGGAGGTGAATTGAGGATGCACTGGCGCGTAATCTGACTGTGACGAGTAGGTTCTATCTTCCTCTCCTAGCGAGGGTTCTCTCCTTTCATTTGCATATGCCATTTGAGAGGTCTGTGGCCAGTTTGAACTGTGAAGTGAGCACCAAACAGATATGGTCTCAACTTCTTCAGGGACCAAACCACAGCAAACGCCTCCCTCTCAATGGCACTTCAACACTGCTCCCTGGAGAGTAACCTCCTGCTAATAAAAGCAACAGGCTGGTCAAGGCCATCATCATTGGTTTGGGATAGAACTGCCCCTATCCCATGCTCAGAGGCATCAGTCTGCACAATGAACTGCTTTGAATGATCTGGAGCTTTCAAAACTGGTGCTGAACACATAGCTTCTTTCAGGGTGTCAAAGGCCTTTTGACAGTCCAAGGTCCAGTTAACTTTTTTGGGCATTTTCTTGGAGGTACGTTCTGTGAGGGGTGTCACCATGGATCCATATCCCTTCACAAACCTCCTGTAGTAGCCAGTCAAGCCAAGGAATGCCCTGACTTGAGTCTGGGTTTTTGGAGCTTCCCAGTCCAGAGTAGTCTGGATCTTGGGTTGAAGTTGGCCTCCACCTACAAGGTGTTCCAAGTAAACCACAGTACCCTGCCCTATCTGACATTTGGATGCCTTGATAGAGAGGCCTGCAAATCCTTCTTCAGGTGGACCAGGTGATCCTGCCAGTTGGAGCTAAAGACAGCAATATAATCTAGATATGCTGCACTAAAGGATTCCAAGCCAGCAAGGACTTGATTCACCAACCTTTGGAAGGTGGCTGCGGCATTCTTTAAGCCAAAGGGCATAAAAGTAAACTGATAATGCCCATCAGGTGTAGAGAATGCTGTCTTTTCTTTTGCTCCAGGTGCCATTTTGATTTGCCAGTACCCTGCTGTCAAGTCAAAGGTACTTAAGAATCTGGCTGCACCTAATTTGTCAATTAACTCATCTGCCCTTGGTATGGGGTGAGCATCTGTCTTGGTGACAGAGTTGAGCCCTCTGTGGTCCACACAAAACCTCATCTCTCTCTTTCCATCCTTGGTGTGATGTTTGGGGACCAAGACCACTGGGCTAGCCCAGGGACTGTCGAAGTGCTCTATCACTCCCAATTCCAGCATCTTGTAGACTTTCACTTTGATGCTTTCTTTGACTTGGTCAGACTGCCTGAATATTTTATTCTTGACAGGTAAACTGTCTCCTGTGTCCACATAATGGGTACACAGGTGTGTCTGACCAGAGGTCAAGGAAAAGAGCTCAGCAAACTGCTGGAGGACTTGCCTGCAGTCACCCTGCTGTTGGCCAGAGAGGGTGTCTGAGTAGACAACTCCATCTACTGAGCCATCTTTAGGGTCAGTTGAGAGGAGGTCAGGGAGAGGCTCACTCTCTGCTTCCCAACCCTCATCAGTAACTATCAGCATGGTTACATCTGCCCTATCATTATAGAGCTTAAGGTGGTTAACATGGATCACCCTCTTTGGTGTCCTGCTAGTGCCCAGGTCCACTAGGTAAGTGACCTGGCTGTTTTTCTATGGCACTGGGTAAGGGTCACTCCATCTGTCTTGAAGTGCCCTGGGAGCCACAGGCTCCAGAACCCAGACTTTCTGCCGTGGCTGAAACTGAACCATAGCAGCCTTTTGGACATACCACAACTTCTGGAGTTGTTGGCTGGCCTCAAGGTTTTTGCTTGCCTTTTCCATGTACTCTGCCATCCTTGAGCAGAGGCCTAGTACATAGTCCACTACATCTTACTTAGGCTCATGGAGCGGTCTCTCCCAGCCTTCTTTCACAAGTGCCAGTGGTCCCCTTACAGGATGGCCAAACAGAAGCTCAAAGGGGGAAAACCCTACTCCCTTCTGTGGCACCTATCTGTAGGCGAAAAGCAGGCATGGTAAGAGGACATCCTATATCCTTTTGAGTTTTTCAGGGAGCCCCATGATCATGCCCTTCAATGTCTTGTTAACCTTTTTACAAGACCATTGGTTTTTGGATGGTACGGTGTGGTGAACTTATAAATCACCCCACACACATTCCACATATGCTTTAGGTAAGCTGACATGAAGTTGGTACCTCTGTCAGAAACCACCTGCTTAGGAAATCCCACTCTGGTCAATATACCTATGAGTGCTTTAGCTACTGCAGGGGCAGTAGTGGACCTAAGGGGAATTGCCTCAGGGTACCTGGTAGCATGATCCACTACTACCAGTATATATTGGTTCCCTGATACTGTGGGAGGTTCCAGTGGACCCACTATGTCCACTCCCACTCTCTCATAGGGGACCCCCACCACTGGAAGTAGAATGAGGGGGGCCTTTGGATGGCCACCTGTCTTACCACTGGCTTGACAGGTGACACAAGAGCAGCAAAACCCCTTAACCTTCTGGGACATATTGTGCCAAAAGAAATGGTTGACTAATCTCTCCCAAGTCTTGGTTTGTCCCAAATGCCCAGCAAGGGGAATGTCATGGGCTAAGGTCAGAATGAATTCCCTATACTCCTGAGGCACTGTCACTCTCCTAGTGGCACCAGGTTTGGGATCTCTTGCCTATGTAAAGGAGTCCATCCTCCCAATAGACCCTGTGAGTTACCTTTTTCTTGCTCAGCTGCTTGCTGTCTTAGGCCTTCAAGAGTGGGAAAAGTAGTTTGTACCTGACACAGCTGATCCCTTGAGGGTTCCCCTGGTCCCAAGAGCTCTACCTGATAAGGCTTCAGCTCCATGAACTCAGTTCCCTCCGGGTATAGGACATCTTCCTGGGAAGAGAGGACCTGTTTTTTTTATGTGAAGAAGCTGGTCCCCCAGTCTTCTTTCCTTTCCTCTTGGAAGGTTGGGCCATTATTCGAGACTCTAACACTTCTTTTTCACCCTGTGCTCTGCATTGTGCTCTAGTCTTGACACACACCAGTTCAGGGATGCCCAGCATGGCTGCATGGGTCTTGAGCTCTACCTCAGCCCCTGCTGAGGACTCCAGATCATTCCCTAGCAGACACTCTACTGGAATTGCAGAGGAGACTACCACCTCGTTCAGGCCAGTGACCACTCCCCATTCTAAAGTTACCATTGCCATGAGATGGACGTTAGTTTCATTGTCAACATTTGTGACTGCATATGTCTGTCCAGCCAGGCACTGTCCTGGGGAAACCAGTTTGTCTGTCACCATGGTGACACTGGCACCTGTATCCCTCAGGGCTTCTACTCTATTCCCATTTATCAAGAGCTGCTAAATCCACCCCACCCTCTGAGACTAAAGTAGCTTCAGTTTGGACCCTGATTTGCTCTGGACACACTGTTGATCCCACCTGGAGACTGGTTATTCCAGTGCTATCTGGAGTGGTAGTTGAGGGACTTTTCTTGGGCCAGGCCTTGTCTCCAGTTTGGTGTCCATGCTGTCTATAGTTGTGATACCAGGCCTTTTTGGGATCAAAGTGTTTACCCTTATACCCATTTGTGGACTGTGAAGAGGCTCGGGCCCACCCTCCTGGGCAGGTTTTTGGGGCCCTGTAGAAGACTCTTTGTTTTTGTCCTTGGATGTCTCACCACCCTTCCCCTGAGGAGGCTTTGTGACCCCTTTCTTTTAGTCACCCCCTGTGGAAGTCTTGGTCACCCTTGTCTTGACCCAGTGGTCTGCCTTCTTTCCCAATTCTTGGGGAGAAATAGGACCTAGGTCTACCAGGTGTTGATGCAGTTTGTCATTGAAGCAATTACTTAACAGATGTTCTTTCATAAATAAATTATACAGCCCATCATAATCACTTACACCACTGCCAGTTATCCAACCATCTAGTGTTTTGACTGAGAAGTCAACAAAATCAACCTAGGTATGGCTCGAGGATTTGTGAGCCCCCCTGAACCTAATCCTGTACTCCTCAGTTGAGAATCCAAAGCCCTCAATCAGGGTAGCCTTCATGAGGTCATAGGATTCTGCATCCTTACCAGAGAGTGTGAGGAATCTATCCCTACACTTTCCAGTGAACATTTCCCAAAGGAGAGCTCCCCAGTGAGATCTGATTACTTTACTGGTTGCACAAGCCCTCTCAAAAGCTGTGAACCACTTGGTGATGTCATCACCTTCTTCATAGTTGGTTACAATCCCTTTGTGGATTTTTAGGATGTCAGTATTCTCTCTGACCCTATTTAGGTTGCTGACACCCTTTATGGGAGTTAAACCGATTTCTCTTTTTTTCCTTTCTATGGCTAGGAGCTGCTTCTCCAAAGCCAATCTTTTGGCCATCCTTGCTAAAAAGGATGTCCTCTTCATTGAGACTGTCCCCAATGCTCACAGAGGCACTGGACTCCCCTGTGAAAGAACCAGGCTCTCTGACTATGATTTTTGGGGACAGGGTTCTAGGAGCCCTGTCCTTCCTGTTTAGGACAGGAGGGGGGAGTTCATCCCCCTGTTCACTAATTTCCCAATCTGAAGAAGTATCCTCCATCTCAGAGGGGTGGTCCCTTGTGAACTCTGCCAAGAGCTCCTGGAGCTTTGCCTTGGTAGGGTTGGACCCAGTTTTTATCTTTTTTGTCTTTCAGAGAGACCTTAACTTTGACATCCCTAGATGCAGGTAAGGGGTGAGGTTGAGTTCCATCACTAAGTCATCTGTTTGACTCATTATGACTCTAAAAGTTGGGATTACTTTTTAAGAATTTATATCCTAACTTTTACAAACTTTTAAACTTCAAAAGAAATGCTAACAGGGACTTACACAAGGCCCTAGCAGGACTTTTAAAAATTTAGAAAAATAGTAAAATTACTAAAATCAATTCCTAATGACAATTTTTGGAATTTAGTCATGTGATCAGGTATTGGCTGAGTAGTCCAGCAAATGCAAAGTCTTAGACCCCACCGCTGATCCACCAATGTAGGAAGTTGGCTCTGTATATAATATCTCAAAGTGAGAGATTGTGTGCACAGAGTCCAAGGGTTAGCCTAGAGGTTGATAGTGGCAAAATTAGACAATACGAATGCTCTATTTTGTGGTAATGTGGTCGAGCAGTAGGCTTATCAGGGGGTAGTGTTAAGCATTTGTTTTACACACACTGGCAATAAATGAGAGCACACACTCAAAGACTTAACTCCAGGCCAATAGGTTTTTATATAGAAAAATATTCTTTTCTTAATTTATTTTAGAACCACAAGATTCAAAATTTAGGTAAGTATATAAATTGTAAGGTACTTCACACAGGTAAGTATGGAACTTTGAATGAAAACAAACACAGTTCCTGGGGGAGGTAAGTATTGGTTAGTTTCTCAGGTAAGTAAAGCACTTTCATGTTCAGTCTCCTGGGCATAGGCAGCATACCGTTGGGGGTTCAAGTCAACCCCAAACACCCAGCACCAGCAACACAGGGCCGGTCAGGTGCACAGGTCAAAGTAGGGCCCAAATAACATAGGTGTCTATGGAGAACAGGGGTGCTCCGGTTCCAGTCTGCTAGCAGGTAAGTACCTGTGTCCTCGGGGAGCAGACCAGGGGGATTTTGTGGGGCACTGTGGGAATGTCCCAAACAGGCACACAAAATACACCCTGAGCGGCACAGGGGCAGCAAGGTGCAGTGTGCGAACAAGGCATTGGGTTTTGTGTTGAAATCAATGGAGGGACCCGGGGGTCACTCTGGCGATGCAGGCAGGGCACGGGGGGCTTCTCAGGCCAGCCACCAACTGGGCTAGGATGAGGGCCGCCTGCTGGACACTCCTGCACTGGTGGTTGGTTCCTCTCAGTCCTGAGGGCTGCGGGTGCAGTGCTTCTTCCAGGCGATGGCTTCATTTGTTACTGGGCAGTCGCGGTCAGGGGGAGCCTCTGGATCCTCTCTGCAGGCGTCGCTGTGGGGGTGCAGGGAGGTAGATTCAAGGTGTCCATGTCATTGGAATCACCTGGGGGTCCTTTCTGCGGTATTGGTTCTTCTGGACACGAACCGGGGGTGCCGGGTGCAGAGTGTGGAGACTTACGATTCCGGAGTGAGGCTGGAGTCCTTTTAAAGATGGTTTCTTTGTTGCAGTTTTGGACAGAGCCGCTGTCCATGGGAGTTTCTTGGTCCTTTAGGTGCAGGTCAGTCCTATGAGTCCTCAGAGGTCACTGGTCCTGCTGGATGCGTCGCTGTGCAGGTTCTCTGAGTCTGGAGCCAGGCCGGTAGGTCTGGGGCCAAGTCAGTTGTCATCTCCGTCGTCTCTGCAGGGCTTCCAGGTCAGCAGTTCTTCTTCCTGTTTCAGGTAGCAGGAATCTGATTTCCTGGGTTCAGGGGCACCCCTAAATACCAAATTTAGGGGTGTGTTTAGGTCTGGGGGGCAGTAGCCAATGGCTACTTTCCTGGAGGGTGACTGCACACTCTTTGTGCCTCCTCCCTGTGGAGAGGGAGGCACATCCCTAATCCTGTTGGGGGGAATCCTCCAAAACAAGATGGAGGATTTCCTAAGGCAGGGGTCACCTCAGCTCGGGACACCTTAGGGGCTGTCCTGACTGGTGGGGGAGTCCTCCTTGTTTTTCTCATTATTTCCTCCAGACTTGCCGCCAAAAATGGGGGCTATGTCCGGAGGGGCAGGCCTCTCCACTAGCTGGAGTGCCCTGGGGCACTGTAACACCAGGCTTGAGCCTTTGAGGCTCACCGCCAGGTGCTACAGTTCCTGCAGGGGGAGGTGTGGAGCACCTCCACCCAGTACAGGCTTTGTTCCTGGCCACAGAGTGACAGAGGCACTCACCCCATGTGGCCAGAAACCCATCTGGATGTGGAAGGCTGGGAGAAACACGTCAGCCTAACACTAGTAGTTGGACTGGTATACAGGGGGCATCTCTAAGATGCCCTCTGGGTGCATTGTTCAATAAATCCCACACTGGCATCAGTGTGGGTTTATTGTGCTGAGAGGTTTGATACCAAACTTCCCAGTATTCAGTGTAGCCATTATGGAACTGTGGAGTTTGTGTTTGACAAACTCCCAGACCATATACTCTTTATGGGTACCCTGCACTTACAATGTCTAAATTGTGGCTTAGACACTGTAGGGGCATAGTTCTCATGCAACTATTGCCTCACCTGTGGTATAGTGCCACAGGCAGTGGGTAGTGGGCATGGCACTCTGAGGGGAGTGCCATGTCGACTTATTATTTTTCTCCCCCCAGCACACACAAGCTGTGAGGCAATGTGCATGTGCTGAGTGAGGGGTTCCCAGGGAGGCATAATACATGCTGCAGCTCTTAGAGACCTTCCCTGGCCACAGGGCCCTTGGTACCAGGGGTACTACTTACAAGGAACTTATCTGTGTGCCAGGGCTGTGCCAATTGTGAAGACAAAGGTGCAGTTTAGGGAAAGAACACTGGTGCGGGGGGCTGGTTAGCAGGGTCCCAGCACACTTTCAATCATAACTAGCATCAACAAAAGGCAAAAAGTTAGGGGGCAACCATGCCACCAGAGGCATTTTCCTACAGCCACTATGTGCCCTATACCTTCACAGCTTTCCCTCTAATCTTCTCCAGTTTCACAGTTGTCCTAAATGTGTAACTCTCCTTCATATGGTTCAATGGACAGTTAATTCTCACCCAATCACCTACTCTAGTCTTCTCCACTCTGGATATAACATCACTCGTCATAATATTTTTCGATTTCTCTTGAGCACTTTCAACTCTTGTCTGAATTTCATTCTCTATCCTACACCTTCCTCTCCATGGATACTACTCCATCATCTATGCAGGGCAAAATTTAGTATGTGTCCTTCCCTAGAGCTATTCGAAGGGGTGAAACCAGTGAAAAGCTTGGAATGTTGCAAAGAGACCATAGCATACTGACCACTGTCAAACGTACATCCACTTTTACACTCTTGGCCCTCTAAATTAATTAATATAATGGCCTTTTCAAAGTCTTTAACAAAACCATTCCCAAAGGGGAGGTGTGGATACATCGTCACTGGTGGTGCTTGATGTTTCACTCCCAAAAGAATTTGATAGCTTATTTTTAAATGAGGTCTGCCCCGTTAGCAGAGACAATGTTTCTGGGAGCCCTACTCGCATGTATATACTCTCAAAATTCTTAATCACAGACCAGGTATTTGGGTTTAATCAAAAAAATTAACTTTACACCAATTGCTAAAGTAATCAGCCAAACAATGGCATGCCTATTCAGGAATCACAAACCATAAAATGGCTTGCAACACTGACTGCCAATTTCTCTTAGGATCTCCCAGGTAATTGCACTGGCAGTAACGGAAAATTCACTCTCCTCAATTTCATATCACTCCTGGTATATATAATACTGTAGGAAAGTACCCTCTTTTTTGACATAGTTACCCCATTTTCTGTCTGTTGTCAGTGTGTCTGACTGTGTTCAGTGGGATCCTGCTAGCCAGGGCCCCAGTGATTATGCTCTCTCTCTTCTAACTTAGTTACTTATACCCCACATTTGGGATATTGGTGCCCCCATGTAAGTCACTAGTATATGGTACCAGGGTACCCAGGGCAGTGGGTACCATGGGATCACAATGGGCTGCAGCATGTATTATGCCAACTATGGGGAGCTCATGCAAAGTGTATCTGCGGCCTGTCATTGCAGCCGGCGTGAAAGGGTGCATGCACCTTTTTTTACACTACAGGTCATTGCACAAGGTCAATGTAAGTCACCCCTATGGCAGGCCCTCCTAGTCCAGAGGGCACGGTGCAAGTACCTGTGTGTGAGGGCACCCCTGCACTAGCAGAGGTGCCCACACGAACTCCAGTTCCATTTTCTTGGACTACATCAGTGCGGGGACGCCATTTTATACGTGTACTGGACATAGTTCACTACCTATGCCCAGCTACATAATGGTAACTCTGAACCTAGGCATGTTTGGTATCAAACATGTTGGAATCATACCTCAATACTGATGCCTGTATAGGAAGTATGATTCCATGCACTCTGGGGGCTCCTTGGAGGCCCCCAGCATTGCTCCTAGCAGCCTTCTGGGGTTTTCTGGGCAGCCCAAGCTGCTGCCACCCCTCAGACAGGTTTCTGCCCTTCCGCTGCTTGAACAGCTCAAGCCCACAAAGGCATAACAAAGGATTTCCTGTCGGAGAGGGGGTTAACACCCACTCCCTTTGGAAATAGGTGTTACATGGCTTGGGAGGGGTAGCCTCCCCAAGCCACTGGTATGCTTTGAAGGGCACATTTGGTGCCCTCCATGCTTAAACCAGCCTACACCGGTTCAGGGACCTCCAGTCTCTTCTCTTTGGCGGAACTGGACAATGGAAAGGGGCATGACCACTCCCCTGTCCATCACCACCCCAGGGGTGGTGCCCAGAGCTCCTCAAGAGGGTCTCTGGGTTCTGCCATCTTGAATCCAAGGTTGGCAGGGACCTCTGGGAGCATCTGAGTGGCCAGGTCAGACAGGTGATGTCAGAGCCTCCTCTTGATAGGTGGTCACCTGGCTAGAAAACCAATCCCCCTTTCAGGGCTATTTAGGGTCTCTCTCTTGGGTGGGTCCTCAGATTCGGGCTGCAAGATTCCAGCAGGACTCCTCTACAACCTCTACTTTGGCTTATGGCCACTGGAACCACGGCTGGACCCTCCAAGAACTGACAATTTGCATCCACGACAAAGACTATGCTTGCAACATAGTTTCCACGGCTCCTTCCAGCTTCTACAACATTTACCCGGCTGTGCATCCTCTGAGGGCGGCAAGTCTTTAGTCTGCATGAGAAGGAAGAACAAATCTACCTTGGACTGAAGGAGTGACTACCTTGCAACCGCAGGCACCAACTGCGTGGATCTCCTCTCATTCTGAGCTGCGTGGATCCTGCATCACGGGTGGTGGTCCAGAGTAGTCCTCTTTGTCCTCTCTGCCAGCTGTCCAACTTTGCTGCAGGTAAGCCTTTGCATTCCCATGCAGGACAGTACCCCCATGCACCACGTCTCTTGCAGCTACCAAGGCTTGTTGGCATCTCCTCCAAGGGATCTTCAGGCTTGAAGCTCCAGCCCTCCTTCCTGTGACGCACAGTCCTCTGCGTGCTTCTACTTCGGCATGCAACCCTTCTCTAGTTGTGCTGAGTGGGCTCCTCTGTGACTCCTGGTTCCTTGTCCAGTGGGTCTCCTATGGGGGCTGCCTCTTCTTCTGTGGACTGTCTGCCTTGCTGAGGGTCCCTCTAGGACTCCACCTGTGGGTTAAGTCCTCCTGGACCTTGCTGGTCCCCAGCTGCTCCACTTTTGCTTCACCACAACTTCTGCCTTTGCCAACACTTGTTTGTGGCTTTTCCACGCCAATGACTGACTGCAATCATCCATCCAGGGTGGGATGTCGACTGCATCCTCCAGGAACTCTTCACCTGCTCCAGGGCTGCATTCCTGACCCTCTTCGTCCTACCGTCGACCAACTCCTGCATCCACGGCTGGGTGGGTAGTAGCTCCTACTCCTCCTGGACTCTTCTGTGACTTCTGGACTTGGTCCCCTTCTTCTACAGGTCTTCCTCTTCAGGAATCCACTGCTGGTTTCTTGCAGTCTTGTGTAGGTGTTGCATTTTCTTCATTTTCTTCCTTTTGGGTGGTTTGGGGAAAATCTACTAATTTACTCCTTTCCTCCTGGTCACTAGGGGGCACTGTGGTACTTATATATGGGTTCCCTAGTACCCCCAGCTCCCCTCTACACATTCCACTTTCCTAGGTGGGGGTCCTGTGTTTATATTCCATTTTTTTTAGTATATGGTTTGGGCTCCCCCTAGGGTCACTATTGTCTATTGCTATTTGCACTGTTTTCTAACTCTTTCTATGCCTATTGCTGAGTACTAGTGTACATGTCTAGTGTGTTACTTACCTCCTATTAGAGGGTTGCCTCTGTAGTACTTTTTAGTATTGTGTTACCTAAATAAAGTACCTTTATTTTTTAACACTGAGTGCTTTCTTTCATGTGTGTAAGTGCTGTGTGACTACAGTAGTATTGCATGAGCTTTGCATGTCTCGTAGATAAGCCTAGGCTGCTCATCCACAGCTACCTCTAGAGAGCCTGGCTTCTAGACACTGCCTACATTACACTAGTAGGGGATACCTGGACCTGGTATAAGGTGTAAGTACCTTCGGTACCCACCACACACCAGGCCAGCTTCCTACATTGGTGGAGCAGTGGTGGGATAAGCACTTGCAATTGCCTTACCACTCTGTCACTTGGTACTTTCCACAGGAAAAAACACTTACTGACTAGGGGTACACACTGTACATAGTGTCAGGGAACTAGTCTCTTACGTTTTGGTAAGCTAGGGGTCAGGGCATAGCCCTTGCTCTAAACTTCCTTGGAGAGACTAGGAGTTAGGGTACTTAGGTACACCTACACCACCCTAACAACACAACATGTCTTCAGAGCAGAACACATCTCCGGCAGGCCTCACTTTTTAAGAAGTTAAGGGAGATGTGCTGGTAAGGGAACCTGAAGTCAGGGAGGGGCCCTAATAAGAGTTTGCTTCTGGGCCTGCTCCTCTAGGATGACCAGAATCATGCCGGTAGCCCAGAGGTGTGTGTGTGGGGGGAGGGGGGGAGATGCAGGCACTAGCCCCCCAGTGTTAGAAAGACATGATCTAGACACTGAGGAGGGTCAGCAGGGTCCCTCAGAGGATCACAGAGTCTCTAGTAAACCCTCTAGCCTAGCTGGGAGCACTTCAGGTAGTGGGAAGCCATAACAGTAGGGCTCTCTTTATGCCCAGAGGACTAGTTGAGAGGGTCGCTAAGAATAGGGATAGATCCTCCTCCGCTCACTCTCATGTCACCTCCGTCTCTGAAGGGACACACTGTTCATCTCCAGGAAAAGATTTCCTAGATAGAGAACTCAGGGAGCTGAGACTGGAGGAGGCCAAGCTGAGGCTGCAGCAGCAACAACTAGCCCTAGATAGGGAGGCCTTAGAAGTGGAGAGAGAGAGAGACAGGGTTTGGGTTTAGCACCCCATGGTGGCAGCAGCTTTGGTTTCGGGGAGTCTACGGTCAAGGAGGACTCTTATGACTCCAGAAACTTAAACAAGGTTGTCCCCACTACAAGGTGGGGGATGACATTTACAAGTGGTTCACTGCTCTGGAGAGGGCCTGTAAGGTACAAAGGGTCCCCCAGAGACAGTGGGCTGCTATCCTTTGGCTCTCTTTCTCTGACAAAGGAAGAGGTAGACTTCTCACTGTCAGAGAGGAAGATGTTGACAACTAGACCAGGAAAGAGTCCTCCCAGGATTGGGTTGATTTTGTGGACTGCTCTGTTAAAGCTTTCGAAGGCTGGTTACATGGCAGCAAGGTCTGTGACTATGAGGGCTTGTATAATCTGATCTTGAGAGAGCATATTTTGAACAACTGTGTGTCTGACTTGTTGCACCAATACTTGGTAGACTCAGATCTTCCAAGAATTGGGAAAGAAGGCAGACAAATAGGTCAGAACTAGGGTGAGAAGAAAAGCTCATACAGGGGGTGACAACAAGAAAAAGGAAGCAGGTAAATCTCAGGACAAGGGTGGGGACAAAGATAAAAACAAGGAGTCTTCATCAGGCCCACAAAACTCTTCTGGGTGGGTCTAAACCCTCTTCATCTTATGTTAAAAAGCCTTGGTGCTATCTGTCTAAAAACAAAGGCCATAGACCAGGAGACAGCTCCTGCCCTAAAGAAGGCACCAAGCCACGCAACACTACAACCCCCACTTCTACTTCTAGTGCCCCTAGTAACAGCAGCAGTAGTGGGTCTGGTAACAATAACCAATCCAAGGGTGTAGCTGGGCTCACTTTAGGAAGTGTAGTGAGGACTGGGTTAGATAGAAAGACAACAGAAGCTGTTTTAGTCTCTGATGGAGGCATTGATCTTGCCACCCTTGCTGCCTGTCCCCTTGATATGGATAAGTATAGGCAGCAGTCCTTAATAAATGGTGTTCAGGCAGAGGCCTACAGGGACACAGGTGCCAGTGTCACTATGGTGACTGAAAAACGGGTGTCCCCTGAGCACACCTACTTGGTCACCAGTACCAACTAACTGATGCTCATAACAACACTGTATGACACTCCATGGCAGCTGTTGATTGCAACATACTGGTCCAAAGAAAGCTGATGTGTCCACAGACCTACCTGTAGATTGTCTACTAATGAACGATTTGGAGTTAAAGACCCATGCAGCAATGCTGGGCATCTCAGGGCATATCTTTGCCCTGACCAGAGCACAGGCCAACAGGCAAACAGATCAGGGAAACTTGGAGCCTGAAACAATGACCCATGAACTTCCAAATCCCAACGGTAGAAAGGGTAAAATGTTGCCCACTACCCCACCTTCTAGTGAATATTTCCCCTTTGACGAGGCGGAATCTACTCCCTTGGCAGAACCCACACCTGAGGAACTGAAAGCTGATACATTGGAGCTCTGAGGTGCAGGGGGCCTGCCAGGGAGGAATTCAGCATGGCACAGAAAACCTGTCCCACACTGAAAGGCTTGAGGCAGCATGCTGTCCTTCAAGAAGCAGGGGATGTCAGTGGCACCCACAAGGTGTACTGTTAAGACAACCTCTTATATTCAGGGCCAAGGGAACCCAACCTGGAGATTGGTAGTACCTCTGCAATACAGAGAATGTTTGTTGACCCTGGCACATGACATTCCTCTGGCAAGTCACTTGAGGCAAAGCAAGATACAAATACATATTCATAAAGCCTCAGTCCACCACAATTCAGCATGTAACTTGCATATACATATGGCTTGACCTAAATGTCCCTCATGTCCTTAATTGGTAATCTTGGTTCAGAACTTATAACTGGGGTAAATTTGTCACTCCTCATAAATAACCCTTATCCCTCGATGGATAACTCATCAGAAAATTTGGTACAATTCTGTAACTCAACTTGAATAGATTTTTAGTGCCCGCTAAGTATATGTTTGACTTCAAAATGATATTGTAGAAATGTAGAACTCAGTCTCTTAATACTGGGAGTGTGATCTCCTACAACATAGCCACCAGTAATGTATATTAAAGCTTATGATCATGATTTTATTCACAGCATTTTGTATATTGTAATGATTTTAAATAATCACACAATACATATTATTATTAGTAATAAAGGAGGCTTATGATCAACAAGTAACATAAACTTCCTACCCCAAAAGAAACCCTTAAATGTTTTCATTGCCCAACAGCAAGCTCCAAGCTATGTTTCAGTCATGGAGCACATTATTTCTACCTAAAGCAATGTCCTAGAGGCACAGCCGATGGTTCTGTCCTTCTCAGCTTTTTCTCATTATTAACCAACTCCCTAACTGTATGTACTATGTCAATCAATAAAGAAACACAACTTTGGGAGTATAAGCCTTGGCAGACCCTGTTTCTTCTTTTACTTACTTACATTTTCTGTCAGATACCACATCCCAGATGAAAGTTTCTATTTTCCTCGTGAGACCCTCATGTTCTCATTTTTGCTTACAAAACCATGGACAAATTAGGAGTAGACTTCACATAAAGCTAAACACAATTATACCCATTTTTTTAGCCGTGGGTGCTTCATAATAGTTTTTACCATCTGAGGCTTGGGATTAATACCTTTGTCCGATAACACGTGGCCCAAACATTTATTTCTATGCCTTTTAAACTCATACTTTTCCCTATTCAACGTGATCCTTGACTCCTCCTATCTTTGCAGTATCTATTTCAAAATGTCATCATGTTTCTATTCACTCCTATTGGCTAACAAAATGTTGTCCTAGTAGGCACCAGATTGTTCAACTGCTTCTCAGACCCTGAATATTATTATCTGAAAAAATGGTGCTGCGGATTCTAATCCAAAGGGCATTTTTAAATTCTGAAATACCCCAAAACATAAAACAAATGCAATGAGGTATTTGGATTCAGGTTTGAGTACAAACTGGTAAAAGGCAATAGCTAAGTTGATCTTATGAAACTACTTCTAATCCCCGAGCACCATTAGCAATTCACCAATGCATGTAAGAGGATGGGATTTGATCCAGATTTCTTTATTCAGACTTCTTATGTCACAACAAACTCTCAATTTCCCTAAGACCTAGTTGGAAGGAATATTCAAAGTACCCCCTGGAATATGGTTGAGTGTACTCTTGTTTATAGGGGCCAGGGTGAGACATGAAACATGGCACCAATAGGCTATTTAATAGTCCCTCAGACTATTCTGGATCTCTCCATCTAAAAGGACTTGTGTCAGATGAGCTATGGCTCGGTCATGAAGGTGATAGGATACCTTTGTGATTTGGATACTCTACTCATGTTCACTGTGCGGGTCCAAGAATTTGCGTGCCTAAGAGTTGGTGCAAGCAAGTCAGACTTCCCTATCTCAGGTGAGTGCAAAGTTTGGCACCATTGCTTCGCTTTTGTTTTAATTTAGCAAATTTGCATACTTAAAAAAGTTGATGTTAAAAACATTTACATGAAAATGCCTCAAACAGAAGGTCTCCACCCTTCAGACACAGCAATGCAGTCAATACACTTCCACTGTCTTGGGAAGTCATATCCACCCTTCATCTTGTGCCATGGTAAACCAGGTGCATCCAAAATGTATACCACTAGTCTCAGTATTCAAATTTTTACCACCCAGAATCCTATTACCATACAAGTACCACACATTCACTGTAAATACATGAACGCGGCATAACAGCAGAATGTCAAGCGCAAGGTTCTGAGATTCACAAAAAGGCGAAAATGTACATGACACTCTGGAAAACGTATGGTCACACTAATGATTCACTCAGTACACTGCCACCACCGCTTTATGTGATTCACCAAGGTATGAACAGCAGTCCTATACCTGCTATGAAGGCACACTCTGTGAGCCTCTCCCAGTCACAGAATAGATTCTGGGCTTCGCATTACGTAGGACAGGCTGAGGCTAGACTAGAGTGATGCTAGAGGCAAACAAAAGGTCAAGACACCAGTTTCACATCTAGTCGGGTACTGACCGTAGAGTTACACGTTCATTCATCATGCAGGGGATAGTGATGTCTACATTCCATACAGGTGGTGAGGCTTGGTCCATAAAGGGCGACACCCATCCTTGTGCCTTTTTTCACAAAATGCTACTGTACTTCCTCCAACACCACTTCAAGATATTGACACTCATTGAGCATTTGAACAAAGTATAAGGGATAGTGTGGTGAGTAGAACTGTGGCAACTTGTACTAATTCGTTTTAACACCAGCTTGCTTGCCACATACCAGTCCAGTCTACAGGTTGGGCTGTCACACCCCACTTTTTAAATTTGGTGGATTGAAAAGGTAAGAAATGTATGTGGTCAGTGTAAGCAAATGCAAATTCATGTCCCTGAACGTAGTTTTTGTCTTTTTCCAAACAACACAACCTATCCTTGCAGTTTATGTTGGTTCATTGAAAGTTATTACAGTCTACAAAATACAGTATTTTGAAAAAATAAATTCGGTTTCATATTGTGTTTAACGGATCACGTAGTCTGACAGTGGCCCAGCAAGATGTCACTAGCTCTTTAAAAGTTCTCATTGACATC
Organism: Pleurodeles waltl; assembly: GCF_031143425.1. NCBI lineage: Eukaryota > Metazoa > Chordata > Amphibia > Caudata > Salamandridae > Pleurodeles > Pleurodeles waltl. Next base: position 470,715,188 of record NC_090439.1, read on the forward strand.
ACTCTCCTCGTTTAGCAGTCGCTGCCGATCCTGAACAAGATACCAGAGATAAAAGTTGTGACTGGATGCCAATGTCAGGAGGTTTCAGGCCTGTCACCAGTTCAGCTGACCCATGTGTATTACCAAGTAGGATTCAAAGGTAGACCCTGGATCCCATATTAATTATCACATATACTCTGAATGTACTTGTGTATGATGACTTCATGGGCTTGGTGCAAATCCTACTGCGTAGAACAGTGCCAGTGAAATAATTATTTTGGCCTCTTTAGGGCCAAGTGGGATTAGTTATTCTAAAAAATCAAAGTACTGATGCCACAGCAGCATTCAGTTGCAAACTTTTCTATCACTATACAGACATATAAGTTAATAAAGTAGCTCAGTGGGTTAGTTCATCTGTGGCAAAGATCTTTCTGCACACGACAGAGCACCTGAATGAATACCACTCGGCTGACCATTCGTACATCTTTCAGACGTTTATAAAATGAGTATGGTAGGGTGTGTCCCACGTGAAGTAAATTGTAAGTTACAGCAGTGTGGGGCAATTTACCACAAACTGCAGAGGCCAACTGATGCAAAATTATGTTTTTTTCCGGTGATCAGTTGATGTAAAAATATTTGCTAAATTGCCTGGCCCTGGTGCAATCTGCATAAACTCTCTCTCGTTATTGTCAGAGCTCGTGGGCCGCCACTATGTAAAAACAATTGGTTAGGTTATATACTTGTTTTTTGATAAAACATTGGTTTTGACTGGCAGGCACTGCTACAGGTTGAGCTCTTATGCGCTTTGACCTGTTGTTAGTATTGTTGGCTTTTAACCACGCCCATCTCACGCTGATCACTTTCTTTCGTTTGTGGGCTTGCCTTTCAAAAATCCTTTATCATTGGTAAATGACTTACGTTTGTCCCTCCTTGGAGAGGTTTAGGTACCGCCTTGCAGACTGACCCTGTTACATGGATAATCGCAGGAGTGCCAATATGTGTGACTAGGAGCAAACTTATTTTTCTTTTGTGTCTCTCCTTCGCGCTCATGCCCATGGCAGACATGGTGCTTTGAATCAGCTCACTTTTGTCAACTGTTTTCCTTTTCATTTTCAATTTATGTGGCAAGAAAAGTTCAGTTATGAATTTACAACACCAATAGCTCTACCTGGAGCAATGCGAGACCGATTGCATTCCAAATGCTTGTTAAGATTATTGTAAGGTACTACATCACCAAGACAACCTCCAAATACAAAATATAATCGTGGAATATTCCCTACTGATGAATACTCCCACCAGATGGCCATAGGCTCCGAACCCTTGAAGCCAGGCAGAGGGCCCTGGAATACACTGGCTGCGCACCAGAAAGCTGAGGGACCCGTGGCAGCTCCTGAAGATTCCTGACACGGTGTAAGTGGGTGTGTGAGGCCGGTGGCCGCTCCTGCCTGCCTCTCCCTCTCTTTGGCTGCTATATTTATCGTCCTGGCTGGCCATAAAAGGTCAGCGCTGGGGCTCTGACATTCCGCTCACTGCAGGCAGGCATTATTTTTGCTCTTTATCCCGGCGCCCGGTCTGTAGCGCCGGCCCAAACCCTCTTTGCTGGATTCCGCCATTGCTGGATTTGTCGCCCGTCCCTTGTTTTGCAGCCTCCAGACAGGACTCGGTGTGGTTCCGCCCGGCCTTGGTGAGTATGCCGTGCCGTGCCGTGCAGTGTGCGTGCCAGGTGCGTGCCTCGCTCCAGCCGAAACTGGGCACACGCCCTACTCGGTCCACTCTAGGCAGCTCCTTAATCCTTTGAGCTCAGCATTTCAAAGAGGCTGTCTCAAGTGCGCTGAAATCGGGCCGTGAGGTTGCCAAAGAACACTTTCAGATTGGTAAATCAAGGGGTTCGATTTAGGAGCACTTTTTGGAACACTTGAGGCTGGCACCTGTCTTCTTACTAAACACCACTACCTGTTTCCTCTCAGATGTCAGGAGTTTGGTCCGAGGCAGAAAGCGTTGTCACGAGCCGAGATAATCGAACTGCCGTTATACTTAAATCATGCATGTATGAAATTAATATATTCCTTTGATTTTCTTTTATGCATTTATTTTAAAAGGATAATTTTTTTTTATTAGAGCATACTGGTTATGAAGTTACACGACAAAATACTTTTTGCAGGGGTAAATGGTCATTTTGTTTTTACAACGCGCTTAATAGTGACTCGTTTGTTTCATTGCTCTTAAGTGTAAAAGGTATTGAGAATCTGCTCGCTTATTGGTTTCTAATAGTGCATTCAAAGGATATATTTAATATAAAGTGTTGCTTAATTCATTGTACAGGAGTTCTCTATAGTGTACAATGAACTGACCAGCGTCCACGGCTGAGGTCATTTGATTGAGAAGAGACGTGCAGTTTCTCTAAAAGGCGCTGAAAGATATTTACGCTCAGATGTATAACGGGATTGTGCTGATGCAAGGCATTGCACCAGCCAAATTAGGACATGCGTGACTGTGGCAGGGGAGCGCGGTCCTACGACTTGACTTCTAAAGTACACCACAGTTTGGCGTGCGACAGACAAGGGCATAGGGTGCCGAGGCCCACCGCACCGGCCAGCCAAACTGCAGTGTTCTGGAAATTCACGCGCACGTAGTATTTTCAGTAGAGCAGGCAAATTCCGCCGCATGAATTGGGTGACTGGGCACCAATCATGAGCATTTTCGCTCACAGGCCATAAATTAAGGCCTTACCACGTGCAAAGGAGGTCTTGTATGATTTAAACGAACGCGCATGGTTCCATAGTTTTCAGTCTGTTCCTTTTCATTCCACTGAGTGAAAAGCAGACACATGGATACTGGGCAGGCTACATTACAAAAATATGCGATTAAGAGATGACTGATTAGCTTCACTGGTTTTGTGCAGTGACTACTGAATAGTTTCCGAAAGGATCACGAAGGTAGACCATGGAGTGCAGTGGGATTCGGATGGGCGTCTTCTCACCAACCACAAACTAGTAGTTTGGGGTCAAACAAACATTTGTGAAAATGTCTTACATTATTCCCTTATGCTAAAGTTATACTGTCACTCGTCTGTTCTGGTTATCGGAAGGAGTTGAGGAGCGAAGCATCATTGTTGGAAGACACATGTTGACTGTACTATAGGGTGATGGCCCACTGATAATCAGAGCCTGTGTGTAAAGCTGTCGAAAGGCTTTATTGCCAAGAGGGAAATGGCATTTTTGAGTGCCATTTGGTTAAAACACCAAATAGGCACAGGTTTATTAGTGTCAAAATGAGTTATTGGTATATCATTGTGCGGTTATCAGCAGAATCCAGGTCAGATTGAATTGTGACAGTGGCTTCTTTTCAGTGTTGTCAGGACGATTCCCTATCAGCAGACTATGTCCAGATCCCAGTGATACAAATGTTACACAAAAAATGCTATCAAGACTGCTGCCTTTTAACAAAACTCGACATCTACATATCCTCTGCGCCATAGTGGAAGTAAATTGACAACATAGGGTCTCCTTGCAAGGAAATTCCACACACTGTTGAGAGCCCGTCCGTATCTTTACTTGCAGCAACAAAGGAATGTGTGCTGATCTGAATAAAGTAAAACAAAAAAGTGATGGATGCAATGCTTAAATTATTCTCAGTTACTGGTAATTATTTGGGACTGCATTCCAGTCCATTGTTGATTTACTGACCATGTCACTGAAGACCGTAAGGAGCCATCTTCAGTTCAGCTTTGGTCCTGCGCCAAAAGGAAAGGCCAGACCTGGGCCCCTTGCTCCCTGTTCCACATGACTTAATTATATCAAAACGCCAAAATGAGTCTGGGTTTCTGTGTCTTTGATTCTGTCCGGAGGTGACCTGTCCAGGCAGTGTAGGCTGGACTGCTTCTATCTGAGCAGGAACAATACTGATTTGCATATGTGTGGTCTCTGGAGTGGTATTGTGGGTGAAAAAGGGTTTGTAATGCAGCAAGAGTGATCACAAAAGGCTTAAATGTAAACATTTGCTCCCATACCTTTTTTTGTGCAAATCAGAATACATACACCAGTGAGATGCACTAGTGATTCTGTGATCTGACAAGCAGAATGCACGACTGCTTGGCATCTGGATGCAGGCAGATGATTTGAGTCACCTGGCCCCAGTACTAAAATGGCCAGGACTGACATGATTAATTTTGTTTTTTAAAAGCAGGATTCGAATATACGGAGCACAAACGTCATAGCCGAGAGCTGCTGACTGTAACCGGATAGTTTCTCTCCACACCTTTGCTACTGATGATAGCCGTTGGCTTTACCCCTCGTGCTTGGGACTCCTCGCTCATCCGATGCCATCTGTGACCAAGTACTGTGACCAGTAAGGATCACAACTGCCAAGCTTTTTAATCTTGCCAGAGGAACCCTGAATAAAGTAATCAAGGATTGTTCTATAGACAATCTGAAATCGTTCTCAACAGCATATTGCAGATTTGATCACTATGTATCGTATCAAAACCTCCCTACTATAAGCTGAGCCCATCATGACAAAGGTTGGATTAGAATGAGTTAAGAACCAATGATGAAGTAGGTCACTTGTTGGTCTCAATTTATCATATCAGGACGTCCCTACTGTAGATTGAGCACATCGTGACAAAGGTTGTATCAGGATGAAGTAAGAGCCAACAATGAAGCAGCCCATATGTTGGTCTCTACTTTTCATATCAAGACCTCCCTACTGTAGGTTTAGCCAATCGGGACAAAGGTTGTAGTAGGATGAGGTAAGACTATGATGAAACAGGCCACATATTGCTCTAGTCATCATATCAAGACCTCCCTACTGTAGGTTGAGCTCATCATGACAAAGGTTGTATCAGGATGAGGTAAGACCCTATGATAAAGCAGACGGCATGTTGTTCTCTATCATATTAAGACCTCACTCCTATAGGTTAAGCCCATCGTGACAAAGGTTGTATCAGGATGAGATAAGAACCTATGATGAAGCAAGCTATATGTTGGTGGTGAGGCTCCTTTCATCTATCGTAAGGCATCAATACTCATATAAACAAGATCAGGAATGCTGTTCCTTTTATATTCAGCTATAACTGTTGTTTTATACTGTCAATAAGGAAATGTCTCATTTCTTTCCCGTCTTCTGAGTCAGTACCTTTGCAACACCACTGTACTTTGGGCTTTGATTGATTTTATTTTTTATTCCTATACTTGCTTCCTCAAATTGTGGAGATTAGCTAGTCACTGTCTGTCAAATATGCATATTTCTCTCTGTGGTCCTATACATTAATGTGTTAGTGCATGCTAGAAACTCAGTATTAAATGCTTTAAATACTTAATGGTCGTCCCATAACCATCTGAATTTTGACTTATTATTCAGTTCATAATACATGTCAATAAAAATACTTTCTAGTTCCAGCCCCACTTACTCCATTTTTTTGCTGTCGTTGGTTGCATTTAATTATCATTTAAATAACATTATTTATTGGGATATTTGGCAAATGGGGGATTCTCTTAGAAGCTAATCCTAAATTTAATATTATAGTCTGAATTTATTTTGAAAATTGCACAAGATTACAGAGAAGTAATTTCTAGCTACGACCAGAAACCTTTTAGGAAGAACACATAGTAGTCTATCAAAGGCCCCAACTAAACGTCACATGACCACACGTGTCAGTCAGTGTTGAAATAGTCTCTCCAAATTTCGTGTCTTATTGCCACACCATCATGCAGTGTGTGAATTGCATTTTCCTTCTTAAAAGACAAGGGCAGTATTGATCATTTACTGTCAGGGATGTGAAGACTGACCCAGCAGTGGGTTTGGACCTACGCCCCTGCCGCTATGTGGTTTAACAAATATTGCCACCTTGTATGGAATGCTGAGACTGGCTCAACCAGCCAGAATGTTTATGATGTTGTCTCTAGCTACTGTTATTTTTTGCATCCCATGCTCAGTGTCAATGTGAAACAGGGGTTTAAGGTACTTAGGGCAGGTGGTCTTTTTGTCTGCCTCCTTTGGGGCGGGGATTCTGGTGTGTAGGAACCTAAAGTCTTATTGCCCTCATCCCGTTGAGCATCAACAGCTGTTGATTGGCCCACAGCTTAATGTACTGTAGCCCTGGATAGGGCCCATGCATTGCTGGACTGTGCAATTAAGACTTCTTTACACCCTGGGCCCAGTACAATAATGATTAACATTTTTAATTTCTAATCAGGAACCCTGCTCGATTCCAAGCTCTGTAAATCAGGCATAGGTTTCCTTTGAGGACAGCTGAAATAATTATAGCATCATATTCAATTTAAATTAAGACGCCTTTAACATGAGACCTTGTCCTCAAGCTGATCCGCTTGGTTGGCACTTGCTTCCATTGGTGATCTGTATCAGTTCTGAGCTGCTACGATGTACTACCAAGCTTTGCAGGAGCATGAGCCTTTCAAACCACAAACTTTGTTGTTGATCCTATGGTTAGCAGACAGCTAACTCAGCCGCCCTTGCTTGTTAGTGTTGAGTGTAACCTAACTATGTGTAGATGCACTTTCTGCATAAATGATGATAATCTAGAACTTCATCACTGCAGCTCAGGACTGCAAAAGAAATGCCCAGCAGTTTCCAGAAATGCAGAGAACTCCTGTTTTTTTGTCTCAATTTCTCTTTATTATCAACAGCAATACTTTGGAGTTTGATGCAGTGCTTAATTTGAGCCGGTGGTTGCCGGTGGGGGCTGGCACGTACCTTTTTCCTCAGGCATTTACTATGAGCAAAAGACACTAATGGGAAAGACGGAGGAAGAGAAAGACAGAAAGGTGGCAAAAAAGAAGAAAGCAGAAAACTTCAAGAGTGAGCTGAAGGGGCAGGGAGTGGCTGTAAATGGATTAAAGAGGCCAGAGATGGCTTTAGGATTACGCTGCCTCACTATTCTGTGCTCGCACATTTAATTGCAGTAGTCTTGTGTTATAGAGGAGAGCTTTGGGCACCAGCACGTTTTAGGACACTTCCCCTGCCCTAAGAAGCAATAATATTGCTTACAACACTCGAGTTATTGACCGCCATTTCTTTGTGCAATGTCGCTTGTAGAATGTCATTCCCAGAGTCGAGGGTTTATTCCTACTTATTGTTTGCATTCCTCATCCTTTGTTTATCTCAGACGGGTACGTTTTGGGAAGCTTATATTTTTGTAGTCTCTAGAATTTGTTATGTACCTGGTGTTAAAAACTATTGGAATTTGGTTATACTTTTGATTAAGTGTTTGTCTCACCAGTGTACCTGTTCACCTAAAGCACTGACTGTGTAACTAGTCAGCGTGGGAATGGTTGTAACAAGAGGGACAGAGGAGGCCATCCCAGCCCTTTGTATCTTTGTGTGAAGCTCTGCAGTTAGAGTCCTTACATCACTAGAGGTTTTGAAATCATTTCTCTTCAGTTGTTCAGCTTGTATTGTGCTACATTCCATTTCATGCATTTGTAGGTAACCCAGGCCCGTTAGTGCTAAATTACTAAAGTATAATGTGAGCACAAGAGGCAAGGGTGACAGTAGCCATTACGCCATGGGCCAAAGCTCTCAACTAATTCGCCACTGGAAACGGAGCAGAGGCTAAAGTACATCATCATGCTTGGATCTGTTTTACTCAATTGCTTTTTTCCAAGAATAAACTTGACAGAATTATAAATATACAAGAACAAACTATTTGCTCTGGCATTTAACCAATTGTTGGACCATGAAAAGCATAGGCTGTGGAGAGAGCACTTGAGAATATGAATAACAGTTGTTAAATCTAGCATTTAGACTTAGGTCGAGCTCATTTTTAGGTCTGAATTTTGATAGTACATTTGTCAAGCAGACCGATTGATTGTAATACACATAGAGATGGCTTTACAACCGACCCTTTCAACTACTGGCTTTCTTAAGCAGCCTCTTTCAGCCATTGGCTTGAGATTTACTCACTCACCTAATGCTATTGGCTGTTTGGCTGAATCATTCCCTTTCCACTCAAGTACTTGCATTGAACTACACTAGGGAATACTTTACAACTAAAGTCCTTTCTACCCCTGCTGACTACCTCTCAAGAATTTCGCTATAATATGATAGCACGGCCTGCATTATCATATGCACCCAGAACTATTTGCTTTGCCGATGCTTGTTTTAAAATCTCATACAAGTCCACATTAGTATTTTCCTGCCTAAAATGTGGGTAAAATGTCAATGGAACATATTCACAAAGACCAGCCTGAAAGCAAAGCTACATGCAATTTAAAATAAAATATATGAAGTGAGGACTTGAAAGCAAAAATATTATTAGATTTCATTTTCATTGTTTGCTCTGAGTCTGCTGTAATTGAGCAATGAACACTAAAAATAAAAGTAATCTTTCCACTTACAACAAAGGAGAGAAGGAGATGAGGTACACAAGAAGCACAGATTAATAAATAAGCAAAAACCCTTAACTTGCAAACCCATTCAAATAATAGAAAAAATGATATAAATTAACTAATTGCAAAAATTTCTTCAGAGCAAGCACGGCAGGCAAATTCTTGCTCAGGTGCTCCATTGCAAACCATAGCCCTATTTTCGCCTCTCTTAGTGCAATGGTGGGCTAAAGGGGCGACTCCTCACCTTTGTGCACTATTTTAATTTCATATTCCTTTATACTTTTCAAGTTGGGTCTGCACTGAATCTCCTCCTATCCCACATCCGTGTTTTTTTTTTTTATGCCCAATTGGTCATTGTATTCTGGATGTAGGAATTGACAAAAGTGTCTGAGCAAGTTTTTTGTATTAAACTTTATTATTGGGTCTCTTTTTGGCACATTGTTCCTCTGTTTCTAGTGGGGCTTGTTTTAACAGTCTGTAGGCAGCAGTGTTTTAGCTGTGAACGTCGGAGGATTCCATATTGCAGGGCCTGGATGGCCCACAACATCATTAAATCTATTAAATCTCTTCCTACCTTAATGAAAGGCAACACAGCATTCCCCTCCCCAACTCTATGTGAAAATTCCTCCGTGCCTTTCTAAGTGTCTCGTCTTGCAAAGTTCATTCAGGTCAGTCACACTACTACTGGGAACAGAATGTTGTTTGTTGTGTAGGTGGTGGTTGCACTGATCCATTAGAGTAAGGTGCAGTCATCTCTGGATAGAATAGGCTCTCTGAATCTGATGAGTTTCTTGGATTGTTTTCATGACCTTGGTGTGATTAGTGTTTGTGTTGATGCAATAGATTCTGTTGCGATGCTCTTTGGGTCTGATGTGTCTTCAGTTCATTTACAATACTGCATTTCAATTCTCTCATCTTTGTTGTGTTTTTCTTGCGTGTGGTTGTGATTTCTAGTGTGTGATTATATTATCTGATTTTCTTCTGTTTGTTTCTTCCTTTTTCTACCTGGGTGTGCTATTATCTGTGCCACTTTCACAGAATACACCACTATTTGACACCTCTTCGGAGGTCTGATGCCCTATGTGATAGATAGCTCCTGGATATTTTCATGGCGCAAATTGACATAGTCCCTCTTATGGTGTGTATGTCTTCAGATGACAGAATTGTGTGCAACACCTTCGACGGTGTTGTTTCATTCTTGACTGGTCCTTCTTCTCTTGCTTTGCCATTGTTCCTCCTTGAGTCTTGCTAAGCCTTATGCATTTTTCTCGTGGTGCATGAGACAGCCCTTTTATCTTTCTTCCCTTTTTTGCACTGAAGTGTCATGTTTTGTCTTCGCTCAGCTCACCAGCCCCCTTGTGAATTTTGGAGGTACGTCCCTTGCTTGTTTTTTGTCAACAGTCTCAATGCTCCAGATTTGAAATGTATCCTAAAACACATGTGACTCGCGCTTCCAGCATGAGGGTATAGTGCAATGACAAACTGCTAGTGTTTGCTAAGATCTGTCCATTTTTATTATTTAGTGCTCTTGTGTTTTGACTGCCTGGTAGTTATGCCCATATCCCTATCTATATCTATGGATGTTTGGTTCCATACTCCATCTTTCGGTCTTGAAATGTGCTGGATAGATGCACAGCTGAGATTGCCCTGCTAGCATCTGCTACTTTCAAGTAACTTTGATGTGGCCACCTCCTGAATCCCTGCTGATCTGTAGACATCTTGAGGGAGAGATCAGACTGCGTCGGTGCAGTCTAACATCATTATCCAACAGCTGTTTCTGATACAGCATTGAGAAACACATACTTTTTCATTTTATTGCTTTGTTCATGTGCGTGCCTTCAAACTCATTGGTTACTCTTCCAACAATGCCAGTTGGTTTTATTTCCTCTACAGACCTAGTAATGCCCTTGGCTGGTGGTCACTGAGTGCTTCACATGAATGTTGATGCACCTGATGGTGGCATTTCTTTGTTGCCACCACCTCTCTCTTTGTCTTATGGGACCCGCACCCTAATCTTTACTTTACACTAGGCTCTGTGTTCTTTGGCAAAGGTCCACTTTTCCCTTTATGTGCACAAGTTCTTCCTTTTATTTACCTACTTATGTTGTCGCTCATTTTGACACAGTTCTCAAAATCTCCACCTTTCTAAATCGGTCCCTTTGCTTCTATATTTCTACTGTCTTTCACAGTGTTAACTTTGTTTCTTTTATCTCTCTTTGCCGATTTTAGAAAATGCAGATGAAGGTTTTGTTTGAGCTTAGCATCCATTTTTAATTGCAAATTGTTATCCTCCGATGGCTTCTTTCAAAGGTACTTTGTTTCTTTGGTCAGCTATACTTTATAATAGGTTCTCTCTCTTTCACATTGTTTCGTTACTTCTAGAGAAGCTTGTCACTACCTATGCTGCCTTTGCAATGCCCTTCTCCTCCCCATTCGTTTAGACATTGTGGCCGGTGTCCTCACTTTGGACCTGGGGGGAATTCTTAAAGCTGAGTTCTTTTTCACAACTTGACACGGATACAACAGTGGCTATACTTTGCCTTATTATATCCTTCCACGTTGCCTTCTAATGGACTTAAACCTTTCAGTCCTGCTTATTTATGCCCAAATGTTGCCCGCTTTCCACACTATTACACTCAACACTAGGCCCAGGCAGAAGTTATAATTCTGCTTGTGGAATTAGAGGACTCTGGCAACTCCGTGGGAATCTTTCAATGTGGAGTTCTGACCAAATTCTGGCAATCACATGTGGCGGATTTTATTTCCGTTTGATCAACGCAAAGACAATGAGACCAATGTGAGGGTCGAGCAAATGAGCTGGCAAGCGCAAGCTAGATTTGTTGTCCCCTAGCATGCTTTCTGGCAACTAGGAAGCCTTTTCTAACACGAGCAGTCACGGTCAGAGGGCTGCTTCTTGAGTAGATTTTGTAATTGAGTGGCAGCACAATTAACTCGGATAGCCCTGTTCACTGTGCACTTGCACACATTACAATGCAGTTTACACTGATTATTCAGCATAGTACGTGCTACTCGTACTAACTGCAGCGCAACATGCATTTTTTGCGCCCATTGGCAGAACTCCACAGGTTTTATGTAACTCAGTGGAATTCCACAGTGTGAAATTCTGAGAGCCAGCCACTCCTACTCACCATCCCCTTGAGTTATTTTTCCCTCTTGCTGCCCTTTGTGCCAGCCTTCTTATCGTCCTGTGCCCGCTGTCCCAGCCTCCGATGGCACAGCATCCCTGATCGGCTTCCTGTGTCTGCACCTCTCTCTGTACCAGCTATCACTGCCTCTTACAAAAGTCTCCCTAATCACCATGTTGTGTGCATTTTCCATTCCTTACACATCACAGGAGCCCCCTCCAGCAAGGTTCCCTTACTTGCCATTACCCTCTGGAGAGTATACTCTTCTTCATTGATTTCTTGTCATTGCAGCCTCCCCACCATGTTGTAGAGACAGTGGTTATGCTGATACTAACAGCAGCTTAGTGGCTCAAAGAATTTACATGATAGGAAATCCATTGGCAGCGACACATATTAAAAAAGTAGTGGGGCGGGTGGAGGGTGTGCGGGGGTAGCGCACAGGGAGCGGGAGGGGTGCATGTAGAGGGGTGTGGGGGCATGGGACTTTTTAACATAAAAAGAAAAAATAAAGCACCTGGTGCTGCCGGCCGCCTCGCGCTCCTTTGCGTCCAGGTCCCAGCAGTCCCTTTGGACAGCATCAGAGACTCCCTGTGCAATCCTTGCGCTGCTCTCATGCTATTATCAAGCATGAGAGCAGCACGGGATTGGCCTGAGCGGGCTGGTTTACCACCCAGTCAGGCACAGGGAGTCTGTGCTGTTTCTCCAACCCAGCTGTCAAATACAGCTGGGTTGGAGAAACATAAGGGCGTTCGTCCAAAGAGACATGCACACTTAAGTGCACTCCACTCCTCCTCCCTACTCCCATGGCCCAGCTCCGCCCCTCTGTGCACATGCTGGCTGAGAGCCAGTAGCTGAAAAAGAAAAAGATAATAACATATTGTTTTATTTTTCAGCTACTGGCTCTGAGCCAGTGGGCAACACTCCGCCGCTGAGGAAATCTTCTCTGTTGTCACTGTGAATCTACCAGATGAAAGAAAAGAGGCCTCCTGTCATCAGCAAGCCTCGATTTCCAAATGGCAACTGGTGAGCTGTAAAAACACTGGCGCATAAATACCGTCCCTAAAGTGTACCAAGCAAAGAAGCAAAGAAATTAAGCCTGACTTTCTCCTAAGAGGGTTGGAATACGAGGGGGCAATTCTCTCGGCAAGCTAATCTTCAAAAAAGGGGTCTAAACATGGCGTTTTTAGAGCACAATTGCGACTTACGTCTGCACATCTACTTAAATAGGTCTGAAAGAACACTCCTGAAGTATTCTAATGCCTTCATGGAGTGGCAAGAAAACCTAATCCTCCCCAGCGGTGTTGGAGGTTCACCCTCTTAAAAGAATTCAGAAAATGATGCCAAAACTGTGCATTTTCCATGCACATTCTCCTTACAAATGTTCACAAAACTGTAGGTGATATAAGCAGAGCAGAAATTGCAATGGACCTCCCATCCATATTGTCTCGCCTGAGACACACAAAGCTGTGGATGCAAGACTAAGGGGGCTCCAGTCAACCAGGCTCCTTAAGAACTAGTCCAGATATCTGAGGGAGGGAAGAGGAAGTCGTATGAATAAACAAGTCATTGGTGTAACATAGACACACTTTAAAACTTAAGTAAAGATACAACCAACTGCCACCACCTTGTTGACTATGCAGAACTCTGGCCCAAACCAGACATATTTTATGACTGGGAATCTACTAGGAAGTGGCATGGTGAAAACATTAAAGACAAATACAAACATCTCTCAATTTGTGGTCCATGTTAGCAGTGCTAAGCTGATTTCACAGAATGATCAAGTAGATATTTCAAGTTACCAGATATATGAAAGGACACTTTCAGGCACCGTTCCTCACAGCGGCAGTGACAGTCACTGACATATCAATTTTAACATACATTAGAAATGCACTGGTTTTGTTTGCAAACATCAGCCTTCTGAGTCAGGGAACAGGAGGTTATTTGAATGAACAATTCTTTAGAGTAACAGAGACAAATATTAGAACTCAAACAAACATTAACAGGCTGCCACCTCCCTGTTGGCTATTCGGAACCCTACGCTTATGAAACACACACCTATTGCTAGCAAATGCAAACTTGTATCTTTCTAAAGTAGCTCAATTCATAAAAAACGAAAACATTTCAATTTTATGTCAAAAGCACATTTTGTCTTGGAATACTGTTTTTTTGTTTTCTGTAATGAAATCTTTAGTTCCTAAACACGAGTTTGTCTGCTTCTGCAAGAACTCACCTGAACTACTGCCACTCATGAATATATTCTGCCTTGCTTAGCACTGAATCACGCGCTAATGCAGTGACGCTGTTACCATCATTATGCAGGCCACAATTATACTAAGGATGGGCACAATGAATTGTTTATTGGACTACGATCTGTCTGTGAGTGTAAATGTCAAAAGAGCTTGAATCGGAGAATCAAGATTTACCATTTGCCACTAAAATGTTTTTCCTCCTAAATTGGGCTTAAGTTGGACTTGCATGCATACCAAACGTAAACACGACCCTTTTAGATAGAAATAAAGGCTAATGATGGGCAAATGGACAGAAGGATGCATAATATTATATTATAAAAATGTATTACATTAAAAAAAAAAAGTTAATTTCACTTTTTAAAGTTATAATGATCTTCAGTACATCTAAACATGTATACTTACGTATGGAATGTCAATATTTTGGTCTACAATATTTTTGTAGTCCATTTTCTGATACTTTACATTATATATATGTGCTTTATCAGTCTCTCTGGACTGTAGGAAGACACCAGCTCACTATAGGACTGTTTCAAGTGCAAAGTGCTATTTATTCCATAGCAAGGACTTTAGTAGGTCTGGGCAGAATTCACAGAATTTCACTCCAGGGAATTCTGTAGAGTTACATAGAAAATCTACTCAAGAAGCCTCCCTCTAACCACGACCACTCCTGGGGCTGCTCACATTAGAAATTGTGCAAGAAGGCTTCCTAGCGACTGGAAACCACTCTAGAAGATGCTAAATCTCACTGGCACTCACCAGCTCGCTTACTGAAACCTCAAGTTGGTCCAGATGTCATTGCTGTAGTGGTGAAATCCTTGAATGAGATACAGAGCCAAAGAGTTGAAGTAAGTGCTGTTCCTCCTTTATTAAGAACGCCAGTACAGTAAAGGGAACAGGTCTGTACAGCAGTGCGTCCTGGCTCAACTCACTCCAAGAGCATTCCAACGTCGTGGACATTGGAACTCTCTTGCGTCACTAGCCATACATTCCATGAAGGAATGTGCTTACACACACAACAATTGCATTGCTCGAACAGGAAAAAAAATTCACCACACCATGATTGGGAGAAATTGGTCAGAACGCCATCTGAAAGTAGTAACGCAGAGTCACCAAATTCCTCCAATTCCACGAGCAAAATTAAACATTCCACCAAGGTCTAAACATCACGTTTCAGCTACCTCAGTAAATAAATGTGAAGTCCATATTTTGGATGTTGACTTTTTTTTTTTGCAACATTTTTGTCTCACCATATTTTGGTGGTTGATATTCCGTCATACAGTCTGAGAAAAAAGTAATGGTTGTAATCTGAGCTTTCAGAGGATGAGTACAACAGAATGAATGAGTATTTCAGCTATAGATTGAAGATTAATACATGCTTAGAAAATTTCACTAGAAGCCATCGCTGTGAAAGGTTTTGTATTTGTCCCTAACACGAAATATCATAAAAACCCATGGTGTTCGTATGTTGTTAATTTTGGTGTGAATACAAAAGCATATGACAAATTAGCATAAAAGTTAAAATCACAGTACAAAAATACCCCACTAGTAAGAAGGTATTTAAATCTTGAAGTGGGGTAGTGTAAAGGAGTGCAGGGCATGTGGTTTGGACAGATCATCACTTCAACATATGCCACTTGTTTTCAGTGAGACATGGAGATTCTAGAGCCCAATGCTCGTCGTAGTTAGGAGACAGTACGTCATAATCTGTATACAGCCGCTATTATCAGAAAGTGCACAATAGAGACAGTCTGTTTCCTGTCCTTGCTCAGAGTCAGCTTATCATCTTTGCAGGGGGTTGAAAATGTAAACTATTTTAGGATGTCGTAAGGAGGAATGTAGTCCACGTGCAGCAGGATTAAGGTGAGAAGTAGTAGGAAAAGTGGGCAAATCACAGAAGTCATCAGACTCAGTGGCGTAACAAAACTTGAGGGGGCTACCTGCAAAGAACATTGAGGGGGCCCCTCCAACTCAGTCAGGAGCCCATGCACAGTGCTGGCCAGTGCATGGTGCATGACTGCATGCTGCACATGGGGCCCCTGGAGCTCGCCCCCTCCGCACCACTGGAGCTGCAGGGCCTATTGTTACCACATTGATCAGACTTCTTTTTTCGCTGATTTGAATTAACTCTCATTAATCATGATTGTGACGTTTCAAGGTGATTAGGTTGAGCGCACAAGCGCTGTCTGACCTGTTGTTATCTATCTGTGGGCTTTTATCCACGCCCATCTCACGCCCATCACTTTCACTCACTCATGGGCTTGCCTTTCGAAAATCCCATGATGTCATTGGTAAATGCTTTACGTTTGTCCCGCCTTTGGGCATTTTTGTTACCTCCTTGCAGACTAACCCGGTTACATGGATATTTGCATGATTGCCGATAAACTTCAGCGTGGGCTAACTGTTTTTTTTCTTTTTGTGTCTCCCCTTTGTGCTCCAGGGCATCCATGGTGCTCACAGCGTGAACAGCATAAACAGCACAAACTCCAAGGCAGTATTGTAACACTGGTCACATTGGTCACACTGTTATCTAATCAGAGTAATTTCTTTTGGCTCTCCCCTTTTGGGCTCAATAGCTTTTCCAAAAACCCTTGTAGTTGATAAATGCTTTACTAAAAACCACAAAAATTCACAATGCCACTCTGCTTGCACAGCAGTAGAGCCGATACTACAATATTCACTGCACTCAGAAAAACTCGACCCATAATGCTTTGCAGGCATTCTTTTTCACCAAATTTTAGCCAATAACTCAGCCCAGGCTGGTTGTAGGACAAGGAGACCACCACCAAACTGTTCAACACAACACACTCTTTCTGTTTAGGTCATCTCTTGGTCCGCCCAATATGTTAGTGGGGAACCCAAAATAAAAACCCCTCCCACCATTTAGTGTTGTTTTAAGTGGTCTATGGTTGGACTGTTTGTTTTATAGCTGAGCGTTGTTTGTGTTTTAAGTGCCTTAATATTACAGTAGGTGTGCTAGGTCTTCTTTGAGTAAGGCAGTACACTCTCTAGAGGCTAAACATATGGTTGTATTGCATTACGTTCTGCTTGTATATGGTTATGCTCTCTAGGGGCTAAATATATGGTTATATGACTTTGTTTCTTAAAAATGTGATTTTTATTGTGGTGTACTCTAGGGGCTGTTCTGAGCATTACAGTCAACATACTACAATATTCACTGCAGTTGGTCGTCCCATAATGCTTTGCAGGGCATTCTTTCACAAACATGTTTGCTCATATCTCAGCATGTGGTGGTCCTAGGACAATAGGTCCACCTTCAAAATGTCCACCACGACCTGCCCTTTCTTTCTAGATCATCCTTGGGCCCCACACTAGGTTAGTGGGGATCCCAAAATAATAACCCCTCCCACCATTCAGTGTCTTTTTGTAAACCCTTGTGCCACATTATTCCTGTGCCAGGCATAATGTATGCAATGGGGGTGTTTTCTAGTTAGGGGAGCTGAAATAAATGGTGAAAGGCAATCTAAAAGATTGCCTTTCACCATTTTTTTGGCACTTTTAACACCTGTTCAGAGCAGGTGGTAAAAAGGGGCTTCCATTATTTAAAATGGGCCCCTATGTTCTCTGCAGGAGTAGTGACAACATTTTGGTGCCACTCTTGCAGAGTACATAAATATCATTAAAAAAATGATAATGTCTCCTATCCTGAGCCATGGTGCGCTGTATTTTAAATATGGTGCACACATGGTGGCAGTAATGGGCGCAAGAAAAGTGGCCCAAGAAAAGTGGCCCTGCACTAGGTGCAGCGCCACTTTTCTTAGATCTGGCACTATTTTTCTTACAAATGCTATTTTCATTGTGGTGTCCTTTAGGGGCTGTTATAATGGCAAAAGTTTATTTCTGATAAAAGTTTTTATTGGGTTTATATGATATTTGTATATGTTATATTAATCTCTGCTTATTGTAATTATGACCGTGATTCAGGCCAACTTAACATCCTTACTACACTATGACTGTTAGACCACTTGATATATGTGAGTGACCCTTCTAGTTTATTTCTCTCATTACTCCTCTGTGGGTGTCTTGTGTCTTTTTGGGGGGAATTGTATTAGCCAGCCAGCAACTCCGATGGTGGAGTGGTGAAAGTGGTATTCTATTGGAATTAGCATGGCAGATTTAAATTAGGATGCTAAATGGAACATTTTCATTTTTGGCTGCAAATAGAGGAAGAAGGTACATGGAAGTGCTTTAGTTATATGCAGAGTCACTGAAATTATGTGGCATGAAAAGGCCAAATTATAAGGCAGGGTTGACCAATATATGTGGCATGACAAATCCAGTTATGAATTTACAAAGCCAGTAGCTCTAACTCGAGCAAATATGAGACCTATTACATTGCAAATTATTATTTTTATTTGAATGTGCACTCATAATTGAAAGTTCTTATGCCCTGTCCACCACACCGGCCCAGTGCAGACATTATCATCCAGCCAGGTCCAGCATTTGCTTCTCTGTCTTAACTGTCTATGGGATTTCTACAATTATTGTATTTCTCTTTTTTTAATTTAATTCAAATATACTTGACTTGCTGGCAACTATCCCTTTGATTTTACATTCAGAATATGAGTTTTATATCTTGGGGTGTTGGACCCATTCTAATTGCTTTAACTAAAGAAGATTTCCACTTCATTCTTCGGTGTCAGAAAGGCATTGGACTCAAAGGAAGGGAGCTCGCTAATTCACTTGGGCATTTTCTTTTGCTTTACAGCAGTGGTCTTCAAACTTTTTAATGTTGTGCCCTCCCCACCCCCGGGGTAAAAATAATAATCTGGGTCCCCTCCATGGAAGTCTTTTAGGTGTCGCCAGCAGGTCACAACTGCGACCCCCAGCTTGCCCTTTGTGACCATGACACTGCATCTCCGACCACTGGCTTCAGAGATGGCAAAATCAATGCCAGGAACACATAGTTACACGAATAGTCAATGATATTTTATTCACTATCAGCGTAACAAAAAATGGAGTACAGTTAGCTGGAATATGACCCTCCTTGGTAGCTGAGGTAAGTAAAAACACTTTTAAATGTATGTTGTGAGTTTGCTTATGTAAAAGAGAGTGTGTGTATGAGTGAATGTGGGTTTGTGGAAGCATGTGTGTGACTGAAAGTAAAGATGAAATGCCACGTGATGTCACTTCCGCTACCCCTGGCATTTTGGTTAATTGACGTCCGTGCCCCCTTCCGAATTTTTCACAATTATTCTATTAAATTTTGCTATGTTGAAGTATGTCTAGACTTATTTCAGCATTGCAGTTAAGCTCGGTTACTGTTTTTAAAATGCAATCAAATATATGATGCCAAACATACTATTCTGGTCAGGTAGTATCTACAGTCTGATTATTAGAAGTGAGGTGGGGGTTTTGCAGAGTATTTGGAGTTCCTTTCCTTTTGACACATACTCCCAGCCTGGATATAAATGACAAAACATGTTAGTGATGGCCCATTACAGAGCGATATACTGTTGCTCACTGTTGTCAACTTAAAACAAAGTTATGTTACTAGCATAATGCTTCTGTTAGCCAGAGCCAGGCATCCATCCCCACTACCCTATCCCCCTGGGATCGTTTGAAGCCCCCATAGGTGAGCCCGCTCCCCAGTATGTAGACCCCTGCTTTACAGACACTACTTTTGGTAAACACACAGATTGCCTTGGTTGCTAGTTAAATTGTCTAGTTTTTTTTTAATTTTGGGACACGTAGGCCTGTTTTATAATGAAATAAACAAGGGTACAAGTCCCAGAATTCGAAGAAATGGCCTGGTTTGAGGCAGCACAACACACGGACTTGGGAAACTAGTCAGAGCTGTCTGAGGGGTTTATCTTTTTTGCTTTGAGAAATGGGCCAGTCGCATATGAGAGACTCGGATTGTGAACATTTTACTTAGGTCCCAAGTATTTTCACTTTGATATACCAAATGATTAGCCGTATATAAAGTCCCAATTATATTGATGTCCAAGAATGAGGGTGTGGTAAGAATGTATAGAGAAACATTGATTGTACCCTTTTGCAATACGCAAGTGCATAGATAAATCACTGTATGGAATCCTTGTCATATCCATGCTCAACAATTAAGTGTTTTGATAAGGCAGCAAACAGAGTTCCGATCATAACTGTGTTAAATAACACCTTGTGTTTTTTTAAAATAAAGTGTCGATAACCTTTAAGTCTCTCTAAAGAAGGCCTGTATTAAATAAACCAGGTTTCTTAATCCTCCTTCATTGAATAAATAGGCATTAATTTGTGATAACAGGGTCTGCTGAGTACCCATCAATCTGTAATACGTATATGAGGTGCTTTAGTGGCTACATCTGTAGTGGGTCTGATACATGATGAATCCCTTCATTGGCTCCTATTATCGTATCATGTTACTCATTCTAGTAAAGTGTGAGATGCCAAACATTTTGTGGTTATTCATTCTTTGTTCTTGTGATTTCTGGTTTATGTATCCTCTATATATTTATATTCTTTTTTTCTTCTTATATCCAGTGCACGTAGTGGAGCGAGGTACCCAGAATGTCATTACCCTTCTATCAGAAGAAACATGAGCACTATGACCGCGCTTATCGCGATACGGAGCTGAAGTCTACTATGAGCCACTACCAACAAGAAGAGAAACGCAGTTCTTCAGCACACAGCTGTCACGAGTAGGAAAGAGTTAACTTTTTTTCTCTGAGATTTGTTTCAATACAATGTCTGGCTTTCTAACATCTCTTGGTCAACAGACATAAAACATATAAGTATCTTAGCAGCTGAAAGTGAATAGTGTTTCTGAGGTGGTACTTGAGTGGCTTAACCTCCTTTAAACAACAGTAAGTGTTTATAACCCATACACATGTGGAAGCTCAGAGTACAAGTCCAAAAGGTATCAGTGGCCACCATATTTCTCACTATTAAGTTGGCAGTTTGCATGCACAGTCCTCTGGTTGTCGACTACTTGTTCTTGTCAAGTATGTACCAAGTTACTATTTCATGAAAGTGTTGTACAAAAAGCAGGTGAGGATGCTCTGAAGGTTGGGGGCAGACACAATAACCAGACACAAGAAGACAGTGAACACCACCTGTTACCATGACCAGATTTACGCTCTGGCCAACTTTACAGTCTTAATTAACACTTTACACTCACAACATAATATCCAGCCTTAGGGGCCAATCTATACCCTGAGGCATCAGAATACCAGTGATCCCAAATGTTTTTTGAAGTAACTAGTGGACCTTTTTTGGTCCAAGCCTACCAGACAGCACAGCTGTCTGTTTTCAAAAGTACTTCTTGTGGGCATTCTGAAAGCTTCCTTGGGAATGCATTCCGTCCACTGCTTGCCATTGGCTTTGGGGTTTCTAAGTCACATTTTCTTGTTATTTGCTAGTTTTATTTTTTTAGGCTGCCCAGCATGTTTTCCTTCCTCACATGGAGCAAAGCTTATTTAACATCACTCCTTGTATTCTTCTACAAGTCCTCACTTCGTGTAAACAGGCCTTTTAATTGTGTTCTTATCTTGTCACATTTGCTTCACCGTTCAAAGACAGAAGCCAGATGTCAAGCTCTGTTTTCCAAGGGTGCTTGGCATTAAATTTTCTTTCTCTTACTTCAAAGTGAGAGGATTTATATGACAACCGTCCCAGTTACTGGGAAAGAAAAGGTTTTTTTCTAGGACATAACAAAATATAAATGCCTGTAAATGAACTGTGCAAACATGTCAGAACATATCTTAATTAGGAAAGCACAAAAGAAGCCCTTTTTTAAATTCAGAATGGTGGTAGAAACTAGGCGATGCAATTTCCACTCATTATCATTTGAATGCTGTATAGTTTTATCAGTAAAACTGTATGTTCAAATATAATGGTAATTTCAATTGAAAATGTGTTGTCTGTAATAGCAGTGCTCTACCACACCATGCATGCTGCACAATTACACCACTCCACTCTACAACACTCCATTCCCCTCCACTCTATAAACCACTCCCCTTCACTCTACTGTGCAACACTCCACTCTACTCTATGCCACTTCACTCTAGGCCACTCTATTCCACTCTATGCCACTCCACTCAATGCCACTCCACTCTACGATACTCTGCTCCACTTTACTGCACTCCATGCCTCTTTGCTCCACTATACACTATGCTGCTCCACTCTACACCACTCTACTGTATGCCACAGAACTCCACTCTGCTCCCCTCAACTCTACATCCCTCCACTCTATGAAACTCTATTTTACTCCACTCTACAATACTCTATGCCACTCCATTCTGATACGTTTCTCCTCTGTATGCTACTCTACTACACTGCACTCCACAACACCTACTCCTGTCTAGGTCTCTGTACGCCTCTCCACTCTACTTTCCTTCACTCTGGGCAACTGTACTACACTCTGTGCCATTCCACTCGAAGCCACTTCTCTTCACTCCTCTGTATAGATCTACTCCACTCTATACCACGACGCTCTACAATTCTAATCCACTATTCATGACACACTACTCTACACCACTCTATGACACTCTACAACTCTTTACTCCACTCTACACCCCTCCAGTCTACACCCTCCACTTTACTCCCCTCCACTCTACACCCCTTCATGACACTCCAGGCCATGACACTCAAATGACACTCCTCGCCACTCTACAGCACTCTTTACTTCTCTACTCCCTCTACTCCACTCTTTGCCACTGTACTCCACTCTTTGTCACTCTACTCCACGACACCCCACTCTTCGCCACTATCTTTTAGCCAAGCTGAACAGCAGCTATGCTGGTGTACAACATGACTAAAACACTCTGGCAAAGCCTACAGCTCTTTAATAGGCAAAAAGTATTAGCTTTGCCAATGTTGATTTTCCAAGGTTCAGTGATACCTCATCCTGGATGTTAACTACTTAGGTCTCTAAAGCTCATAGAGAAAAATCTCCTTTAAGAAGACAGTTTAAGCCTTAGAACTTTCAGGAGGTGTGCATTCACTGATGGGGTGTTTGTTGGAGGGGAACTGTAGGTCTCATTGGAAATAAAATAACTTGTTGACTGGCCTCTGAGACAAAACGTGGGGCCAGCCCCAAATCTAATCACTCTGTGGCATTGTGTGTAGTATGAAGAATGACAATGATAATGTTTGAAAAACAACAAGTGAGTACATCATAAAAAATTAGACTTGAATTAATGTTGTGACAATGTACCCATTCTTACAAGGCATACTGCAAGATGCTGGTTGTCTACACTGCTGTTATGTAGGGCTGAAGACACATGTTACAGTCCTAGGAAATACACACGTTTTACTTTCGACTTTATGCCATCCAGGTCACATTTAGGTCTGAAAAAGGTGTCCAAACTATTAACGATTGAAGGGTCAAGGATCCCATTCCGCCGATGATGAGTGCCATAAGCATTTGACTGTATTTTTACTGGAAGGTTCCAAAAAGAAGCACAAAATGAACATTAACAACAATAAAGGCACTTCCTAGGGGATCCTAAAGGCAGGTACTGTCTGTGTCAACTGAACCTGATCTATCCCTGCATACTGTAAATAAATTCATGAACCATTGAGTCCTGTTCTCACTATTGCTGACTGTGGCCATCATGTCCAACAAGACAAGCTGGTCCACAGTGGCACAGACTAAAGACAGGTTTTGGAAGACTACATTTCTTTTATCAATCATCGATGGCAGTGCCTTCTGGGTTGTCTCTGAGAAAAAACTTAACTAGTAGCCTTCCAGTGCATTGTGTTGTACCATAAAAACCTGTAGCTGGAGACATTTCCAGTACCTCAACTTGAAAGGTCAATTGGTGAGGGGTGTGAAACTGAGCAGAACAGTTTAGTGCTGATTCACAGGTCTTGATCAATTGGGTCTGAAGACAATGGGCCTGATTCAGACCTTGGCGGACGGCGGAGGCCGTCCGCCAAGGTCCCGCCGACAAATGACCGCACCGCGGTCAAAAGACCGCGGCGGCCATTCAAACATTTCCGCTGGGCCGGCGGGCGCTCTCCAAAAGAGCGCCCGCCGGCCCATCAGAAATGCCCCTGCAACGTGGACGCCGGCTCAGAATTGAGCCGGCGTAGTTGCAGGGGTGCGACGGGTGCAGTTGCACCCGTCGCGTATTTCAGTGTCTGCAAAGCAGACACTGAAATACTTTGTGGGGCCCTCTTACGGGGCCCCCTGCAGTGCCCATGCCATTGGCATGGGCACTGCAGGGGCCCCCAGGGGCCCCGCGGCACCCCCTACCGCCATCCTGTTCATGGCGGGTTTCCCGCCATGAACAGGATGGCGGTAGGGGGTGTCTGAATCCCCATGGCGGCGGAGCGCGCTCCGCCGCCATGGAGGATTCAATCGGGCAGCGGTAAACCGGCGGGAGACCGCCGGTTTACCCTTTCTGACCGCGGCTGAACCGCCGCGGTCAGAATGCCCTTGGGAGCACCGCCAGCCTGTTGGCGGTGCTCCCGTGGTCGGTGACCCTGGCGGTCACCGGCCGCCAGGGTCAGAATGACCCCCTATGTGCCCAATTTCCCTGAACATAGCTCCATGCGTGCATGAGCAAGCACAAAGAGAAGAAGTAAATTATGGAGGGGAAGGGAAATGGGAGTTAGAAAGAGAAGACAGCTTGGAATGACTCAGTCTCGTCAACCACATGTCTTTTGTAGTTCTGTAGATTCACAATAGCATTTTCAAAGGTGAATGCCAAACGAATGCTGATGGTAAATAGACAAAGTTAAGTTTTACTATGTTGAAATACCCTGATAAAGAGAATCATTGTTGAATATGCTTTCCAACTTTGTAATGTCAGGCCATGAGAACTTCAGTTACAAATAAAGTAAGCTGATAAAAGAAATGGTGGAATCCTGGGTTGAGAGTAAACCTGGAATTCAGGGAGCTAGAGAGAGAGCATGCACAGCAACCAATATGTAATCCAGAAGCAAAACAGAGTTCAGGCAACCATTCAGCTAACAGTACCAAATTGCAATCCAAAGAACAGTCCAGATTAAGGCAAGAAGGTTAGGGAACAGAGGGAACTGAGAAGGGAACAAAGGCACAAACGATGAGGGAACCATCAACTGTGAACCAACTGAGTGAGTACAGAAAAGTTGACAGGCACCTTCCCTGTCAAGGGAACTAGGCTGTGTATAAAGCCCTGCTACCACTCATAATCTGGTAGTCCCTCCCTTTAATTACACCAGTGGTGATCCTGATGTCACGGCCATTATAGACTAGTCCTCCACAACCTTCCTGGGTTTTGTAACCATATTCTATGGCAATCAGTCCCAGAAGGAAATCCCCAAGTCTGTGTAACTCCCTTATTCCAGGCAGGTGCAGATCGTGTTTCTTCAGGAGGTGAGCCACCAATCCTTCTTTAAGGTAGGAGGTGTCAGAGCCTCTAGCACTCCTCAGAGGCAGAAATTGCAGAATGGTTTAAAAATGTTTAAATAGTGGTTCTCTTTCTTGTACCATGTGAGAAAATGTAATTTGGGCCAGGCACTATGTATTTCACTCTGCGTCCAATGCTTGGCAGATTGGAAATCAAGACCTTTAGGAGGAATATCAAGAAAGACCTCACTCTCGCAGAGGGTCAGACCTCTGCCACATGACTACATGGGAACCAACAGCAACATGGCTCCTTCCATGGGTAGGGAAACAATCAACAGCTAGGGGCCGGGAAGAAACAAGGAAAGAATAAATATTTGAAGCACCGTAGTATCCAAATCTGTTCCCCTTTCTTATTTGGCCCCAAAAGGTGAGGATAACTACCTGAGAGGTGCACTGCTGTTGTAAATACTCTTTCCTACGTGGCAAATTCCAACAGGTGATTGAGGTAGAAAAAATGCACAGCATAGACTGACAGACCAGAATAGGAGCTAAGTACTCCTGAGTTAGATGGTTACACAGTGGCCTCAACTTCAGGATCAATAGAATGTAATGTCAGAGGGGCTGGAAACAGGCAAGAAGGAAGTGGAACTGTCTACGTCATTCAAAATAAATAGCTAAAACAGAAGTAAAAATCTTGACATACACCTAGTCTGGAAAGATTTGTCATAATTCAGCAGATGGTGCAATGAGGATGACTCCTTTCTGAGCTGTCCTTCTATGTTGGCATTGTCTTTGTCAGCCCACCCTACCCAATGATGTCTTCTTCAAGATGCATGTGACCATTTCCATCCATGTCAGAGTTAAAGGTGCTTGCAGAAGGCATCTGCCTCTCAATTAAAGGTCCAAAATCCACAGAATACTAGGTCTATCCCAGGCTTTGACCCTTCCCATGTTGATAAATTGGGAACTGTATTGCATCTATTATGCATTGTGTTCAGAAGAAGCACACTATGCTATTAATCACTAGAACATGTGGATATTGTTTGTAACCCAGTTGCATCAATTGAGTAACTCCATTGTTGGTAGGCAGTGTTAAAAAATGTCTTATACAATCGAGGACTGTATGCCTAAAAATGTGTAAGTCATTCAGTTTGTTGAGTCCAAATATTTCCATGTGTAACACACGAGAGCAGGTGACTTACATAAAAAAATCTGATGTGTACAGAGGAATCATCCCACCTTTTGTTTTTCAAGCCTGACGAGAAAATAAAAAGCAGTGTAGCCAATTGGGTTGTAGGTATCCAAATGTGAATACAAGGAGTGGAGGAAAGAACTCAAAACAATGTTCACGGGAAAATGGATTCTTCTGAGACTCCAAGCTTGAAGGCTTTGTTGTTAAACGCTCTACTGTTTATGGCCATTTTAGACATACTAGGTCTGAATTTGGAACATTGTAAATGGCTCAACTGAATCACTGGGCAGCAGGAAACATCCACCCCTCATCTCAACTCACTGCCTATAGCAGGAAGAGGACAGCAGGGAACGGAGACCCTGCTGAGAGAGGAGCTAGGTGTTTGTGACTAGATAGGGCCCCAAGGAAGTTGACATTAGAAGTGCTGTTTTCGAAGACTTTTGAAAGCACTTCAAACAAGAGGAAACCATGCTTTACAATAGTGAAAGAGTCAAAGTATTATTATTGACATAGACATGAAAAAAATACATTTGCCTCCATAAGTTAAGTAGCTCTTCTTAAACCTGTGCACGATTTGGAAGAATGCTGCACTCACTACCAACAAGACACTCTGTAGGAGATATAATTCAGGGGCTGTCTCAAATTGGTCTCATGTAAATGGGCAGTGCATAGTCATTCAAGAGTTTCTGGAAGGAGATATTTGGGTCCTTGGAAAGGGTCTGGCAAATCAGGTTGGTTGCCAGTACATGGTGGATAGTTCTGTGTTATGATCCTGCTGCTCGGTTAGCACCCAAATAAAAAAAAATATTATGTTGCAACAGCAGTGGCCAGATCCTTACTGCTTCAAAGGTGATGAACATCGTTGATTTCCACAATAGGGGAGTGGGTAGCAAAAATGAAGCAATTAAGAAATAAGGAGTGGTTGTATGCTTTTCGCTGCCAGGGGAGCAGAACATTTGATAAATTGTGGGAGCAATTTATGGCCTAAATCTTGTGGTGGGCCAAAGAGGTTTGTCATCTTTTGTATATCTTTTTGCTTTAATCTGCCCTTTATATTAATGAAATATGTGGTCTTAAGATTGAATTTTTGATGGATTTATACTATGATGAAATGTGATCAGTTTTTGTATTTAAGTGCTGATGTATTAGTACAATGATTTGATGCTTTGGGTGCTCTGCTGGATCTCAATAAAGAATTTAAAAAAAAGATACTCTATAGGACAAGAGCCCTTAACTTCGATGACTGCAGTTCAGCGACAAGCACAAAGGCCTCCAACCTGAGAGGCCTGTTAATTCTGATGGGCTTGGTAACCCATCAAACTTTTGTGTGTAGTTGGAACAGCTGCTCGATGGTATTCCACTCATAGATGTCAAGCAGACAATGTCTCTTGGTGAAGTACAGGGGAAAATATACAGAAATCGGCATGGTAAGTTTAATTTGTTCATGGGGTTCCACAAAAACTCATACTCCTTATTATATCCCTCCTCCAAAATTATTAGGACACCCAGTAACGGGACACCGAGTAACGGTAAATCTGGGGGACTTTTACAGGCCACTCATAATGAGGGCCAAATACATGGTCTTTATCCTCAAACAAATACCAGCATTGTGAAATTCACTATAAAAAGTAGTAGAACTCTACAGTGGTAAATTGAAAAGTAATGAGTCCCAGTTCCCATTGGTTATCTCTGACTTTGACCTTTAATAGGATTGCAGTCCTCTGCAGTGGTACTGGTTTCATGCAACTAACCTCGCAACTTTAACTCCACAAAAATGATCCAATTCCAACACAAAATGGTGATTAGGAGTCTGTGTGTCAGCGCACCAAACACTCACCTTGAAAGACATTCTGCCTCTGCTTTTTTAGTTTCTTCTAGGTCAGCCATGCACCCTTAAGGGCTATTTGTTTCAAGATTGTTGTACAGTTAGTTGAAAAACATGCTGCAATGATTTGCATGTAGTCTGAAGACCACAGATTCAAGTCATGACAGTGGGATTGAGCCTTTCTCCAAGGCCGTCAGTAAGTGAGATGTTTCATACAATGGTGATAGTACTGGAGTATCCGCACACTCCAAAGTAGCCTAAATTCTAGTCACCAAAGCAATGGTGGAATACAAACTTGCATGTATCAGGTACCAATCTGGTGAGCACATTGTGCCACAAAGTGATTAAATCTGACTTGGAAAACCAGAACGGGTAAATTATATCCAATCACTAGAACACACTGTAAAAGTCACTCATAACAGTCTAATAAATGATTGATCCAAGGTAAGCAGACGTACTAATTTCTTCCAAATAGTCGTCACAGTGAAGACTACAGCAATACAGCAGCCGACACGTGTTTCGTCCTCCGGACTATATCAGGGCTGTAAAAAACACATGTATATAGACAGTTGATATCAAGTACAGCAGCCATGTTAGTCAACCGATGATGTGTAACAACAGCCAGCAAAGTTTCCAAATTGATTGCCCAAGGTGCATGACCAGAAGGCATGCCTTTATCCAGTCAGCAGAAAAATCCACTCCTGACAGTGACAAAGAACCAATGAACAAATGAACAAAAAAAGGTTGCTAATGTGGTGCTAGGCCTTAAATTTGGGCCAAGGTGTCTTTCTTTCAGTTATGCTAATAACTCACTGCAAATTTATCACCCTAAGTCTAACATTATGTTAGGATCACTGTTATACATTTACATATGAGCATCATTATGGGCCACTACCTGTAGCTATGAATATACCACACTGTGGTTTTAAGGTGTGTCCTTATATTGATCATTTGGGTTTATCTCAACATCAATTGTCTATATACATGTATTACTTGCAGCCTTGATATAGTCCGGAGGATGAAACACGTGTCAGCTGCTGTATTGCTGTAGACTTCACTGTTATGACTATTTGGAATAAATCAGCACGTCTACTTACCTTGGATCAGTCATTTATTGGATGGTATGTGTGACTTTTACAGTGTGCTCTGGTGATTGGAAATAATAGTAAGTGAGATGTCCCCAGTTTCACTGACCACAAGTTCCAGCTCTAAATCCAGGAGGGAGATTTACCTTCCTGGAGATAGAATGCACACTCTCTGAACTCAGAGACACTGTCCCCTTCTTTTTCAGGTTATCAGGTACACTTACATTTTTTTGCCATTTCTTTGTTTGTCTATCGAACATTTGTGTCACAAACATGTTATGTTATGTTATAGTATGCAGATTTATAGAGTGTACCATCACCCAGGGCATATCCTGGTGCGAGCAGGTGTGGGTGTAGGGCCTAATGGGACTACTAAAATTCAGAAGGTGAGGAGGAGGCTGTTATGTGTAGTGGCAGGTCCTTCCACAGTTTAGGATCAATGAATCAATGTAGGAGAATGCGCGAATGCAAGATCTTGTGTCCCATATGTGTGGGATGTGTGCAAGTAGGAGTCTGGATGAGCAGAAGTGTCTTGAAGGTTTGTGAAAGCAGATGTGATTGTTGAGGTATGCTGGGCCAGTGTTATGTAGTGTCTTGAAAGTATGGGTGAGGAGTTTGAATTGTGCTTGTTTATGTTTTGGGAGCCAGTGGAGCTCATTAAGATGTGGTGTGATGTTAGTGTGGTGTGGGAGATTGAGAGTCATTCTGGTCACTGAGTTCAGAATAGTCTGCAACCTTCTGGTGATTTTTTTGTTGATCACGGCATCCCAGCATACAGGATGTTTCAATAGTCCAGATTGCTTACAATAGCACCCCTTAGTGCATGTACATCATGATGGCGGCGGTTTCTTCTGGGGTGATGACAGACCATGGGGGTTATTCTAACTTTGGAGGAGGTGTTAGTCCGTCCCAAAAGTGACGGAAAAGTGACGGATTTACCACCAGCCGTATTACGAGTCCATTATATCCTATGGAACTCGTAATACGGCTGGTGGTATATCCGTCACTTTACCGTCACTTTTGGGACGGATTTACAGTCCTCCAAAGTTAGAATAACCCCCCATGTGTGTTTAGCATTGGTTCTTTGGATAAGATTGGGAGGCTTTGGCGAGGTCTGTTGGGCTGAGTTGTGGGTTGAAGTTGCGATAAATTAAGTTGATTTTGTTGGTGAAGATTTACGAGAGAGTGTTGCAAACCTCTTGTCAGGCGGTGATCAAGTTATCATCTTATAAAAAAGCAACCCTGTTTTGTCAGGCTGACTGTAAGCCTCCTTTTTACTTTGTATTAATGGCATTCAGCTAGTGGTCATAATTATTATTTGTTTGTGTACGCTGCGTAAATCTGTGATCTTCCCTCATCTTCATTGGTGTGGCAATATGCTTTTGTTTTGCTGAATCCTGCCAATGTTTGTGGCCATTAACAGTACATGGTGTGTGAAGCCATGAACCTTGGTTAATTACTTTGTTGTATTTTGCATCCTTGCTATTTTGTTATATCCAATACTTTCAAATGTAGTTATATATTTAGGAATTATTTTTAAATTGCTGTGCATCCATCATAAGTCCTTGGCTGTCAGAGCAGAAACACTGACCAGTTACTCAGAAACAGAAAAACAGGAACAGATAAACGCGAACAAGCAAAGAAGGCAGTGAGTTCTTTCACGCTGAGTTTGGAATTAATGCAGAGCTGCCAACTGAGCGTATGAACGTGTGGTAGCTAGTAAAGGTCAGGTATTCTGCTGCAAGTGATGCTACAGGCACAAGAAGAGCTTGTGCACGTGCACCTTGTGCTTCTAAGCTCATTGTCATTTCAAGAGGACCACACAGCGTGGAAGAGTAGTAGTAAAACAAACCGTTGTTTGCCCCACTTCAGTAATAGGAGGAACTAAAGGAAGAAAGCATAGCATTTGAAAATGAAACCCTGGCAATAGTGACACAATCCAAATTTATAAAAATAGTGCAATGGATGGAATACCAATCATCCCCAGTCTGGTTCACCATACTGACTGAAATGGCCATCCATCCCCTTGTTATTGCAGTAGATTTCCTTTGTGAGACATGCATGCCCAGATGTGAGTCCTTTGCTCACTGTGCCATAGGACTCAAGCTACACCCTATGAACGAGCCCCTAGTACACCAAAATCAGCCTGGGACAGAGCATTTCCATGAGGAACAGAGTCAGTACGGATTTGCTTAAGGTTGGGCCTTTGTCTAGAGTGTCAAGTAAGGTGAAAAACAATGACCTGGAATGCAGCCCTAAGCAGAGGCTGAGATTAATTCAAGCATTCAAGTCCATCATTTTGTTGGAGTCATACATTTTTATGAACCCCAAAAATCCCAATATTTAATAAAGAACACAACAGAAACAAGGATAAAGGTGAATGTATGTTGTATTTTGTGTACGGATTCTAAAACATTACCAAATCACTCATGTTTTTACTCACATTAACACTATCAATATCACTCTTAACAAAAACAAAAAGTTTCCACAGATGGGGGCATGGTCAACTGTGAAGGAAGATGGCTACTCAGCTGGAGCCGAGTCTACCTGCATAGTGAGCAACATCAAGTGTGACTCGGGCAGAGGGGCTGACAAGAGTACACCACTGTGGCCACAGCCCCTAACTCACTGGGGTGCAGCATCCCAACTGAGTCAGAGAAATGAGACAGGCCTCGATCCATCTCCAAAGATGGCAGCTGCGGACTACCGAAAAGAGTTGTAACCGGGTGGTGACCAACATGCTTAAAAAGAACCTCCACCCCACTCCTAAAGCTGCCCGACAACCCCCCTGGGGGCCCCTGCTTGGGCCAGGAGTGCGAGGTGGGCTGTGGCCGATCACTGATGGAGGTAAACACGGACTACTGGGTGTGGCCTCAGCAGAGAAGAGACTTGCACGACCGTCAGGAGCCCCAGCTCTGACCCTGAGACAAGGCTAGTGTGGTCCCTTTGGAGAGCCAGACACCTGGTAGAAGTGGGTCTGCAATTTTGTCCCCAAAGCAAGGGTTGCTGTGTGAGGTCGGCACACGCCCATGGGGAAGGTGGGAATGGCCGCAGACAGCTGAATGTGGCCATGGCTGAATGGCAGAACAGAAGCCTGTATGCCTTACAAGAGGCCCAGATTCAGCCCGGAAAAAAAACAAGTGCTGCTTCTACTGGAGAGCCTGACATCTGCTGGAGGTGAGCCTGCAAACCTCCGACTTGAATAGGGAGGCAGAGGCAGACCCCTGAGCTCATCAGTTCACCTGCGATCAAAAGCGGCAGAGTGCCCACTGGAAAGGAGA
Organism: Pleurodeles waltl; assembly: GCF_031143425.1. Lineage (NCBI taxonomy): Eukaryota > Metazoa > Chordata > Amphibia > Caudata > Salamandridae > Pleurodeles > Pleurodeles waltl. The sequence goes on from NC_090439.1 coordinate 470,747,583, forward strand.
CATCAGTGATGCTAACTATCAGTGGGTACCTGGCGAGGCAGGCGGCCTGGGCCCCCTGCTTTGACTGCTGCACTACCTTAGCTAGAGGATCTTTGAGAGACTGGACCTTGTGGCTTGAGAAGGGGAATCAAGGGTGATCAGTGGTGCCATGGGCCCTTCTTCATTAGATACAGTTCAAATTGTGGGGCCCCCCCACACACACAGCTGCTGGCATGCTTTGCTCTTAGGGAACAACATGGGGCGAACGAGATGGATAAAGGACATAGGGACCCCCATGGACTTGCATCTACGCTGCACCGGTGCCCCACCCCACAATCCCAGATGGATGCCACCACAGCCCTTACCGACATGTGGCTGACAAGCTGGACACAATCCTGGGGGACGTCCATGGAACTGTAGGAAACCTCGAAGCCAAAATCAACAAAGTGCGGGGAGACCAGGGCATACTGAGAGATGACCACCACAAGCTGGTGAAAAAGGTCAAATGGCATGAGGAGGTGGTGAGTGAGGTGTGCCCCGCTGCAGCAATGATGCAGACACTGATGACACACCTGATAAACCAAGTAAAGAAAGTGGACAAGAGAGCCGACAATGCCAAAGGCAGCAGCAATCGCAATAACATCAGGCTAATGGGCCTTCCGGAAAGGTGAAGGGAAGGAACATGGATGATTATTTGGAATGCTGGTTATGGACTGAAGTGGCCCTTAGGGAACCACACAGTTCTTCTCACTGGAATGGGCACATAGGGTGCCAGTGCACCGCCCACTGCCGGGTGCGCTGCCTCAGCTGGTATTATCATGATTCCTCCATTACAAGGAGAGAGACCTGATAATACGGAAAGCGGGCTGCAAACAGGATTTCCAAGTGGAAAACAGCAACATTCACATCAACCCTGATTATGCCACTGCAGTGCAAAGATAATGATTTTCATTCTTGGAGGTTAAGAAGGAACTCAGAGAAGTGAGTATCCTATATATGCTGCTCTTCCCAGCATGACTAAAAATAATGGTAGATGAGCGCACCCACTTCTTTGACGTACCAGCAGGTGCATTGGCATGGCTAAAACACTACAAATCCACTACGGATACCGGACAGCGACCATCCCCTGCTGCAACGTAAATGTCAAAGCCAACGTAACAAATCGTCAAACAGACGCCCTTTGAGAAAACAGGCAGCAGTGTCTCTCCGAATTCTCACCCGCCAGTGACTGTCAGGAAGGCTTGCAGCCGGAAAGCATAGAACTGGACTCTTTGAGGAGAGGAACACTCCAGACCCAAGCTGAGTTCCGGGTCAGCTGACAACCTCTGATACGATATACAGGGAGATGGGGTGGACGAAGTGATGCTAATGCCCCTTGGGACACTAGTGGACACCTCTGCATGGAGCTCCCCGCCAGACCAGAAAGAACCACTGCCTTGCTGAAACAGATGACTGCATCGATGCAACTTCAGGTCAAATGGTCCTGCAGGTACAAAGAACATTTACCTCCCGTCTATTCCATCTCTACAACACTGGGGAGTGTGACCTATGCAACTTTTAAACTGTTGACTGTTAAGCGGTGGTAGACACACATTATACCGCCCTAGTGAGCGGGAGTTGGGGACTGTAATTATTTGAGTCTTACCCAGCCAATGATGACCCCCTTCATTTGTGCATAATCTGATCACACCCACTCACCTTGCTACCCAATACCAAAAAACAGTCTTAACGGGTAAAACACTATTTTGACGTGGAACATAAGGGTTGGGCTTATTAGAAAACAACACCAAGTGCAAGCATACGTTATCTCAGAAGTAGGGGGTAGATGTCGCCCTAATTCGAGAAACACACCTGGACAAATCAGGAATCCTGCGACTACAGAGGTGGTAGAGGGGTCAAGTATATGTAACAAGAAACTTTGCGTGTGCTTTAATGAACACTGATATGGGTTAAGCCAGCTGAAGGTTGATATATGATAATCTGGAGATTGCTGGACTGCGTGTATGCACCAAACATTGTTCAGACCCAATCCCTGGATGCACTCTCTGCAGTGCTCACACAGGAAGTGAATTCCCCCAAGTTATTGGGAGGGGATTACAGCTTCATCTTAGACACAAACCTTGATAAATCTTTGACTCCGCTTCATGATGCATCCACTACCAAAGGAGCACATGACTTTTCCCACTGGACGGCACAGTGGGAATTGCAGGATTCATGGTGGGAGTCCACTACCCAGAGCCCAGAGAGTACTCACTTTACTTCCCCACGTGAGACTGGATAGATTCCTTTGCTCTCCCACCAAAGGGTAAACAACTGTTACCATTGAATACCTGCCCCATAACATTTCGGTTGCAGTTGCAGTGGGGACAATGTTGGACGCCTGTACTGACTTGGAAGCCCCCCCCCACATCCTACAGGACCCCATGACAAATGACATGTTAGTGGATGGCATACGAGACTACATCTACCACAACCAACAGTCCACAGCCCATTTATACACACAGAGGTAGGCCTTTAAAGTAATCATGAGAGAGTGATACATGCAAAACTGGGTTGGTGTGTGATACACACTAGAGCAAGAACCCCTTACACTAGAGGGAGAGATGCAACACCTGAAGAGAGATGCCATGTCTCACTCTAAGGCGAAAACACAGTTTGAATGCAGGCATGAACACCACAAACTCCAAGATGAACTGCAAATGCATATGAGTAGAGACTACCTACAAACTGTGCACTTTGAGGTGGGGGCACGGCGGAGAATTACGAGCCTGGCTGATCTGATCAGAGACCAGGAGTAGCCCTGTAACCCAGCTTAGAACTGCTGAGGGTGGGCTGGTACACACACAAATGGAAATGCCACAAACTCTACCGGCCATGCACAGGTGCTATGGCAATGGAGATGATAGTAGCACACTGGGAGACTCATTATGGAGATGGAAATTAGGGGGAGCTGGAAGGATTTGGCCAGGGGATTTGACCAAACCTCTACAACTGTCCGACGGTGAAAAGGCCATCGGAGAAATCCCAATCAGGATGGTCAGACATGTAGTCATGTTTTTTCTGTCCGTCACCGCCAGGGAAAAACCCTGGTGTTGAGGTATAGTAAATACCAAATATTGCTTCCCCCACTATGAGACATGACTCCTATGGTGAGAGAAGAATTACTTTTTTTATTCTCAAAAAGGAAATTCATTTGGGGAGTTTGTTTTTTAATCTAAAAAAAGAATATTGTGTGATGCAGGGTTGCATCATGCTGACGTAGCCCTGCACCAAACTGTTGATTGCATTGCAAGGAATTGCAGCGATGGCGGTTCCTGCCAATGTTTATAAATCACAACCAACTCGGTGGTCATTTATAAATTTGGCGGTCAGGTCCTTCACCTGTGCGATGGAGGTATTTACTCTTTCGCCGTCACAGAAAAAACACCCAACATAGATGAGGCCCGTAAACCCTTAAAAGCAGTGCATCCTCTGCCACAGCTGGTCCGCCCTTCTCAGAGCCTAGGCACTAGCACATGGATTTCGCACGTTACAATATGAAGGGCAGATTCAAAGACCTGTGAGTGACACATGTGACTCAATTTGGCACCTTTCTCAATGAGCTCATTCATTCTAGCTTCTCTTCATGGAATACTCCCATTAAAAACAATAATCTTTGTGTAATGTATGTTTCCTCCAATGTGTTCTTAATAGCTGTATTTGTTGTTGAGAGGCTTGCTGTCATATATAAAGTGACTTATTTTTAAGGTCTCTTGAATCTTAGGTATTTATGTAGGTATGTCAGTGGAGCGCACATCTTGCTAGAAATCAATGGCATGTTATACGAACTAGGTCAATGTAAAGTGTGAAAATAGGGAGGGGAGTCGATGCAAAAGAATGTGTTACAACGAAGGTGGGTGTAGGATTTCAGACGGTTACAAGTTGAGTATAAGTAAGTGGTGGGAGCATGGTGGTTGTGAATAGGCCTGAAGATGGGAGTGGCTAGCAACAGTGGGAGGAAGTGTGTTGGAAGGTACATTCATAGATATGTTCTGTAATGAGGGAATCCTACCAGTAAGTAAACACCGGAAACTAATCAAACAGTACAAACAGGGTTATTTGTAATATGGCGAAACATGAGCCACTGTAAATTGGTGGTTCATCCACCAAGCCAAACTCTAATTTTCCTCATCCCTTTTAGCATTGAAGGAACCACAAGCTTTCCACGGGCAGAGCCTCAGAGGGCTCCACCCGCAGGAAGCCTGTAGTTCCCCCCCAACTTATTGCATCTATGCAGCCATGTCTTAGTGATGGTCACCCACCCTAAGAAGGGTGGGTGACTGTCACAAGATTTCACTGCCACGGGCCACCATGCAAGACATGACAATACTGGGCAGGGAAATCCTTTAATGATCCCAGTGCACAGACAGAAAGATTTCTTTGTGCCAGGGCTCTTGTTTTTTGTTTTTCAAAAGAATGCTTTTGTAAAACAAAACAACTTTGCTAAATTGACTAAAACAACATGGTACCCCTATTTATTGTTACCCAATTTAATAGCATGGTCTGATCTGCTTTATGAAGGAAAACCTTTGCAATATCACAACACCTACTGTTACCAATTTTAATAGTACATCTCATCTGCTTTAGTGTGTTCACTTCTGGAGACCAGAGGTGTGAGGTATCCAGCATGTCATTACCCTTCTACCAGAAGAAAAAGGAGCACTATGATCGTGCTTATCGCAATACGGAGCTGAAGTCTACTATGAGCCACTACCAAAAAGAAGAGAAACGCAGTTCTTCAGCTCACAGCAGTCACGGGTAGGAAATAGTTCACTTTTTTCACTGTGATTTGTTTAGATACAATGCTTGGCTTTCTAACATCCCTCGGTCAACAGTGATATAATCCATTTAAGTATGTTAACAGCTCAAATATATTTGTTTTATGCACTGGAAGTGAATAATGTTGTTGAGGTGGTACTTTAGTGGCTTAACATCCTTTAAACAACAGTATTTGTTTATAACCCATACACATGAGGAAGCTAGAAGTATGAGCCCAAAAAGAGTCAGTGGACACCTTTTTTCTGATTAATAAGTTTGCAGTTTCCATCCACAGTCCATTGGTTGTTGCCTGCAAGTTATTGTTGGGCATTTATCAAGTTACTATTTCATGTAAGTGTTGCACCAAAGCAGATGAGGATGTTCTGAAGGTTGGGGCCAGGCTGTGTTATTTTACAGCCACAATAACCAGACACAAGACAGCATTCCGAACTACCTGTTACCAAGACCAGATTTACCCACTGGCTAACTGTACACTCTTAAATGATTGTCTACACCCACTACATGATATCTAGTCTTAGATGCCAACCTATACCAGGAGTCATCAGAATGCCAGTGATTTCAAATGTTTCCTAAAGTGACAGGTGGACCTATCTTTCAAAGTTTCTGTGGTATCTCATTTTCAATGTTAGCTACTTGGATCCCTAAAGATCATAGAGAAATGTCTCCTTTTAGAAGATAGTTTAAGCCTTAGATTTTCAGGAGGTGTGCATCCACTGACGAGGTGGTAAAGGATGACTGTAGGTTTCATAGGAAATAAAATAACTTGCCTTTGAGACACGTTGTTGTACCAGCCTCAAATATAACAAATCTTTCAGGCAGTCTGAAGAATGACAATGAGAAGTTTTGAAAAGCAAAAAGAGAGTGCATCATAAGAATTTAGCCTAAAATTAATGCGTGAAATTGTGAGGAAATGTGATGTATTATATGACTTGGTTGTGCAACCTCACTGTGGAGTACACTCACAAAACCAGCTTGGATCCACTCAGACTCATATGCTAAACTTAGCACAACCATGAGTAGATGTGGCTTTGAGCAGTCAGGCTTAAACAAAGGATCAAATTTAAACCATTTCGAAGTTTCAAATCATTGGAATAAGAAAGTCATGCAATCCAAGAGAAATCTGATACCAATTTATAAAAATCTATCTTATTTTTATAAATGTATAGACACCAAAACAAACAAAATGCTTTTGGTGACCAAATCGGACAGGGGGAGGGTACCGGGTCCAATAAGGAGTAGTAGACTGTAACATTGTCACAAAAGCAGTTTCCAGTCAGTTCCAGGCTCTTTGTACAAACTGCCATAACCTTTAATGGAGTGGTCCTAATGCAAGGTATACGGGATACTGAAGATGGTGTAAAATGATTAAGAGCAGTGCGGTCGATGAGGGTTTCCTGTGACTTCCCCACTTATGGGGTGACTTTGGCCACAGGGGCCATCTTCCTCGAAGTCCTCTTTGGTCCAGCAAGAGTTCAGTTACCAATGGACTACTGCTGCCCGGTTACAGCAAAACCAGCAGTTCCTTTTGGTGAAGGCTAGTGTCCATCTCGGTTGACCAAATAGCACTTGATAACTCTACCAGGTCCAGCAAATTGGGCAATACTATTGAGCCTAGGGACTTGGTCTTTCAGCTGTTCTTGGTGGTCAGAGGTGGTCAAGAAATATTGGCTACTGACTGTCCAAAAAGGGGCTACTTCAGCTTTTGTGGCCCTGGTGCTGGAACAGGAAGTCAGCCAACTGACTCTTGGAGTTAACTTTTCTGTCTGGGGCTCTAGATTGACTTTTACACATGCTGAGCACAGCAGCCACAGTCCTTCCTTTGCTAACACAAGCATCAGCAGTTGCAGTTCAGCTGTTGGTTCAGCCTCTCTTTCCAGATACAGGGAACAGCAGGGCAGTTCTTCTGTATTCACTCCAATCCAGATGGGATCTGTGCTCTTGATGCCAGGGGTGTAATTTATGCCCAGAAAGTGCCCTTGGGGATGTGGTTTTTACTAGCCAATAAACTACTAGGACATTTCCTGTCTAATGGCAACTCCTTGCACAGTGTAGCACTTTCTTATACCAGAGTGCACTATTCTGCCTTCTCCCAAGATGGCAGAACCCCTCTCTAGTTGTGTGGAGCTTGGTAGCTCACCTTAAAGTTGTGGTTACCTAGGGGCTAAATGACCACAGAAAAAAATGGTTTAGCAACTGGTCTTCCCTCTCTGTCCCTGACGCCAACCCATCAACCTCAAAAAACAGAGCAGCGCCTCTCGCGTATCCACCATTTGGCCTTCAATTGCGGCTTCCTCTTTGAAGCTTGCCTTTTAGGCTCACACCCAGCGTGGCTTCTTGCCAGGGAGAGGTGACACCTCTTCCAACTGCAGGCCTCTGTTGTCCTCGCTCTTGGCAGTTGTTAACACACCTCCCAAGAGCTGCAAAAGGCTGTCTTGTGGCCAACATCTGCGAATGGCCACTGGACAACGGGGGGGGACAGAGTGGCAACATTCTAAAAGTTTTATTTATGTAAAAGTTATATTAAATTGGGCTTAGGGATCAATTAGAGCTTGATGTGAGGATTCATTTGAATCTTTGAAGTACCAGCTTTAGTAGTCCAATCCAGGAGTTAGCACAGCTAGGTTGTCAGCATGTAAGCCTGTACTTACCAGTGGGACACTATTCTTTCCACAGTAAAAATGACAATTTGGGGTTTTTACTGTTAAGACATAAAAAACATACATGACTACTTTTGAATATACAGCCTCCTGTCTTAGAACTCGATAGGCCAGCTGTGGGGTTGACTAATGCACATTAAAAAAGGGAGACTTGGGCTTTGTTATTAGTTTAAACGGCAAAGTCAATTTAGAAGTTTAAAAACGGCTCTGTCAGTCTGCATTTTCAGGCTGCGTAACTTGTTTTCAGTTTGTGACTTCCAGGGTGGTACAATAAGTGCTGCAACTCTCTTGGGACACTTTAACTTACAGGCCCTGGGTACCTCTGGTACCATATATTTGGGACTTATAAGTAAATAAAGTTTTACAAGTTGGGTATAAGCCACTATAACTCAATGTTTATGGCTCAGAACACTGCACTGAGGTTTGATTAGCAGGCCTCAGTGCACTCTTAGAGTTGAAAAGCCAGCAGCACCAGTCCAAAATTTTGGGGCCGATCATGCAAAAAGAGGCATTTCTTTACACCCATTATTAGATGGTATACTGGAAGATGCAGGTTTTCTAGACTGCTCTTATTTGGGGCTGGAGGCATGTCATAGTCTCAGGAATACCCATGTTTTTCTTTAGTTGCCAACCAACTGTTCTGCCATTATATTTATTTTAGTTCAAGAAGGGTACACATTTGCGCTCAAATAGTATATTCTCAATTTTCTCAGTTTTAGCAAAAGTTGAATTTATGGCATTCATCTCAAGGCGAGATCTGAAAAAGGTCTTCAGACCATGGAATCTTGAAGGTTCAGGTATCACTTTCAGCTAAAGCAGAGTGTCATTAGCATTTGACAGTATTTTTACTCAAATGTTTTAAGAGGAAGCACACAATAAATATTAACAGCAATAGAAGCAATACTTAGGGGATCCTAAAGGAAAGTAGTCTGTGCCAACTGAAACTGATATATCCCTGCTTACTGTAAAGAAATTTATGAGTCATCACAGAGTCCTGTCCTCATCTCTGTTGACTGTGGCCTTCATATACAACAAGAGAAGCTGGTCCACTGTGGCACAGGATTGTCCAATGAGTAGCTCGTGAGCTACTGGTAGCCCACCAGACTTTTGTAATTAGCTCTCCTGTGTGCAGTCCACCCTACTAAATTAAAAGCTTGTGCTTGATAGAATTAACATACATATACTAACATTGAGAGTGTACATTATATGTAGTTTATAGGTATGAAAATGTGTTTATTTTCACAGTTCATAAGATGACATTTAGAGAAAAAATCTCTGTATTTCAAAAATATATTTAAAGCTATTTGAGCAATAAATCCTAAGGCATTGAGGATACGTGTTACAAATGTTATTTTTTTGGTGCCAGAAGCATTCCAGCTATGGATGTTATGTGTTACCATGTAGAGGCATTTTGTATTGACAAAGCCATTTTTATATTACTACTCACAACCATGCATGATTCATTATGAGGATCGCTTGTAGTAATCTTCCATATGGTGGCAACTAATCTTGTCACATGTGGTCACTATTTCAATGCTAGTAATATGAGCACCTGTTGGTGAGTTTCATTGAACATAAGTAGCTCTTATTAAAGAAAAGGTTGGAGACTCCTGGGCTACAGGCACGTTTTGGAAGGTCACATTTCTACTATCCATTATCGATGGCAGTACCTCTCAGGTTTCACTGACAGAAAAACTGGACTAGTAGCCTTCCAGTGCATAGTATTGCACACGGCTGGAGACACATCATTTTCTATTATATCAGCTTGAACAGATCAATTGGTGAAGGGTGCAAACTGAACGGAACAGTTTGCTGCTGTTAGGATTCATAGGTCTTGAGCGACTGGGTCTGAAGAACTCTGCCCCACTCCCCAGAATGTGGCTCTGCCTATGCATTAACAAGCACAAACAGAAGAACGAAACTCTGGAGGGGAAAGGAAATTGGAGTGAGAAAGCAAAAAGACAGCTTGGAATTTCTCTGTCTCATCACCCACACTTCCTATGTACTTCCGGGGATTCACAATAGCATTTTCAAAGGTGAATGCCAAATGAATATTGAAGGTAAATAGAAATAGGTAAGTCTTACTATGCTGCATAAACATTGAAATACTATGATGAAGAGAGTTATTGGTGAATATGCTTACCAGCTTTGTAATGCAGACCACAGAGAACTTAAGTTACAAATAAAGGAAGCCTGTAAAAGCAACGGTGTAATCCTGGGCTGATAGCGAACCTGGATTTCAGGGTGCAAGAGTCAGACCAAGCACAGCAACCATTACCACTATGTAATCCATAAGCAAGATAGGGTTCAGGTAACCATTCAGCAAACAGTACCAATTGTACTCCAGAGAACAGTCTAGAATTCAGGCAAGAAGGTCAGGGAACAGAAGGAACTGAGAAGAGAAGAAAAGAACAAAGGTGAGAGAGACGCATCAACCCTGAACCAAATGAGCGCATATAAAAGTTGCCAGGAACTTTCCCAAGGGAAATAGACTGTCTTGATCAATTGAGTCTGAAGACAATCTTCCCCATTTCCCAGAACATAGCTCCACCTGTGCATGAGCAAGCACGAACAGAAGAACTAAATTATGGAGGGGAAGGGGAATGGGAGTGGGAAAGAGAAAAGACAGCTTGGAAAGACTCAGTCTTGTCAACCACATGTCTTTTGTATTTCTGTAGATTTACTATAGCAGTGGTTCCCAACTTGTGGTCCAGGGATCCACCGGGGTCTGTGAAGCCTCCCGATGGGGTCCCCAAGTGCTTAGAAAATGAAATAATATTGACAGATTAAGTCCCCAGCTTTCAGTAATGACTCAGTGGGGGGTCCCCGGATTCCAATAATAATTAAATTGCGATCCCTGGGTTCCATTAATGATAAAGTGTGGGTCCACAGAAGTCAAAAGATTGGGGACTACTCCACTATAGCATTTTCAAAGGTGAATGACAAACAAATACTGATGGTAAATAGAAAAAGCAAAGATTTACTGTGTTGAAATACTCTGATATAGAGTGTTATTGGGGATATGCTTTCCAGCTTTGTAATGTCGGGCCATAGGAGCTTAAGCCACAAATAAGGAAGCCTATAAAAGAAATTGTGGTATCCCGGGTTGATAGTAAACCCGGAATTCAGGGAGCTAGAGAGAGAGAGCATGCACAGAAACCAATATGTAATCCCGAAGCAAAACAGAGTTCAGGCAACTGTTAAGCAAACAGTACCACATTGTAATCCATAGAACAGTCCAGAATTAAGGCAAGAAGGTCAGGGACCAGAGGGATCTGAGAAGGGAACAAAGGAACAAATGATGAGGGAAGCATCAAATATTAATCAACTGAGCGAATACGGAAAACTTGCCAGGCACTTTCCCAAGGAAACTAGACTGTTTATAAAGCCCTGCTACCACTCATAATCTGGTAGTCCCCCCCTTAATTACACCAGTGATGATCCTGACGTCACAGCCACCATAGACTAGTTCTCCACAACTTTCCTGGCTTTTCAAACCCTATTCTATGGCAATCAGTCCCAGAAGCGAATCCCCAAGTCTATGTAACTCCCTTATTCCAGGTAGGTGCAGATCTGGCTTCTTGAGGAGGTGAGCCACCAATCCTTCTTAAAGGTATAGGTGTCAGAGCCTCCAGCACTCCTCAGGAGCATAAATTGTAGAATAGTTTAAAATTGTTTAAATAATGGTTCTCTTTCTTGTACCGTCTGAGAAAATGTAATTTGAGCCAGGCAATATGCATTTTACTCTGTGTACAATGCTTGGCAGATTGGCAGTCAGGACCTTTAGGAAGAATATAAAGAAAGACCTCACTAGCGAACGGGGTCAGACCTCTGCCACAAGGCTACGTGGGAGCCAAGAGCAACATGGCTCCTTCCATGGGTAGGGAAACAATCAACAGCTAGGGGCCGGGAAGAAACAAGGAAAGAATAAATATTTGAAGCACTGTAGTATCCAAATCTATTCCCCTTTCTTATCTAGGACCTAAAAGGTGAGGATAACTACCTGAGATGTGCACTGCTGTTACAACTCCTCTTTCCTTTGCGGCAACTTCCATCAGTGGAATCAGGTAGAAAATATGCACAGCATGGACTGACAGACCAGAATAGGAGTTAAGTACTCCTGAGTTAGAGGGTAACACAGTAGTTCCAAAGTCAGGATCAATAGAATGTGATGTCATAGAAGCTGAAAACAGGCAAGAAGGAAGTAGAACTGTCTAGTCAATTCAAGATGAATAACCAAAGCAGAAGCGAAACCCTAGCATACAACTATTGTGGAAAAGATTCCCAGGATTCAGCAGATGGTGCAAAGATGATGACTCCTCTGTGAGCTGTCCTTTTATGTTGATGTTGTCTTTGTCAACCCACCCTGCCCAATGCTGTCTTCTTCAAGATGCATGGGACCATTTCCATCAATATCAAGTGAGAATAGTGCTTGCTGCGGACATCTATATATAACGCAAAGGTCCAAATTTATATAGTAGGTCTACCCCAGTCTTTTACCCTTCTCATATTGATACATTGGGAAACGAAATGCCCCTATTATTTATTGTACTCGAAACCACACATATGATATTAAGCACTAGAATTTAATGATATTGTTAGTAACCCAATCACTTCAATTGAGTTACCCCATTGCTGGCAGTGAGAAAAAAAGTCTCATACTTTTGAAGATAGGAACAGAGTTTCAGATAACTTGTTATGCGATCAAATCATAAAACTACGTGCCTATAAATGTGGAAGTCACTCCATTTGTTTTGGTTCCAAATATTTACAATCTTAACACTCTACAGCAAGTGGCATACACAGGCAAATTATAATATGCACAGGGCAATCATCCCACTGTTGTTTTTCAAGTCTGAGAACACAATGAAAGGTATAGTTGCCAATTGGTATGAGTCCCCATCTGAGTGCAAGTAGTGGAGGGAAGAACTCAAAAAGGATGTTCAGAGGGGAAAAGAATACATCTGAGACTACAATCCTAAGGCATTGGTGTTATACGTTCTACTATGTATGGTCATTTTAGACAGACTGGGTCCTAATTTTGACCCTGTAAATGTGACTTGTACGAGGCTCTACTGAAGCACTGGGAAGCAGGCACGGGAACATCCACCCCTCATCTCAACTCACAAACTATAACATGAACAGGACAGCAGGGAACAGAGACCCTACTTAGACAGGAGCTAGGTCCTTGTGACTGGATAGAGCCTCCAGGAAGTTGACATTGGAAGTGCTGTTGTCTGAGACTTTTAGAAGAATCCAAAACAAGGGGAAACCCTGATTCAAAGTAATGAAAGAGTCATAGTATTAGTATTGACTTAGACATGAATAAAGACATTTGCCTCCATAAATCATGTGACTCTTATTAAAGCCTTACATGATATGAAAGAGTGCTGGACTCGCTGCCAACAAGATACTCTGTAGGACAAGAACCCTTGGAAATGTTACTGTTCCTGCCTACATAGTGATCCCAATATAGCAATTTTTGGCCCGCGCATATGCACTACCATGACTGTAAAAGAATGTCCTATAAATAACCTTAATATATTAGTTCACTCTGCTGTGAATGCAAAAGTGAGGATTTCATGAAGAAAGTAATGGCCCTGCAGTTGGTGAGGACGCGAGGGGCAGAGGAGGTGGTTGGAAGGTGGAGGCAGTTAGCTGAAACAGATTGTTTCCAAACTTCAAAGACAGTAGTTGATCGAAAAATATAAAGGCCCTCATTTTGAGTGGCTTGTTAATTCATATGGACCTGGTAACAAGGCCTACGAGTCCCATGGAATTTTTGAGTTTGGTTGGAACACTACTGCTCAGTGGTATTCCACCCGGAGATGTCATCTGCTGAAAAGTCTTTTTGTGGAATACAGGGGAAAACATGCAGAAGTCTGCACGGTAAGTCTCATTTGTTCGTGGTATTCTGCAAAACTTTATAATCTCTATTACACTCTTCCTCCAAAATTAATGGGACACCCAGTTACGGTAAATCTGGGAGAGGGGTAATAACTCTGTTTTTAGAGGCCACTCATAATGGAGAACAAAGAGGCAGTCTCCAAATTATTATTTTTTACCACCATTGTGGATTGAGTTTAAAAAAAAGTAGCAGAACTGTACAATGGTGAATTGAAAAGCAATGATTCTCAGTTCCCATTGGCTGCCTCTGACTTTGACCTTTGTATAGATTGCAGTCTTCTGCAGTGCAGGGTGCCAGCTTCATATAATTGACTCCACAATCTTAACTCCACAAAAGTGATACCATTTCAACACTAGACAGCGATCAGGTGTTTGTGTGCCAATGCACCAGTCACCTTCAACAGCCTCCTGCCTTTGCTGTTTAATCTAGTCTATACCAGCCATGCACTTTTTAATGGTTATGTTGTTCCAAGATTGTGGAACAGTTAGCTGAAAATCTGCTGCAGTGACTTGCATCTAGTCTGAAGATCACAGGTTTAAGTCATGAGAGCAGAACTGAGCCTGACTATCGTTTGCCAGTGCTTTGTTTCTCTGTTGTCTTCTGAACACTTGATTGCAAACATTAAACGTTATCATCTTGCAACAAAGTAACCCTGTCAGTGTGGCGGATTTGAGCCTCCATTTTGCTGTGCATTGACGGCGGTCAGTATATTGTTTTATATTTAGACACCTCGCCTAAACCTATGTTGATTTTCTTATCTGCTTGTTGCGGCAGTTTACTTGCGTTGCCGGACCGTACCAAAGTTTGTGATCATTAACAGTATATGGAGCGCAATGCCAGGAAACCTCGTTTATTTTTGACCTTATGTACACCTCTCTTGCGTGCTTAGCTCTCAGGGCAGAAACTCTGACGAGTTACTCAGAAACAGAAAAACAGATAAACGTGGGCAAGCAAAGCATGCAGCGAGTTGTTCCACGGTGGGTTTGGAATTGTTGCAGTGCTGCCAACTAGGCGTATGAACGTGTGGTAGCTGGTAAAGGTCAGGCATTCTGCTGCGAGTGATGCTACTGGCACAAGAAGAGCTCGTGCACACTCGACCTCGCGCTCGCAGCTCATTGTCACTTTCAAGGGCACCACACAGTTTGGAAGGTTAGTAAAACAGATGGCTGTTTACCGCAACTCAGAAAAAGAAGGGACTGAAGAGAGAACGCATAGCGTCACAAAATGAAACCATGGCTATGTGGGCACGATCAATATAAAAATAAAACATAATGCAGTGGTTGGAATACTCACCATACCCGCATGGTTCGCCCTACTTAACTAGAATAGCCTAGCATCATCTTGTTCTTGTTGCAAGTGAGCCAAACGTGTGATGAGTCCCGTGCTCACTGTGCCATAGAAGTCAAGCTGCACCCTACGGACCCTAAGTATGTCGAAATCAGTCTGGGGGGGCCTCGCCTGGCAGATTGGGACAGAGTATTCCCATGAGGAGCAGGGTTGGTACTGATTTGTACACGGTGGGTCTTTGTCTAGTGTAGCATGGCTGGTGAAAACGATGGACTGGAATGCAGCCCCAAGCAGTTGCCAGTGGCTGAGATTAATTCATACATTCAACCCATCACCTTGTTGCTGTCATAAATTTCATGAGCACTGAAAATGCCAATATTTAGTGAAGGCCACACTGGAATCAATCATATTGGTGAATACATGTTGTTTTTCTGTGTACAAAATCTCAAGCAATACCAAAATACTCATGTTGCTACTCAGAGTAATACAATATCATAAAAAAAATAAAAAAACATAAAGTTTCCTCAGATGGCACAAACACATCGAAACACAACTAGCAGAGTAGAATACTGCAAAGTACCACACACTATGTTGCACTATGCAATCATATTATTCAAGAAAGAAGGGGAGGAAAAAGTGTCACCCATTATGGTTATATAGCGACCATTATTTCAAAGAGAATGTATCTAGAGACAATATCAGTTTCGATATTTGTGTTAGGGATCCACTTTACACTACCAGGATGACATAATGCTGACATTTCGGATCTTGGGGAATAATGGGCAACCTTCTTCTGGGCTGTCCATTGAAATTACTTTCATGCAGCTAAAATAAGTGCATCATATTTGATAATAAAGAAAACTAAATTAACAAATAATCCTCATAATAACACAGCTCTGGAATTTAGTATATATAATGTTAAGACATGTATCTGCCAAATAAAATAATGTTATTTATCACCAAGTGCCAGACCTAACTACAGCATTGCATTCACTACGGTAACATGCATCTATTGACTAATTAAAATCAATTTATACAATGACATCTATTAATTCACGTCTACAATTGTTCCCAGTGCTCCTACATTATATAAATATCAGCAGTGCCTTAGACAGGTTATTGTAGCATAACATGTAATGTACCTGACCAATCACCGAAAACTGCTAGAGAACCTAAACCCATTGGCTATTTAACCATCCATACTGAAAGTAAATCATGCATATTATATAAGGAGGATCTCTTAGGTCTGCTCCATTCTGTATTTGCAATCATCCCTGAAGTGTGACTTGGAAAAAGTCTTTCCTCTTTGATGTCTGACCTCTCACAGATATAGGGGGTCATTACGACCTCGGCGGTTTTGCAAAAAGACCGCCATTGCCGGCGGTATTCCTGGCTCCCTATTATGACATTTCCGCTGGGCCAGCGGACAGTAACAGTGTTACCGTCCGCTGGCCCAGCGGAAATGTCACATCAACATTGCTGCCGGCTCGTAATAGAGCCGCCGGCAATGCTGATGTGCAGCGGGTGCAGTAGCACCCGTCGCACATTTCACTGCCCGAAATTCGGGCAGTGAAATGCGCGACGGGGCTATGCCTGGGGGCCCCTGCACTGCCCATGCCAGGTGCATGGGCAGTGCAGGAGCCCCCAGGGGCACCCCAAGTCCCCTTACCGCCAGCCTTTCAATGGCGGTGCGGTGTTTACCGCCACGGACAGGCTGGCGGTCGGGACTCATAATCCCCAGGGCAGCGGTCCAGGCGGAATCCTGGTGGGATAATGGAGGGGCCGGCGGTATGGCCGTGGCAATTCCGCCACTGTCATAATTGCTGGCGGAACACCAGCAGCCTGTTGGCGGTGTTACCGCCACCTTACCGCCGGCCGCCAGGGTCGTAATGATCCCCATAATCTCTTTGAAGCAGGGCATCTTCTGCCACAGCAGGTCCGCTCCTCTGAGACCCAAGGCACTAGAACGTGGATTTCTCCTTTTACAATATGAAGGGCAAATTCAAAGACATGTGAGTGACAACTGTGACTCAATTTGACACCTTCCAGAATGAGCTCATTGACTTTGGCTTCCCTTCATGGAATACTCCTTTAATAAACAACAATCCTTGCTAATTACATTTGTCCAACTGGAGGATTCCTTTCTACTCATCACACAGTCACCATCAGTGCTATGCGCCTGTGCATTGTTATCATTTGCAGTATCCTCTGTCACTCAGTCTCTGTATCTAATAAAAAACTTCTCCACCAGTATTTCTAGCTAACTGGAAAGCCCTTCCTTCTACCCATAAGCCTGCAAAGTGTATGTTTCCTCCAGTGTTATCTTACTAGCTGTGTGTTAGGTATGCTTTCACATAAGAAGTGACTTATGTTTAAGGTTTTTGGCAACTGCATGTATGTAGGTATGTATGTGAAATGTAAACCTAGCTGCAAAGGAACAGCACGCCGTACGAAATAGGACGATGCGGAGTGTGAAAAGCGGGAGAGGAGCCGATGCAGAAGGAGGTGTTACAGCGAAGGGGTGTGTAGGATTTCAGAGGGTTACAGGTTGAGTATCAGCGAGGGGTGTAAGCATGGTGTTTGTAAATGGGCGTGAGCATGGGAGTGGCTGGGGGCGGTTACATTTATCGATATGTTCTGTATTAGGGGAATCCTAACAGTGAGTAAACACCTGAACTTAATCTGACAATGCAAAGAGAGTCATTCGGAATATGGTGGAAAATATGAGAAACCATAAATTGGGAGTTCACCCACCCAGCCAAACTAACAGTTTCCTCATCCCTTTTAGAGTTGAGGGAACCATTGGCTTTCCACCAGCGGAGCCTCAGATGGCACTGCTGGTTGAAAGCCTGTGGTTCCCCAAACGTATCTGCCACTGGGCAGCCAGGTCTTAGGGATGGGCACCATCACTGTGGCCCTTATTACAAGTGTATGATAAATAAAGTTACCACTAGTATGTCGCTTTTCAGGTGCGATAAATACCACCTATTACAAGCTTGTGGGGAACAAGATGCGGATTTTGATGTTTAAGGCAACAAAAATCTGCATGGTATGGTAAATAACGTACATAGGTTCCTTGTTAAATGTCAACAGCTTTGACCTGCCGAAACTTAATGAAGCTTGAGATATGTAATGCATTTGATAATTATCGGATACATTAAATACCTTTAAGCACGTAATTCTGAACCATCGGTGACAGGCGTTTACAAATGAGTCGGAATTAACCGACCCACTAGTAATCAGGCCTTAAGTCACCTGAACGACTGTCACAATATTTCTCTGCTCGGGCCACCTTGCAAAACATGGCAGAACTGGGAAGGCAAATCTTTTTATAACCCCAGTGCGCTAGCAGAAAGATCTCTTTGTGCAAGGGCCATTTTTTGTTTTGTTTTGTTTTGTTTTTCAAAAACATGCTTTTGGAAAACAAAACACTTTGCAAAATTGGCTAAGGCATCATGGAGCTGCTAGTTACTGTTACCCAATGGCATTGTACAGTCTCATCTGCTTTATGAAGGAAACCGTTTGCAATATCACAACCCCTGCTGTAACTCATTTTAATGCTTCATCTCATCTGCTTTAGTGCGTTCACTTCTGGAGGCCATGTCTCCAAAAGAACAATGGCCAATGGTAGTTTGTCCAAAGGCATTGTACCAAATTAGCAAATGGTTTCAAGTTACAAGTCATATGAGGAGATGCCCAGTATTGTTAGAATGTATAAACTGAACCAAGAGGAAAAGAGCTCCATGTGTCTGAGGCCACTTCTGCAGTGCCAAAGTGCCCTAGAACTCACAACGCGGGTGCACATGCCTGTTGCACACCGGGGCATGTTGTATAAGGCGGCACTCGATCTCTCTTCATATCTAGCAGCGTTAGCTGTGAACCTTTGTCGAGTTGATGATAGAGCTGCATGAGTCTCCATTAGCAGCAGACCAACCCCTGGTATATAGCAAAGTGATCAGTTGTACCACCACATGTCCACCACTTTCAGGCAATACTCCATTACTGCCCTTCCCTAAAGCATGAAAATAATATTATTATTTTTGTACATTGTCATCTCTTACTGTAGTCTAAAATCTATATTCCTTGCCATAGAACTGAAATATGTTTATAGATGAGTATTTTGTTTATTTTGACTGTAGTTCGGTGTCGCAAAACAACTGTTTTCTATCGTGTGTTAAACAACCAGACTTTTTGCACAGATTTTGGCCTGGGTGTTTTTATCTGAGGCCTATAATCCGCAGTTTGAAATTAAAAAATGTATGAAACTAACAAAAAGGCAATTGTTCTCATTATGGAAAGCCACATGCAAATGTTGTCAAATTTAGTTTTTCATTAAGTTTCCTAACACTTATTCTGGTAAGGCAGAAGACGACCGCAATGTTCTGAGCAATCATAGAGTGGGCAACATACACTGTCCCATCTGGAGAAGTTAATATATTGGCATTTGAATAATAATGATGGGGTGTTTAAAAAAGTCTGAAATTTGCAGTGGTAGGCATGTGCCTATATTTGAAGTAAATGTCAGGATATTTCGGACTTCACAAAGATTTTCAAGAAAACTCCAGTGACTATTACTGTCACAGATTACCAAAGTAGGCATATCCTTAGTAAGGGTGGACACAACTCGCGGAGTTCTACTCTGCAGAATTCCACTGAGTTATCAAAAAATTCAGTGAAATTCCACAGAGTTCTGCGCATGGCAGGACGCCGCCCGGCACCCTTAACTACAGGGCACATACATGTTGAACGTAATCACTGCCCTTTGCCTGTGCTCCTGACTTGCAGCCAAAAATATATGACAGAAATAGATTAGAAGTCTGAAGCGCCTGCTGTTCATGGTCGCCATGCTTGAGTCCAACCCTTTTGTGTATTTATCCAATGGAATTGGCAGCAAAAACATAAAGAGAGCGAGGGCCAGACCCTCAAAATGTGAACTATCTTGCTTGACCATGCCTCGCCCAACTGCGTTTTGTCTTATTCATATCCTTTAACTTTCTGTCTGGCAATTGAGAAGGCATAAAGAGTCGCTAGGGCAATGTAGGTAACGTTATACTGAAATGACAACAGCCTGCTACTTTCCCTGACCATCCGTGACTTCAGGATAATGCCTGGTGCCAGTCAGTGAGCTTTGTTTGAATAGACGCAGACCGTCATTCAGTACTTCCGGCTCGCAAGGCGGCCGTTCATACATGAAAGAAGTGATGAGTGGAAGGATAAACATCTGCATGGGTGGGTGAAGGAAAGAATAGGTGGAATCAGGAAAGGCTAGATGAATGGGTGGATAGATCATGGAAGTCTGGATGGAAAGATGAAAAATCGATAGGTGAATTGATTAAATGAAGGTAAAATGATGGATGGATGAAAAACAATGGCTGTATGGATAAGAAGAGAATAGTAAAGGATAGATGAATGGCTGGAAGTGTGGGTGTAATGATAGGAGGATGGAAAGAAGAATGTAATGATGGAAGGATGGCTAGACTGAATGGTAAAGGAAGGATGGATGGAATGGCAAAAGGATGGATGGATCGAAGCATGAAAAGATGGATAGATGGATGAACGCATGAAAAGGTTAAAAGATGGAGACAGAGTTGGACAGGAGGTGAGGTGACGGCCCTCGGTTAGGGTGGGTAGGGTTTACTCGCTTTATTCCCCCAATGGCATTCGATGTATGGATCAAAGTGGGGGAGTTTTAATTATCTGTCTACTCCCTTGTTCACTGGTGTGTACATTCTAAATGTCTACAGTGGTTGACTTTCAGAGCCATTACCCTAAGACAACAGAAAATGTGAATCAGGAAACCTCTGTTCCTGCCATTCTAGCTCACTACATAACAATGATGAAACCATAAAAGTCAAAGATGCAATGGACAGAGATGAGTGGACGATTACAAAATATCTATATATCATCAAAACGTGAACAGGAAACAGTAGACCTGTACTATCTTAAGATGATACAGCAATAGTGAAAACACAAAGTTAGAGAACAACAGAGACTATGCCCCGAAGAAACCCCAATAGCACACAAATCTCCCAAACACCAGTCTAGAAATACCTGCTACTAAACATGTAATATCAGTTCCATAACCACAAAGTCATCTACATATCAAGTGACCAATGCCTACCATATAAATTAAACTATACATCTTCCTGTACAACAAAAGCCGCTATGTACCCTTCTAGGAATCTCACAGTCATAGTAGCCATACACTCCTAGGTTCCTGAGACTAATTCGTCCAAAGAATGACCCATGTAAGCAGTATCAATATGCCAACATATATGACCCCAGAAGCTCCCTAGCTCTCACTTCAAGCTGTCCGGGAAAGGGTGGAACTCTAACACCCACTCTAACAAGGATCTCTGAACAAATTGGATAATTTAAATAATTATGTAGTTAAATTTTCAAAGATAGTATTGACAACATATTAGCATTTGTAAAAGTTAGGTGGAGCCATGTAAATATGAAACATAGCACCTAGATATGCACTGAACTTGACCAAAGAACTGAATCACACAAAAACACTAGTCAAAGCAAAACAAGCATTGAAAAGCACCAAATGAAACTCAAAATCTTACACAAAACGTATTAAACCACTGTAATCCCATACCCCTACCTCCCCAAAAAAACACATGCACCTACCCTATAATACCCCCCAACCAAAGATTTAAGGGTAATTTGTGAAGCCCACTGTAATTCTGCCCTTCACTTTTTATCAACTCAATAAAATAGCCAGACACGACAAAATGTTAGCTTCCTTTATGGATAATAATCACAAAAGTACCCTTCTAAAAACACACACACTAAACTGAACACCAACTGGACAGACTCCAGCCCATTATATATCCTGGAAAAGCTGTTCTCAGTACCGGACCCCCAAAAGTCAACTTTATTCCACTGCATCTGGAGCTGTCCAAGAAAGCCATCTAATTCATATCCAATAGTTCTCCCTTGAAGCTCCCCTTTTTTAACGCAGATTTGTTTCTTTTAGCTTATTTTCTTCACAATTGAAGACTGGCTATAGCGTTTCATGTTAAACTAGTATACACTGCAGTAGAACATAACCTGATTATCTCCTTCAAATTGAAGCTTGGCTTATCTCACAAAGTTCCTTCATCAGTAGCCTCAACCGCGAGCTATATTGAAAAGCAGAATGTTACTGATTCATAGAAACGCACTTTCCTTGAAAAATGTTTGTTCCCAACTATTTTGAACATTTCAGCTTCTTGTAATATAATCCAAATCGATCAATTTAAAATTAGCTGAGGTGGCTAGTGGGCTAGTGGCTTCCATAGACTGGGCCTTTGTGACTGTAAATGGTTTGCGTGTACATGTCTCTTAGAAATGCTCTCAGAAAGTGATCGCCCATGCTTGTGTGCCTTCTGTTTCGAACAGCAGGACAGTTTGTGTTTTGTTTTAGTGGAGTACCTGGAACTCTTCCCGTGTTTTCAGAGGTGATATTTGATGAGTTTATTTTCAAACATACATTTGCCACATTTCTGGAGGTGGTTGGTCTGAGTCTTTATATTGATGGGGTGGCTGCATTTTATGTATGAGGATTAGTAATAAAGGCAAAATGCTGCCTCTTTTTGATGAATAATACTCCTCTTTTGTAGTTTCCAGAGAGTAAATTATGGTGGCCTTCCTAATTTAAAATTACATGCATGACGAAACAATGGCACTGTGATTAATATCTACAAGTAGATTACTTTGAAGAGGACAACTTATATGTCCTCACGTAGTAATAAATTGTGATTTTTGAAACTTTACCCAGATTGTGACAAAGCGTAACATGTTTTTCTGCAGTGCAAGCAGTCCAAGTTATCCTAAAGAAAGGAGTAGACACTTCAACCCATTTTGGTACATCCTTAACGGGACAGGTCTTCATCAGTACTAAGAAATTAGACAAAGGCTATGTTTGATCTTTAGTGACTTATCACTGCCTGAGAAAACATAGTCTGCCTCTGCCAAATAATCTACTTGTAGAAATGAATCAGACAGAACTATTGTTTCTTCATATAGTTAATTTACCCAGGTTGTGAGGCATACAGGGTAACTCCAGAATATACTACTGTAATTTAAAATTGTGACCACAGCTAAGAGTCTACCTCTCTCACCCTGTGTCTTGTGCAAATTTTCCACCTTAAGTGACCTGTATTGTTGGCATGTTTATTAAGTTGCCCTGAGCAAGGTGCAGAGGGGCCGATTATGAGTTGAGTAGAATAGCATTTCTGGCTTAAATAACACTGTGTTTAGTTATAAGTTGCCAGATGTTCACTCACCCTG
Organism: Pleurodeles waltl; assembly: GCF_031143425.1. Taxonomy (NCBI): domain Eukaryota; kingdom Metazoa; phylum Chordata; class Amphibia; order Caudata; family Salamandridae; genus Pleurodeles; species Pleurodeles waltl. Next base: position 470,770,512 of record NC_090439.1, read on the forward strand.
ATTTTGTGGCTGATAAAATGATTTTGTGATTCGGGTTACCTGTGCAGTCAAATCTATGTTCCTGGCCTTTGAATGACCCATTTGTTCTGGCCTGGGGAGAGTTTGTACTGTCCCCCCTGCCAGACCATATCCCTCCTTCAACTCTCCCCACCTCTCTCACTATTCCCCTTACCAGCCCCACCCCCACTCACATTCACCACTTGTTCAAGGCAAATGGTGAATGTGAGTGTTAAGCCCCATAGATTTGAAAATTCTTTGCAGAACTCTATGTGAATTAACGAGTCTGCACAGTTATTTCCAGTTCTGTGGGGATTCATTTATTATAGCTGTAGCTAGATGTGGAGGTACTGGTCGGAATTGTTAACGCCTGACGCCCATTAACTCTGCACCTCACCTGTGTCTGACTCATAATTGGGTACTCAGTGTAGACTGGTAGCTAAAAGTTCAATTTCTCTACCATGTAAACAATTAGGCAACATTATCCCACCACACAGTCAGGAGAACTTGTTTATTTATGGCTCAATCTGGGCAGTAGGTATTTTGCAGAAATGATGCGCAAGGGTTAACTAAGTTATGCAGCATTAAAACGCAAATTATGATGCATGTTCTGTGATCAACTTTTTAACATACATTAATGGTGCCTGGACAAACATTTTACTTCATAAGTACCAGTAAATCTCCTGACTACGGTCATCAGTAACTGAAAGGCAGATGAGGATTTTTTTTAGTAACTTTTGAAACATCTGAACTAGAAACTAAAGTTCTTGTTCAAATCAGCAAATTATTGAGCAGATGGATGATTAGGTAGCAATTGTAGTAAGTTCATAATTATTAGGAAAGCGCCATTGCAGCAGAATGACATATTTCCTGCGACCCTGTCTAATGGCATATGCTTGTTTGCTTTGGAAAAACCATTCTCCATTTGGAAAGGTGAGCATGGTCTATCCTGACAGGTCTGTTGCTTAGACATTTAAGAAGGAGGAACTGCTTTTAACATTTTAACATCGATTCGATTTCACACAAATGTGTAAATCTCTGTGTGATAGGTACCATCTACAGTTTCTGTAGACAAACACGTTTTTGAGGATTCCATTGACAGTACGCTTGGAAATGCATGCAAATTGTGGAATTCTGAGCGCAATCCTTTGTTCCCATGGTGGAAGTATGCAAACGTTTTTTTTCCCTCAGTCCAAATATTTCTTGGTGAAATCCTTCCGTTAACCACCAATGTAGCAATAGTTACATTCCTTAAATCACTTCGAAAGGCACATACTCCAGTTTTTGCAGGACTAAATTCCCAGGCAGCTCACAGCTTAATTACAACAACAAACACCCTCCAAATTGTCTGATATAATAAGAGTGAAATATCCGCTGAGTCTGAATCAGCATGAAAGAATTCCGGGGTTGGTCTCGATTCACAAAGATTTTGCTATGACTTGCTCTTGTAGCACTCCTGAGTTATATCCTGAAGTAAGCCAGGAGTACTCCTTAGTCCTAAAATTCATGAGTGGATCTGGAGTACTGCAAGTGTCAGTCACACATAACACATTCATTTTTGGGCATGCACAAAAGCCTTTGAAAATTGAGGCCCATTGACAGCCACTTCATTTAAGTTAATGCCTCCTCAAATTGCACAGATACAGAAAATTACAGGAACACACTTTGGTGGTCATTCTGACCCTGGCGGTCTTTGACCGCCAGGGCAGAGGACCGCGGGAGCACCGCCGACAGGCCGGCGGTGCTCCCATGGGGATTCCGACCGCGGCGGTAAAGCCGCGGTCGGACCGGCACCACTGGCGGGGTCCCGCCAGTGTACCGCGGCCCCATTGAATCCTCCGCGGCGGCGCAGCTTGCTGCACCGCCGCGGGGATTCCGACCCCCCCTACCGCCATCCAGATCCCGGCGGTCGGACCGCCGAGATCCGGATGGCGGTAGGGGGGGGTCGCGGGGCCCCTGGGGGCCCCTGCAGTGCCCATGCCACTGGCATGGGCATTGCAGGGGCCCCCGTAAGAGGGCCCCTACATGTATTTCACTGTCTGCTGCGCAGACAGTGAAATACGCGACGGGTGCAACTGCACCCGTCGCACAGCTTCCACTCCGCCGGCTCGATTCCGAGCCGGCTTCATCGTGGAAGCCTCTTTCCCGCTGGGCTGGCTGGCGGTCTGAAGGCGACCGCCCGCCAGCCCAGCGGGAAAGTCAGAATTACCGCCGCGGTCTTTCGACCGCGGAACGGTAACCTGACGGCGGGACTTTGGCGGGCGGCCTCCGCCGCCCGCCAAGGTTAGAATGAGGGCCTTTATGTTTCCACCTCTTAGACTCCGTAGGAGGGTAGAGAAGGGCAAATTTGTATCTATTTGGGTAGAAACGCAGTCAAGATTGACAGAAGCTTGTTGATGGATATCATATAACCGGTTGGCATGTACTGAGGAGGAAGACCCCTTCTGACAGTATCTCATTTCATCCACGTTGTGGATGCCAGATAATTTTAGAACCTTGCTCTGTCAGCGCTTTCAGTATATATATTTAATTGAATTACGGCATGCTGTCACAAATCTGAATTCAAGCATGTTCTACTTCTGTGATGTTTTCTTGATGCATTCTTGTGTATTTTAATACATACTAATATGGACAACAATAGACTACAAATAGGTTAGAAAAGGCCTGGCCAGTCCTGAGACCTTATCTGGAAGGCATGCACTTGTGCTTAAAGGGAGAAGTGAACAATACCCCACTTATCAACGAAATCATGCTGTAGAACAGTGTGTACAAGTTACTGCAGGTGCTGCCGAAAGAGCAGTATAGAGCATGTTTGCTCACATGCAGCAGACTGCAAGGCTTCTTTCTGAAGCGGGTGCCTGACTTTTGCCTGTGCTCACGCCTGCACTCAACCACGATGCCACCACTGCCTGCTAGCAATGTGCCATTTAAATTTATAATACCAATAATAGTGATAATATATTATTTATATTTAGGGGTCATGTCATTTTATTAGGAAGCATATAGTTTAAATAATGAATAATTTGAGTAAGTGTACCTAACTGTAATGTGTCTTGCCCATTTAATAGATCTTGGGTACAGACAACATTTAGCTGACTATTTGCAAATCACTACTGGACCATACCACAACTTATAGTGGGCTTATTCCTTACCATCGGTGGACTTTCTTATCACTTTCATTTACTTGCTTCTTAATCAGTGGCAATTCACAAACTACGTGCAGAGTTCTATCACTCAACAGTCTCTGTACTTATGTGTGCGGAGTTCTCTGCCCCAACATTTTAGTATCCTGGTGTGGAATACCAAATGGAACGCCAGAAAGGGTGAGTTACAAACCACAAGGCCAATAGTAATCAACAAGCGGAATGCATTCCTATGCCAGCTTTCTGAAAGTCCCCAAAGTTGCTTTAGCAAAACAGACAGCTGTCTGGTAGGTTGTGACCTAAAAAGAAGGAGAATATCAGCCTGTGCATATGGCAGTGAATATGCCTTCACAGTCAGCTGGCATAGCATCACATTACGTATTGCACATGCATATGTACACATCTTTGTGATTCTTTTTTGTGCCAATGCTGCTTTGCATGTTGCTGACGCTGCACAGTGTCTGCAAAAGAAGCACTGGCAGTGGTAAAAAGTGAGGACTACTGGCTTTCCCGGTGTTTGTTTAAATATTTTACAATTTTCCATAGTGCAGATACACCCAGTAGTATTTTTGTGCTTTACATTATAGCAACAAATACATGAGAAAAACATAGCGTGCATTAATTGCAACTCAGCTAAGTACTGCAGAATGGCACTGAGTTCAAAAATATGGAGAACACTTTTGTAAGTTGAAGAGCGTTTTGATTGTTGTTAACCCTAATGGTCATGAAGATTCTGCTAACAGAGCAATCATCCATGTTGACTTGTATAACGCCAACTAGTAGTTGGATAGTTATGCTATGTTATTATAATAGTAATTGTAAATGTATTATTATAGCGCTTACTACCCCACTTGCATGCTGAAGCGCCTTTCAGTGAACAGCACGATACTCTGGAACCCAAAGGTGGATTGGGGGTGGATTAGTGGAGAAAATATAAATTGTTATTGATGGTGGTGGGAGTCGTAGACATGTGAGTAGTTTAGTTGGATGCATAGGATAAAAGATGGATAGAAGAGGAAAGAGTTTAGAAAGGATTATTTGGGAGTTCATAGTTGTAAAAGAGGTAAAATGTTGTACTTATACAACAAAGGAAAGGTACTCACATTCCAGGAAGGCCAGACTTGGTTGGCTTCATAGCGTGCAGTTCCAAAAGATGGGAAAACTAGTTAGGTTGGCACAAGAGACCTGAGAACAACTGTCAGATGTGCCAGAGGAAACCTATGCATTTAATGAGAAGCTGCCACTGTCTGCGTGCTGACGGTTTCTGTCTTCAATGTATAAGGCACTCTGACTTGATAACCCTTCACTCAGACTAGTGGTGGAAAAGAGTATGACTGCTCCGGAGAGTTTATTGACACTGAACCGGCAATCACTTGCACACATTTTAGAATGGCCCACCGCAATGCATACTTTAAAAATAATGAAACACTCCATAACATATACCTACATAGGTTTCCAAAATGCAGTTTGGAGAAATTTGAACACATGTTGAAGTTTAATATTCTGTGAGGAAATAGTGCTTCTATTGGTAAATAGTAATCAAAGACCCAAGAAATGCTTATTGGTCCTGATACCAAAGAGAAGTAAAAATGAAGCACAAATAAACTTCTTCGGGTCAAGTGTCAGCGAAAGCCAAAAACTATAACTGGCTTTAGGTTCTGTAGGAGTGGTTGAATGCAGAAGAAATCTATATGTAGTAAACTGAGACCAACAACTGGCTAGCCGAGGACCTAACAGTCTGGGGGAGATAAGTACATCTGTTGTTGATGCCAGGACGCTAATCCTGCTTAACCTCATAGGAAACATGGTCTTTTTTTTATTTGAACTTCTTGAGGTTTTCAGCTTCTTTTCAGAAGAGTGTGCCACACAGTGGTTTAGACTGCCAGAAAGGAAAACAAAAGAGACACGCAGCACATTGTGTAGCAATCAAATGGAGTTCCCCTCAAGGAGTGGACAACTGGAGAGGAGCAGAGTCTTGATGCCGTTGTCCTCTAGGTGCCTTTCCTGGTCAAGAAGGGAGTGGGTTAAACACCCATACTGCAGAGTTGTGACCACTTCAACTGGGGGGAAGAAAATTCTAAAATATTTTATAGAGTTGATATCAAGGGAATTTACGAAGGTAGAAGAGAGTGGGAGAGGACCATGGGCAAGTGCCCTTTAAACAGGTAGGGAGAGAATCATCCTTGAGTAGAGACAATGACAATGGGCTTAGGGAGGAAAGTCTTTGGTGGGGGAGGTGTAGTGAGTAAAGGGGGGACGTGAGAGAAAGTACAGGGAAAAACAAGACAGACGATAAGGAAGCTGAGCATCAATTCACTCAAGTTCATTCTTTGGACAAGTTTCGATAATGAGTGCTGTATTACTATAAGGGGACAGACAAGTGCATGCTGCCTCAGGTGGATCAGTGGTGAAGTGGTCCTCGTCCCAGATATCGGAGTAGCATCTCAACTGGGCATCACTCAGACAGGTGATTATGAGAAGAGCATCATAGTTGTTGTGGAGGTTTGGTAGGCGCCATCAGTATTGTAGAATACAAACATGCCTGCCTCGTATTGCCTCAACAATTATCTTTATAAAGTGCCAAAAAAGGCAGTGAGTTGTATTTTTTTCATTAGAGGACTTTTGGGAAACATTGTGCCATCTGAGTGGGCCTTGCATGTGCCCCCCCCATCAGACTAACATTTTCTTAGCATCCTTACAGCACCTGAAGAGGTATATTTTTCGCCCTCGCAATGCGTTCCGTAGCTCTGGACATGACATAGAAGAATTTTTTTTACAGTACAGCGGCCTTCACACCCTCGCTCTCAAGTTCCAGCTTGACTGTGAGCCCAGTGAGCCCTTTCTGAAGTCAGTTTTGGCGCAGAGTTATGTTAAGCTATGTCCTTTTACATGTTGTAGAGACTTGTCTAGGTTGCATTCATTCATTAGTATGACCCTGCAGCACTGTTGCAGGGTTCTAATCTCGCTTCAGACCTGTGTGATTTCCTGTTGTTTTAGGGGAATTACCTTTAATATAGGTGTGGTTCGTATACTACTTCCTTGTGCCCGATGCAAAGTGATGTGTGTTGCAGTGAGTAGTACTGCTCGATACTTTAGTCGCAGGTTTTTACTGATCTGGGTGTGCTGTCTATGTGCATTGCCAGGCTCGTAGCATGTGCTTGAAGCAGTTGAGTGTATGGGGTGATGTTGTAGGGGGTCCACGGGCTTTCTTTATTCTATGCTAGTCTAACCTTTTTTCCAGTGGACAGACACCAAGAAGAGTATCCCACAGCGGAACCTAGCAAATTTGGAGTTGTTGGGCCGGTGCTGGGGATTTTAATATTTGATGTGCAGTTGTCAAAGATTGGGTGATTTCCTTAACAACTGGGTGCTGTTGTGAGCTGGCCCTTACCCAACTTTATGAAATATATGATCTGTGTTGTGTATGAGTTTGTTAAGTGGGTTTGCTCACTTGTTCGAATTGGTACAATGAAGGTGGTGTCAACCCCAAGGAAGATCCACATAGGCTGCTGTGTGATACTGACTGGTCACAGTAGACTTTATAGGAATGAGATATCTATCCAGTGTCGAACTTAATTGAAAAGTTTAAGCCCAAGTCAGTTTGGCACAGACAAAGCAAACATACAGGCTACAGTTGGGGTGAAATTAGTTTTGTAGTGAAATGCAGAAAAAAGATGTATAATCCTCAAGAATGCACAACTCCTACAACACTACGAAAACAAGGCAATTACCTGCATCATGAAATCAGAAATTCACCACCCTGTACCCAGACAGCTGGACCACACAGAATCTCTAAAATGACACTGAAAAATGATGAGCAGTCCACGCTCCTCTCTCATACGGGACACAAAGAGACGCCCCAGTGAACATACCACCACCGCAGTAAGACCACGGCAACAGGAGCGGCTGTGCATTACTGGCTGACGCACATAGCATTATACTTACCATATGCAAAACATGCCAGTGAACAGGAAGCAGCCCATGGCTTACACCGTACTCATTTAGAAGGGTTTGCCACAGGACCTCGTTCAAAGTAAAACATGACCAAGAGCAAATTGTTGTGCCGAGGTGTCAAACTGACCAGCATGGTATGGCACAACGGCAGCCATTTATTATGATACACAAACAACTGCAGTACATCGAGTGCATGGACAGTCAACCACCAAAAGAGAAGCAGGATATTTTCAAGTATTTGTGATTGCCAAACTACCAGGGTGTCCCTGATAAACACGTTTAATGTCCCACTTATGGGCATTGCTTCATGAGTCTTCTCTGTTGGCCGTTGGTCAATGAATAGCGATCTTGCACTCTTTGGAGTTGAATCTGCATTAGAGATCCTTGTAAAAGTTTTCGTTTAACAATTTCGGAATAATCACCAGTTTGTATTCAGCCGCCTATCTAAGTTTGAGCTCTGTGGTGAATGCAAAAGGATGTTGAACAATGAGTTGAGAAACTAGGGGGCATACTTAAGAGCCCCTAGCGCCATTCCAACGCCACATTAGCGTAATTCTTTACACTAATTTGGCGTTAAAAGGCCAAAAACGGCATGCCGTATTTACAAAGTGGTACAATGCATGCATTGCACCACTTTGTAACACTTTGTACTACATTATGCATGTGTCAGGCATAAAGTATGCAAACGGGGCGTTCCCCCATTAAGGAGGCCGAGAAAATGCTGCAAGGAAATCTACCAGATTTCCTTGCATCATTTTTTTGGCACTTTTAACACCTACTCAGAGCAGGCGTTAAAAGGGACATGCCATTGAGTACAGTGTGCCTATGTGTACTCTGCAGGAGTAGCACCAATATTTTGGCGCTACTCCTGCAGGTCAGTAGCGTAAAAAAACATGATGCTATTGCCCCCCTACCCGGCGCTCACATGGTGGCAGTAGGGGGCACTAAAGGGCACAAGAAAAGTGGTGCTGCATTGTGTGCCCCTAGGTATGCCCCTAGGTGTTTTGTTTGAATCAGTCTTGTGCTTCTCTCCTCTGATTTTCAGAGAAAAGTCAACTTTTCAACTGTTCATACCCCAAAAGTTTCTAACTCCCCTACAAACTAATAGTCAGGTGGAACTGGCTAGATGCTACATGTGCACTTATAATGGAGCGTGCCAAACCGATATTTAACATATTTTAACCGCACCCACTTTTGAGTGATATGGCAATTAATCCACACATCAAGAGGACAATAGGTGCTCCAGGTCACACACTGTGATCAAGTGGGGAAGACAGGGCTACCATGCTGGACGTAATGATTCATTGGCTGGCAAAAATGTCACCAAAAATCATTCTCTAGTTGTGGAACAATTTATTAATTTTGTTTAAATTCACATGGCCTTCCAAAAAAATGAGTCAACAGGAAACTACGGTTCAAAAGATTAATGTGTCCTTGTGTAAGGTAACTGGTGCTCATGTACAGCGCTCCAATACCTTCAGGTCGAGTTCGCGCTACATACATTCTTTTTTAAAAATGCAAAAAATTGTAACACAGGTAGCCATTTTTACTTACACGCATAGAAACAGGAACACATGAAACACACCTTTGAGCACAATAATTCAGTCACAACTTTGCTATTGTGGTGTGTGTGACAGAGCCAAACCAATCTCACCATGTATGCTGATGACTGTCAGCATAGATACTCACTTTTATATGCACAGTTTACTTGTACTGATGTAGGAGTCACTGAGCAGCCACCTTCCTTTAACAGTTACACAGTGCAGTTAGGACAGGGACAGAAGGTTGACATTCTCAGACAGCACTTAATGCCTGCACTCACAACATGGCTGTTCGTTGATCTTCGTTGGATGGAAGAACCTGAAATATGACATGTCAAGCTCAGCGATTCAAAGAGGGCAGGAGGCTAGGCTGCAGATAGCGCAGAATATCCATCAGCAAGATAATAATACATTTATTACTTCATGTGTTTACCTGGTCATATCCAAGGAGGAAAGTGTGAGATGAGGTGGAGCATGGGATGGTATTCAGACACTTCAGAGGCATAGGGAGTGAGTCATGTTCCTGTTTTTTAGCCACTGCTAATTTACCCAAGACTGCACACAGGAACACCAGCAGATTGGGCAAGGTGCAGGGCACACTTTGTGAGTTGCCTCTTTGCACCTTCTCCTGTGCCATGATGAGTATTGGGACTCTTCATTGGCAAGAAGCACCATAGCTGCTGAAAGTAGTTGTGGTAGGGGTGCGGCTGCACCCCGAAAATAACCAAACTGGAGTTCGGAGGGTGAATGAGCAATAAAGATGCCTTTAAAATTTGTTTTTGTCTTGTTCTATTTGCTGTGCATTCAAAGACTGAGGTCAAATGAGCCACAATGCCATGTTTTATTCATATAATCACAACAGTGTAATTCAAAATTCACCACCAGCTACATACTGCACTCTTAACACACTCTTGCTGCATGGGCGTGGCTCATTTAATATACTTGTTTTTTGTGAAAAACTTGGACTTTTGACAGTTCCTATCAGTTCAATGATGTAATATTGATTGTAACACCTCAACTCTGAAAATTGTTCCAGCACCACTGAGAAGTATGTCTGGTACTCAAGAGAGCCACAGTGAGAAGCTCTGGTAGAGAGCCGGTCATTTCAGGCCCGTTTAATGGTTGGTGGTCCTCCCCATTTTGTAATGGCCTCTGGTGCATTTCACAGAATGCCCTCCCCTGATTGTCACACCACTGTTTCTGTGCCACTTCGGAGAAGAGTTAGTACTGCTAATTGTATGCTGTTGGCCAAGACAAATAAAGTAGAAAAGCAGAAGTAGGGCCTGCAATTATCCTCCCAGTTCCGCTCAGACGATGTGTTTCATAATAGAAAAAAACACATTCAGCACCTGTCTGCTCAGCGTGCCACATTAGCACGAGGCATACAGAACCTCACAAAATTCGGCTTTGGTGAATATATATAGCATACACCATTGTTTCCCTCTCTGATCCGCTGATAGCTTAATTGCTGTGGTCAAAAGCAACAACTTAATTAAAAGACATTTAATACTGCGAACAAAAATAGTTTTATTCTTGGCAAACTAAGAGGCCAACAGCAATGACACATTCTCTTGTAATGTGTGATTTCCTGTGGCTGTTTAACAGGCTACTTACACACCTGTTAGTGTTTTTCAAGGACATTCATCGATACTTTCAACAAAGAATCAAAAGCTTTGTGATGCCATGCTTATTTACGTTTTAAATAGTTTAATTTGTTTTTTTTGTGTTTATGTATTCAATACACATGATAGTAAATGTAATGAATGCATTTCTAGAACTACATGCATTTGATATTTGTGTTACATTAAAGGGTTTTTCCAGGAGTCAATTAAACTTTCATGAGTGATGTTCAGACAAGAAGTAAAGACAATCCATGTTTCTCTTGGTATTTCATGTCCCAGGATCAATTTAATCACCTTGTAGGTGGGTCCGTGCCCAGTAGAATGTTTCTGTTTTTGGGTTACTTCGGTGTCTCACATGCTGGGTTGTTCATTGACGTTGGCACTGTCAGTATGCTGAATCCTGTTGGAGCTTTTGTGGTCGTTCCACTGGCTGTGGTTTACCTGGATGATTAACTCAACTGGATTGCTAGCAGGGTTTGTTGCATGTGTTGTGCGTGTTGATCTTGGATGAAGAGAGTCTGGTCTTGAAGGCCAGTTTCTCCATCCACTTAAGAGGCTGTTTGGTGTCTTAGGAAGTTCGTCAGTTGATAGTGTGATGAAGGTGAAGAAGTTAGCTGTGCACATTTACGATAACTATTTGTATCTTGGATAAGAACGATTTGTACTCCCTTCCTCTTGTTCCCACTGCTACTTTCTTTAGTTCTGAGCCAAAGAGCTCAGAGCAGGACTTGGACATCTATGTCCTGCGTATGTTTCTAAGAGTACGCCAGGTAACCCCATACATACACCTCACACACTATAAACTTGTCGGCAATCCCCCACACTGGCCATTAACTACTATAAACCCCTTTTGTGGAAACACTCTCTGTATAAATCTTGATTAAATATAGGGGTGTTCTATGCCCCACTCTTATACACACTTAGGGCCACATTTAGAGTTCGGCAGATGGGTTACTCTGTCACAATGGTGACGGATATGCCGTCCACCAAGATATAAATCCCATTATATCCTATGGGATTTAGATTTCGATGCGCGGGATATCTGTCACCGTTGTGATGGAGTAACCCATCTGCGAGTTCTAAATCAGACTCTTAGTTCTGCCCTTGGTTGGAAGGAATTCATTTTTGTGTGTTTCATAGTAAGGAAATGCTTTGAAATTCTTTGACAATACCCACAGAGCCAGAAGCTGCAATTTACTAACAGGCCACCCCTTGCCCTCGATGCTCTTTTACAGGTCTTTTATTTTTTGCTGAGTTGATTTCTGTGTGTCCTAAAGCTGTGCAATTTGGGTTTTACCTTCTTTTTAAAGTTTTCTGTTGAAATCTGTACTCTACATTGGTTTTCCTTTACTCTGTGTTTTCCTGTAACTGTGGATGTATTGCATGGAACGTTATGACTGATGCTGAGTAGAAGGTTTTGCTTATAATTGAGGGGTGTGCTGCAGAAAACGGCCCGGGTGGGTGCATCATCATGAATTACGAAACTTGATAATGGCCAATGTATTGATTTTATTTTCTCCAACTGTTTTTGTGGATAGTTAGCTCACTGTATACTCCTTTGGCTTGTACTCTTCCAGGTCTAAGTGGGTTTATTCCTACTTGGATGCTATTGTAGACGTTTTTCAAGAGGCACCCTGGTGGAATTTAATGTTCTGTTCCCACTATTGGGCAACTTCAGCACCACTTAGAGAGGTCTGCAACATGTGCTTGTGAAACCATCCAATTAAAGATATGCGTAATCTCCCTTGTAAAAGAGTAGACCAGTTCTTGCATGACACCACCAAAGGTTGCCTCACCCTTTTTATTTCATTCAACAATATCCAGGTTTGACTAAATCACATGCCAGGGGTTTTGGCAAAGTCTACAGATAATATTGTTGGTCTGCCAATGGTGTTAAGTTTGAGTGTGTCCACAAGCATAAATATCTAGGATCAGTAGTTGACTACCAACTGATGTGGTGTGACGATTTTCAGTTCAAAAACGCCAAAACTATTAACATTGGCAATTCTACATTTCGATTTTGTATGAAATGCGGGATTTTCATAGTTCTTCCACTTTTATAAGTACTTAAGGCCAAAGTGATCCCTCTTATCCCATATAATGCACCAGTCTGGTTTTACTAAATGAAGTGTTCTTTTGATTAAAATGAAGTAAGTGCCCTGCGAAGGTTATTCCACCTTCCCAACCCGGTTCTGATAGAAGATATTTAAGTGTCTTAGAATGGCATTCAGAGTTGACTGCCGAACTATTGTGGTATTTTGATGTAAGCCAAGCAGGAAAAACACATTACCTAAAATTGTAGTCCAAGAGTTGAAGAAGCAAAAAGAGTCTAGGATAAGGTCATTTCTTTCATCCTCTGTAGCAGCTGATTTTTTCATTAAAATGTGACGCCTATTTGACAGATAAAACAACTAAACGGGAAATACATGGCTAAGTAAGCAAGCTGATATGAGTGAACGTGCACAAAAGAGATCCTATATTCACTACCTTGAGATTTATGAAGAGAAGTGGTAACCTGCTTATCTGGTAACAACGTTCACTATTGCAGGCATGTCTAAGTCCTAGCACAAGTGCGCTGGAGGACCAACAGTGAGGCACACTCACACAAGAACTCTGGTCTGAACTGGGCACAAGTGGTCCCACATCCTTTTATTAATATCTTTCCTGTGCCCGGCCACCAGGTGCATGTTACATAATGCCATCTCTAAAACGCATCTCTTACATCGAGTTGGGTTTCTCATAACATTCCTCTCCACTCTGGATTGTTCTTAAACCACATTCACTCTTATACATGAGCCTTTTGAAATTGGTCAAGACCATACATAATCATGCAGTCTTTGCTCTATTGTTTGGTTAAGTTTCAGGTTGTGTCACATGCGTGAGTTTTCACTGCCACCTGACTGTGAAGCCTGACCCTCCAAAGGAGAGTGATCTCTTCTATCTTAAGGGCTTTTCAGCTGGCTGTACGATTGTTCAATTTTACATATTCTTTTATCACCTGTAAATGTTCTGAAAGCATAGTTATTGATTGCCCCGGGTGCCTTGATAGGACTGTGGCAGGATTTTCCGTGCAGCTCTGGTATTTCACTTCTAGATCATATTGCTGTAGCTGCATCACCCATTTTTTGTATTGTTGATGACAAGCTGTGCAACGTTCATACACCAGGATTGTGCCAAGTCCTACTGGGCTGGCATCGACCAGCAGCTCAGGCTCTTTGTGGGGTTGAAGTAAACCATGGTCTTGTAGTCTAGTAACAGGTCTTTGATTTTCTGGAAGGTGTGCTCTTGAGTCTTCCCCCATTTTTGGTTGAAATGCACCTTTGTCAGGGATTGCACTCGCTCTGTGAAGGTGGTCAGGTTTGGAATGAACTAAACGCAGTAATTGGCCACCAAGAAAAGTTTGGACTTCGGTGGCTAATCTTAGGGCTGGTGCCTTCTTGATGTCTTGGGATTTCTTTGGGTCAAACTTTTTTGGGTACATATTCTCTCTATAGAATATATATTCCAAGAATTCCACTCAGTTCTTGAAAAACATGCATGTTTTCTTCGTGCAGGGTGAGGTTATACTTATAGCCACTGCAGTGTAGCTCTCATGTGTCAATGGTGTTTTCGATACTCTTGGAGTAGATTAAAATATTTTTGCCTATGTTGATCACACCTGTCCAGACAGAGTTTCCTTCACCACATCCTGAAAAATCTGTGCTGCAGATGAGATACTAAAGTTTAGTCCTTTATATTTGTGGAGGCCCAGGCAACAGAAAAATGTTGTGATATAGTGACTGGCAATATCAAGGAGCAATTGATGATAACCCACATTCAGGTCGAGTTTCGTGAACCACTGAGTTCCCATGATATCTGCGGTTATGTCATCCATAAGAGGAGTGATATGGCACTCACGCTTGATTGTTTGATTAGGTAATCTTATGTATATACGTAGGAGTAGGAATTCTGGTTGTTTGGGTTTGGAGACCACGACCGTGGGAGACCTTGTCACAGAGTCGGTCCTGAGACTTTTTAATTTTAATCACATCTATTGCAGCTAATCACTCCAGCTCCTGGTCTGCTTGGGGATACTGATGGAATGGTACCCACCTGTGCCATAGTGTTGTGGGCTTTATTGTTTGTCTATATGTAACTTGACTATATAACCTTTGAGGCATCCAAGCTCTTGGAACAAGTGACTGAAGTCTCAGAATACTTTCAGTTTGCCCTGTGTGACTTTGCTGCATTAATGAGACCAATCCAGGGTCATCAGCTACGTGACAACCTAGCAAGGTCCCACCTTGCTCAATGGTGCCATATACCTTCACAATCATCGTGTGGCCTTTGTGTTGTACTTTATTTTCTAAGGTTCCTGCTATCAGCTATGGTGAAGTGCCAACTTATGCATAGATCTTTGTTGTAGTGGGGCTTAACTTGGGGTGAGTTGTTACAATTCCGAATTGTCTATAGTTCATAACATTCACTGATGCTCCTGTGTCAATGAGCGCATCGATGTGGGAGACTCTTATTGCATTTTCACATTAGGGTTGTGACTACCTCAAGCTTGCTCCCTTGCCCACATAGCATATTAGTAATACATCGTTGTCATCTTCTTCCAACTCATGCTTATTCATATGCTCCAGGTGTGTTTGTGGATGTTGACCTTTGTCATCTTGGACTGATTGTACTTGTCAGGCGAATAGGATAATTAACTGGCTTTTGCAGTGGGGCCCGCAGCTCCTGGACACTCTTGCAAAGTTGTCTTATTTCTTGCTTCCCTAGCATCATTCCAGGACTTGCAAAATGAGCCATTTCAGCCCAGATGATACACACCCCTGTATGATCTGGGCCTGTACTTCCTTTTACACATCTTCATGGGTGCATATGCTCTCACAAAGACATACGCAGAAGCAGTTGATGATTACTCCCTCTCTCTTTCTTGCTTGCCGCTGTTTCAGTCTTTCACAATCCACATTTATTTGTAGATCGAATTGGCTGTGGCAGCCACCTCATAGTCATCATCATTGCCGGTGTCTGGGAGATTTTCAAACAAATTGCCAATGACTTTTCCAGTGAAGTTGTAGGAGGAGGGACCTCTTTTCAGTGTTGTGGTCTCATTTGTAGGCCAAAGGTTGAAGTTTAGCCTGCTAAGCCTCGTTTTCCACCTTGAGGATAACATGTCAACACGCTACACTAGGGCAGAGCTACGCCCCCCAGGGGACTGTGTCATAGGACATGATCACCCTGCCCTGTTCATCTGTGGTACGTTTGTTATCACTCCTCATATATTCAGTGGAGTCTCATTTGCTTCTTGAGCATCATTTGCCATTGCTGTTAATGTTCTGCACCAGTTAGCACTTTGGTGTGAGGGGCGTATCTCTATCTCCTGTGCACATAAGTCTCGATAAGTTGACAGGTGTCAGATGGACTGGAGCCCCAGTGTCCTGGTTCTTGTCTGGGCCTAGCCATCTCATATCCGAGTGCTGCACTGCTTCCCGTCAACCAGATTTTGCTACTGTTTTCTTGCTTTTGTGGTTTGGGACTGCTGCATACCAGGGACATGGGCCAGGCCACACTCCTGCAGTTGCTTGAGGCATCTACGATTGTGTGGAGGGCTCAGGGTTGAGTGGTAGGTAAGCCCTTTGGATGGACAATTTATGTTTGCAGGCGCCTATAAAGTTGTATTAATTTAGGCCAAGGTGCACAACTCAGCCTGTGCCAGCTCATCTTTGCTGCTGATATGGTCAGGGGATCGGGCAGCGCTGTCACACGTGCAGGCCGAGTTCTCGCCCTAAATGTAGCAGGCAGCCTAAGGCTAACATGAGTGCGCTGGAGGACCATCAGTGAGGCACACTCAAACCAGAGCTGTAGTGTGGACTGCGTCACAAGTGGTTCCACATCCCTTTATTTATTCCATTAGCTGTGGCCAGCCTCTGGGTGTGTGCTTCGTAATGAGGTCTCTACTTCAGTAGGGAGCCAGATGGCTCACAAAACTCACTTTGGATCCAATGACAACGTATTTGAGACTGTATTTAGGCCTCGCAAAAGCATATAAAACAACTCGCAGATGGACTGGTATTGCCCTCCCATAGCTTCACTGCAGATTCTGTATGGCAAGCGAGGTGAAATCTCAGGTACATGAAATATTTATGAAATTTTAGTGAACCTCATAAAATGTTCTTTGGAAATTCCAGTTATACTGACGAATTTGGGTAGTTTAATTAATGTACTATTTGATTTTTTGAGAATTTAAACAAAATGTTAGCACTGTATTTCAAGTGATTGTATTTCTGCTTTTATGGTTTGTATGAACCAACATAAATTATTAATTGAAAAATCTAAATTTTAAACACCATTTCAGCAGACATTTTTAAAAACAATCACAAGCAACCTCTTGTTATCCATTCAAATACTTTCATATTCCTTCATTGTATGCAGCAACATTATACAATCAAACAAGTTATTAGGTGTAAGTATCTATAAAGTCTGGAATAAAGGTAGATGACAGGGCCCGCCATAGAGTGATTTACTAGGCCAAACCACCCCCCAAATCTCTTCCTCTCAGCTTCATGAGAGAAGGCTGTATGTTTGATACACACAGTTTTCTGTTCAATGGATGGATAGCCGTGATCAGGAACATAAAAATTAAAACAAAATAGAATAGTTTCAACAAATATACATTCATAACATGGAAAGTGAGAGGAACTCGCACACCACTAAAAGATGTAAAACCCATGCACACTTGAAACACAGCTGGTCCCAAGGGGCATTTCCACAAGACATTAATCTCTCTAAATGCAAGGTGCATAAGCTACAGAGGAGATGGAGGGAGCAATTATATATCACTGGGTGCTCCATGTGCTCAAGGGAGCCCTGATTTGGAGTAATCTTGGTACGGTTCTCGTTGCCTCCGTGGTCCAGATTGACCAAGAGGCCCAGTATGTGATAGTCCTATGTAAACTGGATTGATCAGAAGTAGTGTTAGGCAGTTTACATGCTCCTAATATCGACCAAGTGATGTAGGTAGTCTAGCAAGGTGATCATGCACCCCAAAAGTACTAGGAAGGGAATACAACTGTGTATAAATGTGTATTGGATACTGACTTAGATATTTTCCCCTGTTAGCTAACAAGCAGGTTGAGAGTAAAACAGGGGTTCAGAATTGACTGAGAAAATTGGAATTTACGGACTTATGGAGACACCGACATCTGTTGGAAAGAGAATACTGGTTTGTATTCCCAGTCCATAATCTACATGTACAGCTGGACCGATTCTAATGCTTGAATGGAATATGTGAAACAGTGATTTTAACAAAATACCTAGAAAGGACACTGACGGGACCACCACCCCCTTACCATGAGTATAATGATGGGCAAGACATTTAAAGAATACCTAAGAGAAGTGATACAATATTACTTTAGGGAAAACCAATTTGTCTCCTCTAATTCATTATTCTAATGGGAGATGTATATAGTTGTAATATAAGGGCACTGCAATGAAGAGGAAGTAGGGATTAAGAGAAAACTAAATAACAAATTAATAAATCTGGACAAGTGATTACTCACACTGGAAAAAGAGACAGTAATCGATAGACCCTACACACAGACAGGCATTACTATCAGAAAGAGAGAAATGTGCCACACTTGTAGTTACATTTAAATGTTTTGACTATACAGAATGCAGATAAAACTTGCAAAGTATTGGTATGGTTGAATAAGCCGGAAGTGAGGGGGGATGCTAATTATGCATTGGAGAAATGTGACCAGTCAAATAACAAAACCAAAAAAAGAGATTGATGATTCTTTCCTAAAATACTACAGAGAGTTTACTGGGGGACAGAGTGGAGACATCATCCAATGACTCTAATTTTTTACCTGAAAAGGATGATGCTGCATACAGTCCCAGAAGAATCATTGAAAACCTTGAATGGCTACATATAAAGGAGATACAAAAAGAACAGGTTACGGATGGCCTGCTTCTCAAATTTTACCTGACTTACAGCAATATTTTGGATCCACAATTTTCTAGGATGTAGGCTGAGGGACTGCAGCAAGGCATGGTGGCAGCCACATCCAGAGGTGCCTTGTTGCATCACTCCCTAAGCCACTCTAAGATGGGACTGACCAGGCTTCTTACAGGCCCCCTGTCAATGCTTAACTTTGATTATAACTATTATAAAGATGACTGTACATACTATAGCCACCATTAAGCCACAAAGACCAAAGCAATTTATTCCCATGAGTAACACCACCTTAAATATCAGGAGACTATTTACAATTATGGAGGAGATGTTATTAGATTTTAGACAAAAGGTAATAGTGTTATTGGTAGACGTGGACAAAGCATTCAATATGCTAAGCTATTGGTAGTCTTTAAAAAGATGGGACTAGGGGACAATTTCATCAGATAGTTTAGATTACTATACTCTGAGTTTACAGCAAGAGTTCACACTGGTAAACTTATCCCTAATTCATAAAGAATACATTGAAGCAAAAGGCACTCTCTGCTACGTTATTTGCAATAGCACAATTTTCAGAAATAATGAGGAGGGAAGAGAGAGTCATGGGGATTCCTTGAGTAAAGGACTGCATGTGATCTCCATGTACACGGGTTGAAGGCGTTTGTACTTGAAAAACGGAGATGCCGGTATTGGCTTAACAACACAACTCCTAGAGGAGATTAATATAAAATTAGGCCCTTACGGTGAATTGCAATACAACAGGAGCTTAAAAGGCATTTTATATCAAGAGTGGCCTTCACTCAAAAAGCCATACTGACAGCAAAGCCCTTGATACTTATCACACAAAATCTAAATATGTATTTCAAAAGGCAACCCCTAGAACATGAATTTCTTTGTTAGGGGAGGGACATGCTCCAATAAATATTCAGAGGCTAACCCTGTGTCTGTTTGTGATGCTTTTACCAGGCCCAGTGACCGAGGACAACCACATCAATACTGTTCAGAAAGATTGTGTAAAAAAAAAAAAAAAAAAAAAAAAAAATATATATATATATATATATATATATAGATAGATATTATCTCTCTCTCTCTCTATATATATATATATATATATATATATATATATATATATATATATATAGTGCCTCACGTAAGCAACCACCATGAGCCTGTGAGGCACTTCCTATACAGGTATCACTATATGAACAGGACTTCCTAACAAGTCGGGATAAATAACTAGTACCAAAATGGCTGCATGGACCAGAGTGGGGCTAACCAGTAGGACTAACCAGAGTGAGTTAGTGTTATGTGGTGGGTGAGTTCAGCACCCTGGACTCAGAGATGGAGAAGTATGGCTTTTCCAGACAGTTTTTGAACTATGGGATTCAGTGTTAAAACTACCAATCCTGGACGGAGGCCTAGGAGTTCCCGATCTACAAGTGTATTATTTAGCTGCTCAGATACAATGGTTTGTTAGATGGATGGAAGTGCAGGAGGCGTTGTACAAGACTGAGATCACAGGTACCACTACATGCACCAACTATATAATTGGTAGATCTTCCTAACAAGACCAACTATTACCAAAATTATCTGCATGGACCAGAGTTGGGCTAACCAGAGTAAGTTTGGCCTTCTGACTAGTTTTCGAAGCATGAGACTGTTGGAAGGAACTACAGAATAAATGGGGCACTGACTCATCCATGACTCAAATACATGAGGTGCTGCCATTAGTATTTGCTATGGAAAATGGACATAGAACAATTGCATAGTTTTATAGGGTTACCTTGCTTGAAGTTAATTTGATATACATTGAACAAGATAAGGAAGTCATTGTAAGCAAGCATGGGAAAAGTTCTAGCCAATGGAGGGAGTCGATTATATTATTTGATTATACTCGTAAGGTAACTAGACACAATAATTTTAGGAATACACATATACATTTTTGCCCTCCAACCTACCTAACTTTGTAAGATGCTAGGGGCAGACACAATGAAATGCCCCCAGAATAATTTCTAGGATGCAGAATTCCGCCAGGTGGTATGGGATTGCCCCAATGTTGGTCACTTTTAGGAGGAAATTATGCAAATATTGGGCAGATCTTGAGATGTAACAAGATTATGTAACCAGAGGGCTGTTAACTGGATGTTTTTGTCTGCTCCAAACAGTAGAAGGCAAGGAACAGGTTCTTTGATCTAGATTTTTTCTTAGCCAAAAGAGCCATCACGATGTATTGGAGAGCAGTGGCTGCCCTTCCAATTAATAAATGGAAAGAAGACATTGAAAGATGGGTCAAGGTGAGATCATAGCCCTATATAGTGAAGAAAGAAGAGGGATCACTAGGCACCAAATAGCAAGTATGTGTGATGAGGTCCTACTGGCCTTTATTGAACAAAGATCTTAGAAAGAGCAAATATAGTACATTATTAGAATGTTAAATGCAAATTTAAATCTACACGGTATTCGGCACATGCTTTTTAGGAGATGGAATCTAGTTCAGAGAATGGGTTTCCGTTCCATACAAATGCTACTGACGCCACAACACAAAATCAGACTTCCATCAGGAAATGTATAACTTAGTGTAATTCTAGATGGACTGTCTGGGTCGGGTGGTGGAAACCTGGTGCCCGAGGGTAGTGCACCAGTTTTGGTTGTGTTTTATAATGTTATTGGTTACTATGAATCTCAATGTGGAAAATACTAGCCAACCCTGGAGAAAAGTGCTACTCATTGAGTAGACATGAATTGAAATATAAATTATGACATACAATGAAAAATGTGTAATGTGATAATCGTTATCCAAACAGAAAACTACTAGATACTTGGGTATGCTAAGTATAGAATGTGTACACCCGGGCAATTGTACCAATTGAAACAGCTAAAAAACCTATTATTTTGTATTAATTTAAATCTTCAAATCTTCCAAGTACTGTGAAATGTCACTCTCTTGGGTGTAAGTAATATTGGTACCTAATGGACTGTAAGGGGCTGAACAGTTGGTAATGTCCGGCAGGAAGATTCATTCATTGTTCCTTGGATGGCTGAATATGCTATGAATTTGCTTTGTCCTCCATTAAGGATTTTATCCACGACATAGGGTGACAAGGTATCCCTGGATTTGCTGGGACAGTCCTGGTTTTTCACTGGCTGTCCTGGCGCTTTTAGACAAATTTGTCTTGTCTGGTGTCCCGGTTTTTGGAGCGAGTCAACTGAAAACAAAGGGAGGTATATTTTTGTGTTTTACAAAGAAGGGCTAGTTAGCAGCTATTATAAAAAGCAATTTAATTAGAATGTATCTTACTGGGTTTAAAAAAATTGCATTTTATTTACTTTTTTTGTGTCTCTTTTGTGATCTAGGTTGATAAGGGCTATCATTCTGTGCCACTTGGTTGATATAAAATTGTAGTCCTTCTTTTTTTTGCAAAATGTCCCGGTTTTTGGGATTCAAAATGTGGTCACCCTACCTTGACACTCTGGGAGAGTTTTCCCAGCATGATAGGGTAATTTTGTATTTTTTCCTTTTGGCGCTGTCAGACTTTTGCTGGCAGTTCTGAGCAAGAAAGAAACAACATCAGACATTCTGCTCTAAATAGGAAGGGCAGTCTTAGAAATTAGGGCCAGATGTAGCAAAGGGTTTTACCCATTCTGTGTCTATGGGAAAATGTGTTTGTACATATGGCCCTTAGAGCAATGACCCAAACAGCGATGGCCGCCAAATTAAGGTTTCTGCCGGTACAGCTGGTGGAGGTGCTGAAGAAAGGTACATAACATTTTGCTCATCGCTAAATAGAAGAAGCGGGCTGTCAGTTTGCCAGACAGGGTACTATGTTTTTATTTTATGAAGTCTACTGGAAGAATCTTGTTCTCCATTTTGGCTTGGAATATCAGTGTCCTGTCCTGAGTCACCTGTTGAAAACCCTAGTCTCCAAAACTTGCTACTTGTAAAATTACCCTCAGTCCATATCTGGCAGTGTCACAATACTCCTTTCTTAAGATCTGACCCTCACCACCCATAACATTGGTGTCTGTTACCCCAACTAGTTCATGCTGCATCATCTCCATTAAGGTGTTTCCAGGAAACAAGAGCAGACTGTCCATCTCCAGCAGGCCTTTGCAGAGGATCCGAATTGTCAAAATCTTGGCACTCTTTATACGTATTTGAATGAACAAATCAGTGCCGCTTTCAAATATGCAGTGCAGTGATCAAAGCACCTGTCCCCATAGCGCAGGTGGATTATGAAGGAGCAATTCACTCTATAGGATTGTGTTTGCTCTTATTAAGTTACATAGAGGAATCCAGCAATAGAATTTATAAAACTAAATGGGGGGTCAGCTTCAGGTTTCAATCACGATGGTCCATAATGTTGAAATACATTGTACGACAAGCAGGACCACAAGAGGAGCTTACGGGCAGTGGAAAGGGAGAGGAATGCAGATTGGTAGGTGCACTAAGTGAGAGAAAGCACATTATTTTGTGAAATAACCAACATTTTTGACCTAATCCCCAACAGATTGAGGGAGAGAGTGTGTGTGTGCGTTTTTATTTATGTGTGTTAAATTCCTGATGAAATCCGACATGACACCTCAACTTACCTGACTAAAAGCCCCTATACCCACCTATTTATCACAAGATACATTTTTTAGGGGGTATAACACCCCACGCCCCCCCCCCCAGAGCTATGCCCCTGCTGAAACGTATGTCTGTATTTTAACTAGCTGCAATTGCTCCTGAAATAACGTGTTTTCCCACTGTATTTTCATTTTCATGGCGCAAAATTCTACACTCTGTGACATTAAATTTGATGGGTGTGCTTACCTGTGCTTACTAAATGGGATCATTGTCTCTCTTTTCAGAACACTACATCTTACAGGAAGTACTTCAGGGATAAATCCAGAGGTGGGGAAAGTGAGGATCCCCTCGTCTTCTCTGTCACTTTCCAGCAAACGCAGAAAAGCAGAATCACTATACCATCAAGATTTCACCACAGACTTGCAATACGAAAAGTAAGTGGAACAGTAGTTTTGAATGAGTCAACTCAATTAACTCTTTACTGCTGATGAATTTGGAGCGATTTACCATGCAGTTTGACAAAGGACTTGTTCCTGAAATTAAGAGGGTATAAGAGGGGTATCTCCAACTTGAAATGTGTGCTGGAGGTAGATTCCTCCAATCAATTTTCCTTTGAGTGGAATAAAATGAAGACATTTTAGTGTAATATCAAGGAAACTATATACTTGGTTTCCGGCAGCTCACAAAATTAGATGACTCTACCAATATTTTAAACAAACCTCTTTTAAATCAGAGAAGTGGCAGGTGAGATGGATCAGTATATCAATACTTGGTGGAAATAGGCAATATAAATGAACACCAGATGGGCTAACAACTGTGTTGACATCTTTGAATCTATTTGGTCACAGACCTAGACAGATTTATCATCTCATTCACTCCTATTTGGTAGTTTAGTTTTTCACACCCTTGAGTCCATCTATTGTTCTTTTATTGTATTCTGCTTTTATCTTCAAGATATAGGTACTAAGGCCCATATTTATACTTTTTTAGCGCTGCATTTGCATACTTTTTTGACGCAAAAGAGGCGCAGACTTGCAAAATACAATTATATTTTGTAAGTTTGCGCCTTTTTTGCGTCAAAAAGCGGCGCAAATGCGGCGCTAAGAAAGTATAACTATGGGCCTAAGTGTTACCCACTGTGTTACTTGCTTTCATCTTAACCTTCAGCTATTTTACATCATATTACATTATTACAATGCATGGCGCTTGTCTGCATCGAGTACACTGTCATTGGGCATGCTCAGTGCAGACTGTGACCGTGCACCATTCTAAATCAAAAAGTGTTGGCCCAAGTACAGGTGAAACTTGCACTGTGGACAGCACAACATTGAAAGAAGTAAGAATGTTTTCAAACCGTTGGGCCATCTGTCCATGCATAGGACCAGCCTGCCATCTGGGAGTAGGCAGGGGCTCTCCCGACTAGTGGGTAGAGTATGTTACTTTGTCTATGTGCAGATAAATGGCTTAAGAGGCCATTGCCTCCTCATCGTCCTTCCTCAATCCATTCTGAACAAATGGAGTGATATGCCCTATTCACTCCTCATGTCACGTCTAGAAAGCTACTCTTTCCCTTTCTATGAAAGGGAAGAAGGACAAGGAGCATATTGCCCCTCCTCTCCCCCGAAACTATCTGTTCTATTTTTGTGCCCTCTATGTCATCCGTCAGGTGGTGTGAAGGGCTGCCTGGGTGCCCTTTGTAGTTTTTTCTTTTTACTTTACCCAGTAAGTGCGGCTGCATTGGAGCTGCCTTATGTAGTTTTCGCTGCTGTTTGGGTGCTTCAAATTGCAAAACATGTTCCGTCCAGCTTCTTGTCGGTCATTCCTAAATGTGTTCGGTGCTCCCGGTGAATTTGCCCTGCTGCCTTTTTCATGGCTGCATGGGTGCCTCCAGGGCTGCAGAAGTGCCTTGTTTCCCTGTGGAGGATTGGGCATCCTGAGCGTTTGCACAGCATCCCCTGGGGTGCCAGCTGGTGCCTCTGTTTGTCCTCCACCGGAGGTCTGGTAGTTTTTACTTTCTTCTTCTCCCCCCACTGGGTCATTTCCCAGTGACTTACCTGTTGCTCTGATGTTGTGAGTCCCTGTGCTTGGTGGTGTTCCCTCTTTGCCTGGGTGCTGTTTGTGCTTGCCTGCTTGGGCGGCCTGCACTGGTTGGTGTGGCTGGGTGCCTTTCTTGTTCTGTTAGGCCCTTGGTCTGGCTCTTGGCCTGCCTTCCCTGGTGGCTGTGGTCCTGAGGTGGGGGCCGGTTACAGGCTTCACCGCCCCTTGCCCCTTTTCTCCACACCTCGGTTGTCTTTTTTGGTGCCCAGGGGTCCTTCTGGTTTTTTTCCAGGCTTTCTTTGTGGTCCTCCGGGGTCCTTGGTTGCCTTTTCTTCTGGTCGTTCTGTGTGTTTTTCTTCTGTTGCTACACACTACGGGCATGGGGAAACACGCTGGGAAGAGTCACTATCTTTCTCCTGAGTTCTCACCTAAAGTGGTGCTTGATGGTGGGATTCGCCGTCACCGTCCCCTGGTTCCTGACACTCAGCTTTAGGACCTGGTTCATCAGCTGCCGGACGCTTTTAATTCGCAGCATGAAAAGTCTTCACCTGTTTCTCCTGCGTCTTCTTCTGGTTCTGCCTGGTCTGTTATTTCTCCTTCTTCGGTGTCCTACTGGTTGTCTCCTGATTATGATGAGGGTGATCCGGGGTTTCCGGCTGGTGCCTCTGCTAAGGGGAAGTATATTCTGAAGGAGGATTTGGAACCAGTGGTCTCTTATTTGTCATGCAGTCTCCAGCTTCCTGTGGATTTGGCACAGCCTTCTACTAGTGGGGATTGGTTCCTTTCCCAAGCTTACTGTTATCCCTGCTGTTCAATCCTTGCCGCAGAGTGAATGGAGGGATCTGGATAGAGTCTCTGTTCCTTGCTTTTTAGGTCACCTTTATCCTTTGTCCCAAGTAGAGACTTCCGTTCCTCAAGTTCCCACTTTTGATCCTTTGATTTCCAGTCTTACGGGTAAACCTTCTTTACTTTCCGAAGAGGTAAATTTGCCGGATCCTGTTGATAAGAAGATTGAGGCTGCTCTCAAGAAATCTCACGCTGGTCTCAGTCTCTCTTTACGTTCTGAGATCTATGGGGTCTATACTTTACAGTCCCTTGTTAAGGATTTTCAATTGCTCTACTCTTCTTTCAGGATGGTGAGGATTTCTATGATTTGCTGTCCCGTATGGAGATGCAGGCAAAGTTTCTTTCAGACATTGCTTTTGACTCTCTTCGGGCTTCTGCTAAGACCACTGCTGGTTCTGTTTCTGATTGATGTCATCTCCATCTCAGGGGCTGGAGGGTTGATTTGTCTTAGAAGAACTGTTTGTTGCGCATGCCCTTTGGAGGTTCTAAACTCTTTGGGGATGAACTGGATGAGATCCTCAGGAAGTCCTTCAAAAGTCTAAACATGATCAATCCTTCCGTCAGAGCCTAAGATCATGGATGGAGGTAGGAGGCAGGGGATCAGTTTCAGAAGCGCCAGCCCGATTCCCAGCCTGTCCACTCTCGGTTCCAGGGTAAGGGTCCTCCTTCAGGCGTTGCCTCCCATCAGTCTGGTGGTAAGGTGGGTATGAAGCCTCCTTCCTGACTGGACTGCACACCCCGTTTCTCCCGTCTGGGCGTTTGGCTCAGTTTCTTCCTGTTTGGGATGCTTCCATCACGGACGCCTGGGTTCTTCAAGTAAATTTCCAGGGCGTTTGTCTGGACTTTTCTCCAGAATTTCAAGGTCCTCAATTTCTACCAATGCCATGGCCTCAGGATCCAGTGAAATGATTGACCCTGGCCGATGGTGTCACCTCCCTGTTCCTGAAGGGTGCCCTTTTGGCGGTTCCTCCTCAGGAGAGGGGGTGCGGATGCCATTACTGTGTCTTCATGGTCAGACAGATCACACGTGATTTTCGTCTGATCATCGACCTGAGGTTACTGAAATGCTTTGTCCCGACCCTGCATTTTCAGATGTCCACTTTGTGCCAGGTGATTCCGTTGGTCTCTCCAGGGGATTCCTGACAAAGATCGATCTTCAAGACGCCTATCTCCATGTTCCGGTGGCTCCTGCCTCTCAGAAGTTCCTGAGGTTTGCAGTTGGCTCCCACCTTTGGCAGTTCAGGGTGCTTCCCTTTTGGCTCAAGTCCTCCCCCAGGATTTTCACCAATGTTCTGGCCCCATGGTGGATCTCCTTCATTCCAGGGGTGTCTTGGTCCACCTGTATCTCGATGACCTGCTGATCCATGCGCCTTCTCTGGACAGGTCTCTGGCGGGCATGGCCTCCATGGTGTCCCTTTTGGAGAGTTTTGGTTTCCTGATCCTTCCCTCCAAGTCCTACCTGACTCCCTTTCAGCAATTAGAGTATATTGGTGCTTTTTTTTTATACGGAGCAGGAGATGGTGTCCCTCCCTATCTCCAGGTGTGCCCTGCTCTGTCAGTCTCTTAAGTGCCTCCTGCATGTTCAGACCACTTCTGCGAGAGAGTGGCTGCATCTTCAGGGTCTGATGGTAAGATGGGGCTTGTTTTCCAGTATTTCTCCCCGTTCCTTGCCATTGTCTTGCTTGTCCCTGTTGTTGGATGTTATGGTGCTACTTTGTTTTCTTCTGTCTTTCAGGCAGCGTCTTTGGATGTCGTGCCATGGGCACGCCTCCACTTGGGCCCGGTGGTACACCTCTCCTCTGGTGGTTGCATCCTCCTTCTCTGGACTGTGGTTTTTGTCTTCAGTCTCTGACTCCTGTGGCCCTCACTACTGATGCCAGCAGCCTGGACTGGGGGCAGTCTTGGGGTACCTCACTACTCAGGGTCTCTGGTCCGTGGTGAAGACTTTGATGTCTTCTAATTGGAGGGAGCTTTGAGGGGTCTGGAATGCCCTCCAAGTCTTTGCTTCTCCTCTTCAGGATTACGTGGTGGTGGTCAGAATGGACAACCGAGTAGCAATAGCCAGTTCGGCACCAGGTCCTCCTCCCTCAATCTCCTTGTCCACTACATTGTGTCCTGGGCAGAGTTCCATCTCCTCGGGTTGCAGGCCATTCACATTCAGGGGGTGTTGAATCTTCAGGTGTATCTCCTGATTCAGGTGTTCCCATCCTCCCTGGAGTTTGTTCTGGCTCCTTCAGTGTTTTCCCAGATTTGCAGTTGGTGGGGTGCTCCTACGGTCAATCTCTTTGCTAACCCTTTGAATGTCAAGCTTCCCCCGGTACCTGACTCAGGGTGCACTGGGGACCGATGCCCTGTCCAGTCCTTGGCCTCGGGGTCTTCTTTACGCCTTTCCCTGATTTTCCTAATCCAGCAGTTCCTGTCTCGCCCGCTCCGGGAGGTGGTGGAAGTGGTTGTGGTCCTTCCTTTTTGGCCTCAGAGACCTTAGTTCCCTCTTCTCTGTGTCCTGGTAGTGGGGCCAGAATGGTGTCTTCCTCTGATGCCTTCCCCTCTGTCCTTCCCTCTTCTTCCTCTGCAGACTCTGGCGTGTTTGGTTCTAATGGTCTGGAGGTAGAGAGGGAGGACCTTATGAAACAAGGTCTTTCTTTGCAGGTTTCCCATTCCCTCCAGTCTTCTCAATGGGAATCCTCTAACAAGGCTTATGCCCATCATTGATGTTCCTTTGATGCCTGGTGCAGGACCCAATCTTTGTCTCCTATCTCTACCCCTTCCTCTGCAATTTTTCAGTTTCTTCAGGAGGGTTTTGATAAGGGCCTCTCTGTGGCTACTCTGAAGCTCCGGTGGTGCTCTATTAAAGGTTTTTGAGGGTCTATGGGATGATTTAACTTTTCTGAGCATAGCCTCTATGGGGTTTCTGCCTTCTTTGTCCAACCCTTCTGAACCTTTTTCCCACCTGGGACCTTCCTGTGGTGCTTTCCCATTTAAAGTCCCCACTGGAAGAGCCTCTGGAGTCAGTATGAATGGTCTGGTGTTCCCCTCCGGGATATTTTCCACCTGGTCCTTTAGTTCCTCTTTCATAACCCATTACAGGTTACACGTTGCTCAGGGTTCTGAATTATCCTTTGGCTCCGAGATCCTGGTCGTGGCTGCTTCTTCCTCCTGAGTCAGCTCCTTGTGATTGGACTATTCGTGTCACTGGCTTGTGGTTTCCGGTGTTTCACGGCCTCTGTTTTTTTTGTGCCTCACTAAACTTTGCACTGCACTGATTGTGTTCCTTCTGAGTCTTTCGTGTTACTGCTGAAAGTGGTCTTGCTGGGCATTCCTCCGTTCGTTCGGAATGGGATGAGGAAGGAAAATGAGGAGGTAATGCTTGGAATACTTACTGGTAATTTTAATTACTCCAATTCTTCCTTCCTCGTCCCATTCGGTACATCCCTCCCTCCCTGTTCTTTCATCAGCCGGTGTTGTGGTACTTGGTGATACACAGATAGTTCAAGGGGAGAGAAGGGGCTATATGCTCCTTAAAGGGAAGAAGTAGCTTTCTAGACGTGACGTGATGAGTGAATAGGGTACTTCACTCCATTCGTTCGGAATGGGACGAGGAGGGAAGAATCAGAGTAATAAAGATTGCCAGTAACTAATCTGAGCATTAGGACCACTGCACTCCCTCTCAAATGGTGCCCACTTGGAAAGTGCTGATTGCACGGCTTTCTGAAATGGTGCACTTAGGCCCATATTTATACTTTTTGACTCAAAAGTGTGATGTGCAGTTTGGCTTAAAAAAATATAGCGCCGGCTTGCGCCATTCCAGGACACCAGCTGGGTGCCAAATTTATGGAATGGCGCAATACGACACAAACGGTGGGCTACTGCATAAAAAAAATGACGTTAGCCGGAGGGGTGTCGGTATGGGAAAAGGGGGTTTTACAGCAAAAAATTGTGTTAGGCTGGTTAGAGGCACAAAAAATGCCTCTAACCAGCCTAGCACCATTTTCTGATGCAAAACCATCCATACCACATGACTCTGTCTTAGAAAAGACAGAAGTCATGCCCACCACCCCAATGGCCAGCACAGGGGACAAGGGTCCTCTGGGCATGGCCATTGGACCCTGTGCCATGCAGGGGGCCCTATGTTGGTCCCCGATGGCACTTTAATTAAAACAAATAATACTTACCTATACTTACCCTACTTACCTGGTATGGGGTTCCCCATCCTCCGGCGCCCCTCTGGTGTGGGTGTTCCTGGGGCTTGAAGAGGGCACCTGTGGACCCATTCCATGGTTGCCAATCATGGAAATGGGTCCATAGGTCCCCTAACGCCTGGTCTGACCCAGGCGTTAAATAATGGTATAAAGCAATTATTTAGCCCCGCCTCCCACCTGTGTGTCATTTTAGCACTAGGGGATAAATATGGGGCTATGGGGTTAGCACAACTTTTTAGATGGGAACACCTACCTTGCATCTCATTGATGCAAGGTAGGTTCACACATCAACAAATGGTGCAAACTCCAATAGTTTGATGTTAGACGGGTCTAAATTAAATTTGAATAAAGTCATGTTAAATTTGAAGATGAAAAAACTGACATAGCTCTTGAGCTCTCATTATTAGTGGCCACCTAATTCCATTTAGGTCAGTAACACCAGTTACCAATCCTACTGAAATTTTTAGATCAATGAGAACACTGCAGATGTTTACTTTCACCCAAAAATGTTTGCTTCCGAAGCAGCTGATACCTTCGGGTGAAATTCAGGGCCAAAATGAGAATTCACTATGGGAATTTTCTAACAGTCATTTTTTTCAGGATAATAGAGGTATTCACTATGACGTTGTCTGGCTTCTCCAGAGAGCAATTGTGTCCCCACAAGGGTATCATAGTGTTATTCATTGATGGTTTTTAATATTCTACTGGTAAACCTAAGAAACAGGCA
The DNA here is from genome assembly GCF_031143425.1 of Pleurodeles waltl. NCBI lineage: Eukaryota > Metazoa > Chordata > Amphibia > Caudata > Salamandridae > Pleurodeles > Pleurodeles waltl. The sequence continues at coordinate 470,801,087 of NC_090439.1, forward strand.
AAGTTTCAATTGCTTGAAAATGCAGATTATCCTTTTTCCCCCAGAGATTGTCTGTGACTGTGTACCACGTGAGAGAAGCTTGAACTCTAAAGGAACATCCACTGCATCTGGCGAGTCAATATAAGATGGTGCAAGCACATTTTTCTGGATGGATTGCTGGGACAACCACAGATCCTATTTTTTAAATTTTTTCTAACTAATAACAAGCTAGCGTTGCTATGTGGTCAATCCACAACACATTTTTGACTAGTGCTATTTCAAGTCCTTACTGGAAAGTTAAGCCAGTGCTTGGTGCAAAGATCTTTTACCACTGTATTTTGAAAGTAGGTTGCTTGAGGCACTAATGCGTGACAAGAATGTTTAGGCATATTTTTGGGGCATTTTGTTGTGTTGCTGATATGATTGTTGTTTCTGTGCTGCTTTGTGAATGTGCTGCATTATTATAAGCTGATGTTACGTTGTACTGTGAATGTTGTGTTGCATTCTCTTTTGACTGTGTTGTAGGGTGACTAGATGTTGAGAAGCAAAAACCAGGACAGGCCAGAAATAAAAGTAGGGATAAAGTCATTAGCCTTCCTTCTATGTCTAAAGGCAAAAAGAAGGCCAAACTGGAATGGCATGGGTAACAAAAAAAATGAAAGATTTATGCCCGGATCTATGTACTGGGGTGAATGTTTGACATCGTTCAGCATTCAGTCCATCACTTGTTCTTTTTGCAGTTATTGCCCTTAGTGGGACGGGTATTCCCATACCTGAGTCCCGTGCTCTCCATGACTCTGGAATCAAGCTAGCCCCTGTTGATGAGGGGTGTTACCCTGAAACTGGACCCAGGATGCTTGTTTCTGGTCCAGGGAAGACCTGGCCTGGCAGTTCGGGCCAGGGTGAAGACTGATTTGCATATGGTTGGGTCCAAACTGGAATGGCATGGGTAGCAAAAAAAGTATGGATTTAAGCACAGATCTCTCTACTGGGGTGATTGTTTGACATTGTTCAGCATTCCGTCCATCACTTGTTCTTTTTGCAATTACTTCAGTGTCTGGTGTATGTGTGTGTGTATGAATATAAATATACTCATATATATATGTATTATATATCTTATATTTATCTAAGATAGATAGATAAGCATAGCTTGTAATTGTGTGGTTTTATGAATATACAGAAAAAAAACACAAATTTACAAGCTACCATTACCTAACATCCTAGCATTAGCTGTGACAGGACCTCTAATGCGAGCCCCGCTCCCGCCCTCCTTCCCACTTAGTCTTCCCTCTACTGCAGCTTGCATGCAGCCGATCTCCACCTCCACTGCCTGAACGAGGGTAATTCTTGTTTGCAGGAAGAATTGCCCTTTGTCCCAAAACCGGAACATGTATTTAAAATTAAGGAACGCATTGAGAGACGGGGACTGTCTGGGGAAATTCGGGACGTCTGGTCACACTACTGTGTTGTTGTATAGTGCCATGTTATGTTTTAATTGTGTTGCTGTGTTGATTTGTGCATGTCATTGAGTTATATTCCATTACTTACCTTACCTCTGTCAACAAATGATGCTACATTTCCAGGCAAACCTGCCATAGCAACAATTTACAACTGTCTAGCGTAGTAGAAATATACTGCTCCAGCTCTACTACGATTCAAGACCCTAGTCTGCCTAAAACTGTGGCAGAGACTCATGGACGTCATTTAGGGTTCGCCAGTGGTCGCAGCTGCGACCCCTGTCTTGCCCTCTGCCTTCCCTGGCACTGCCTTTACGACCCCTGGCTTCAGAGATGGCAAATTCAGTGCCAGGAACACAGTGGCAGCTCGACCTTATGAACGTCATTCGGGGCTTCACTCTCTTTGTTTTCGGTCAATTTTTTTTCACTCTAATAGTGAAAAATTAAATATTATTCACTATTAGTGTACTAAAAATGTGAATATGCCCTTCTATGATACCTGAGGTAAGTAAAAATGGTTTTAAATGTATGTTGTGTGCATGCTTGCAGGTGAGAGTGTGTTTATGTGAGAGAGTGTGTGTAAGTGTGAATTTGTGTGTACCTGAAGATATATGTCTGGGAATGAAGGTGGATGTCAAAGGGCGAGTGACGTTAATTCTGCTACCTCTGGCATTTTGCTGAATTGACGCCCATGCAAAGACTGTGTCTTAAATTAGTACTTGCAGTGTTTGCTTTATACGATACCAGCCCCAATGACTTCAACAGCATGCTGTTTGAAAGCTACCCAATGGAGGGACTGAAGCCCTAAGTGGATATGGTCAGTCTAGCAAATTGTACATAACATTCACGTCATTTGTAGTTGAACTATTGCAGTTTGGAATACCCTGATGTACAATTTCTCAAATGTAATCTGGAAAGTGCCTGGCGTGGAAAGACGTGGTATGATGGAATTAGGTTCAAAGGGATATGCTACCAGAATTTGACTGCTATGGAAATCCGTGGCTAAAGTGATAGCTTGGAGCTGAAGGTCATACCAACATTCTTCGCTGTTTATACTAGTTCAAGGCTGCATCCCATACAGGTTGGCCAGATAAAAGTTCTCGGAAAGTTGGCCTGGCTGTATAACAAGGCGCAATATTTGACTAGAATGGTTTCATTTCAGAAGAGCTTGGTGCGTTCCAACTACGTTTGTCTCAGTTTAAAATTACAAAACTGCTCTCCTGCATGCCTAATGGCAGTACCCACTAACCTACGTTGATGATGTCACAGAACAGACCGACACTTAGATAACATTCTGTCACTGCGAATAGAAATTAGACAATTATTTATGTTTTCTGAATGTGTATTTTGAAAAATATTAAAGATTCAAAATAGACCTTTAATTGTTGTATCTACGTTTCCTGAATAGTTAATGGTGGAATATAGTGGATAAAAGCAAAAGTGCATTCACTGCAGCCAAAATAAAGTTTAATGTGAATTTTTTTTTCATTCATACTTTTAGGAATAGTAAAAATGCTCCATAAAAAAAGATCAGATCAGACCAGAGGGTTAATTGTTGTTTCCCCTGTTAGTGTATGACTCGAGGAACAGGGTAGAAGGGAAAGCGGATGCAACAGGCACCTGCCAGGGTAGATATCTCATTTTCCTGCTTCAAGGGAATCTGTGCAGAATTTTTTTTGGTCCTGATGGGTGTCCGACTGAGTTGGAGGGTGAAATTCTATTGACTTTAAGTCTCACCCTTGCAGTCTGAGGGTATAAGCCTAGTTGTGTCACAAGACAGAGACTCATTGAAGGTGACTGGTTAGGAACATTCATGGGCCGTGTAGATTGGTCAGGGTTAGGAACTATGTTGAGAATGTACCTCTCTTTGGAAAGGGTTCTGGACACAGTCCTGATACTAAGGGCCTGATTTATGAAAAGTTAGCGCCGCCTTTGTGTCATTTTTTGACGCAAAAGCGGCGTGAACGTACAACATATAATTATATATACATATATGTGCTAACTTTTCATAAATCAGGTCCAAAGTGTGCAAATGTGGAATCTGCTGAAGTTATAGTACAGAACAAGGAAGTCAAAAAGTCTATGTCATAGCAATAACAGCATTACTTTGGGACAACTGATGTGCCCCAAAGATTAAGGGAGCTCTGGAGGTGCTGTAATAGGTGAGGAAATGGACTGGCAACTTGTAGCTGGCTTCCTCAGTCGTAACAGTTTTTATACATCATGATCAATTGTGACCACATCTCCTAACTCTTTCAAATGTAGCTAGACCATTTTAATTGCAACTCCGATATTTCTGAATATAGTTTTTTTGTATCTCTATTTTGACTTACTGTGTTCTGAAAAGCTGCCATGGAGCATATTTATGATAGAAAAACCCCAGAAAGCCACGTGTGTTCTCTGAGTTGTCTTATTGATATTGAACCTCAGCTTCCCACTAAAATCATTGAACATTTAGAGAGATAGCAGCTCGGAAGTAAATGATTGCCTATGTGAGATACAACTATGAATGCAAGCAAACTGTGTCTATTGTGCACTATTCTGCTGTTCATGGGTTTTAAGTTCACCAAGTCAACAGAAACATTTTTCACTATACTTACCAGTAAGGATAAAACTTAACTGCTAATGCAATCTGTTCCGCTTGAGAGCCCTGCCACCAAACCCCATGGTTTTGTAGCCAAAGTTATAGCTTCATTATGGGGCTTCCTGTTAAGGGTGGCTGGGGACAACACACAAAAGGTTGCCCAGTCTTTACTTACTGGGTTTGCCAATGCTTGTTATAATGTGCTGGACCAAAAATGGGAATGTCAGGCACAGGTTAAATCCTGTAGTCACGCCAGAAATCTCCCCCGAAAGAAAGGTCAATCAGTTGGTTATTCCACAATGTGGCTGAATAAAACCCGCCCAGAAAAAGTTGGTTGCTATATTCAACATAGTGCATGCAGCTTGGATTTTTTAAGACTGCACTTTTCCACACTAGTCAGATTCACTTCTGGACTGCTTGTGCCACGCAGGCACGGCCGCACTGGAAACCAAACGAGGTCCGGGCAAATTAATGTAATTACCTGGTGAAGCTGGAGGAAGTGGCAGAGGGGCCAGCAATGTCAGCTGCCTTAAAAAAACATCTTCCATTGACTGCAGCCCACTGGGGGATGCCCCGTGGGAAAAGCAGGCAGTCCGAGCCTGCATGCCAAGCAAATTTAAAATGTTCTGCACAAAGAACAGGGATGCGATGTACTTGTAAACGGGAGAGGAGATACTTATTGACATGGGCGTAGGAAGTGTGGGGGACGCGGGGGATATGTCCCCCCCAGATTTTGGAGTGGGGGGGACACGGGGGACAAGGGTGGGGGGGACGAGGGGACAGAAGAATTTTCCCTTCTCTTGTAATTCGCAGGGCCATTAGCGCCGCGTGAAAGGCTACCTATACTGGCCCTGCACTTGACCTGTGACCTGCCTCCAGGACACTTGCCCTCTGCCCTTTTGTTGTGCTGCAGCACACAAGGGATTCCTTCTCACCATGCCCCACAGCTGCCTGCAGTCTGCACTTCTGAGAACAAAGGGAGAGGAGAGGCCCTTTGTTGATTGCTGTCTGCATCCCGTCCCTCCTGAGCCCTACCCTTCCTGTCCCTTGAAGAACGAACCCTGAAGACAGCAGCAAGATGTGAGAAGGTAAGGAGGTTTGTGTAATTAAATAAAGTATTGCCAAGTAACTCCCTTTCTTTTTAAATCCAGTGCTGTGTTGCAGAGTATCTCCCTTTCTAAAAACAGTATTGTTGAGTTACTGTGAGATATGAGCTGGGCAGGCTTTAGCGCGCTGGTGGCACCCTGTGCGCCAATGTTTGTTAGGGCTCCCCTTTCTGTCACCTCTCTCTCACTCTCTTCCCTCCTCTGTCTCCAGCTTGCCTGCCCCAGTGCTAATTATTGTCCCCTAAATTGACATCCTGCCCCCCCCAACATTTCGGTCCCCTGTCTCTCCCTCAGCCTTCCTGGTATTTGTGAAAGCCCGCTCTAAAGGCCAAGGGCTGTCTGTAAATCTCATTTCCTGCCAATGGCCTGTGGATGCGAAGCCGGCACTGAGGCAGCTCACAGGCTTTGCAGGACTTCACAGGCTGTGGTGGTACAGAGCCTGGCACTGCTGGATAGACAGCGGAGAGACCAGCACACAGCACAGGTCCCAGGAAAAACCAGATGGCCTGAGAGATGGACAGGACTAGGTAAGGCAGCTAGGGTGATGCAACCGGTGCTGCCGCACTGGGTGCTGACTTAGGATGGGGGTGCTGCGTTTGCAAGTATATTGTGACTTTAAAAGCACCTGCTGGATGTTCCTTGCCACCAACAGTTTTCGGGCAACAATAAAAATCTTCAGATAATTCCGGTGATTAATGGTCATTCTGGAGAGAGATTGAAGTTTTGTCTAGTGGAAGTTTTGACTCATCATACCGTACAGGGTTACTATGCCTGCTACAAAGGCCGTCTACATGCAGATCACAAAGTATATATAATGTGAATAGGTTAGTGGGTTACTGCTTTTGTCAGATGCAGAAAAGTACCCTCTTTTTGGCATGGTTACCCCACTTTTTGCCTGTTGTCAGTATGTTTTGACTGTGTTCACTGGGATCCTGCTAACCAGGACCCCAGTGCTCTCTCCCATTAAATTTGGTTGCTTGGACCACACACACTCCACACTTGGCATACTGGTGCCCCTTATAAGTCCCTAGTATATGGTACCCAGGTACCCAGGGCATTGGGGGATCAGAGGTTCCCCATGGGCTGCAGCATTTATTATGTATTATGCCATCCATAGGAGCCTATGTAAACTGTGTCTGCAGACCTGCCATTGCAGCCTGCGTGAAAAAGGTGCATGCACCCTTTCACTTCAGGTCACTGCTCCAGGTCACTGTATGTCACCCCTATGGTAGGCCCTCCTAGCCCAGAGGGCAGGGTGCAAGTACCTGTGTGTGAGGGCACCTCTGCAGGAGCAGAGGTGCCACCACGAACTCCAGCTCCATTTTCCTGGACCTCGTGAGTGCGGGGACGCCATTTTACGCTTGTACTGGACATAGGTCACTACCTATGTCCAGCTACATAATGGTAACTCCGAACCTGGGCATGTTTGGTAACAAACATGTCAGAATCATACCCCAATACTATTGTCAGTATTGATTGTATGATTCCATGCACTTTGGGGGCTCCTTAGAGGATCCCCAGCATTGCTCCTACCAGCTTTATGGGGTCTTCCGGACAGCCCACGCTGCTTCCACCCCTCAGACAGATTTCTGCCCTCCTTCTGCTGCTTGAGCAGATCATGCCCAGGAAGGCAGAACAAAGGATTTCCTTTGGAAGAGGGAGGCAACACCCTCTCCGTTACAAGGCTTGGGAGGGGTAGCCTCGGCAAGCTACTAGTATGCTCTGAAGGGCACATTTGGTGCCCTTCTTGCATAAAACAGTCTGTACCAGTTCAGGGACCTCAACCACTACTCTGGCGTGAAACTGGACAATGGAAATGGCGTAACCACTCCCCTGTCCATCACCACCCTAGGGGTGGTGCCCAGAGCTCCTCCAGGTGGCCACTTGATTCTTCCATCTTGAATCCAAGGTTGGCAGAGGCCTCTGTGAGAATCTGAGTGGCCAGGTCAGGGAGGTGACATCACAGCCCCCTCCTAGGTGGTCACCCGGCTAGGTGACCAATCCCCCTTTCTGAGCTATTTTGGGTTTCCCTCTTGGGTGGGTCCTCAGATTTGACGTCTAAGATTCCAGCAGGACTCCTCTGCAACGTTTACTTTGACTTCTGGCCACTGGAACCGCAACTGGACTTCACAGAAACCTACAATCTGCAGCTCCAGCGACGACTTCGCCACGCAACATTGTTTCTCTGACTCCTTCCAGCAACTGCAACATTTGCCCAGCTGTGCTTCCTCTGAGGGCAGCAAGTCTTCAGTCTGCATGAGAAGAAAGAAGGAAAATTCCTTGGAGTGAAGGAGTCACTTACCTGCATCCGCAGGCACCAACTGCAACAACAACCGGCTGCATGGATCTCCTCTCCTCCTGAGCTGCGTGGATCCTGCATCAGGGGTGGTAGTCTGGAGTGGTCTCCTTGGTCCTCTCTACCAGCTGCCCAACTTTGGAGTAGGTAGGTCCTTGCCTTCCCATGCAGGACAGTACCCCCATGCACTGCGTCTCTTGCAGCTACCAAGGCTTGTTGTTACCTCCTCCAAGGGATCTTCAGGCTCTGTGTAGCCTCAGAACCTGGCACTCTTCTCTGTGAAGCACAGCCCTCAACGTGTTTCATCTGTGAAGTAGGAACTCTGTTCATGTGTGCTGTGGGCCTCTCTACAGCTCCTGGGCTCCTTGCCTGTAGGTCTTCTGTGGGGGCTGCCTCTCCTCCTCCAGACTCTCTGCCTTGCTGATGGTCACCTGGACCTTGCTGGTCCCCGGCAGCTCCACTTTTCTCCTACTGCGACATTTGTTTTTGCCAAGGCTTGTTGGTGGGTTTTCCACACCACAGACTGACTGCAATTCTTCATCTGGCATGGGACGTCGACTGCATCACCTAGGAACTCTTCATCTGCTCCAGTGCTGCATTGCTGACCATCTTCGTCTCCCCGTCGACCAACTCCTTCATCCACAGATGGGTGGGTAGTGGCTTCTGCCACGACCGGACCATCCTACGTAAACTGGACTTGGTGCCCTTCTTTTCCAGGTCTTACTCTTCCAGGATCCACCTCTAGTTTCTTGCAGTCTTGTCTGCGTTTTGCAATATCCTTCTCTGTAGTCCTTTTGGTGGGTCAGGGAAAAAACAGTAACTTACCTCTTTTCTCCTGGTCGCTGGGGGGCACTCTGGTACTTACCTTTGGGATTTCCTAGTTCCTCCAGCTCCCCTCTACCATTTCCACTTCCTTGGGTGGGGACCCAGCTTTTGCATTTCACTTTCTTAGTATAAGGTCTGGTCCCCTCTAGGCCTTCAGCATTGCCTACTGCTTTTCACTGTTTTCTATTGCTTTTTATGCCAATTTGTGATTGCTGTTGTACATACAATAGTGTGTTACTTACATCCTATTGGAGTATTGCCTATCTAGTGTTTTAGTGTTTGTGTTACTGTAATAAGGAACCTTTATTTTTGTAACACGTGTTTCTTTCATGTGTGTAAGTGCTGTGTGACTACAGTGGTATTGCATTATTTTTGCATGTGTCCTAGATAAGTCTTGGCTGTTCATCCACAGCTACCTCTAGAGAGCCTGGCTTCTAGACACTGCCTACACTTCACTAATAAGGGGATACCTGGACCTGGTATAAGGTGATAATACCATAGGTACTCACCACACACGAGGCCAGCTTCCTACACCAGAGAGCTCCTTTTTTGTCCCCTGCAATTTATAAATGAAAACTGAATATAGAACAGTGAGCAATGAACTCATCAAAGAGCTACATGCAAACATCAAGGTATAGATTAGAGCGTCATGATTTCCCCCCACTTTTTGATTAACTTAATGTTGCAAAACAAGTTGATTTGAGCGCAAATCAGTTCTTAATATTAAAGAGAGCCCCCAACCATGGTGTTATGTTTTAAATTCTGAGTTTGCGCTTCTCCAGATAAAGCACTCTGAAACTATACCTGCTACCAGTATGGATGACCTGTGACACCTACACCTTGTAGTCCTCTGTCTTATGTAACATTTCATATACACTGATTTACACATATATGATGATTGTCTCTGCGTAATGTCTGTGTGATGTAAAGTGCTTTGACACCATAGACTGGTATGAGGGATGAATGATGGAACAACACATGCGTATATCGTGCATGCCTTAACATCGCGGTCTCAACAATGACCGTGTCTTTACTACGCATGCCTTTACAACAAATTTCATTGTAAAAGCATGTTTGGTAAAGGAACATGCGTGGTAAATTCTCCCTACCCTGCCCCCTTACACCTGATACCATACTCCACCCATCCAAGGACTTAAAACTGCCCCTGCCCTGAGCCCTAAACCCCTCTGCCCTGAGCCTTAAAAGTAACCCTGCCCTGTCCTAAAAACTACCCCGACCCCCACTCTGAACCATAAAACCTACCCTGAACTGCTCTAAAACCTACCTTGATGCCCCTGCCCCCACCCGGAACCCTAAAACCTACCCGCTCTGTCCTAAATACTACATGACCCCCACCCTGTACCCTAAAACCTACCCCACACTGTCCTAAAACTACTTGAACTCCATGCACTCCCCCTGACCCCTAAAACCTACCCCACCCTGTCCTAAAAACTACCCCAACCCTACCCTGCCCTAAAAATGACCCCAACCTCCCAACCTCCTTCTCTAAACCCGACCACAGCCCTACTTACCTCTCTCTCCTCTGCGTCTTCCTGTTCCACCCGGACAGCTAGACCGCTCTCTATGCTGTAACCCCGCATATGTGTGGTAAAGATATGTGTGGTAAAGGCATGTGTGCTAGACCCATATTTGTGGTAATGGCAGCGTGGTCAATGCATTGCATTGCATTGATTGCGTTGTAAGGGATATTTCCCGGTATGAGTGGTGCTATAAAACGAATGAAATGCATCTGAGAGAGAGTGGTGATGGATAGTAGTGAGGGAATCCGTGGCAGAGGTGGTCCCTGGGGGGCACCAACAAACAATGTCGCATAGGGCGCCACCAGCACTAAGGCTGGCCCTATCAGACAGCACAGCAGTTCACAGGAACGCGGCAGCACAGAGACTGCCACTTGACAGTCAGACAAGGACCTCGCAGCAATCATAGGCCTCACTGGCCTTCACAGGCAGGCAGAGACCCAGAGACTGACACAGCCTGACTAGTAAGAAAGCTCCCAACAGGCAGCACAGTGCATGGCAGGCATCACAGGAATCGACAGGAAGCACTGCGCCCAGCAGGCAGTACAGGCCTCTTAGGACTTCACACAGGCGAACAGCATCACAGAGCCAGTCGCTGCCTAACAGGCAGCAAAGGGCCCAGCAGACAGGGAATTGCAGGCCACACAGGATTCGACTGGAAGCGACCGCCTTTCCCATCTCCCCCCACCACGGCAACCCTTCTGGGTGCAAACTTTGTGCAGGGAGCCCACCTCAAGGTTGTCCCTGTGCCCCCCAGAAATGTTGTGTCTCCTACGCCCCTGCTTATTGATATCATTGCAAAAATGGTTGTCAGTGTAAAAGTTCTAGATGTGAATGCAGGACTTTTCCCCATGAACAGATGGCCTGCCAGGAGGTGGCAGCCGAATGTCTGTCGAACATATGATACGAAGCTATTAATAAGAGGGTATACTTGGTACATTTCACATTCAACAGGAAACATTCCAAGTTCTGTGAATATTATTATCGCCTTTGCAACACATTGCCTACAACAGTGCGGCTGACTGTGTGTGATGCTTTTAGCCACCCTCGCATTGTGGTATACACCGGAAGCCCATCGTGTCTGTAACCCGCCTCTTATCGAAGGGTTTCCAAGTCAGAACCCCTTCACGCAGAGCTCCGACCCCGGCTCAGTTAAGCACAGCAATCCATGGCACATTTACCATTGAGTGGTGCATATTCATTTCTGATATAGCAGACTAGTAATACTTTTGTTAATGCCAATTGACCACAGAGTCGCGTTACGATGTTGGTTTCTTGGGAAAATATAGTGTGCCCTACCATATTAATATATATTTTTTTTTAAATAGAAATAAAAAGCGCCTTTAGTTATACTGGAGCATTCGTAATACTGCAGTTCAGGGAAAGGGGGAAGGATTTTCTTTCATTGAGTTTACAGCCACTCCAAACTCTGTGTGAAGAGTCTAGAATAAGGGAACTCGCTTCTCTCGTTCATCCCTAAAGCACACTTAGCCCTGCTATGAGCAGTTCACAGCAGAAATTTGAATTTGGATCACAATCCTCCTATCCCTTCAATGGCCTCCAAGTGAGGCAAAACCACCAGCACCACACACAAAGCCCTGTATTCCTGATCGTCCATTTACCTAACTGGAACATTGAAAATTTCAGGTGCAAAACTGGATTGACGAAACTCACAATCCCTTCTCTAGCAGCCCACCACCGTCAAACAAGAACGATAGGTGAACCAATCATCCTTGGGAAGGGCTACAGGAATCTGAAACTCCTTTCCGACTCTCCATATGAACACATGCAAGTCTATGATCTCCCATAAACTATCAGCTGTCTGTTCCTTACCTTTCCTATGCTTTATCTAAAGAATCTTCTTATGTTGATTGTTGCCAACTGCACTATTTTGAAATACTCTGATACCCCTGGTATATATCCACGCTATGTAAAATCGCAAAAATAAATCAATAAATATAAAGAGCATGTCTTAATAAGGAGGTGAATACATTTATGAGTAGCAATACTGAACAAATCCGATTTGAAAAAGCTGCCTGTGCAGAGTCAGCCAGGAACCGAGACAGCCACGTAGCTTGAACGCTCCTGAGTGGTGTCCAATCTTCCACCTGTCGCTACTGCTATGAGGACCTGAGACAGTCTGAGAAGAAGAGGTAGCACTGGAAGTTGTGGTGTTCCCATTAGAGCTGAAATTGTGGACATGTATGACAGAAATGACTGGGGGACCGCTGTTTTCATCGGGATCCAACTGCAATGGGTAAACTCCCAGACTGAGAGCTGCAGACCTCCTGTGGATCCCAAGTCTGTGTTAAGTGTCTGAGTGCAGGGAGATGATGTGCCGGGAGCTGGATGGGTGTAAGATTTCACTGGAAGTGACTGTTCTTCTTCTCCCGGAAAGCTGCAATCCAGCTAAACCCACTGGGTTTTTCAAGTATCACAGGGACTTGAATTGCACCAGACCCCACCCATAAAGCAGACCCTGGAGAACTGCAGTGGTGTGCTGGACATCCCAGTATCGACCGGGAATAACCCCCCCCCCCCCCCCCCCCCCCCCCCCCCCCCCCACGGCTCCACTGCAGACTGCTAGCTCTACGACCCAGCCACTAATGATTGAGGGCATCATGTCTGAAAGAAGGGGACGTAAAAAATACTTCTTTCAGTTGCATAGTGTCGCACATGATTGGGGGGAAGAAAGTTGCAGTAGCTCTTGCCTTTGAACTGTGAGAAACAATCTCTCTGCCCTCTGTCAGTGAATTGCCTACAAACGTTTCTGGGAAGAATCTCACTGAAAATAAGATTAAGGCAGTTGATGGAAACTTTAGGTGACTGCCAATAAATGTTAAAATATGGGGAAGAGCATGAAAAAGATGTACGTAAGCTTCAGACCTTGAATTGTCTCTCAAAAGGACTTTAAAAAAAAAGATTGTAATCCTTATTTTTGACCAAATTATCCTTATTTAATAAGCCCATACTTTATTCATTTCAGGGTGCTTTCTACCTGATGCCCTGATTTATTTTGTGAACCAGAGGTTCCTCTGACTGATCAGGTTATCCTGGCTATTCTGGTGATGACTTACTAGGCAAGACCTTTACTGCTTTAATACGAGACCCCTCTTTAAGTGATTCATGGGCCCACTCCGATCAACGGCCCTCTTTATTCTATCATTTATTATTATTGTTTGTTGTAGATATCTGGTGCTCACTTTCTGTCCTGATGATTACTATGTACTGACCTTAGGTCGAAACGCCATCAACAATAGTCATCCATAGACTCTAATCCTTAACTTTACAAATAATTTTATGAGGAATAAGGAGTCATATGTCTTTTTACCCTTTCTTGATGGTTTGCTTTGTCACTTGTCACTGCACTTTTGTCCTCATGTGTGAGCACTTACTTTCTAAAAAATACTGAAAAATATATTGAAATATTTTCTATTTTACTGAAAGAATAAATTGCTAAACAGTGATTGTTGAATTGGTCTCCAAAAATAAGTGAAGCTAAGTATCCTTGCGGGTCAGTTATAATTTTGTTTTGAGAATACTTAAAAAGAGAAAAACCTGGTCTCTAGACTCTAGACAGAGACTGCTGCTTTTGTGTTTTCTGATCAAGAGCATTGTGAGCCATTGTTTTTTACACAAACTTTGTCATTTATGTCCTCTAAAGCATCCTTCCAGTAGGATGGCAGTTTAAAGCATCTCCAAAACACACACCAGTTTATACTTGCCTATTATCCCTGCCAGCATGGAATTGACCTAGAAATGTCCTTTTTGTGAACTCTGGGTGGTGTGTAATGCCACAAAATAAGGATTTTTACAGACATGTTATTGTCATAGGAAGGCTACCGCATGAATAACTAAATTAAAATTATTCACCACTATTATGTAACAATAACGGGAAACAATAGGTGTTTCCTCTGTGGTCAGGACACCAGCTGAAGTGCTCCCTTCTTCTGTGTTCCCCACCTTGCCCTGGTTAGTAAAGACCTGGGCAGGCAGCGAAATGATGGTCTTACCTGTCTTCTTCCGCCTCTCCACAGTCTTGATGGGGTGGCGGGAGAATGTAGGCGACACTGTTCCTAAGCCAACTGTCACATTTCCCTATCAGTGCATGTCACTGTAGATAAGCGTTGACAGGAGAAACCAGGCCACACTGACAAGCTGTTTTCGCAGAGCCACTCTCAATGTTGCACCAACTCTTCACTCTCAATGTGAAAGCAGAGAGCACTGCTTTGGGGCAGGGAGGGGGAGGAAAGGCAGACTGGAGTTGGAGGTGGGTGATAGTATGTCAGTTTTTTAAAAATATTTTGTCAGAGAGGGGAAGAGTTGAATGAAGAGCGAGTGTAGGAGTGGGTGACAGGAGGTCATTTTGTTTTTTGTTAACATTTTGGAGAGGGGTGTATGATTCCCCGATTACTTCTTTGCAATTTCATAGCAGTTAAAGAAGGCTGATGATCTGTGGGTTGCATACTTTAAATCAGTTGTAAATGGGTAGAAAGGGAACAACATATATTATTTTCACCCTGGCATTCTGAGTGACACCACAGACAACTCTAACATCACTTTTGTTGCCTATTTGATGCCACTCAAACCACTTGGTGAAAAACATCACTGTTATTCACCGTTATCACTATCACCATTCTATAATTTTATGTGTTTTGTATGTCCTCTTCTGGATCTCAACCCTCTTGCCTGTGGTGAAAGGTCTACCTAATTCTCTTTCCCATGAAAGCTGATAATTCTTCTTAGCTGACCCTGAACATGCATCAACAAGCAATAGATGCATGACGCTACTCTCGCATTTTAAGGACCAGTGTTTTTTTAAGTGCCCTTCTGTGTTCATTCAGCACAGAAAGCAACGTTGAGATGCTTGAAAGTATCCAAATACAACTGGGACTCTCAAGTTACAGTCTAAGGATGCAGGTTCTTTTGCAGTTAAATTTCTATGGGTTTTCCTTTTTCAGATAAAATCATTGAAGGCCTTTTGGCATGTGTTTAACAAAGAGATTGAGACTATATTACTTATAGTCTCAATCTTTTTGTTAGCCTTAAAAAGTGTAGGAGTTTTGGAAAGGCTGTCATCTTTATCATATATATCTTACGGATCTAAAAAAACAACCTATGGTGATAAGACTGAAGGTCTTGATGTAGCCCCTTCATTAACTTGGATGGTGGAACCCCACCAATTTTAGAAAGCAAGGTGGCAATTTTGAATCATAAGTTTGTCCTTCACTTGCCATCTGAATCCAAAGCTGTGATTCAGTGTAGGAACCTGGGCCATTTCAGAATCTCAGATTTCAGGTTGTTTATTTTAAAGCCTGCTATTAGTGGCATATTACCAGCTTTTCTATAAAGGCTGCTAATGACAAGTCCAGTTGGGACATCGTAACATTTATCTGGTCCACACATAGAGTAATTTTAAATTAAACTTTGCCGATGATTTGGATGAACACATTGTCTTAGATTCTGTGCTCTATGGTTAAGGTGAGCAGTAATGGAAACAGAGCTCATCTTTGTTGAGTGCCTGCACAGTGATCTGGCTTGCATTTCTCGTTCATAAAAGTTCACCTATTGGCCACCAGAGCCTAATGAAAACCTCTTTTTCAGGATAACTGAAGCTCATTAAAAAGATTTCCCCTCCGATATGGAGGCATTCTCCTCCATGGATGTTGTATAGTGTCCTTTCATGACTCATAGCTGCCCCATTCTTTTCTTATGGTGATAACATCCATGTCCAGGGTTTGTGACATTCAAGCGTATGTTCCCTAGAACCATGTAGATTTTCCATAACAATGGCATGGTCACGTAGACTCATCCGAAATTCCTATCTAAAATAGTTTCAGACTTCCATGTAAACAAAACTATTACCTTACCAAAGTTCTTTCAGAGCTCTTTTCTCCAGCAGAAATGTTTCTCCATTCATTTTAAATTCTATGTAGATAAAACGAAAGACATAGGAAAATCCAAACAGTTAATTGTTAGTTATGTTCCATTGAGCACAGGTCAGGCCATGTCCAAATGGATTGTTTCTTGCATTGTGCTTTGCTTCCAAGAAGAAAATAAAGCTTTAACTGGAAACCAAAAACCCATTCCACCAGAGGTAAAATGACTACAGCTGCTTTACTAGAGAATTAAAATTCACAAAATCTGCAAAACAGCCACTTAGAGAGTTTGTCACAGCTTCTGGAGATACTATTGTGTTGATTCTGATTCTAGAGTAGAGTCCCAAGTAGGGCATGCCTCATTGGGGAGTCTTTTTGAGTAGTTTTCATTGATTTGTCTTCTTTCCCTTCTTCTGTAGTTTTAGGGATTGGAATGCTATTCTATTCTCTGCTAATGATTATGAGTGGAGATCCCCTAAAGGAGAAGGAACTTTTTCTTACTTGTAATTCTAGTTCACATTCAGGAGAATCTCCATTGAAGACACAAGCAACCGTCTCCCCCCTCCCCCGAAGGAGAGGCTAAAGATGATAAATGTAAATGTTCTCTGTGTAACTTTATCCATTATTTTCAGTGTAGAAAAGAATAGAGGTAATTGCCATCTACAGGGCATGACTGAACACTGTTCAGGGCTTAGAGCCCTTAAAGGCACAGTGGCACTTCTCAACTTAGCATAGCTTCAGCCTGTATGTCTACATTGCCCCGATTCCTCTACCTTCTTTCACTTTACAAAAGGTTTACGAAAGAGATTTTTCATGGGCCATCTAATGTTTTTAGTGACTGTTCTGCTTTTAAGTATATTTTCAATTTTAAGTAGCATGCGAATTGAATTGACAATATAGCCTCCTCTATATATTTTATAGGACTATTCCATGCCTATGCCTTCAGTGGAGATTCCCGTGAATAAGAACTAGGATTGCAGATAAGAAACTGTGCTTCACTTTTATCATTGATAAGAAAAGGGTGATACTGGGTGATACAAATACTTGAACAAGTGTATGTAGCTCTTGTCTCTAAATGATATGGCGACTAATCAGCTCAGGGTTCCATTAGGCTTAGATTACCATGAGGAAAGCTAGAATTACCTTTAGTTTTTGAAGACATTGTCCAGTTCATTATAACTTGCAAAAGCTCGAACACCATTTGCACGTACCAGTGTTCTCGCTGTTTGCTTAACCTCTCTTTATGCTTGCAGGATTCTGTGCTCCTTTCAAGTTTTCATTCATTAGTACCTCCTCACCCGTAGAGGTGCATTGTTACTCATAATCATAAATAGAGATTTAATATTCCCCTTAAATTACAGGTTGTAGGCCATTAGCCCCCAAGCAATATTTTTACTTGAATGCCAATGGATCAGCAGTCAGTGGAACTAGCTAATGTCATCGCTTTACTCCTGTCTAAATTTTTGAAAAACATATTGTTTTTGAATAGTGTAATTGCACTGTTCTTTAAGGCCAGGCCAGGCTTAACATGTGATGCAGTGCCAATATGTTCTGCATTTTTTTTTTATTACAGCACCACCTGTGACACTGTAGACAGATATCTTCTGTGGATAAAACTAGTACAAATGGAGTGCAACATGACATAGTAGTTATTATGTGTGACGTGCAGTAACACCAAATTGATGGTATAACATGGTTCTAAATTGATGGAGAAATTCATTGATTGTAAGACCAGTGTAAGATAGGGGTGTCTGGGCACTGCCCTTATTTAGTAATTACCTGTTTGGTGACTTAAGGAGGGCACTCACAAATCTGCCACAAATGGGCAACAGTAATTTGGAACCACATTGTATTACATGATCCATCCTGTAGTGGTTTGCAGAACACCACTAATTCACTATATAGCCATGTGAAGTCTAATAGTCTCATTGTAAATCTTGAAATATTACAGGTGATGTAGTTTGTGATTGTCATACAGCTCAGGAGCTGGGTGTTGCATGAACTTTACAGGTACCCAGGCATTAAAATAAAAAAATAGTTAAACTGGTGGCAATATGATAATGCGAAGAAGCCTTGAATGTTTGTTAATACATCAGTTCAGTTTGATACCTAGTATGGATCATGAATATTTAACTTCTGAACATGCTCGGCCTTTTAATTGTAGAGGTATGTAAGCACTATAGCTCATATTTATTCTAAATTGATACCATTGGATTATATTTCTATATTCTTGGAATTAATCAAACTAGGGAACAAGATATTAACCTAATTTGTAAAAATGTATTTCATATTTAGTATAAAAAATCATTCATTGTAGATCAAAAGTATCAAAATGTCATAAACATGGCACACCTATACAATAAATTTTACATTCATAAACATATTCAATTAAAAACACCTATCCAAGTAAACTTCCCATCATTTTGACTTAGTGAAAGGTAGACATTTGGGGAAATGTAATCTCTTAATTTGATCATCTATTACGCGTATGAACTTTTTAGTCAGCAATTCTTCTCAGCCATATTTCTCAAAGAATCATCATAAACCATGTACACATGTCCATGAGTTGCTTGATGCAGGGATCCAAATATAACTAGGTTCGAAATCACTTATTGCAGCCTTTCATTGATCCCTGTACTATGCAATAGGAATGTGGAATAAACATCAGAACACAGAATTTCCATGTACAAATCTTCATGTGGATCACACATGTTGGGATAATTTTGTTCCTTCCACTCCCGTTTACCACCAGTTTCTGGTAAATGGGAGAGGGAAAGGGGGTGTGGAGGGGTTGGGAGGGCTCTACAGGGCAGGTTTGTCCCAGGGAAGGGGGAACCATGCATGTTGGTGGGTTGTGCTGTGCCACACCTGCACATACTACTGCCCAGCTTTACTTGCTGATAGAATTTGTCCTTGGGTTCCTGCACCTGATAAAAATGAGCATGTAAACACCAGAGCTCTTATGATCTAGCAGAGTGGTACCTCACCTAGAGATACTGTTGCTCCCAACTCATAACTATACTTTTGGCAGAAATGCTTTCCTTGGTAATGAAATATGGACTATCCTTTCGAAGGGCTCCTTTTTGAGTATTGGGTGTAACTCACAGGTCAGTGAGCACAGTGAGCCCTGTGGACCCTGAGAAGTGGATCTGCCCTCCATCACATATGAGGAAACTCACATGTGTATTGTAGAAGATGCAGTTATGTTTTAAGGTAGTGCTCAATAACAGAGACAGTTGCAGTACTACTATATTTTTGTATTTCTCCTCTATCATTTATACACCCAGATCGCCAATTCCATATGTGAGACTTACAGTGTGTTTATTTAATTTCAGGCTTAAAACTTCCCATAAAATGCTCGAAGAGAAATCTTCCAAGTTGAGTTCCAGAGCAAAGAGGGCCAAGCAGTCCATCCTGTCAGAGGAGAAAGAAAATGAAATTGTTGACTATTACGTTGTACCTATCTTCAGAGGACGGTATGTTTGGCCTCATGTCTTTAACACCTTTATTTACCCTTGTTCTTTTGTTCATATATTTCTCACTGCCTTACTTGCTCCAGGCAAAAACATTCCTTGTGCCAGTTAGGGTATTTGTTAGCAGGTCGGCTCCTCTGCTAGGGCGGAGGAGCATCACCCCGCCCTCCCCGCCAGCAGCAGCAGCTGCCAAATGTCTGCAATACAACTAAAATAAACTATGTTTGTTATCGCTGTATTGTAGAAGGGGCGGGCCACAGGGTTGACGAGCACAGAGGGGGTGTGCTCAGTACTCCCCCTCAGTGCGCAGGTATGTTTGGCCAGCCGTCTAGGAAAGAAGAGCTGCGCGGTGGTGGTGGCGGCAGAGTCAGGTACTTTTTTTTGTTTTATTATTAATTTTTCTCCGCTCCGCCCTACCACGTGCCGCGAGCCGCTCCTGTTTGTTGGTACAGAACCATAAATATATACAGAACTTCATTCTAAAATACACAACATTAAAGAATTGGTATCCTTGGACCTTGTCTCACATTAAGAGCAAGTTTCCCAAACGAAAATCACCTCATCATCAATCATTAATCAAAATATGTCACCAGCACCCACTTGTGATATATCCTAATTTATTGGAACGGGATCTTTGCCTAATTATGGCAAACATGGCATATTTGCGGTTGTGGGTGAGTTGTTGCCTTGGGAGTACCTACTGCAGATGAGATGATCACAAACTGAGACAGCTTTTTGGGTATTCAAGAACATTACTCATACATTTCTGACCCTAACTGTACCTGTGAACGTACACCTCAGAAAACCTGGGCATATGTTTGTATTTCTGAATGGAAAAGTCACACCAATCTGTATATTTTGAGAATGTGGTTAGGGCTGCTTATAAATGCAGCCATGTTTTTATGGGGAGAACAAATTAGGAAAAAGTAGAACAGCAAGTATTTTTCTCTTCAGACAATCAACTTTCATATGGTTAGTGCTGACGGATACATGCTCATCAATTTTCATAGTTACAGAAATGAGTTGTGCTATGTAAATCCTAAGCAGAAGCCTTTTATTTGGTGGTTTTCCTCACTTGCCCATCTTTTCTGCCTGTTTTTGTTCTGTATCTTGGTTTTAATGTTCACTTGCCTCCTGGTACCTGAGTTTCCTCTATTTACTTTAAATGTATGCACATTTATCCAGTGTAAGCCAGTCGCTGCTCGTGCTGCATGGTGGCGTGGCGCAGGGGGTAGAGGGAAGGAGTGGGGGTGCTCGGGTAAAAATTAAATTAAAAAAATATATTTAAAAAACCCGCTTACCTCGCTCCGCGCCGCTCCGCTCTCTCTCGTCAATCCAGGCAGGCACAGGCTCCCAGCCTGCCCTGCGCCAATACTGACGCTGCTCAGAGCAGTGTCAGGATTGCCTGGGAGCACCCTGGCTGGGTGCTCCCAGGCAGAGTGGGAGCCTGTGCAGGCTCTCTCCAGCCCAGCAACTGCGTTGCTGGGCTGGAGAGAGCCTACAGCACATGTGTGGTTGGCCAGCCTGACACGGCTGTCCAAACACACATGCGCTCAGTGCACGTCACCCCCGTGGCCCCGCCCCTTTCAAAGAAAAGGATAACAAACTACCACCCAAATGAAGGAGACGCCCCTGGTGTAAGCCCCCGGGGCTTTCACTGGAATCCCACTAAAACGCACACGTCCATAAGTATATACACACACACTTCTATACAAATGAGCTCTACTAGGCAAGGCCAGAGCAGGATTATATCTGAATAAAAACTATTCCATCATTTCTGTGGATGGAGTGTGGGGTAAGAGTAGTGAAATTAATAAAAAAGACAAATGGAAGCTAGGATTAACTCATTATAGCAAAGCAGCACTGCTGAAGATATTTAAAAATACAAGTGTCATACCATATGCAAACATGTGTGACACTGAACAGGTAAATGTAACAGAGACAGACTGAATCCAAAACTCTGTTTGATTTGCTATTTTCTCTTACTTAAAATCCTAACTTGTTTCTGATTAAACTCAAGGATATATTATTGGACATTTAGGGTGAAAATCCCCAGAACACATTGTCTGAGTCTCTTACAAATGAGTCATCTGTTGTTTTGTGCCTATGATTTTTTAGAAATTCACAAAAGCATTACAGGAGTACCATTGAGAAGCTACGATAGACATGGATCTCCAGGAGAACTCACATGTGTATGCATTCACACATGACTAAACGTAGCTAATATACTAGTAATCATTGATACATTTTAGTGAACGTACGTTTTATCTTTAAAATTGTTTCCTTTCATTCACTTTGAGGAACACATTTTTGTTTCCTTTAATGGCTGCTCTTCATCAAGAACACAAGTCCAGGACGGGCCTTTGTCAAGTTCTTTTTGTCCAGCCTAGATCAATTATTTATTTTTAGAATTAATCCATTTTTTAAGGAACAAAGGACCCTTTTCATAACATTGTGCTGCAGTGTGAGTATAAATGTAATAGTTCTCCCACAACGAAAAGATTAAAAACGACTTGAGAGTTTTTAACCTTACCTTTTTCAACAGGTCAACATGTTTCTGCCTTCTTTTGATGAATTTGCCAGTACAAAGTTTTCCTGATCTTAAGTTGCATTATAATAGTTATTTCTGCTTCTTTGTCGCCACTGGTTGCTGAGTCCATGCCTTGGTTTATTCTTTAATTATTCTCTACATGTTGTTGAAGAGGCGACTTATCCATGCTGTTGCATGCACATGCAGTGTGGTTGAATGAGGAAGTGACAAAGCAACACATATCAATAGCAGACTATTCTTTTTATGAATGTAGCATTAAAGTACTTACTTTTAATGACCTCCTTAATGGCCTACGAAACCTGAATGTACTTGTCTATTCAGAAGAGGAGTATGCTAAGCTTGTTTTTCTGTAATGAAAATGACGTGTTACAGCAGATCCTCTGTTCAAATATAAGTGAATATTATGATAAATGATAATCATAAATTATATGGACACTATAATGTTCTGTATTCTATTTATGCATTGTGATAGTGTTACTTTTTATATCCTATAGTCGACAATTTATCAGTGGAATTACTGATATGGAGGATGAGAGAATTAAGGAACATGCCGGCTACATTGCCAGAAGGAACCTTTTTGCAACAGGTGAAGGCATTTATTTGACAAAAGTGGCCTCAGTGGATTCTGCAAAGTCAGAAGTGGTTCAGAAGAAGTCAAGAACTGTCTCCATGAGAGAGAGAGCAGACAAACTATCATTGAGCAAGACGGTAAGCAGCGACCCAGACATTGTACCTTTGCATTTTTCTGGCACGCCTACATGGTGTAGTGCCTGTTGTCTCTCTACAGTGTTTTTTAATTATGTTACCGGTCACTATGGAGTTGTGAATCAGTAGCTCAATGTGTATACAAGACTCTTTAAGGATATTGCATTTCTTCAAAATAATTGATTTTTTAACTACGAAGGCTACATTTATTTAACTAGTATATATTAAAGTCACATACATTGTCTCAAAGAAACTATTAATAGTTTAAACAATTAATGTTATTTTTCATACAAAATATACTTCACGTACACATTCATTTTTTCTTGTATCAAAAATACAACCTGTTTTTATTACAGACACACAAACCGTGGTTACTTGTACCTACATATGATAAATTAGTGTTGGCATTATTAAATTACTTCTAACCAAATTGATGTTATAGAATGATTGTACAAAGGTTGAAGTTCGAATGGTAAGTGTTTTTATTTTGTGGATAATTTAATCCTTCTGTTGGGGATATTTCATCTTGACTCTTACTGCAAATTCTGGTACAAGTTCATTGAGTGTTTAACTATTGCTGAAATGATATGTCCTCAAAGTTAACCTATGGAAATGAAAGGAGATGTGTAGGATGCTGGTTCTGTATATACTATACCATAGTAAGGTATAGTGTGCATAGAATCCAGTGGATCCCCAGAGGCTTTACAGAGGCTAAAATAGATAATACTAATGCTCTCTCTTGTGGTAGTGTAGGCGAGCAGTTAGGCTTATCAGAGGGAAGCGCTAAGCATTTATTGTACACATACAGTCAAGAAATGAGGCACACATTCGATGACTAACTCAAGATCAATGATTATATATAAGAGCAGATACTTTGTTACTTTTATTTTGGAGCCAAAATGAATCTTTGTCGCAGGTAAATATAGTTTCATGGTTATAAGACTTTCAAGTATCAATAGGACTTTCGATGAAAATAACCAGTGAGAATAGGTTGCTTATAGTAATACTTTCCAATAGCAAAAGTAGACAGTGCAAAATCATTGAATGCAAAGCAGTCCTTTGGGAGGAAAAACACAATCACCATCAATTTACAGGTAAGTACTCGACTTACTATCCAAGTCTTGGGGTTTGAGGTGCCCACAGGACAAGGTTCCAGGGGACACCAAGGTTGCACCACCAGCGGCACAGGGCCAGCCGGGTGCAGAGGTAAAAGTTAGTGTTGGGTGTTCAATGGAAATCAGTGAAGACTTCAGGCAATCGAAAATGCCTGGTTTACAGGTAGGTACCTGCAGTTTTAGGACATGGGCCCTGAGGGTTGAGTTCAACAAGGGGGGTGCATGCAGAGTGCAAACACAGGATCGGGCGCCCAGTGTAAAGCAATGGAAATTATTGGTTTCACAAAGATGCTGCAGGCTCGGTCTAGGGAGCTGGATGAAGGAGACCACTGGGTGGGCAGGTAAGTTGATATATCACTGGATGGGGATGGCCATCAGGTGGATTCCCCAAGACCTGGGGGCTGCGGATGTAGGGCTGCCTTTGGACATTGGGAAATCTCTACCGGAGCTGGTCGTGGTCAGGGGGTCCTTCGAGTTGAAGCTGCAGGTGTTGTTGTGCTGGCCAGGAAGGGTTACCCCAGGGTGGATTTGGGTTTGGAATCACTGGGGGACCTCCACTGGGCCAGTAGGTCACCTGGATTCGGGCCAGAGGCATCGGGTGCACTGTGGTCAGGACTTGTGGTTCTGGAGGGCACAGAAGTCCTTGGTGTTGGTTTCTTTCTGGACAGAGCCGCTGTTCTCAGGAGTTCTTGGTCTAGGAGGAAGGCAGGCAGTCATCTGAGGGTTGGTAGAGGTTGCTGGGCCTGTAGGATTAGTTGTCGTTTTGTAGCAGGAGTCTTGAAGCTGCAGACATGCCGGTAGGGCTGGGGCCAAGTCAGTTGTTGTCTGGATGCCCCTAACTTTAGGGGGTTTACAGAGGTCAGAGGGCAGTAGGCTATGGCTACTGACCTTTAGGGTGTCTACACCCTTTTTGTGTCCACTCCCTTTGTGGAGGGGGCACATCCCTGTTCCTATTCTCCAGGCCAATATGGAATATTCGGAAGAGAAGGGTTGACCTCAGCTCTTGGCATCCCAGGGGTGGTCCCAGCTGAGGTGGACACTCCTTCTCTGCTTGCTAATTTTCCCGCTGGACCTGCCGCCTATAAGTGGGGCTTGGTAAGGGGGCGGGCAGCTCCACTGGCTGGAGTGTCCTTAGTCAGCATGACAAAGAGCAGGAGCCTTTGAGGCTCACTGACGAGTGTTGCTGTTCCTGCTAGTGGGAGGTATGAAGCACCTCCTCCTAGAGTAGGCTTTGTTTCAGACTTTCGAGAGCACAAAGACTCTTACCTCAGGGGGTAAAAAACCTGTCTCGTGGTGGCAGGCTAGCAGAGACCGATCAGCCACACATTAGAGAGTTGGTCAGTGTTCAGGGGCATCTCTAGGATACCCTCTGTGTGCATTTTTTAATAAATCCAACACTGGCATCAGTGTGGGCTTATTAAGCTAAGAAGCTTAAGACCGATATTATTATTATCCAGTAAAGCCATCATGGAGATGTGGAGTTCATAGTGGCAAACTCCCAGCCCATGTACTCAATATGGCCATTCTGCACTTACAATGCCTAAGAATAGACTTAGACACTGTAGGGGCATATTGCTCAGGCGTCTGTGACCTGCCTGTGGTATAGTGAACCCTGCCTTAGGGTTCGAAGGCCTGCCAGAGTGGTGACTTATCTATGCCACAGGCAGTGTTTGTAGGCATGGTACTCAGGGATGGGTGCTATGTCGCTTTTACTTTTTTCTCTGCACCAAAATAACCAGTCTGCAATGGCAGCATGCATGTGTTTGGTGAGGGGCCTGTTAGGGTGGCATGATACATGCTGCAGTCCTTAGAGACCCTCTCTGGCCACAAGGCCCTTGGTACCACTGCTACCTTTTACACAGTACTTAGCTGTCTGCCAGATGTGTGCCAATTATGGGAGCAATGGTACAGTTTAGGGAAAGAACACAGGTGCTGGGTCCTGGTTATTAGGGTCCCAGCACACGCTCAGTCAAGTTAGCATCAGATATCAGAGAAAAAGTCAAGTGGTAATCATGCCAAAAGGGGCACTTTCCTACAAGATGGTTCAGTGTTTTTGTACATTTTGGAGGGTGATGGTACAAGAAACACACATATATCAGTTAGTCTGAAGTGTAACCACTTATAGGTATTGATCAGTATTAAAATGCTGATCCATTAGTATATGGCCTTTAAGAACCACAAATATCCTGAATTAGGGACCTAATACTCTGTAAAGATGACATTGGAATTATTGTACTAAGTGCAAGAAAAATGTGTGTTCGGTGCAGGCAGATTACCAAAGTGTCTTCCAGCATACAAACCCAAAAGTATTGGTTTACGATTCAGATTTCTCATTGTGGTTTTTTAAACTTGTGGTTCATCTTGACTCTTCAGACCTACAATCCACAGCCTGAATGTTACGATTTTCGGACATACCTAAAGTTTTTTTTCTTCTCCGTTATGTCAGTTTTTATCCATGTGTGTCGCCTTGCTCACCCTAACCTTTCTCTGCCTTTCCAAATATACTTCACAGTTCACTTGCAGAAGTGTTCGCTGGGACCGCAAAAATTCTGAACTTTTGCTCTTTCCGTTTTATTAGCTTTTTTACTTACAGTCCATAAACCCAAAGTGTTTTATTTAATTTGGCTATCATTTATGCTTGAAAAGTCTGTGATGACTAATTATGTTTTTATCTACAAAACTCCAGTTCCTTCAAATACCTTCCATCTTTTTTTGCAAAGTGTAGACTCTGCTCCAGTTTGATGTTTTAAATTCTTGACCCGAGTGGCTGTATCACATAAAGAGAGCACGTAATGTGTTAATTTAGGACACAATCTCTGCCACAGATTTAGGATGACTAGTGCAATAAATTGTTGAAGAGGCTGCTAGCAGATTCTCTATTACAGTCAGTAATTTGCAAATCAATTATGTTACGTCATAACAAAACAATTCTGTGTTTGATTGATTATTAAAACAAGTCAATAAAGTCATGCAGCGGTATCTGAGAGTAACTTATTAAATGTATTTAATTGCATTTGATTTTGAAATATTGTGCCAACAAAGTTCTCACTGCTCAAGTGATCACTCACACTGTGACAGGTGCACAGAAGACAAAGATGAGTATATACACAAATAAAGCAAAGGACCAAAGTAAAAAATAAAAATTGTGACGCACAAGGTACTCTGTGTGTCCATTATGATTAATATTGACAATCAATACCTGGCCTAATTGCCTGTAGTGTTGATGACGTATCTACCGTCCATTAGGTATGGATTATCATCAGCATGGAAGAGTCTAGATGAAACAAGCATAGTCTGCAAATATAGAAGCAGGACAGAGATTAGACTCATTGATGTTAAGGAATGTGTGACCGTTGTATTAGAGATGGTAAGGCCAAAACTATCTACATACAGCCCGCCTCCAGGAAAGAGGCTGGGTGACGGTGATAGAAACTGGTTCCTGTATCTCTCCAACTAATAGGAGAGTAGTGTCCTGATGATGATCCATTAATAATGAAAACTTGACACCCTGTCAACACTATCAGAAATTAGCCCAAATAATCATTGTCTGCTTTAGGGTGAGTGAACGCAAACAGTGCCTTGTACGCTTCATTTTTTTCTACTTTACATTGGGCAGTTGCTTCATTTGTAAATTAACTCACAGTGTGATCACTTAAGAATTGCAGACTTTTTCACACAGTATTGCAGAACCATATGGGCTAGCTCTTTTTTTTGGTGCCCTTAAACAGTTGAGAACAAGCAGCGGTGTTTCACCACCTTAAGCAGTGGTAAATAGTTATTTGTTTTTGATCAATTTAAAAACATCAGTGGCATAAAAAAGGCCCCCACAGCCCCTGTGGTGCGAGGGGCCCCCTCAGCACAATACACTGTGCACCTGCGGCAGGCCCCTGTCTGGGTCCGAGGGAGGCCCCTCTAGGTACTTTCCAATGGGCCCCTCATGTTTTGTTACGCCACTGAAAGGCAAGAGTTACTTTTGGCTGGAAATTTACCAGCATTTGTCAATACCTAAGGTGCACACACAATAACCAATCATAACACAATAGCCTACACAACCCAAAATAAAAATAATACTAAAATATTCCAGGGTTCACCATAACAAACAGTCAAAAACAATGAAGAACAACCATAGTACCACACAACATCACATTGCAACCCGAAAACACAGCAGCACAAAACAACAGAACACACCACCACAACAAATAGTGTACAACCACCTTTGTTACACATTACCACCTGCAGAAACCTGCTTTCATAATACAGCGGTAAAATGTGTTTCCACCAAACACTGCCTTGACGTACAACTAAAGCCATGAAACTGCACCCAACACATTTGCTTTGTTATTTGGCCCATGTATCTCTCTACCTGAATGATTTTAACATCTATGAGGGCTTTGAAAAGGACGAAATAAATATTTTTTTTAAATCGTTAAAAGTTACACTATTTACTTTTTGGAAAGCCAAGAGTAGTTCTTTATAGAACCTACATTAGATCCAGCCTATGAGTGTCAAATCATTTTTGATTTTCCTATACAATTACACAGAGATGGAAAATAGGATAGATTCTGATCACCACTGTGAATTACTCATTTAAATAATAACAAAATGTGAAGTGCCTACCAGTACTTTCTAGGCTCCCTCTGTGAACAGTTCTGAATATCTTTTATAGTATCCACATTATGCTTTTGATAGTGATTGACAATTTTAGTATTCGTATGCTTTTATGAATGCTATTGTCGAATGCATCATATCGACTGATTGTTAGAAATAGTTCTAACTTTACATTGGGAAAATGGTTTGTCTGTCTTCTATGCATAGGATACAGTTATTTCAAATAATCTCATCAGAAACATATGATGTAAGAATGCTACATTTTATGTAAGACGAAACTGTCAGAACCACTTTCAGAGTACCACTGGGCAAGCAGGGGTTTCTAGGCCCAATCTTGGGGGGGGGTGAGGTCTTTTACTCCTGATGTCCCAGGGGCATACCTATTATGGATCCTCTCAGTAGTAACGTGGCCAAGCAGTCCGAGGCTCCCTCGGGGTGAGGAGGTGTGGATACAGGGGAGTGAACACAGGCTTACAACTCAAAATGCGCACAGCAGTAACAATAAATCATTGCCTATCCAAATGCTCACTTTTATGAAAAACAAGAAAATGTTTATTTTCTTCTGCTACTAACACAAAGGGAAAATATGACATTCACAAACATTTGAAAAGTCCCCCCTGAGGCCCTAGTGTTTCTTTGGAGATTACCTACCCTACTCCTTCTTTTCATCATCTATTGTGGTTATTCCCCATTCACTTTTGGTAACATCCAGGGCATGCCGCACTAGCAGTCCAAGTCTCAACAGTCCTCTTTGATTCTAATTTAAAGTCAATAGTCTTTCAGTGATATAGCGCTATCTAGCAGTAAGTATCTGCATTCAGCGGGAGCAAAGTCCCTTATTCGTGGTCGTGCTTGCGAAGCAAGCAGAGGGCTCTTCCTACTGAATAAGAGTCCATTTCGTCTCCCGGTGAGGGTGGCTGACATGATCCTGTTGCAGGTCCCTTGGTTCGGGTTGTTGCGCAGGTCCTCCACAGCATTCTCACTTCTATGTTGGGGACTACAGATTACGTTACAGTTCTTGCTGCTCCCGGTGACCCCCTCTGGCACATGGGGTCACTATATCTCACAATACATGGGCTGCACAGTGAAGTCTTCTGCATCACAGTCTCTTGACATACTGGGTCGCGGCCTGCTACTGCACAAAACTATGGCCCTTACTGCACCGCAGTCTTTTTCATGGTGGCCCCTTCCGGGTAGATGGAGTCGTCGACTCAGCACTATACATGGGCCCCAACACCATCAGTGCAGCACAGCACATGGTTCACTAAATGTTGGCCCTCCCCTGGCGTACAGAGGTTGCTGACTCTGTCCTACACACTGGCTTTGACTCGATTGGTGCAGCAGCCATCTCCTCACACCTTGAAAGGGGAGTTTGCTCAACGGGGCTCCCCACTGCCCCTTGCTCCTTCCAGTGCTCTCCTCTTCCTCACAGGGCACACTGGTTTTGGCAAGCAGGCAGGTGCTGGTGCTCCAGAGCAGGTGGTCTTGGATTCCCTGAGTGATGTCCCCTCACCCAAGTAGGATTTTAACGGGGATTCTAGCAGGCCTTGGTCTTGTTCACAGGCAGAAGTGTCGCAGAACTTCCCCGCCTCACACATCTCATCTGGCTGCTTGACAGATTACACTTTTTAGAGTCTCAGACATTACCAGACACTGATGGCCCCATTTACTAAGTTTTTGTATAGAGCAGCACCACAAGCCTTTTTGCTGTGCCACCCTGCATCAAAACAAAAGGGCAGGAATGCGCTGTATCTATAAGATACGGCACATTCCTGTCCTTGTAATCTACGCTGGCACACAAACTGATGCCTAGCGCCAACGCAGCCATCCTTGCACCATGGTGCAACAATGCCTGCATTGCAGGGATGATTGTTTATCTGCAGGAAGGAACACCTTCCTTCACATAAACAATCATTAATGACATTTTCCTCTTTCTATGTGTGCTGTAGAATGCAGCACAAATAGAAAGAGGAAAAAATGGGGAGAAATAATGCTATTTCTCCCCATTGCGCCACTTTAACACCACCCCTGAGATAGCGTAGGCATCTGATGCAGTCCCTGACTTGTAAATTTGGGAATGCGTCAGATTTCATTGGATGCCATGAGTGTTGTATGGGAACACCCACAGCAACACCCATGGAACGCCCCTTTCATGCAGTGTAATGCTTAAAAGGGGTCCATATTTACAAGGCCATGAAAAGACACACAAGGTGGCTTTGCGTGGCCTTGTAAGTATAGGCCGGTACACTGCATCACTGGAATGTGAAAAACAAATGACGCTCCAGTGGTGCAGTGTGCCGCTAGGGCAACGTAAATGAGGCCCTAAGTGTGATTTGGGTCTGAGTCTTTGAAGTTTTATGTTGGGGGTCTGCTTCCTTTGAAGTGTCCTCACCTCTGCTCTCTTCCTCTTGAAAAGCAGTCTGTCACAGCATGAGTCTCTCTCCTACCAACCCCATCTCCTTTCTGAGATGTTCCCAGGCTCCTTCGTTGTGACCGCTTACAGAATTAAAGTGCACCCTTTGAAGTGTACAGGGGAAGCGTGGCTCACACCTGCTTAGAGGAATGCAGCAAAACAGAAATCTGCCTGAGGGGATTTCTCTACCTCCTATCCATGTTCCACCATGCATACCTGAACCTCCCATAATGGAACCCAGGGTCCTCCATACATTGTATTATTCACAGGCACACATACACCCAGAAAATGTATACAGCAGACTCTCACTGAACAATACTGTATCCTTTATATATTGTTCCCCTCAAAGGCACACCTACACTCAGCACAGACATGTAATATGCACCCACTCCACAGCACTGTATCCTTTGTTTATTGTCCCACTCGCAGGCCTCCATATGGCCAGCACATGCATTTAATATGCACACACTGCACCCTTCATCTATTGTAAAACTCACACAGGTACACAGACATCCAACCTACATTCAACCTGCATGTACTGCACAGCACTACATACTTTCATGTATTGTACCACTCATAGGTACGCATACATCCAGCACATGCATTCATCATGCAATCACTGTTCAGCGCTGCATTATCCCTGTATTGTACCTTCCTAATCACACATACACCAGGCGCAGATACACCACTTCTGAGCTGCACAGCACTTCACAACCAACCGATGTAGGCCAGGGGTGACATAAGCACACAGCAGTAGAACTTTAAAATGAGTTAGCCAGTAGGCCTCTTTCTAGTGACACTGTTTAAAAGGACCTGGTCACTCCTACTGATCACTACACTGTTTGCTGCAAACACTGCATGTATGCTACTTAACTCCTGGTAAAGGCAGTAGCCTTCCACTACTATGAGGATAGTGCTTTGAGTGCCCCTCCTGGTCCAACAATAC
This sequence comes from Pleurodeles waltl, assembly GCF_031143425.1. Lineage (NCBI taxonomy): Eukaryota > Metazoa > Chordata > Amphibia > Caudata > Salamandridae > Pleurodeles > Pleurodeles waltl. The sequence continues at coordinate 470,832,562 of NC_090439.1, forward strand.
AGCTATCCGTGAGACAGGCCTAATTCATGGCGCACACTCATGATCCGTGTTTGCGTACAACAACAAAAATCAGCCTTAGAGATCTAGGCATCAGTACAGTTGGAAAATCATGACAAGGGTGCACTTCCATCACCATGCAGAGGACATTTCTGTCCCAAAAGAACCTAAAATGTGTAGGTTGTTATCATCTGATACTGTCCATCAAAATATCATAGTTGTAATTATAGAGAACCATAGGATTACAACAAAGTGATTTTATATTACGCCTTGATACATGTAAGGGCAGTTCATAGAATGCATGGTGAGCCATGTGACAATAACATCATGAATACATGGATGAACAAAACTTGTAGCCCTTAGGGAAGCAAGAGTGCACCATGTTTTCGTTTTACCCATAGGAGGAAGTTATCCACTGCAATGAAAATTATCCATATGTTATGGGTTCGTCATATGACTAGGATGGTTGTGCAACATATGGAGGGTAATCGTCCAGGATTAGCCTTGCCCTCTGGCTTTGGAAATACCTGGGTACTCTCCCCTGACCCTGCCTGGTTGCTCATGCTCTGCATTGTGGGGAGAGGATAAGGGATTCTCTAGGGCATGGGGAAGTATGGAGTACCATGTTTTTGATTGGTTGCGGGTTGCCACCCTAGCTAGGCGGCCCTGAGGAAAAGGTTAGTCAGCCAAGTACTCCTGGGAATCAGCAGGATTTATAGAATCAGATGAGTTCTCGTTGAGTTCTTTATAAATTTCTATAATCAGAATTTTTTCTGCAAACGTAGGAGTAAGCCTCCTTCAGGATAATTACGATTTTATGTGTCCAGGAACTATTGAGATCGGTCCCCAAGTTTCTCCAGAAAGGTTGTTCATCCATGGAATCGAATCTTAGGTTTCTTCACCAGACCATCATTTTCTAGCATGTACATAACATCAACTTAAAGAACTTTTCTTGCATGGAAAATTGACTTCAAACAGCAAATTATACGGTTAATGATACTGGTTATTCTTTCAGATAGAAGAGACCGGAGAGTTCCGCAGGAAGATAAATGAAGATATGCTTTTACATGCGCCTGATTTTGTCATCAAGCCTCGCTCTCATACAGTGTGGGAGACGCAGAACATAAAAATACACTGCACTGTAAGCGGCTGGCCAGAACCCCGAGTCACATGGTAAGTCACCTCACCATTCGCTCCAGGCGCTTTACTAGGCAAAAAAGTGGTTCCCGCTTAAAACATGCATTGACTTTCGAAGGGCCCAACTGGCCTTTATTAACAGATCAAAAAGTGATGCAAATGTAGCCAACTAGAAAAAGAATACACTAAGAGCTAAGTAATATCGATGAAGACTGGTATTTCTCCGTGTTGTTTGTGGAAATACCACCCTACTTGAATCCAAGATTAACTGGGTCTGGTAATATCACCTGCGGGTCCACTCACATATTCCAGGTACTAAGAGTAGGTGAATGTGTGAGTGAAAAAAGGCACAGAATTTAGTATGAAACTTGTCTGTAAATGGGTTGGTAATTGCAAAAAGGGCATGCTATTGCCCATTTCATGCCTCAGACTTCTAAGCACCTGGTGCAGTGGCAGGAATATCGCCTGGTAGCTGCACCAGGCTTTAGCATGTCCTCTAAACCGAGCAACCCGTAATAAGCCACTTACTGAAGCCGCCAACATTATTTTTCCTTTGTGGTCTAAATGTGTGCAATCTGATATCCTGTTATATTAGGTTTATAAAGGTAAACACTGTTTGCAAACGTGTTCATTGTTAAAGTTATTATTACCTTCAAAAAATACTTTTTGATCCTGTCGCTGATGCCTTCTAATGCTGTTCTCAGTAGCACACTTGGTAAATTGAAGTCAAATATAAAACCATTTCAGCTCATCATAAATTACGGTTTAATGAAATAATCCGCTTTTTCAGGGGGCTATTAATTTGTTTGTTAACTTCGAGCCCTTCCTGGTATATGGGTACTTAAGATAAAGCCAACATTATCCTTTTGGATCAGAATTTTGCTGCAAATTAACCAGTCCTTTCAGAATGTATTTAGTGCGACTTGTTTTAGGTCCACTGGTGCAGGGAAATTTACTGAAGATTTTCGGAGATCTATTGAGTGAGGCAGATCGATCTTCATAACAAAATGTTTTAATCTCATTCAGAGTGATCATTTCCTTCTTTCTATTTGAAAAGCTTTGCAAACCTTTGTACTTAAACTTTAGTTTTTGCTGTGAGTCCGTGCACAGGTTCGAGTTGTATTCACACGTAGGACAAATGTCATCACAAAATTGCAAGGATTGCAGTTCAGTTTCCATGTAATCTGGAAATGCTTGTGCAAAATTTCAAAGATTCAATACCTCGCAATCTGGCCTCTGGTGGAACTGCCTTTTCAGGGGCCTGATGAAAAACACCGTAGTAAGTTATAAAATAATCGAATGAAAAGTCAGAGGTTCGCATACTTTCTGATAAAGGTGGTGCAAATTAAGATTATTGACAGAGTAGCACATAAAGTGTATTGTAAATCACAGGCAGCCGTCTTGGATGTTGTGTTTTTTAAAGCAAAACAAAAAGTATTCAAAGTTGGCCATGCACGCTCACACGCATGTTGGAATGCTTTTGGCATCTTTTATTCTTTAACTTAACAACTTAGCCAACTCATTGCTTCTAAATATGACGGCCATCTGGGAACCCTAAAGAATGATAAAATATGCCAAAATATGCCAAAGCCCAGACCTGTTGGCTTTGCCAGTTCTTTATTCCCACGTGGCCTGAGTCATTTCTTAGCAGGAAGATAGCAACGAGGATGGGCTTGAGGGCGACAGGTCCATTGAAGCATAAATGTATTACACGGTATGGTCCTTATGAGTAGATTCTTCCAAAATTAGACATCATTATGCTTGAGTACTTACTTGTTCCTATGACTTGTGTTTTTCTTAGATTATTTTTTAAATCACAAAATCCCAAGGAGTGGATTTTTGGTATCTACAGAGAATTATATACTGGTTGCAGTCTGGGATCTGTACTTTCTTACGTTATAGATCTGCCTGTCCTTTTTCCTGTTTCAACTTAGAATGTTAGGTTCTTCTATGATATACGCTGCATGATGTAAATGCAGGCGGTTTTCAGTGATAGACTGTTATTCGTTCCTTTAGACTTTGCCGAGAGGAATACATTCATTTACCTGGTTCTTCAACGTATCTTCCTTATTAAAATACACTCTTCCTACAAGAGCTTCTGCAAATTCACCGCAGGTGGACAGCCACTGGTTTATGATTGGGGGAACTAAGTGAAATTTGCAGTGGCACTTTCTGTCCACGTGGAAGGTATTTTTCCATTTCGAGAAATCCCCCAGCTGTAACTCGTGAAGATACACGGTTTTGTGGGCATTACACACCACACTTTCTCCAACAGTTTCCGCGCACAGCTTTACACATACTCTTAAGATATGTATTGTGAATGTGTACACAGTTCAAACTTTGTGGGTGGTTTCAACAGAATTGATATTTTCCATCACTTAACTAAACGTACTACATCAGAAAGATCTGACACCTGACAGTGTTTCCTCAGTTGTGATGTCATCTGAGTTGTAAATATTGCTAGATGCAGATTCTTTGACTTTGTGTATACTATTTTGCCAGTTGGACCCTTTGTCTGTTTTGATCACCATCGGAATCACTTATTGGGAGAATGCAACTTAATTCTACACCAACTGCCCAAGCACAACAGATTTAATTATTACTACTTAACTATTGCAAGGGAATACCATGACCATTTAACATCATCAGATTAAATTCAAATAATTTTTTTCTCAAAGGCAAGACCAGGATCAAAATCTTTACCCATGTAGATGCCTGATCATTAAAGTATGACATTGATTGGTGCCTATCAATCTTTTGCCTGGATAAATCACTGCATCAGCAGCAATACCTGAGTCATCTTCCTAAGGTCGTGGGCAGAATTAAAAGAGTAATATAAAAGTGAATATCTCCCATCATCAGTGCTTCTGGAAAGAGACATTGCTTCAAGAGCGTTCTCAAGACAAGGTCTGCTTAGTCTTAGTTAGAATTGTTTTAATTAAATATAACCTGGGTCAAAAATATCTGTGGAAAACTATAACTGAGTAAAACATAGAAGAAATTCAACCTAAGTGTAAAACAAAATGCCACTAAAATTAAAAATATGACACATTTGAATATTTCCTGAAACTTAACGAACCCGACTTTAACAGGTTCCAGATCTAATTCTATGGAAATTAAATATTTTGGGAATAAAGTATTAGCTGGAAATATTAATGAGTACAAACTATAGTTAGCATTAAAAGAGTATAGATTTGTTGTATTCCAGAGCCGTCTGAGATTAGTTAGGGTGTCATTACTAGAGATTGTATTGATAGCATTAGACGTGTGTGATGTTATCAGAAAATACGAATGCAACTGTGTTTGGCATCTTAACATTTGTATCTCTTTGGTCACCTTTAAAGTTTATGCATTTCATTCACTGGATCAAAACAGTATGAATGGGTTTTAAAGACTGATGACAATACCACACAAACGTGGTTCCTAGAGGCATGTGAAAGGAGAAACTATTCAGTGCCCAGTTCACTCATTGCTTATAGGTTGGTGAAAATCTGTATTTGTGGACAGTACTAAACTAGATTGCTGAGCTAATTTGCTGTTCTAGTAAATCCTTAGGCTTTCTACACTGATTGTGTTAGAGTCATCAGTGATACACAGCAACTGTGTTGCTCTTGTAGGCAACCATGATGACAGCACTGAAATTGTATATTAGTAAAAATGTATATATATGTCATTCTGAATATTATTTAAGTGACTATGACTGGTGTGTCTTTCCTGGCTGAAGTCTTTCCTGTAATGAGAGTTACAGTACTGCTTGAAAAGTGCTATGGAGCACCAAGACATCTGATTACTTTAGGACCTATTATAAGCTATTAGCACCAGGGCCTGGATGAAAGCTGAGTTTGCAACTCATTATTATAAGCTAATGACCAACTTCCTCTGGAATGTGAAAGGTTAGATTTAGATATTACTCACCGACTCTACTTGAAGTCACTGCATTGCGAGTGCTGGTTCGAGCCTCTCTATTCCTAAACCAGAGCTCACTTCACAAATACGTCTTGTTGCAGGGTTAGAAATGTACCTCACAGATTAGAGCTGTGCTTGACCAGTAGAAACTTGCAGCTGTGATAAACTGAGCACACAATAACGAAGTGTTGAAAGAGAACTTTGTCCAGAGTTCTCTGCGTCCACAGAAAGGAATTTTAATCCTGATTCCTTCGTAACCGGGAGATCACGTTGACTTACATTGTTTCTATGTAAACATATTGTTTTGGTCTGTGCTGTCATGGTGAGGTTAATTAGTAAGGACATAATTAGCACTAATCTGAAGCTACATTGTAGGAATTAGTGTTGCTACAGCACAAGTACTCTCATAGGTTCTTGTGTGCATGCCGGGAGCACACTCAGTTTTTGGCCTCCCATCTTCCTTGAACTCTTTACTGGTTTCATCTTACTGTTGTAAGCTGTTTGATATTTAGGACCTTATTGAGGGTTTGGCAGATAGATACTCCATCACAAACATGGTGGATATTCTGTTTGCCATATTACGAGTGCCTTATAGCCTATGGCTCCTCTGATAGGCTTGACAGGATATCCTTTAGTGCCTTCCTATCAGACTGAACTGTTGAAAGTGAATGTTTAAGTGGGTCTTTTTAATCAAGTAAGGTGACCTCAACATCTACCAATAATGTAATATTGGATTGAAAAGTACTAAGTTATAAGCGATATACAAACTTTTCTCTGCAGGCCTGTTAAGTGTTTGATCTTAGTTTCAGCAACTACTCAAAGACCTTCTGTTAAGGATAATAAATTAACTTGGATCCATTTGAGCAGTTTTTGATACCAGAGTCAGAAGAAGCTCCATACCTTTCATGCATAACTTCACATTACATGTAGATTCTGACCTCGCCTATGAATGCCTCAGTAAATTCAGACAATTGTGCAACCTCTGTGACATAGGTAGGGTGTTGGAATTATGAGTTTGTCGGATTTTATCTCATCCAGTATGACTAGCAGAGACTGCAGTCAGAATGATCCCCCAGTGAATATCGACAGGTCACAGTTGTCCATATTTACCAGCGAACAGAGTCCTGTAAAATACATTGACATGTAGATTTACTGCACAAAATGCCAAAGTCTGCATGTTTTAACTGGTTTCAAGCGGAACAATCGGCACTGTTTTGCACATAGGATAAATAACGAGCCCCAGGCTATTCCTATTTGTTGGGTGCAACATATTACACCAGGGAACCCGTATTACAGGCCTTTGGCATGAAATATTATAAGTAGATGTTCCAACTATTCAACCAGAGTTGAAACCTCTTACACCCACCCCGTTTTGGGATGTGGACGGATGGTGTTAGAATTGTGTTGTGCCGTGGGGAGGGCTTGAACGTGGAGGTTTGTAAATTTTTACACCTTCACAAAGAGCACTATAGACATCTTTCTTCATTCACGGTGGCAAAGGCAAGTAGTACCCTAATTTGCCCTCCCATACTCACTTTTAAAACAAAAGGTATAGAGGAAGTCCCTTACTGAGTAGAGAGTGGAAATAGTTATACTAAAATGTCTTATCTGTATATTTAGAGGGTGTCGTTTTAATGAGTGGGGAGCCTACCACTACAAGCATGGTATACCCACCGAAGATGACCTCAGATCACCAAGCCCCTTTCCAGTGTTGACACGAAACAGTCAAAGGCTGAGACTTCGTTTTAATCTGTACAACTGGGGTAAGTGGTTCAGTGAACTAATAAATCCACTTAATGGATCTATATTTTTGCCCATTGTAACAGGGTCGAACTCTGGCACGTCCACTCAGCCTTTCATCTTTCTAAGGGTGATACAATGATTCCCATTATTGAGTTGTGTAACAATAACATCCGTTATCTGTCAGTCACTTCAAGAGATCTCATCAGTGGTGATTTTTCGCCCGGTATAAAAAAAACTTAATGTCATACTTAAAGATTAAAAGTATTATAAAAACTTGACAACTTACATTTCCATCATCAATCCTTAGGCTTCATAAATGATGTACTGTCACAGAGGCACACCGTTACACTGTTCCAAAAATATGCTTTTCAGCCTTTCACACCAAGCAACAATGTTGGAGCAAATTCCTCTCCATTGAGCCTGTTGGTGGCCAAGAAAAGGAGTTCAGATTATAGTTATAGTTCTGAGTGTAATAAACTAAGGTATAAAAAAAAGACGATATGAAACCTATTTTAAATAGACCAACGAAACAACATCAAATGCTGCTAACATTTGGTCACATCCAACTTGAACAGTCTGTACATGTGATCTAAACGGCCAACCATCTTAGTTTGACAAACTTGTAAAATCATTCCTCAAATAAATGGTAAACATTAATAAGCAAAGAACGTTGTATCTTAAAAAGCCAGGCCAGAGACCCTGAGATCAAATCAGAAAATGCAGCAATGCATTCAATAGTCTAATGCTGGCGGCAGTCAATCGTGATTCCTCTACATTTTGTGTGCATTCAGTCATGAATCCTTTACATTTTGCATGCATTATTTAAGCATTGCTCCTGATATAATATGGCCATTTTTCAAGGTATATAATTTCATATCTGAATGTGTACATGTAGACATTCTAAGCCATTGGTTCTATAAAAGCAGATCTAAAGTCCATTACCTATTTTGTGATATGGAGGCAAAGAAAATGGTTGTGGCGTTGGCCCTATATTGACCCTATACATTTGGAAGTAGTCTAGATGTCCCAAAATGTGTTGACTGGAAGGAACCTGTATGCTATATTCATAATGGCACAAAGTCTTTTCCTGCTTTAAGTTGGAAAATAATCCTGTTTGGAGCTATCTGAGCTTAGAGACTGGGGTTATATCAAATGGCTAACTTCTAAACTGATTTTCAGAATTAACAACGTATTGTAGATAAATTATATGTGATTGGAAATATGTAAATATATTTGTATCTTATGCTCTTTAAAAAATGCCCCAACCTGTATATGTGGTCTTTATGCTTTGTTAGTTTCTTTGATTCAGAATAAACAAATCAGTATATATATTTATTTATTTATATATATATATATATAAAAAAAGAGAAGGGGGCATATATATATATATATATATATATATATATGCCCCCTTCTCTTTTTGGTTTATTTTTTGGAGACTCTGCTGAGTCTGAATCCCAAAATGGTTGCCAACACTTCCTGGTTGAAGTGATGTCAGCCACAAATATCTCAGCTTAGGGTCTGTTGGATCTGCGGAGGTTCCGCGTCCCTAGATATACAAATTTGTATTTTCTTTAATAACTTAAAAACTACTAAACAGATTTACACCACATCACAAAAAGGGCTCTTTCTGGACCAAGAGCTAGCTTTCTGCCAAAGTTGGTGTAATTCCGTCCAATGATTCGGGCTGTAGTCCTGTCTAAAATCCCTATGGAAAAATGCACTTGGTAAATGCATTTTGGGACCACCTTTTTTCTCAGACCCTGCTCAAAGAATCACCCCAAAATCTTTAACACAGCAGCTGAAGTGAGTGGCAAACTAGTTTTGAAAATTTTGTGAGGATTTGTCAAACCGCACCAAAATTATTGGCAAAACAACAAATGCTTTTCCGATGGATACTAGGTCCCAACTATAACTACCTACTGGTGACTACCAGTAGGTATTATATATACATGTGTCTGTATAAATAGATTTTCTTTTACAGGGAGAGAATATAAATAACTAGTTGCCTTGCAATGCAGTCAATATTGATATTGATGGGTTTTGGTGCCATCATAAACTATAAAGCCCAAGGCCAAGAGGTTTTTAAATGTCACCAGAACCCCATGATGGAGATACAGGTCTATATTACACAGTACCTGTTACGTATTTCTTGTTTATTTTGGGGACAACTAGCTTAAGAAAGCTCTTTTCTTAACAATGGGCACCAATTGTAACTAGAATATGTAGGTTTACCTTTCACAAATAAAATGTTGATAAAATGATGATGAGGGCCAGAGGATTATGCAGTCCATATTGTGTCATGGTTCACAATGGGTTTTATACCACAATAAATGCAACCATATATGTTATATGTGTGTGTGTGTTGTGTGTGAAGAGTGTAATATGCTATTTATTATCATTGTTGAGTGTGGGAAGGAGCCATGACGCTCAAAAGGCGAAGCCTCAAATGAATCATGATGCAGCTCCCCTGCCTCAACAATGTTAATAAATAGCATATAATACTCAGAGCATCTGCAACTATGGTTTGTAACATGACATTTTTTCATGTGTATTGGTTTTAACAAAATATATTTAACCAAAAACAAGATGCAAAACGTTAAATTTGTACAGCAAAGTAAAATCACTCAGAAGTGATCTCGTGACTACAAGGAAAGTTATTTCCTCATATAAAGTCATTGTTACGTGCAATTTCTGGGACAGTAAAAAATTGTTTTCCTCAAGTCCATCCTCTGGTAATAACCCAGAATTTGATGGCCTTTGCACAGTGGTGCTAAACCTGTGAATGTCTGGTAATCAATACAGTCTTAAATAACGTGTTATTGAGTCACATTTATTTTCACTGCCATGGCACAAACATTTATTCCTAGAAATGTAATATGTCTGTAGGCCAAAAATGCGCTTTGGCAAGGAAGAACCACAGTTTTACCTGGCTCTAGATGGTTGTATGTCAGAATATTGAAGGCCGAAGTATTTATTGTTAAATGAAAATATCATGGCATAAATATAAAGCGCCACATTGTCGTGGAGGTAACTATAAATAGTTATGTATAGATTTTCTATCCTTAACTTCCTGTCCATTTACACCTATACCAAAGCCTATACTTCCCCATATATATTTACCTCCACGATATTTTAGTGCTAATATTTAGGCAACATTATTCTTGTACTACAATATTTTGCCAACGGTATTCTAGCAGCATACCCCTTTAGAAATACCCTTCCCACTGTTGATGAGGCTAAGATGAGGAGAGGTCACTGTCAGGGTGTCGTTTAACTCAGAAAATATCTTTCACAAGAAATAGCATATTGGCTGTTGACTGTGGAAACTCTAAAAAAATATGAGCAAGAAATAAAAAATAAAAAAAAGAAAGACCGAAGAAATGTTACACTCACTGATGTAAAATAAACGCTTAGTTAAAACATGGAGTACTGTGCAAACGGAGATCCCTTTATTAGAAGATGATTGACTAAGGCTTGTTTCTTTTTCTTTAATAGGTACAAAAACAATGTGCTCATCAATCCTGATCTTCGGCCTGAAAAGTATGTGATTGAAAGCCAGTATGGGATCCACTCACTGACGATTCTGAAGTAAGCAGTGGTTTCAAGAATCCTTCCGACACCAAGGGGCAGTTCATAGGTCGTGCTACGTCTTTGTGGCCATCTGCATGTGCGATGTCACCTGTGAAGACTTTAAAAACAGGGTTTTAATCCTCTGGACTCCTGTTTGTCTACTCTTTGGAAGGCAATGTTTTGAAAATAATGGATTTGGGCAGTAGAGGTTTATTTATAGAGCTGGTGATAGATTGTTGCGCTCGATCTGGAAGTCCCTATATATACATGATGGCACTGTTGCGCTATGCAGAGCAGAAGTTGGCGCTAGAGTGTTGATCGGCGTGCCAGTTGGTCTCCATTTGATTGGTAAGAACCCTGTCACTCTAAAAATAGAACAGACCTCTGCTACTGGTCTGGCCGATAACACCAACTGCCCGCTCAGCATGCATAAAATGCCTTCTGCAAGCTTTCCATTTAGCATTAATAGCATCAATAGTTGACATCTGATGGAAGTCTCAGCTGATGAGAACACAAGGTGCCACTCTGAGCAGTATTGTCCAAAGCACCTTCTCACATCCCTGCATACATTTAATTTATGGTCATGTTATGTTACTGGCATATCTATAGCCATTTCAAACATTATCATGGTAATCTGTTAGTCTGGGCACCCATTGTGCGGAATGCAGTGGTTCCTTTGGGGATGTTGTTGATTGTTTTTTGGTGGTTGAGCTTAGTACGGTGTTTTTTTCATTTTTGTTAAATTGTTTTTGTGAATTAGGGTGCAGGTAAAAGAAGACTGAGCTAGGAAAGATTATTGTGGTGCCTTATGTGAATAAATGAGTGTGGCACGTGGTTCTTTTTTGGTTTGGATGGTTATTGTTATTTGCTCGGCCAGAGCTCAGTGTTTACTTTGTATGCATCACAATCCTGTTAGGAGACTTATGGTGCGGTGTTGCGCATGTGAGGGTATGGAATGTCCCCAAATGAAGTTAGATAACTGTGTTATGCACCTTGCCAGTTTAAATCACATACCATAAGGGGTAGACTAATCAAAGTGCCGATGGAATACTATACACCAATCAGTGGTAAGAGTAAGATACTTCATTGAGGCTATGTCAGATTCAGAAATTATTACTCTTCGAACAGCATGACGGCGATTATGACCGACTGTGTAGCATAAGAGGGCAATCCAACATATCAACGAGGACCTGGGTAATTCGTAGTTTAAGGAGCTATGGTCCCACATAACGTATTAGACAGCAATCTATCTATCAGTAAACTCTTGTTGTGAATGTAAATGGTACTCGCACTACCTTCCTATGTCTTTTCAATAGTTCCCTAATATATACTATCTGCAACAGGTAATTACTACAGTTCTCAGACCATCATCCAAAGAAGTGTAAAGCAAACTGAATCCACATTTAGCATGAGTCTCAATACATGTAAGGGTTCATCACTCTAGCGATCGAAAGTGGTGGTACACGTTTGAGTACTAGTTGTGTGGACAAAAGGAAAGGTACACAAGATTGTATACGCTTTGAATCACTATTGATACCAAGCTTTGTTGCAGCAATCACTTGACTACTATGATGGCAGTAAAACAAGTGAAAATTAAATCAAATACAAAAAAATCAGAACCAGAATGCCCATACATTAATGTGTTCTGTGGAAATATAATACTGTCAAAGTCCCTGGGTTTCCCACCACTATCCTGCCAAGAAGGGGTCTTTGCATACCATGATTTCTTGTAGAATGGCTGTAGTTTTGCTCTGTCTCCTCTTGATGGCTAGACCCTAAAGGCATCACTTTTTGAGTTTACCCCATTCATTTTCACTCAACACATAACACGATGTTTGTTCTCAAACTGTTTTACATGAAAAATACGTCTTTGCTCCTTTGGTTGAGTGCACAAATGTGATTGGTTGAATAGGGTTGGGGTTTTTCATTAAAGATATCTGGGCATTCAACTATTTCAGCATGGGCCTTGTCTTGATTTTGTTTTGCATTGCCACACATAGAAGGGCTGTCTTTAAAAGTCTCACTTTAGCCCCTTTTCAACACCATCGTGCCCATGCTGGAAGTTACAGTATCAACAGCTGTATTTCTGTTCACCATCTTCTCAAACAGTGCTCAGCACAAATCTGTACTTTGGAATGTGGGTAGTTGATGTGCAGATTCACATCATCAGGAGGGGTCAGTCCAGAACAACGTCTCTGAGTGTCTTAGAGACCTTGGGCCAGTTTTAAGAAAAGTGGAGCTGCACCCAGTTCAGCGCCACTTTTCTTGCGCCCCGTAGTGCCCCCCTAATGCCACCATGTGTGCGCCATATCTAAGATACAGTGCACCATGGTGTTCGTTAGGGAACTATCATCATCAGAAATTTTGAAGCTAATCCTGCAAAGCCCATTGATAACCATTGTAAACAATGGTGTGCCTCCTTTTAACACCAGGTATGAGCAAGCGTTAATAGTGCAAAAAAAAATGACACCAAGAAATCTCTTAGATTTCTTTGCGGCATTTGTTCAGCACCCCTAACCGGGGAACGCCCCTTTTTTACATTATGCCAGGCGCAGGCATAATGTAGTGCAAAGGGTTACAAGGTGGCACAATACATGCATTGCGCCACTTTGTAAATTTGGCACAACGATTTAGGTCTCATTGGGCTGTATAAGCGTAAAATAATTATGCTAATGTGCCGCAAAGAGACGCTAGGGGCACAGTTTTGCGTCAAAAAGTATAAAAATGGGCCTAAGGGTTTGAGAAGCTCAGAATGTGAAACAAGAATATCTTTATTCCGAGGGCAGAAATTTTAGTGGGGTGCAAATTGGGCATTCAATAAAAACATATCCTACTGTATCAATATTTTCAGATTATTCTGAAGGGGTGCCTTTACCTCCAGAAATTCTGAATCCTATGCAGTGATACGTACAAAAATATGCTGCACAGATTCATTGCAGAAACCCCCAAATCACGCTATAATATTGATGGTAAATATGAACCTTAATTTTAACTAGTTATCCTCAGAATAGGTTCTTTAGTCTCGAAAAGTGTATATTTGCAATTGTTAAAATTCCCTAGTGAAATACAATTATTTTTGTTTAAAGTTTTCCCTCACACGGGCATTTGCAATCTTACTGTCAAATGAAGTGTGGATTCTATGTGGAGACTGCTTGGGTGTGTAAGAGTGTGTCAGGGGCTTGGAGTCACCTGTGCATGTGACTGCAGAATGAGTGGGTTGTGCGCTGTCTGTATGTGAGCAAGAGTGAGTTATTGGCCACAAGCTCTGAGGAGCAGATATGTCAGGCGTTTTTGAGGGACCTGGGCCAAAACACCTTGCCGGGCCCCACAGGTCACATTCATCTATTTCTATTGTAAAAAATGCCAGCAGAAAAAACGAAGGCACCACCACATCTGCCCCCATCTAATGGTTTTAAGTACGCCGACAATGGCATTATTAATACAGGCTTCTTCTTAAAAAGAATAGTGTGGGGTCCTGAAAAAGAGGAGGACTGGGGCATAATAATGTTTCCTTTCCCCCGTCCCTTCCCCCACCCTCTTCATTCAGCCCGCGGAGAAGAGTTCCCACCCCTTATTTGTAGAAGCTCATTCAACACCCACCTCAAATAGCTGGTAGCAATGCATAATAAAAGTGGCACATGGAGATATGGTCCCAATCATTCCTAAAGGTTTACAGTTAGGTTTACCGTTGCAAGAATTCATATTAGGGTGGGAACCAGCTTAGCTGTCAGTCCTGGTATGTATTATGAGATGGTTGCATTACCCATGATTGCATAGTCTCCGAGCATCCCTAGGAATTCTACGGTAAACAGAGACCCCTTTCACCAAATACAAAGTGTTGATTCTCCGCATCTAAAGAAGATGCTGTATATGGCAATGGTGTAATGCAAGCTTATCCATCAAATAAAACACTAAAACCAAAGAGCCACATGAGAGCATAGAGTAGGGGAATCTCCAGTTGCCCACTCCCATCATTCTGAGGACTCTCAAGGACACTGAAGTTCTTTGGCTTACAATCAGGAATTTACTCAGCATTTAGTGGCTCAATCTGAAGCACAGGTTTGTTAAATCACATATACGGTGCATTGTTTACCAGCCAGGTTGATTCCTTTGCTAGTTCATCTTCATTCTATTATTTAAAGCTAAATGGTGGCCCTTGCTGTTTTACCTGATTTTATTTATTTCAAGGGCCTCACTTATAAATTGTGAGAACGGAGCCCACGCTTACTTCAAGGCACTTACGGTGTCTCCTCACTGAGGAAGACACTGTTGCCCCTATTCTGCTTCTTGTCACCAATGCATAGTAAGAGGGTCACATCGGAAACAGATTGTAATGACTTTCTAAAAATGTTAGCTGTGTAATGACAGCAGAAAGCAGTGACTGAGCAGAGATGAAAGTATTTCTTTCCACACTGGTGATGACAGCAGAGAGCAATGACTGAGAAGAAATGGGAGCATTTCCTTCCACCCTGTTGATGGCAGCTTTCTATTGACAGTTAAAAACAAAGCTTAACAAATGCAGGGATGTGATCTTTGGTGGTACTTGTTTGCAATGTCCCACAATGTGGTCAATAGGTTCCACGTCCTCTGGTGCACCTCGTGTTTCTACCATTCGCAGTCTGTATTACAAAGTCTCACAAGTACAAGTTAGGTGACAAATTGATGACTTGGGGATGTTGCTTGTTTTCAAAGATAATTTAATTTACTTAATCAGATAAAAGGATGTGCCACAATTGCATACAGGAAATTTGAAAGTTACCCAGGAAGCTTTGTAATTGACACAATCAAGAATAACATACATGGGGGTTCTCATTTCAGCTGTGATTTCGAAGACACCGCCCAGTACTACGCCTCTGCCTTGAACGTCAAAGGAGAGCTGTCGGCCTACGCATCCCTTGTGGTAAAGAGTAGGTTTGCACAATTTATTTTCTTTATAGGGGGCTTTACAAGCGGTTGATATCACATTCAAATGCAATTGAGTTGCACTGACTATCACCTTAATTGGTCTGTCCTTTTCATTTTCAGGGTACAAGGGAGACATTGTGGAGCCTAGCTTTCCCCGTTTCCCACCCAGAAACGACGCTACTCCATACACCAGTAAGTTGCACCTGTGTATGTCAAGCTTGCTGCTACGCTTGTCACTCAGGCCACAATGCAGGTGTCTCTAGAATACCTGTGCTCCTTTGTGATCTATACAGACTGTCGCAAAGTAATTGTGGCATGTGAAGGAAAAGTACCAGCAGTTTTTATCAGTATGTTTTAAACAACATTTATCTGAGATAAAAGACCAAAAAAAGGCAAAACATGAAATTGTGTGTTAAAATGTGTTAAATACTGATTCGTCATTTTATGCTTCATCACAAAAAAAAAAAAGGTTGAAATGTGTTATGTTGATTTGTTTAGCCCACTAATCATCTGAGAGGGTATCCAAGCACTTGGGAAGATGTGTAGGTGTGTGGTCCCTAAGGTGCTTATATGAAGAGCCAGGACTTCAGCTTTTTGTTGAACTCAAGAACTGAGAAGAAAGGTCTGGTCTGTTGAGAGAGGTTGTTCCATGTCTTAGGTGTGATGTAGAAGAATGAGTGACCTCCATTTTCGCTTTTGAGGATGCAGGAAGGTAGTACATTTGAGAGTGAGGCAGACCATTGGGGTCTGGTGGGTTGGTCAAAGTGTATGCAGCTTTTCAGGTATTCTGGTCCTGTGCTGTGTAAGGCTTTGTATGTGTATGTGAGAAATTTGAACTGGTGGAGCTTCTGAATGGGCTGCCAATAAAGCTTCCTAAGGTGCTGTGTGATGTGGGTGCGGCATGGGGGGTCAAGTATGAGTCTTGCTGTGGTGTTCTGGATTTTCTAGAGTTATGTAGGAGTTGTTTAGAGATTCTGGCATAAAGAGTGTTGCCGTAATCCAGCCTGCTGGTGATAAGTGCTTGCCTGATGGTCCACCTGGTGTTTTGAGGCAACCGTTCCTTCACAATGTGAGTAGGATATGGAAGCAGGAGGTTCACACTGTGTTGACTTGAGCCATCATGTTGACCTTGTCATCTAGTATGATCCAGTGATTTTGTGTATGGTCTGTGAGTATGAGTGTTGGTCTTAGCTCCAATGGTCCCCCAGGCAAAGTCTCATCGGGATTTCTTGTTGCAGAGGACCATTACGTCCGTCTTGTTGGAGCTGACTTTCAGGCAGTTGTTCTGCAACCAGTCTGTTTCCACGCTCATATGTTTGGTGAAGTTGGTTCTGTTGGTGGTTGTCTTGTGTGTCAGAGAGAAGGACATGAGTTGGGTGTCATCAGTGTAGGAGATGAAGGTGATGTCTTGTGATCGGATGATGTTAGTGAGCTGTGTCATGTATATGTTGAAAAGGGCAGGGCTGAGGGATGACTCCTGTAGTACTCCAACTATCAGTTTCTTGGTCTTTGATGTGAAGGGTGGCAACCCAACTCTTTTGGGTACTTCCTGTGATGAAGGAACAGAACCATTTGAGAGTGGATCGTTGTATGCCAATCTCCTGGAGTCTTCTGATGAGTGTCTCATGGGAGACAGTGTCAAAGGCCTCGGAGAGGTGGAGCAGGATGAGGGCCTCTGTTTCTCCTGAGTCCAGGGTAATTCAAATGTTGTCAATGGCCACAATGAGTGTTGTGATTTTTTTTCGGAACCTGATTGAGTGTTGTCTAGAAGATGGTGAATTTCGAGGTTGGTTGTGAGTTAATTGTTGATGGCCTTATCAATCACTTTTTTTTGGACAGGGGAGCAGGGAGATTGGTCGGAGGTTGCTTAGTTGATTCCAGATGGCTGTGCGCTTCTTGAGGAGGGCGTTGATTTCTGCAAGTTTCCATTCATCCATGAAAGTTACGGATGTGATGGAGGTTTTGGTGAAATGGATCAGGGTGGTGCTGATTGGTGATGTTCCAGGGCTGTATATGTGTTGGAGGCATGGGTCTGTTGTAGCCCCTGAGTAGATGGTCCGCATGATTGCCACTGTGTCGCTTCTGGTGAGGGTTGTCCATTGGGTCAGGTGGCTGTCCTGGTTGGTGAGGGATAGGTTAGCGATCAGTTCTCTGGGATTAGATTGGTGTGCAAAGCTGTTGTAGATGCTTACAGTTTTGCTGTAGAAGAAGTTGGATAGGTTGTCACAGAGTTGTTGGGAGGTAGCAATGTTGTTGACAGTGGCTGAGGGAGAGGTGAAATCTTTAACGATTGAGAAGATCTCCTTGCAGCTGTTGGAGCGTCGTTCGATGCAATCCACTAGCTTTTTTCTTGGTGTCTTGTATTTTCTGGTGATAGCATCTGAGTGCGGCCATGTAGGTAGTTCTGTTGTTTGTGTTGTAGCTGGCTGTCCATTCCCTTTCTAGCTGGTTGCAGGGTCGTTTGGTGCCTCGAAGGAATAAAAGATATTACTTAACCTCACCCTGGTTATTGCAAATATTTAATCCTTTTACAGCCTACTGATAATCAAGTCATATAGACAAGGCCCTTTGTACTGTGTACCGCATTAGCACGTTTGCAGTTCAAATAACCCACTATTTTAAATTTCATTTAACTATTTCTGGAAAAAACTCCTATTTTCTACGTATGATAATGACTTAAACAGCATAGCAAAACTCATGCATATTGAAAAAAATGTGATTCAATTATATTTGTATGGTACTGGATCAAGTGCAAAGAATTATTTGCTGTGCTTTGATTTCAGAAAAAATGTTTGGAATATCTGTTGAAAATCAGTTCGGCTCAGTTTAACTCAAAAGTCAGCCAAATGCGAATGGATAATTCACTAGCAAGACTTACAGGCACCATAATGACACCGGCAATAATTTTCAAAAACGTAATTAATACTTGCAAATTCTCGGATTTATGCTATGTGTTCTTTGCATATATAGAACTGTCAATTTTAATATCTCTGATAACTCAGCACCACATTACTTAATGCCAAAACGGTAAATATTATACTTAAAAAAAGCATTTAGAAACATGATAATATATATGTTCAGTCTCAAGGGTAAAGGTGTCACATAAACTTCTCGTCGGGCCATCCTCGTCCATCTACCTATTTTGTAATATGACAAAGATGAGTACTCACCCTAGAGACAGGCATTTACTAGTCTTCAAATTTGCTTTCTTATCGTCTGTAAATTTTTCTTTATTTTCAAAGGTTTTAGCTCCATGTTCTTGCGATATTACAAGTACAAGCAATTAATTTATTTCCTTTTTGAGGCGCTATTCTAATTTCTGCCTCATTTGCTTTGAACGTGCAGACGGATGCCTAAAAGGTTTGCCACTGCCAGACTGTGTAGGAATTAAACTTTCTTCTGAAGAGACAAAAGGGGGATCCGGTTACATATTAGGACTGAATATTCATCGGTGCGAGGCTCACAATGGACTAGAGCAGACTTTTTCTCCATTTTGAACAAAGGTTGTCAAACTGCGACTGTTACCCTTAAACCCTTCTCCTCTAAACCCTTGACTCTGAACTGGAGGCTCAAAGCGTCCAGTGGCATTAATGCAGCACCTTAAAGTAACTGAACTTAAAGCGTGCTACCCTGAGATAGCTATCTTGGGTGACTAGAAGATCCGTCTAGTCTACATCGGAATACATGATCTGCAGCCTGTCAGACCACCAGGCCGTCAGAGTCTGTAAGACCGGGGCAGAATATTGGTAGTTCATCACAGACCAGAGCCCCTGCTTTATGTGTGCTCCACTCCCACAATCAGGGAAGGCTGCAGTTCCACCGGTGGGGTGGGAGGGTATCAAAGCCTTCTTTGGCAAGTCATTAATAGTCCCAAAAGGAATTTGTGTGCGAGTCAAACTGACCTTGGGCTTCTGCAAAGGAATTATACACTCTGCCAGCGATCAGATCTGATACAGAGTGAATGCCTTTAAAGTCTAATGCCTCCCAGAGAGGTCTTTGCCGGCAAATAATAACAAAACATTTGTACCAAAGGGGGGCCTGGGTGTGTAGTGTTGGGTTTACCTACAGTAGTGAGTGCGCCTTCTGACAGGCATGGACTGTGAAGGCCATCACCAGATCCGATGTTATCAAATTGTCGGGTGTCCCTCGATGAAGGCTGTTTCCATTTGCACCCACTTCAAAGTGTCTAAAGGAGCTATGTAGGACATACCGGAGTTGTGATGCCAGCCTGTAAGTGTGTACATTTTGCAGTCTCATGCTGCCCTTCTCAGTCACAGCATGAAGTTTCTCGACCTTCAGCAGAGGTTTGCACTCTTCACCCCCCCATAAGAATGTTTTTAGAGCTTCCTCTATGGCTGCCATCATGCGGTTAGAAATGTGCAAGGGACTCATGATGAACAGATAGTTAAATCTGGGCATCTCGTTCCTTTTGATCAGATGGCCCCTTCCCCGGAGAGAGAGATTGAGGTGCAACCAACGGTGTAGGTCTGCTTTGTTTTTCCCATGCGAGTGCTCAGTATTGTGTTGTTCTGCACCTTGTTTGTCAGTCCTGGATAGACGTCTATCCCAAGATACTTCAGAGGGGTTTTCGACCCGTACCATTTGACTGGTAGTCCGTCAAAAGCTGCCAGTGTTGTGTAGTCAGTTAGTGGCAAGGCTATGCGCTTATCTCAATTCACTTTGTAACCAGACTAGGAAGAGATGTGGGAAATAAGTGCTATGAGAGCTTTCAAGGAGGAGGTCGGTTTTGTGAGGGAATCTATAATGTCATCGCCATAGAGTGAAACCTTATGTACACCTCATGGTGTTGGTATGCCATGAGGTCAGGTGAGTCCTAAAGGACTATCGTCAGGGTCTCCAAAGTGAGGATGAATAGGAAGGGGGAAAGAGGGCATACCTACCTCGTGCCCTATGTATGTCAGACGTATAGCTATTGAGGGCCACAGTATGTTGCTGGATGTATTTAAAGTACCTGAATCCAGTTCATGAATTCTGGCCCCAGTCCTATTTGTCTGAGGACATGGAACATATACTTTCACTCCCCTCTGTCGAAGTTCTTTTCAATTTCAAAGGAAACTGCAAGTTTTTCATCCCTATCATTGCAGACCCCCCCCCAACGGACATGGGTCAGGGTGTGGAGATGTACCACCAAGGAACGATGTGAGACAACAAGTGCCTGATTCCGGTGTATAAGTGAGGGCAGAGTGTGTTTAAGCCAGTTTACTAGGATTTTGGCCATGATTTTTGTGTCGACATTTAGCAAGGAGACTGGTCTGTGGTTAGTGAAGCTCAGTCGGTCCTTGACAGACTTAAAGGGATGAGCGTGATTGTCACAATATTAGCCTCTGTCAGTGTGACAGACACAGGCTGGGTTTCCGTAAAAGCTTTGCAAAGCAAAGGAGTTTGGAAGTCCTTATGCATCTTATAATACCCGGCTGGGCAGCCATTCATGCCTGAGGATTTGCTGTATGGGAGACTATTTATTTACCCTTTGACCTCCTTCTCAGTAATGTTTATGCCAAACAACTGCCCCTGATCTGGAGTGAGTCGAGGGATATTGTGTTGAGCCAGGACTGAGGAAGTCTCGGCTTAGGAACCAGTGATCTCAGAGGAGTATAGCTTTTCATAGTAGCTCCTGAAGGTCTTGGTAATTTGAAGTGGGTGAGTACATGGTGTGCTGTCTGTTTGAAGGATGGTTGGTATGGTGTGAGAGGATAACTTTTGTTGTGTTTGTAGGGCTAGGAGCATTCCATCCTTCTTACCATGTTTGCAATGCCTGTGCTTGAGGCGGAAAAAGGTCAGTTTCAGCTTTGGAGATGTATATCACTTTAAGGTCATGTTTGGCTTGTAGTAAAGCTCTCGGTGTTTCTTCAGAGTACAAAAAGAAGAACTGAGCAGAGAGTGCTTATATACCTCGAGTTGTAGTCTGGTTTTTGTTTGCGGAGCATCTTGTGTGTCTCCTCCCTTACAGTTGCCTTGCCTGCTGTCTATAATGTATCAGGGGAGTCTATTGATCCTTCATTATGCTCAAAGAACACCTGGAGGTGGAAGCGTAACTTCGTCTTGTCATCAGGTAGTTTGTACTAAGACAAGTTCAATCTCCATAGACTTGCAGATGATCTCAACACCCCAGATCAAGCCAGATCTGTCTGGTGTCATGGTTGGAAACTCCTCTTGGTGTGATAACAATGTCTTGTAAGTGAGCCAGGAGGGGTGGGCATGATTCACCTCTAAATCCTTCATCCTTTTTCATTGCACAAATTACAGTGAAATGGACAACATTGAGATGTTCTACAATTAAATTGTAGCTCAACAGACGATGCTCATGAAGAAATGGCTTGACAATGAAATGAACGCACCTATATGGTATGTTGCCCTCTGGCTCACCATCAAGCACTAAAAGTGATAACGATGCACCAGCCCTGGTGATGTGTTGATGCCTGTGATAGTCAGTGGATAGACATGCTATTACATTCTGTTGATGTATATATATTGAAGGGCCCAGAAAAAGACTGTCCATCAGATTTAAGCTCTAATGTTCCCATACTTTCCTCCAGAGAATTTTCTTCCACAGAACAAGGCACGGACTCTGTTAGAAATGGGGTCTTTAGTTGGCAGTCGTTTAACACCCTGTCCAAGTAGGGACCCTCACTCTAGTCAGGGTAAGGGAATCACACTCCTGAGATATCCCCTGCTCACCCCGTGGTAGCTTGGCGCAAGCAGTCAGGCTTATCTCAGAGGCTATGCGTGAAGTGTTTGTACCCACACCCAGTAACACAGTGAAAACACTACAAATGGACACAACACCAGTTTATAAAAATAGTCAATATTTATCTAAGTAAAACAAGACCGAAATGACAAGAATCCAACATACACAAGCAAAGATATGAATATTAAAAGATGAAATCCCACTAAAGAGCTTACAAACAAAATAGCTCCAACTGGTGCTCTCACGGCATCTTGATTGGGTCAATACCACTAGTCCATCGCCACTTGCGATGGAGTGTGGCACCGATCACGGATTCGTACGGACCCCAGATATAGTGCCTTGGAAACAAAACACAGTCAACGATGTGGCACGGAGACGGGGAGGTGAGTCGTCGCTGGAGCCGTGAGGCGTCAGTTCCATACTGCTGTACAGGAGGTTAGGCGTTGGTTCCATACTGCTACGCAGAGGAGGTGAGGTGTTGGTTCCTTACGGAGGCAGTGGAGGTGAGGCGGCGTCAGTTCCTTATGATCTGGTGGGGTTGATGAGTCCAGTGGGTCAAGAAGCAATGAGGCAACTTCACGGTCATGCCACGGGGCTACAGGTGCTGCGGCAGACCCAGGAGCTGTCAGGTGAAGTCTTTGATGTCCCTGAGGATTCTTAACAGGAGGCAAGCTCAGTCCAAGCCCTTGAGAAACTTCACAAGCAGGATGCCCAGCAAAGTCCAGTCTTTGTCCTCTCCAAAGCAGACGCAGCAACTATAGGCCAAACCAGCAGAGCACACACAGCAAAGGAGCATTACTCCTCCTCACAGCTCTTCTCCTTGGCAGAGTCTCCTCTCGATCCAGACGTTTTCTAAAAGTCTGGGGTTTTTGGTCCAATACTATACTCTCTTCTGCCTTTGAAGTAGGCCAACGTCAAAGGAAAGTCTTTGTAGTGCACAAGATCCTCCTTTTCCTGCCCTGGCCCCGGACACTACTTTGTGTATAGACAGGCACAGCCCTATTCAGGTGCAAGTGTCAGCTCCTCCCACCACTCTAGCCCAGGAAGACCTATCAGGATATGCAGGGCACACCCCAGCTCCCTAGAGTGAATTCACTAACAGCCCAACTGTCATCCTGACCCAAAGGTGTATTCCACAGACAGGCAGAGGTACAGAATGGTTGAGCAAGAAAATGTCCACTTTCTAAAAGTGGCATTTTCAAACTTACAATCTAAAACCAGCTACAGTAAAATATGTATTTTTAGATTGTGAGTTCAGAGACCCAAATTCCATATCTCTATTGCTGCCAGTGGGAAATTACACTGAACAGATATTTCAAGGCAATCCCCATGTTAACCTATTGGAGAGATACGCCTTGCAAAAGTGAAAACTGAATTTAGCAGTATTCCACTATTAGGACATGTAAAACACATCAGTAAATGTCCTACCTTTCACACACACTGAACCCTGCCCATGGGGCTGCCTAGGGACTACCTTAGGGGTGCCTTACATGTAGTAAAAGTGAAGGTTTGACCCTGGCAAGTGGCTACACTTGCCTGGTCGAACTGGCAGTTACAATCTGCCCACACAGACACTGCAGTGGCAGGTCTGACGTATGTTTACAGGGCTACTCGTGGGTGGCACAATCAGTGCTGCAGGCCCACTAGTAGCATTTGATTTACAGGCCCTGGGCACCTCTGGTGTACTTCACTAGGGACTTACTAGTAAATCATATATGCCAATCATGGATAAATCAATCACCAATACAATTTAAGAGAAAGCATATGCACTTTAGCACTGGTTAGCAGTGGCAAAGTGTCCTGAGTCCTAAAGCCAACAAAAACAGGTCAGGAAAACTAGGAGGAAGGAGGAAAAATGTTTGGGGATGACCCTGCAAAAAGGGCCAGGTCCAACGGACTTAGTCATAATTTTGAGACAACACTGACAGTTTTACTCCAGCAAGCAGAATTTCTTCTGCAAAAGTAATGGGGAAGTATTTCGCATTTATCCTGTCCTTGCTTGTCCTGAGGTTCAGTCAGCTATGTATGGATTTGTAACCTTAAATAGTACAGAGTAGACTGTTCTTGGTAGGAACCTCTACACCATTCAAAACTATTCTCAAAGTGTCCCCCAACTCCAGTGAACCCAACATTATGGCTTATTTCATATCCTGGAAAGGTGTCTTGTGACAAAGGAAATACTTTACAGTTCACTGCAAGGAAATTCCAAAATGGGGGTGTTGTACTGTTTGCAAGACATAACTCTGTTTAAATGTGATCCTTCCCCAGAGTAACCAGGATAATACTTTTGCCCAGCCAGCAAGTAGATTTCTATACTATCTAGTAAGAGCAAAAGCACTGACTCATACAGGCAAGAGGAGCTATGCATCGCTAAATAGAATCAGGTGATGAGAAGAAATTTGCCAGGCAGCGTTCTGTCCTACAACTCTTTCCCTCTAATTAGCTACCTTTGTGTAGACATCTTTAGGGCTGAGCAAGGCCAAATGATTCCTTCATGGCAACTTGCATTAGGTAATTGGGTTTCTCTCCAACCCAGGAGGTGCAATTAAATAATTAATTCATCCCAGCAGAAAAAAGCTATAAGGTGTTATATTGTTTCTATCTCAAAAACTATGAGACAATTGGATGCCATGAGCTTCAGAAGAGTGGCTCCTCGTAAAATCATGTTACAGTGAAAGCAGCTAAGGACGTTAATTATTTCAGAAGGATATTTTCTGATGGGGGAATGAGAGGTAGGACTTTATGGACTCATCTGCCAAAATTATCAAATCCAAGTAACAAGTGTGTCAGGCCAGCCACCTTTTTAAAACGTCTCAGAGGAGTTAATAAACCTTTTAATCCTTTCATCCCAGAATTCGATTCTGCCTCCTCCCAGAAATTGATCCTACCAACTGCTAACAGATTTTTAATTTTAATGCTGAAAACCATAATGAAATATGAAATCGCATTTGCCAATGGAGTATCACTGGTTGTATAATCAGGCCCGTACTGGCCTTTAGAGCAGTCTGATACTGCCTGAAGCCCGGTCTCACAGATCTATGTATGAGCTTTTCTTAGGTCTTGGCTCTATGCGGCACACGTGCTGTCTCGGGAAGAATCATGCTGGATCTACTTTGTGGGCTTAAGCCCACTTATAAGCTTCCCATTTGTTGGTTCCATCATCGCTCTCCCACTCTTCATCTCCATTTGTCCATTGCATGCATTTGTTATGCCTTTTCCGCAGGTTTCCCCTCCCTGAGAGCAGAAACCCAGTACACTATCCTTCCACTTGTCATCATTTTATGATCAATTTACAAACTTTTTTATTCATTTAGGAGGCCTCCTCAGGAGAGCTTGTGTTCTCATTAGCACTGAGCGCTGTATTTTTTTTTCATATCCCATGCTTCTCCTTCCTCCGTATTTCAGGCTGCAGAGGCCGCCTACGCTTCCATTCTTGCTTTGGTTGGTCTGTTACCCCCTGCAATCCACTTCCGCAGTGTGCCTGCCTCCGTCTCCCGCCTCCCATAGCCTGGGACAGGCCTGGCTGGTGGTGCTGCTGCTCATCCACTCCCTCTGCCCTGGGCTCCCTCTGGACTCTTGTGTTCAGCTGCTGCTCTGGTCCCCTTCCCATGTCCTCCCGGATTGCAGAGACCAATTGGCATTGCGAATGATTGGCTGTTTATGGGCTTGTTTTATGGTCTATTGAGTTCTCTGGTATTAACGCAAACATTGCATGCACATGCTCAAATCCATGCAGTCTTCCATTCATTGCAAAACAATTATACTGTGTCCCTAAAATTTTAAAACTGATCTGATTTACAAATGTGGGCCACATTTTCAGCTATGTGATTTGCTAATGGGGGGCACTTTTAAAATGGTGCTCACGCCTATTTGCTCTCTCAGTCCAACCTTAGATATCATAGAGTTCCAAGCTTCTGTGGTACAGATTTTGACATGAAGGGGCAGATTTACTATTTTTTGTGCAATGCAGGACAGCAAGCAAATTTGCTGCTTTGCGTTGCATGAATGAAAGACAGCAGAAATTAACCTCATCAATTAAGAAATGGCACCTTTCTGCTATCTCCTAGCGCTGGTGCACTATGTGCTGCCTAGCATCAATGTGCAAGGATGCCTGCAGCACAGGCAGAATTGTTTTCTGAGCAAGAAGGGATAGTTCCCTGCACAGAAACAATCCATAAAGACACTTTTCTCTTTCTATGTATGCTACAGAAAGATTTTTCTCCATGTTACACCTGCTTCAGTGAGGCCTAGATCGTTTACGCATTCCTAGGTTTACTACTTTTAATAAATCTGGGAATATGCCAAAATCCATGGGTGGATGCTTGAGAATGCATGGGAGAACGATAATCTAATGCAAAAGTAATGAAAGGCAGCGCTTTGCACTGCCCATGCTACTTTTTGAAAAAAATCCCACGCAAATCCTATTTGCATAGCTTTTCACACTACAAATAACAGGTTGCATTGAGGCTGTGCCAAAAAGGAGACACATCCTCAATGCAAAATGATAGTAAATGTGTTAAGAACTTTCTACATAGAACAGCCCTGCCCTCATGATCACCAATCACTCTTTTGAAGGGGTTTTTCCCATCATTTATGCCCAATGCTCAATCCGAGATGTGGTTGTGTACATTTTAAAAGAGCAGCACCCACTGTTTAGTTTTAGTTATACCAAGTTTATGTTCAACTGCACGATAGTATGCGATTGTGATCTTTCCGGGCCATTATTTTCAAAAACGAAAATGAGGTATACTAATCAGAAAGTAGGTGCTATACAGACCACCTATAATGACATGGTGATCAAGTATGTGTGCTTAAATATACATTGTAGAGGCTTAACTTTACAGCCAACAGTGTTTTATAGTGCACTACTAGACAGCTCAAACTCATGCCCCTGAGTGATGGAACCTATGTTCTAAAATTATTATATATCTAGGTTATACAAAAACAGAGGTGTCCATAGCAGAAAAGACTACAAGACCGTCTGGTTTGTCCATGTATCTGCCTACTACAGATAATTGGGCTCCAGACCTGCCTTTGCTCTCACCAAATATTTACTTCCCTGTGTCTATCCAGAGCAGGATGGAGGGTGGTTCCATTCCCTCTGGAATGTTTTCTTCGGCTAGCGATTCCATAATACTATATGAGAATACTAAAAATATTGTAGTGTTTTCCTTATTTTCACATAATTGCAGTTATCCAATTGTAAAGGTGATCGTTTGAAAACGGAATGATTACAAATTCTAACTGTTACTCCCATAAGCCCAACAGTGTGACTAATATACCAGCAAGTCCTCTTTCTATGGTGATCGCAGCACCATCCACTGGAGAGAGTGCTTCTTCGCTAAAGGTTTAATAGCAGTAGCTCAAGAAGTGCTCAGTTGTGCAGTGATCATCCGTGACCAATGCATTCACCCTCTTCCACCATAAATAAGGCTATTTAAAAATCTGTTCATGTTGTTGCTATTTCCAGATTACATTTGCGCATCGGCTCCCACAGCTTTTAAGCCCTCTCATAGTGTCTTTAAGCCTTACCTGGCCTATCTACCAGACTTCTGACCACTATATTTTTTTATAGGTTAAAAGTTTTGCTTAGGAGAGTGCATCACCAAAAGCAGTGTGACACTTTCCTGGCCAGGGATAGCTAAGGTAACAGGCTGAAGCACAAGGCTCCCCAAAAGTCTGAATTTTATACATAGCTGCCAAGTTTCCCAGTCCATGCGTGATGTGCTGCTCCACTCCAGGTTTTTTCCTTTGAATTCTGGGATTTGTAGTCCTGTTTTATAGTGAAATAAATAAAACTACAAGTCCCTGAATTCAAACGGAAAAATCAGAACTGGAGGAGCGCATTACGCACGAACCTCGGGAAACTTGGCAAGGCTGGTTTACACAAATAATCTTTTAATTCTGACTAAAGAGCAAAAGAGGGGCCTATTTATATACATACATATATGTGTGTGTGTGTTTGTGTGTGTGGGTGTGTATATATATATATATATATATATATATATATATTCACTGAAAAAAACAAAGGTTACAGGGACGTTATAGTTAGGTTCTGAATTTACTCGTACAAAACCATAGAAATTCAGCAGTTACGTTTAGAGTTCATTCAAGTAACTAAAACTCACGTCCTAAGGTAACTATAAATCGTGCCCTCGCCATGTACACTTGTCTCATCAATACTTTTTTGCAAATGTTGCAGTGAGAATATGAAAGATGGCATAGAATATGTCATCAATGACATAATATGTGGATTAATTAGCTGTGCATGGAGAAGGTGCGAGTTTTAGATACCTTGGGGCGTGAGTTTTAGTTACTTGAAAGAACTCTAGCTGCTGACTTTCTGTGGATTTAGACGAGGAAATTCAGAACCTAACTATAACGTCCCTATAACCTTTTTTTCTGTGAATTTCTATGTTCTTTTAACATATGGTAATTTTCATTGCTATACGTGAATCCAACCACCAACTCGGCCTTCAGTTGTGCGCGGCAGTGGTTGGCCACAGGGCCAATCTCCTATAAACACCCAACCTTGCACTGTGGACGGTCTTCTCCTGTGTGCAGTAAGGGGTTGCCCGCAATGGCTGGCTGCAGCCAGTCCCTGCGGTCAACTTTCCCTAACCACCCAACCCGATGCTGTGTGTGGCCCTTTGCGCATGCACAGCGGAAGTTGGCTGTGCCTCTCTGGGTGTGAGAATCTGGGGGTAAGAGTGGCTGCCAGAGTGTCTGTCTAGGTGTGAGAGTGCATAAATCAGAGTTTTAGTGGGTGTGTCAGTATGTGCACGGGTCTATGAGTGGGTTCATCAGAGTGCCAGTGGGTCTGTGAGTGGGTGTGTGATGGTCTGTGTGTGTGTAGTTGGTGCGTAACTGTCTGAGTGGGTCTGAGTGGGTTTGTGAAGGTCTGACTGGGGCTGTGAGTGAGTGCATGAGGTCTGAGTGGCTCTGTGAGTGGGTGCATAAGTGTCTAAGTAGGTGTGCGAGTGGGGGACTGAGAAAGCGAAAGAAAGTGAGAGGGAGAGAGTTTTTTAGTCTTTGATGTCTGATATATTTATTATGAGTTATTTGTGTCCAATTTGAAATTTAAAAATGTATTGTTTTTTTTAAACATAGCATTAAAAAAAAAAAAAAGTCCATCTGTACTCGAACCCCCAAAGGGTTATTTTTTTCCAGCCATCTATGGGCTATCTGAGACTGAGAAGGAGCCCTCAAGGGCTCCCCCGCGGTCCCTCCTAATTTATTTATTTATTCTTTTTTTCTTCTTTTAATGAAATGCCCTTCACAGGCTACCTGACACTGCAAGGGGAGCCTTAAGCTTCCCCTGCAGTGCCATTGCTTTAGGAAGCACAGAGCTGCTTTGTCTGCAGCTCCTTGCTTGCTGAAGCATTTCATGAAAACTCTGCTGTTTGACAGGGGGACCTGCTTTAAAGGTACCGCTGTCAAACAGTAGCGTGTTTGCTGTGGCCTAGCTGCAGCTGCAGCACTGCAGCTAAGCCACAGCAAACAGCCATGACCTGGGTATGGGCACCCTGAGACATAGCAGGAGCCAGCCCTGAGGGGTGGCAGTCTCCAGGGCCATCTGTGGCTCCAAGAGGGGGGCCCCCCTCCAACATGGACATTGCCCCAAGGAGGTAGTGGTCCCTGGGGCTAAGGGGGTTCAAAACAGACTCCTTTTCCATTGTTTTCTTATTGTGCCTGGGGGGCGGAGATCCCCAGGGTGCGGAGGGCCGTGGCGCCCCACCCCCGCTTACATTAGAATCAATGCTCCAGAGAGATGATGTTCCCCTGGGGGTCCATGGGCCCCCTCATTTACATTAAATTCATTGCCCTGGGGAGGTGGTGGTCCCCTGGGTGTGGAGGGGGCCACGGCCCCCCACTTACATTAGAATCGATGCCCCGGAGAGGTGGTAGTCCCTGGGGTGTGGAGGGTCTGTGGTATCCGCGTACATTTAAATACAGGCCCCGGGGTGTGGAGGTCCCAGGGCTGTGGGGGGGGGCGGGAGTCCCCCCACACTAAAATACTAATGCCCCCAGGACCTGGCCCACACAGGGGCCTATAAAAAACAAGTAGGGAAGTTTGTGCTTGCATTTTCTTTTTAGTTTTTTTGCTGCAAATATTGTGAACTTGGGACAAAAAAATATATATATATATATATTTTTATCTGGGGGTGTCCCTCTGGGATCCCTCCACCAGTGCTAAGGGGTCAGGGTGTCTCTACCCTGGCCTCTTTTATTTTATTTATACTGTTTGTTCTGGAACTCGGCCAAAGCAGAGTCCCAAGATGGCTGCCAACACTTCCTCGTTTGAAGTGTTGGCAGCCAATCTGAGCTGTGCGTTTACCTGCACAAGCTTGTCTTTGTTTGCGAATACTTACCGGCCAGAGATATACAAATTTGAATTTCCCTACATTTCTCAAAAACTACTGAACGGATTCACACCAAATAAGCAAAAACGTAATCTGCATACCAACAGCTAGCTTTCAGCCTAATTTAATGTAATGCCGTCCAGTGGTTCTAAAAAATCTGATGGAAATTAACATGGGAAACGTCACCTTTTTTTAGCCCCCTTTTTCTCGGCCCCCTCTTGACAGATCACCCCAAAACTTTCCATGTGCAACAGAAATCACTGCATCACTTTTTTTGGGGAAGATTTTGTGAAGATTCGTCAAAAGGTGCCAAAGATATATGCAAGTTAAAAAACGCTTTTCCTATGGAAACATGGTCCTAACAATAACTGCCTACTGGCAACCACCATTAGGTAATACACACACATATATATATATATATATATATAGCCATTTATCCATCAATCATCCTAAAATCCTTCACTCATATATATGCCCATCCATCCAGTTCAGTCAGTCATCCATGCTTGCATCCACATATCAATATTGTTAGAAATGACCCCGGTTCTCTAAGTAGGAAAGAGATGATAAATTCAGGAGAGTGTGTAATATCCTAAAAGCCTGGTTTGATGATATCTCTGAACGGCTGGATTCTTGCATGCCTCCGCTTCTACTGCTTATAATAGCAACTGATTGTCATAAGGTCTGCACACTTCAGTGAAATTGGAAACAGTATCAATTTCAACTAGGTTGTAAAGTGTCCCACCACTTGATCGCTCCATTATCTCTTGCATCATGACATTGAATATATTTGATTAACTGACCTAAATGTATTTCTTAATCTTTCTCTCACAGTTGGCGTCAGCCCATACGGATATAGCCCCAGATTTGATATTCACTTTTTGAACACGTTTGAAGTAGCCTTTGGTCGAGAAGGAGAAACGAAGAGCCTGGGTGTCACTGTCATCATCTGTCCTACCATCAAGCGCTTCCAGCCTGAGATCCAGTGGTACAGAAATGGTGAGCACTAGACGGGAAAGGACGAGGTGGGGGTGGGGACTCTAATTCATAGTAAAGTGCAGCTGAGACTATTAAAAAAGCAGACCTTGGGCCCCAAGCCGATATTGGTGTGCAGACCACCAAACATTTCTTGTTATGCACCTCTACCTTGCCATGGTGGCTGGGCTCCCTAGTATAGAACTGCCTGCTTCCATGGCTATTTTGCCCCAGACTGTAGTCCTGCATACAAGATACGAGTTGCTTCAGGTACATATAAATATATATATATATATATATATATATATATATATATATATATATATATATATATATATATATATATAAGCACTACAGGTCAGACTGATTTGCATATGCTGGGGTCCAAACTGGAAGGTAATGGCAAGCAAAAAAAAAACATCATGGACTAAACCCAGATCTGTGACTGGGGGTGAATATTTGATTTGGTCTGCATTCCATCCATCATCTGTTGTTTTTTCATATAGATTGCAGCACCAATTAGACAGCCTTTCCGGTTAAACAGAGAGGAATCACATAAAACGAGTTACAACAAAATGAAGATAATGGTAAAATCACAAATAGACCATTGACAATCAGCAACCAGACGTGCTCACATACTACCATTATTTCATCTTTCACGATCGATTAGACTGGAAACTACTCTTGCAGTCCTATACATGGAGCATAAAGTCACTCCTAGGATGAGGATCAAATTCAAAACAATGCCACTAGCCCGTATGTGGTTTGCCCTGAGGACTATTTAAACTTTGCTGTACTTTTTTTTACTACAGGGACCTACAGAGGATTTGTAGCCATAAGTGTCATTAAATCAAACATCCTGTTAGTAGGTGGTGCACTATGACCATCGTATCAGTAACTATGAAGAAGCTGGAAAGAACTTGTTTACTTTGAATAAAAGTACAAACAGTGTGCATTCTCATAAACACATAGAAAAGTACAACCAATATAGAGGCCAGAAAGACCTATGACCTATGAACCATCAAGTAACCATTTGGATTCCCACACACTAGGCTAACCAATCTCTCTCTTCCAGGAATTTGAGATGCCCTATTAAGAGAACTCTGGGTCGTGCTGTTTGAGGAAATATGCAAATAAAATGTGGGCAACAGCAATAAACTGACAAACATATACATTTTTGTTGTATTCTTCCCATAAACCACGCAGAGTGCCTACGAAACTCTTCCTGGGCTACTGCAACTGACATGTAGCATATATGAGGAGGATAATTCAAATGGTTGTGCTAGCGCGCCTGGTCCTTAGCAAGTAAATTTACAAGGCGACCCGTATAG
This sequence comes from Pleurodeles waltl, assembly GCF_031143425.1. NCBI lineage: Eukaryota > Metazoa > Chordata > Amphibia > Caudata > Salamandridae > Pleurodeles > Pleurodeles waltl. The sequence continues at coordinate 470,865,201 of NC_090439.1, forward strand.
GTCGATGAACCTTTTGATTCGCATGGAGTATCCTACCTAGGCTAATGGTAGTCACATTAATAATGAATATGCAATTCAATAACCATTAGTCATTGACATGTATGAATCAGAAACAATAACACTCCATGACCCTCCACTCATGAATAACCACAACTCAGTTAAAGATTTTAGTAGTTTTATTCCCTATTAGTTACAATACTAATTCATGGAAATTAGTTCAACTTTCATATTAATTCATAGGAGGTGCCAAAAACATAGTCTAATCGAAACTTGCATCAGAGTACATTCTAAAGCAGTAGCATAGGTCAATAATTGAATCAGGAATGAATAAGTCGACATAAGTAGCAGAGTTTAGCAAATCAGTTTGTCAATCATTTGTCTCTGTGTTTGTCAATGTCATAAGGTAGAAACCTCACCTAACCCAGATTAGCATCAGCATGTGGGACTTCGTGAGAAAACAGTTTAGAACATGAATTTGGAAAACACCTAGCTAAGAGAAAAACTATTAAAACAGCGCAGTTGGTACCTAGAAAGAAAAGGCACAAAGTTAATTCAGTCACATTGTCATATTTACCTATCCTCGAAATGGATCAGCAACAAGTCAGTCTTCGTCCTCAGGTCATCAATTGATCAGCATCATATCAGGCTTTCAAGAACTTGAGCCCAGTGACAGAATCTCGAATCGCCTGGGCATCTCTATCTATCCGTCTCATTTGTAGTTGCATCTCATCTGTTCTGAAGTTTTCCCCCCTTTGTCACAGCATTATATCAAAGTCGCCCAGACTATCCCCCAATTCCTAATTGGTCAATTAATCACCAGTTATGACTCTGTCACCTCTGTGCCTATTTACTCCAAATTTATACATTTTAATATTGTACAGTTCTCAGACTGTTGATTGGTCCACTTTGCGATGTCCTCATCACCCGGCTCGTCAGGTATCGAAAATGTTGCATCTTCTTCTCCAGTCAGTGTCTATTGTTCGAGTCCTGGGAAAGTACGTTGTGGATGCTTTACACCGTAGTTGATACATTCTGGTTTCCATCGTCTCCGGTCTGTCAGTTCATGCAGAGGTTTCAGTTAAAAACATTTGATTAAACAATGAGCAGTTCATGGTTAGTCTGATTTGTCAGCATTTTTTATTTTAATGTTAATATTCAGCTTCTGCATGAGGCCTGGCAAAACTAGGCCACGACTTTGGCTAAGTTAAGCTCTACAATATAATGCAAAACACAAGATATATCTTTCAATATGACATACTACTACATTATTTCAATATTTTCTCTATTTCTTATATCCTATTCATTTTATTAGCACATTCGTGAATCTTGGTGATCGCTCTCCGTGGGCACATTTTCAAATGTGCACATTATTTTTCTACATTAATCTTTTTCTACATTATTCATTATTCAAAATACATAAACATTCATTATTCAATTTTAAATAATACATTTTGCTCTATCAAACCATCCTCTGATGACTAAATATGTCATCACACTTCTTTACCATCAACAGTTTCACAGCTCTGTTTTTTCAGCATTTTGCCTTCTCCTCAAATCTTCTCTATAGAATCTTTCTCTATTTTGTTCTCCTCTCCTCTCATTATTTTTGGACTCTTTCAATTTAATCTTTTGACACAGTTTACATAGTCCCTGTAGGAAAGTACCATCTTGCCTGGCATGTTACCCCCATTTTTCACTGTATATATGTTGTTTTAGTTGTATGTGTCACTGGGACCCTGTTCACAAGGGCCCCAGTGCTCATAAGTGTGCCTGAATGTGTTACCTGTGTAGTGACTAACTGTCTCACTGAGGCTCTGCTAATCAGAACCTCAGTGGTTATGCTCTCTCATTTCTTTCAAATTGTCACTAACAGGCTAGTGACCAATTTTACCAATTTACATTGGATTACTGGAACACCCTTATAATTCCCTACTATATGGTACTGAGGTACCCAGGGTATTGGGGTTCCAGGAGATCCCTATGGGCTGCAGCATTTCTTTTGCCACCCATAGGGAGCTCTGACAATTCTTACACAGGCCTGCCACTGCAGCCTGAGTGAAATAACGTCCACGTTATTTCACAGCCATTTTACACTGCACTTAAGTAACTTATAAGTCACCTATATGTCTAACCTTTACCTGGTAAAGGTTAGGTGCAAAGTTACTTAGAGTGAGGGCACCCTGGCACTAGCCAAGGTGCCCCCACATTGTTCAGGGCCAATTCCCCGGACTTTGTGAGTGCGGGGACACCATTACACGCGTGCACTACATATAGGTCACTACCTATATGTAGCTTCACAATGGTAACTCCGAATATGGCCATGTAACATGTCTAAGATCATGGAATTGCCCCCTCTATGCCATCCTGGCATTGTTGGCACAATTCCATGACCCCAGTGGTCTGTAGCACAGACCCTGGTACTGCCAAACTGCCTTTTCAGGGGTTTCACTGCAGCTGCTGCCAACCCCTCAGACAGGTTTGTGCCCCCCTGGGGTCAAGCCAGGCTTGTCCCAGGATGGCAGAACAAAGGACTTCCTCTGAGAGAGGGTGTTACACCCTCTCCCTTTGGAAAATGGTGTGAAGGCAGGGGAGGAGTAGCCTCCCCCAGCCTCTGGAAATGCTTTCTTGGGCACAGATGTGCCCAATTCTGCATAAGCCAGTCTACACCGGTTCAGGGACTCCTTAGCCCTGCTCTGGCGCGAAACTGGACAAAGGAAAGGGGAGTGACCACTCCCCTGACCTGCACCTCCCCTGGGAGGTGTCCAGAGCTCCTCCAGTGTGCTCCAGACCTCTGCCATCTTGGAAACAGAGGTGCTGCTGGCACACTGGACTGCTCTGAGTGGCCAGTGCCACCAGGTGATGTCAGAGACTCCTTCTGATAGGCTCCTTCAGGTGTTAGTAGCCTATCCTCTCTCCTAGGTAGCCAAACCCTCTTTTCTGGCTATTTAGGGTCTCTGTCTCTGGGGAAACTTTAGATAACGAATGCAAGAGCTCATCAGAGTTCCTCTGCATCTCTCTCTTCACCTTCTGCCAAGGAATCGACTGCTGACCGCGCTGGAAGCCTGCAACACTGCAACAAAGTAGCAAAGACGACTACTGCAACTCTGTAACGCTGATCCTGCCGCCTTCTCGACTGTTTTCCTGGTGGTGCATGCTGTGGGGGTAGTCTGCCTCCTCTCTGCACTAGAAGCTCCGAAGAAATCTCCCGTGGGTCGACAGAATCTCCCCCCTGCAACCGCAGGCACCAAAAAGCTGCATTACCGGTCCCTTGGGTCTCCTCTCAGCACGACGAGCGAGGTCCCTCGAATCCAGCAACTCTGTCCAAGTGACTCCCACAGTCCAGTGACTCTTCAGTCCAAGTTTGGTGGAGGTAAGTCCTTGCCTCACCTCGCTAGATTGCATTGCTGGGAACCGCGACTTTGGCAGCTACTCCGGCCCCTGTGCACTTCCGGCGGAAATCCTTTGTGCACAGCCAAGCCTGGGTCCACGGCACTCTAACCTGCATTGCACGACTTTCTAAGTTGGTCTCCGGCGACGTGGGACTCCTCTGTGTAACTTCGGGTGAGCACCGTTTCACGCATCCTCGTAGTGCCTGTTTCTGGCACTTCTCCGGGTGCTACCTGCTGCTGAGAGGGCTCCTTGTCTTGCTCGACGTCCCCTCTACCTCCTGGTCCAATTTGCGACCTCCTGGTCCCTCCTGGGCCACAGCAGCGTCCAAAAACGCTAACTGCACGATTTGCAGCTAGCAAGGCTTGTTAGCGTTCTTTCGGCGGGAAAACACTTCTGCACGACTCTCCACGGCGAGAGGGATCCGTCCACCAAAGGGGAAGCCTCTAGCCCTTTTCGTTCCTGCAGAAACCTCAGCTTCTTCTGTCCAGTAGAAGCTTCTTTGCACCCACAGCTGGCATTTCCTGGGCATATGCCCATCTCCGACTTACTTGTGACTTTTGGACTTGGTCCCCTTGTTCCACAGGTACCCTAGATTGGAAATCCACCGTTGTTGCATTGTTGGTTCGTGTCTTTCCTGCATTATTCCTCTATCACGACTTCTTTGTCTTTGGGGGAACTTTAGTGCACTTTGCACTCACTTTTCAGGGTCTTGGGGAGGGCTAATTTTCTAACTCTCACTATTTTCTAATAGTCCCAGCGACCCTCTACAAGGTCACATAGGTTTGGGGTCCATTCGTGGTTCGCATTCCACTTTTGGAGTATATGGTTTGTGTTGCCCCTATCCCTATGTGTCCCCATTGCAGCCTATTGTAACTATACATTGTTTGCACTGTTTTCTAAGACTATACTGCATATTTTTGGTATTGTGTACATATATCTTGTGTATATTTCCTATCCTCTCACTGAGGGTACACTCTAAGATACTTGGGCATATTGTCATAAAAATAAAGTACCTTTATTTTTAGTATAACTGTGTATTGTGTTTTCTTATGATATTGTGCAAGTGACACTTGTGGTACTGTAGTAGCTTCACACGTCTCCTAGTTCAGCCTAAGCTGCTCTGCTAAGCTACCATTATCTATCAGCCTAAGCTGCTAGACACCCTATACACTAATAAGGGATAACTGGGCCTGGTGCAAGGTGCAAGTACCCCTTGGTACTCACTACAAGCCAGTCCAGCCTCCTACATTGGCTGTGCAGCGGTGGGATAAGTGCTTTGAGACTACTTACCACTCTTGTCATTGTACTTTTCATAAGAGAAAAATATACAAAACAAGTTCAGTGTGTGTACACATAACTAAAAAGTTTTGCATTTCCTCTTTTCACTCTTTTCTAAAGTGCTGAAAAGTACTTCTAAACTTTCAAAAAGTTCTTAAAAGTTTAAAAAGTTTTTTCTGTCTTTCTAAAAAGTTCTGAAAACTTTTTTCTCTTTTTCTATCACTTTAACTCTCTCTAAAAATGTCTGGCACAGGCCAAAATGTTGATCTGTCCAAACTTGCAAATGATCACCTTAGCTGGAAAGGAGCAAGGAGTCTCTGCATAGAGAGAGGTTTGAGTGTAGGGAAGAATCCTTCCTTAGAACTGTTACTTAACATGCTTAGAGAACAAGATAAGGCTAAAAGTGCCCCATCTGTTGAAAAAGTAGCTAATGGTTCTCAATCTGATCCAGGGACTCCCCCAGGAAAAGGTTCAGGAAAGAAACTTCATAGCCTGCCCATTACAAGACAGTCTAGCATAGTTGTTACTGAGGTGGAGTCACATCATACAGATGATGTGCTCTCACATTACACTGTCAGCCAAGCTGTTAGGGTGCCCTCTGTAAGGGACAGGTCTCCTTCTGTTCATTCCCATCATACCTCTGTATCTAGAAATGTCCCTCCCACCAACCCTGATGACAGATTGTTAGAAAGGGAACTCAATAAGTTGAGGGTGGAACAAACCAGACTGAAGCTTAAAAAGCAACAGCTGGATTTGGATAGACAGTCTTTAGAAATAGAGAAGGAAAGACAGAAGTTGGGTTTAGAAACCCATGGTGGCAGCAGCAGTATTCCCCATAGTCATCCTGTAAAAGAGCATGATTCCAGGAATCTGCACAAGATAGTTCCCCCTTATAAGGAGGGGGATGACATTAACAAGTGGTTTGCTGCACTTGAGAGGGCCTGTGTTGTACAGGATGTCCCTCAAAGGCAGTGGGCTGCTATCCTATGGCTATCATTTAGTGGAAAAGTTAGGGATAGGCTCCTTACTGTGAAAGAAAGTGATGCCAATAATTTTACAGTTCTTAAGAATGCACTCCTGGATGGTTATGGCTTAACCACTGAACAATACAGGATAGAGTTCAGAGAAACCAAAAAGGAGTCTTCACAAGACTGGGTTGATTTCATTGACCATTCAGTGAAGGCCTTGGAGGGGTGGTTAAATGGCAGTAAGGTTACTGACTTTGAAAGCCTGTATAACTTAATCCTGAGAGAGCATATTCTTAATAATTGTGTGTCTGATTTGTTGCACCAGTACTTGGTGGACTCTGATCTGACCTCTCCCCAAGAATTGGAAAAGAAGGCAGACAAATGGGTCAGAACAAGGGTGAACAGAAAAGTTCATACAGGGGGTGACAAAGATGGCAACAAAAAGAAGGATGGTAAGTCTTCTGACAAGGGTGGGGACAAATCTAAAAATGAGTCTTCATCAGGCCCACAAAAACACTCTGGTGGGGGTGGTGGGTCCAAATCCTCCTTTAATCAAAACAAAGAAAAGAAACCATGGTGCTATTTATGTAAAGTAAAAGGCCATTGGACAACAGATCTCAGTTGTCCAAAGAAAAGCACCAAGCCTCCTACCACTACAACTCCTACTGCTACACCTAGTGTCCCTACTAATAGCAGTGGTGGTGGGAGCAAACCTACTAATAGCCAATCCAAGGGAGTAGCTGGGCTCACTATTGGTAACTTAGTTGGGGTTGGCCTTGTTAGGGAGGCCAGAGAGGCTGTGTTAGTCTCTGAGGGGGCTATTGATTTAGCCACCTTAGTTGCTTGTCCCCTTAATATGGATACGTACAAGCAGCTACCCCTAATAAATGGTGTTGAGGTTCAGGCCTACAGGGACACTGGAACCAGTGTGACTATGGTCATAGAGAAACTGGTCCACCCTGAACAACACCTACTTGGTCACCAGTACCAAGTAACCGATGCTCACAACAACACACTTAGCCACCCCATGGCTGTTGTTAATCTCAACTGGGGGGGGGGGGGGTTACTGGTCCAAAAAAAGTTGTGGTAGCCACAGATTTACCTGTAGACTGTCTACTAGGAAATGATTTGGAGACATCAGCTTGGTCAGATGTGGAGTTGGAGGCCCATGCAGCAATGCTGGGCATCCCAGGGCATATTTTTCTTTAACCAGGGCTCAGGCCAAAAAGCAAAAAGGACAGGGAAGCTTGGATCCTGGAACAATGGACCAAGTGCTCCCTAAAGCTAGGGCTAGTAGAAGCAAACCACTTCCTACTATCCCTCCCTCTACAGTGGATTCTACTTCTGAGGAAGAAGAATTCCCTCCATGTGCAGAACCTACACCAGAGGAGCTTGAAGCAGATACTGCTGAGCTTTTGGGTGAAGTGGGGCCTGCCAGGGAGGAGCTGAGTGTGGCACAGCAAACCTGTCCCACATTAGAGGGTCTAAGACAGCAAGCTGTCAAACAGGCTAATGGGGATGTCAGTGACTCTCACAGAGTTTACTGGGAGGACAACCTCTTGTACACTGAGCATAGGGATCCTAAACCTGGAGCTGCCAGGAGATTAGTGATTCCTCAGGAGTACAGAAAGTTCCTCCTAACTCTTGCACACGACATTCCCCTAGCTGGGCATCTGGGACAAATGAAAACTTGGGACAGGCTTGTTCCCTTGTTTCATTGGCCTAGGATGTCTGAGGACACAAAAGATTTTTGTAAGTCCTGTGAAACCTGTCAAGCCAGTGGCAAGACAGGTGGAACTCCAAAGGCACCCCTTATTCCACTGCCTGTGGTTGGGGTTCCCTTTGAAAGGGTAGGGGTTGACATAGTTGGCCCCCATGACCCTCCTACTGCTTCAGGCAATAGATTTATCTTGGTGGTAGTGGACCATGCCACAAGATACCCTGAAGCTATTCCTTTAAGGACCACTACAGCACCTGCAGTGGCAAAGGCCCTCCTGGGAATATTTTCCAGGGTGGGCTTCCCAAAGGAAGTAGTATCAGACAGGGGAAGCAATTTCATGTCTGCATACTTAAAGGCCATGTGGAAGGAGTGTGGTGTAACTTATAAATTCACTACACCATATCATCCACAAACAAATGGACTGGTGGAGAGATTTAACAAAACTCTCAAAGGCATGATTATGGGTCTCCCTGAAAAACTCCGCAGGAGATGGGATATCCTTCTACCATGCCTCCTTTTTGCCTACAGGGAGGTACCCCAGAAAGGAGTGGGCTTCAGCCCCTTTGAACTTCTTTTTGGACACCCTGTTAGGGGTCCACTCACACTTGTAAAGGAGGGTTGGGAACAACCTTTAAAAGCTCCTAAGCAGGATATTGTGGATTATGTACTTGGCCTCAGATCAAGGATGGCTGAGTATATGAAAAAGGCCAGTAAGAACCTTCAGGCCAGCCAAGAGCTCCAGAAGCAATGGCATGATCAGAAGGCTGTTTTGGTTCAGTACCAACCAGGGCAGAAAGTGTGGGTCTTGGAGCCTGTGGCCCCAAGAGCACTCCAAGATAAATGGAGTGGTCCCCACACAATTGTTGAAAAAAAGGGAGAAGTCACCTATTTAGTTGACTTAGGCACTGCAAGGAGTCCCCTTAGGGTACTCCATGTAAACCGCCTGAAACCCTACTATGACAGGGCTGATCTCACCCTGCTCATGGCAACTGATGAGGGACAGGAAGAAGACAGTGATCCTCTACCTGAACTCTTCTCTTCCACAGAACAAGATGCTCTTGTGGAAGGTGTAGTTTTGGTTGATTGTCTTACTGCTGAGCAGAAAGACCATTGCATAAATCTCCTAGATCAATTCTCTGAACTCTTCTCTACTGTGCCAGGTACCACTTCTTGGTGTGAGCACACTATAGATACTGGAGACAGTTTACCTGTCAAAAGTAAGATCTATAGGCAGCCTGACCATGTCAGGGACTGCATAAAGCAAGAGGTGCAGAAAATGTTAGAACTAGGAGTGGTTGAGCACTCTGAAAGTCCATGGGCTTCTCCTGTGGTACTTGTACCAAAACCCCATTCCAAAGATGGAAAGAAGGAAATGCGGTTTTGTGTAGACTATAGAGGTCCAAACTTGGTAACCAAAACTGATGCTCACCCTATACCCAGGGCAGATGAGCTCATAGATACACTGGCATCTGCCAAGTATCTAAGCACTTTTGACTTGACTGCAGGGTATTGGCAGATCAAATTGTCAGAAGATGCTAAACCTAAAACAGCATTTTCAACCATTGGAGGGCATTACCAGTTTACTGTAATGCCTTTTGGTTTGAAAAAAGCACCTGCCACTTTTCAGAGGTTGGTGAATACAATCCTGCAAGGGCTGGAAGCTTTCAGTGCAGCATATTTGGACGATATAGCTGTCTTTAGCTCCAGCTGGGATGATCACCTGGTCCACCTATGGAAAGTTTTGGAGGCCCTGCAAAAGGCAGGCCTCACTATCAAGGCTTCAAAGTGCCAGATAGGGCAGGGTAAGGTGGTTTATCTGGGACACCTTGTTGGTGGGGAACAGATTGCACCACTTCAGGGGAAAATCCAAACAATTATTGATTGGGTTCCCCCTACCACTCAGACTCAGGTGAGAGCCTTCCTAGGCCTCACTGGGTATTACAGGAGGTTCATTAAGAACTATGGCTCCATTGCAGCCCCTCTTAATGACCTCACATCCAAGAAAATGCCTAAAAAGGTATTATGGACAGCAAACTGTCAGAAAGCTTTTGAGGAGCTGAAGCAGGCCATGTGCTCTGCACCTGTCCTGAAAAGCCCTTGTTACTCTAAAAAATTCTATGTCCAAACTGATGCATCTGAATTAGGAGTAGGGGCAGTCCTATCACAACTTAATTCTGAGGGCCAGGATCAACCTGTTGCTTTTATTAGTAGGAGGTTGACCCCTAGAGAAAAGCGTTGGTCTGCCATAGAGAGGGAGGCCTTTGCTGTGGTCTGGGCTCTGAAGAAGTTGAGGCCATACCTGTTTGGGACTCACTTCATTGTTCAGACAGACCACAAACCTCTACTTTGGCTAAAACAAATGAAAGGGGAAAATCCTAAATTGTTGAGGTGGTCCATATCCCTACAGGGAATGGACTATACAGTGGAACATAGACCTGGGAGTAGCCACTCCAATGCAGATGGACTCTCCAGATATTTCCACTTAGACAATGAAGACTCATCAGGTCATGGCTAGTCTTATTGTCCTTCGTTTGGGGGGGGTTGTGTAGGAAAGTACCATCTTGCCTGGCATGTTACCCCCATTTTTCACTGTATATATGTTGTTTTAGTTGTATGTGTCACTGGGACCCTGTTCACCAGGGCCCCAGTGCTCATAAGTGTGCCTGAATGTGTTACCTGTGTAGTGACTAACTGTCTCACTGAGGCTCTGCTAATCAGAACCTCAGTGGTTATGCTCTCTCATTTCTTTCAAATTGTCACTAACAGGCTAGTGACCAATTTTACCAATTTACATTGGATTACTGGAACACCCTTATAATTCCCTACTATATGGTACTGAGGTACCCAGGGTATTGGGGTTCCAGGAGATCCCTATGGGCTGCAGCATTTCTTTTGCCACCCATAGGGAGCTCTGACAATTCTTACACAGGCCTGCCACTGCAGCCTGAGTGAAATAACGTCCACGTTATTTCACAGCCATTTTACACTGCACTTAAGTAACTTATAAGTCACCTATATGTCTAACCTTTACCTGGTAAAGGTTAGGTGCAAAGTTACTTAGTGTGAGGGCACCCTGGCACTAGCCAAGGTGCCCCCACATTGTTCAGGGCCAATTCCCCAGACTTTGTGAGTGCGGGGACACCATTACACGCGTGCACTACATATAGGTCACTACCTATATGTAGCTTCACAATGGTAACTCCGAATATGGCCATGTAACATGTCTAAGATCATGGAATTGCCCCCTCTATGCCATCCTGGCATTGTTGGCACAATTCCATGACCCCAGTGGTCTGTAGCACAGACCCTGGTACTGCCAAACTGCCTTTTCAGAGGTTTCACTGCAGCTGCTGCTGCTGCCAACCCCTCAGACAGGTTTCTGCCCCCCTGGGGTCAAGCCAGGCTTGTCCCAGCATGGCAGAACAAAGGACTTCCTCTGAGAGAGGGTGTTACACCCGCTCCCTTTGGAAAATGGTGTGAAGGCAGGGGAGGAGTAGCCTCCCCCAGCCTCTGGAAATGCTTTCTTGGGCACAGATGTGCCCAATTCTGCATAAGCCAGTCTACACCGGTTCAGGGACCCCTTAGCCCTGCTCTGGCACGAAACTGGACAAAGGAAAGGGGAGTGACCACTCCCCTGACCTGCACCTCCCCTGGGAGGTGTCCAGAGCTCCTCCAGTGTGCTCCAGACCTCTGCCATCTTGGAAACAGAGGTGCTGCTGGCACACTGGACTGCTCTGAGTGGCCAGTGCCACCAGGTGATGTCAGAGACTCCTTCTGATAGGCTCCTTCAGGTGTTAGTAGCCTATCCTTTCTCCTAGGTAGCCAAACCCTCTTTTCTGGCTATTTAGGGTCTCTGTCTCTGGGGAAACTTTAGATAACGAATGCAAGAGCTCATCAGAGGTCCTCTGCATCTCTCTCTTCACCTTCTGCCAAGGAATCGACTGCTGACCGCGCTGGAAGCCTGCAACACTGCAACAAAGTAGCAAAGACGACTACTGCAACTCTGTAACGCTGATCCTGCCGCCTTCTCTACTGTTTTCCTGGTGGTGCATGCTGTGGGGGTAGTCTGCCTCCTCTCTGCACTAGAAGCTCCGAAGAAATCTCCCGTGGGTCGACAGAATCTTCCCCCTGCAACCGCAGGCACCAAAAAGCTGCATTACCGGTCCCTTGGGTCTCCTCTCAGCACGACGAGCGAGGTCCCTCGAATCCCGCAACTCTGTCCAAGTGACTCCCACAGTCCAGTGACTCTTCAGTCCAAGTTTGGTGGAGGTAAGTCCTTGTCTCACCTCGCTAGACTGCATTGCTGGGAACCGCGACTTTGGCAGCTACTCCGGCCCCTGTGCACTTCCGGCGGAAATCCTTTGTGCACAGCCAAGCCTGGATCCACGGCATTCTAACCTGCATTGCACGACTTTCTAAGTTGGTCTCCGGCGACGTGGGACTCCTCTGTGTAACTTCGGGTGAGCACCGTTTCACGCATCCTCGTAGTGCCTGTTTCTGGCACTTCTCCGGGTGCTACCTGCTGCTGAGAGGGCTCCTTGTCTTGCTCGACGTCCCCTCTACCTCCTGGTCCAATTTGCGACCTCCTGGTCCCTCCTGGGCCACAGCAGCGTCCAAAAACGCTAACCGCACGATTTGCAGCTAGCAAGGCTTGTTAGCGTTCTTTCGGCGGGAAAACACTTCTGCACGACTCTCCACGGCGAGAGGGATCCGTCCACCAAAGGGGAAGTCTCTAGCCCTTTTCGTTCCTGCAGAAACCTCAGCTTCTTCTGTCCAGTAGAAGCTTCTTTGCACCCACAGCTGGCATTTCCTGGGCATATGCCCATCTCCGACTTACTTGTGACTTTTGGACTTGGTCCCCTTGTTCCACAGGTACCCTAGATTGGAAATCCACCGTTGTTGCATTGTTGGTTCGTGTCTTTCCTGCATTATTCCTCTATCACGACTTCTTTGTCTTTGGGGGAACTTTAGTGCACTTTGCACTCACTTTTCAGGGTCTTGGGGAGGGCTAATTTTCTAACTCTCACTATTTTCTAATAGTCCCAGCGACCCTCTACAAGGTCACATAGGTTTGGGGTCCATTCGTGGTTCGCATTCCACTTTTGGAGTATATGGTTTGTGTTGCCCCTATCCCTATGTGTCCCCATTGCAGCCTATTGTAACTATACATTGTTTGCACTGTTTTCTAAGACTATACTGCATATTTTTGGTATTGTGTACATATATCTTGTGTATATTTCCTATCCTCTCACTGAGGGTACACTCTAAGATACTTGGGCATATTGTCATAAAAATAAAGTACCTTTATTTTTAGTATAACTGTGTATTGTGTTTTCTTATGATATTGTGCAAGTGACACTTGTGGTACTGTAGTAGCTTCACACGTCTCCTAGTTCAGCCTAAGCTGCTCTGCTAAGCTACCATTATCTATCAGCCTAAGCTGCTAGACACCCTATACACTAATAAGGGATAACTGGGCCTGGTGCAAGGTGCAAGTACCCCTTGGTACTCACTACAAGCCAGTCCAGCCTCCTACAGTCCCCATATTCATAATATACAAGCAATTACAATTAATATTCCCTGTATGATTCCAAATATTACTAAGCCAATTTTCTACTGAAGCAAATCCTTTCCCTATCTTTTCCCATGGTGAACCAGTAGAGGTCAGGAAACCTCTTTGTGACCACAATTGACCAAAATCATGAACAATGCCAAATCCATATTGGCTATCTGTATAGATAGTAACTGTCAATCTTGCAAACACATGGCATGCTCTAGTAAGAGCAACCAGTTCTGCCACTTGTGCAGAATATACGCCTTGAAGCCAAGAGGCTTCTAAAGTACCTGTAACTGTGCACACAGCATAGCCTGCTCTCAGTGTCCCTGTACCATCTCTGAGACATGAACCATCAACAAAAACAATGTTATCATTTTCCTCTAATCGTGTATCTCTGATGTCAGGTCTTGGTTTTGTGCACAACTCAGTTACCTTGAGACAATCATGCTCAATGTCTCCTTCTTTTTCAATTTCAACAGTATCACTTGAAAGTAATGTTGCCGGGTTCAGCACTGTACACATTTTCAATGTTACATTTGGAGCACCTAGAATGCTCGTCTCATACCGTGTCAGTCTGGCACCAGTCAAATACTGGGTTTTCGTCCTTCTCAGTAAAATTTCAAATGAGTGTCGGACCATTACCGTCAGGGGTTATCCCATCACTGCCTCCTCACATTGTGAAAGGCTTTGACCAACTGCAGCAGCTGCACGCAAACAACCAGGTAAGGCTGCTGCAACTGGGTCCGAGGTAGCTGAAAATAGGCTACTGGGTAATAAGCACCTCCACGGACCTGTGTCAAGACAGACAGAGAACAAGCATCATGTTCATGACAAAACAAGGTGAATGGCTTTGTGTAATTAGGTATACCCATGCTGGAGCTCTGCACAAACTCTCTCTCAACTCAGTGAATGCTTTCATCTGGTCCTGGTCTAATGTTATGGGATCAGTAACATCCTCATGTGTCAATTGTTGCAATGGCTTTGAAATCTCAGCAAAATTTGGAATCCATTGAAGACAATAGCCTACAGAAACATCCTGACATCCCTCTGTGAAGTCGTGGACTTCTCTGCAGTATCATTGTAATCCTTTCTCTAGAAATTCTCCTTGATCCTTTCTCAATTTGGTGACCCAGAAATTTCACTGACTTCTGACAGTACTGTAATTACAATGGTGACACTTTATGGCCAAATTTTCCCAAATGATTCAATAGGGCAATCAAGTCGTACTTACACTCGTCCCTTGTTTTGGATGCAATCAGTAAGTCATCCATATATTGCACCAGAGTCGATTGATATGGCAATTCCAATGACTCCAGATTCTTTTTCAGGATTTGATTAAACAAGGATGGTGACTCTGTGTACCCTTGAGGAAGCCTGCACCAGCTGCAGACTCTGTCTAGGAATTTGAAACTAAAGAGAAACTGACTATCCTCATGAAGAGGCACAGAAAAGAAAGCTTGTGACAGGTCAACCACTGTGAAGCATCTGCATCGCATGGAATCTGGAACATTATTACTGCTGGATTTGGCACCACGGGACAACACTTGACCACTATGTCATTTATTTGTCTCAGATCCTGCACAATTCGCACCTTTCCACACAACTTTTTCAAACCGATTATCGGTGAATTACACGGGCTGCTTAGCACTTCTTTCAAAACTCTCTGCTTCACAAAATTTCCAATTATCTGTGCTATTTTCATCAAGACATCTTGTGGCATGTTGTACTGTGGAAGCTGCAGAAACACTACATTCGGTTTCAAGGTAACCTTAATCGGTTCCACTCCCTTGATCAACCCCACTTCCTTGCCTGTTAAATCCCACACATTTTCCTATACTTTTCCCTGCAAACCTGAATGAGACGCTTTTACTGTAAACATTGGAAAAGCGCAATCAATTAGTATTCTTCTATGGTATTGTCATTCTCCCTTTTCGGAGTTAGTTCTTCTTCATTGTCACTATTTGTCTGGATTTCTATCCTAGCAGTTGAGCAAGAGATCGAACATTTAGTCTTGCATAACAAGTCCCTTTCCAATAGGAATACTGGACTGGAATCGCAGACTACAAACTTGTGCAGTCCCTGGAAATTGCCAATCTTGGCTTGTACTGGATCTGTGATCGGGTTTGTCAAATGCTTATTCGCTACCCCCACAACCTGAGCTGTTCTCCCTGAAAGAGGTAAATTCGGAACCTCTACACTCCTCACTGTGGAAAGTGTGGCTCCTATATCTACTAGAAATGAGACCTTTTGACCCATCACCTTCCCTCTCACAAAAGGTCCTCTCTGATCTACCTCTAAGGCTCTACCTCTAAGGCTCTACCTCTATGGCTCCTCATCCAAACTATCAATCAACCAATCACCGTTTATTTAATTCTCACTATGTGATGGGAATTGGTGCACAGTGTTACTACTTCTGTCTTGTCTCTGAGCTGTGACCTGTTGAGTAAGCACCACCTGGTGCAGCTCCATCGGGGCTTGAGTTATTTGCATTTGCTGTCTAGGTACCATGGGAACCTGCTGCTGCACTGGTTGTAACTGTGTCATTTGTGCACGAGGTATTTGCACCTGCTGCATGGGTTGAAAATTCTGCACTTGACTCTCATTATTCTGAAAATTTGGACTAAGTTCTCTCATTCTTGGGACTTTCGCAGTTTGAAATGTATTGCCACCACCACCTTGCTGAACAACACTATCCTGCTCCATCATCGGACACTCTCTCTTCCAGTGTCCCACGTTTCCGCAAAGATGACACAGTAACATCTTCTTCATCCCTTGCACATCATTCTGAACCACCACAGTACTCAAATCTGGACCACGATGCATAATAGCTCCACGACCCCTACCTCTCATCTGAGGCTGGAACATAACAGTTCCCTGTTGCTGCAAAATCTGCTGCACAAAAGCTCCCTGCACTCCTGTTTGAGCTGCCTGAAATTTGCATCACCATGGCTTTCTTGTTCAGCTTTTTCTGCTTCAACTCTCATTACTACAGTATTTTGCATATTGCAGCACCTCATCAATCGGCTTTGCTTGCCAGCAAATCAAGTGACTCTTAATCATTTGATCTATCTCAGGTCTCAGTCCCTCCACAAACCTGAACACAAAAGGCGAAATTCTCGTCTTCAGGAATTCAATTACCTTATAATAATGCTTCATTACTTCAGGAGATGGTGCACCTGTGGTCCTATCCTTTTCTGGTTCACTTGTTAGCCAATCTACAGCTCTTTTGCACTCAGCCTACAAATCAGCTGGAACTACTATCTCTAACAGAGTATTCAAGTCTTCCCATAGATATTTGGAAAGCTTCACAAATCTATCAGTCTGCTGATACCATTCAACTGGTTACTCCCTTAGCTTTAGATAATCATTTGTGAATGACAGGATATCACTTCTGTGCCATGGAACGTGAACAAACTGCCCTCCTGGAATCTCCCTCATTGGTAAAATTTTCACTGGATCCGTTTCTTTCTGAACACTTTCAGACCCCTCTTGTGGATCTTGTTTCAGTTTATCCTTCTTCTTTGCCCATCTGCCTTCCCATTTTTCCAGTGCTCCCCAAATCTTAGCACTCTGTAATAATTCTTAAAGATGCGCTTTCATTTCAGGTGGCCTCATGTGTTCAAAATCTTTTGCCTCAAAATCTAACCTGTAACTTCGTTTCAAATGCTTTGTCTTTCCAGTTTAAACATCATGCTTTTCTGCTAAATCTGCTAATCTCTGATGTATCCTGCCCACTTCTGTCGTAATTCTTTGGGATAAGTATCTCAGCTCTTCTTCTGTATAAGACTCCAACCTATTCACTCCCATTATCCCTTCGACTAGTTCTGTTATTTCTGTATCCAGCCTCACACGATCAATCTGCTCTTCACTCTTGGACATATTCTGTGGAGTGTTCAAACTGTCTAACCACTCATTCAGCTGCTGTGCAGTCAATCCTTGTAACGTAATGTTACTCACATTTGGTGATGGCACCTACTGTGCCACCACATCTGGGGGTTGCGGTGTCAAGAGCTTCAAGCTCTGACTTGGACCATTTACTGTTTTGGGAAGCATGACTAGTGGACTGAGATCCATCAGTGGCCTGGATCCATCAAAAGTCTGACCCATGGAAGAAATTACCTACACATATTCTCTCACCCCCCTCCTCTCGAGGCTCTGTGATATTTCACCCTGTTCTGCAGTGATTGATTTCAGCTGCGCAAACAATGGTACAGCTGGACCAACAGTAAGTGGCAGTGATATTGCATCTGGGGCTGCTCTAGTACCCATATTGTGTGGAAGGGCTACTCCCATACTCTGATTTATCACTGGAGTCACATCTGACTGTGTTCCTGTTGTCGGTGTAAACCTCCGCAAACCCCGTGGCTGTGCCTGGGGCATCAATATCAGAGTTGGCTCAGTCTGAACCAATAATGGTCTCAGAACCACTTGTTCCGTAGGTACCACTAAGTTCAAGGTTGTCTCAAGAATCGGTACTTCAGGATTAATTCTCTGTATCAGTAGCAGATGCATCTGTGCTTGGACCACCGAAGTAGTCACCACATTAGGAGTACTCTGCACTACCCCCAGTACCTGTCCATAATCTGTTTGCACTGGTCCCGCTATCCCCGACACTTGGGCTGAGGCAGTTGGAGCAGGACTAGTACTCGGACCTCCGTCATGCACTGCATATGGTGGAGGTCAGTCTCTCAGCACCTGAGTAATAAGATCCCCGACATCTGAATCTTCCTCTTCTATGTAAGTCTTTTTCTTCTTTTTACTCTCTGATGAACCCTTGTCACTTTTGCTAGTCTCCTCTTTCCCTTTTGCCTCAGCTTCCTCTGTGATAGCAGGAAACAACTTAACGTCCTGCAGTCTCATTGTTCTCCACCTCTTCTGCTCCCAATCTCATCTTGCTTCTGCTAAAGACTTCTCTTCCTTCCTAATTCTCCTTTGAAACTTTATTTCCTGCTGTTGTCTCGCTATGAGTTCTCAAACCGCTAATGCCTCAAACTGTGCTGGTCTTGGAAGAGGCTTTGTCTCATACAACGTCATCCTTAACTGATCCAAAATTCCCAGATAAAACGTTCCATGCTCTGGAAATGCTAAAGCTCCCTGTTTCTCTGTCAATTTGCACCACTGTTTTAACCAAAGACATGGTGCGACACCTCGCTCCTCCATTACAATATAAGCCGCAGAATTGTCCGGTGGGGTACGCTCCCCCACAGTCGCCTTAATGTATTTGTCACCCTTCGTGGCACTCCTAAACGCTTTGAAAAACTTCATCTTTTCTATCTTTTTTGTATTTGAATCAAATCAGGAAATGACTTTTCCTTCCAAGATTCCCTTCACCTGCTTTCTCAACCAATTTCCTCTCACGGACGGCTGCCAATCCGCTCGCGACTCTTCTCGCTAACCAACCTATCCCAGCGTGGCTCAAATGACGTCACACTCACACACACTGCTGACAAAGTCTTGCGGCTCGTCCTCCTAAACTCCAATTCACACAAACTAATGCAAATTATTGCGTGCACTAACCAAAAATCAATAATCAAAAACAAATCTGCTGATTTACTACAGGAAGGTAACACAATCGCTTCAGAGACCTTACAGATTTTTATTGATGGCCCTTTCGATCATACAGCTATCCCTCTTTCTCAGTCTCCCACATTCGCAAGTAAAATTCTACCCGCAAGTTTTACTCTCAACTGATCAATGGGTCTGTCCTGGTGCACATAGGACTCGCCAAATCTCAGTTGAAGAATTTCTCTTACTTAACTTACACACTGACATGTCGGCCACGCCCAATCAACCTACTAAACCAGACAGATTACTACATATAACCAAGTGTCTCCTACACTTGTCAATATACTCCGGAGTCGTAGACCACGCAGGGTCCGTACATCCTCAACAACCACGTGGACAATTTTTTAGCACAAAGTGCCACAAACATATGAAGTTCGACGACTTCCGTACTCTCATACTACGGAGTACGCACACTCCTAACAAAACTTCAAATGGAATACGCAGACTCCCTACTTACCTCACACACGTCACAGTTCACCTGCGATTTACATAAGCCTTTGCAAGCGCAACCTATCTCTCTCACTGTCACTAGAACGCCAAGAATATACCCAACTCTACATGCAGGATCCAGGATCTGGGAAAGTCATTCCTGGGCTTAAGGGGACATCATCTTTGCTACAATTGCCATTTCAGAAAACAAAATTAAAATCTTGAAAATGAAGAACTAACCAACCCTAAACTACAACCATAACAACTTAACTAGTTCTCCAAGGAAACTAACCATCAAGCTGCTACCAAAAACTGTTAGCGCGCCTGGTCCTTAGTAAGTAAACTTACAAGGGGACACGGATAGGTCGATGAACCTTTTGATTTGCATGGAGTATCCTGGCTAGGCTAATGGTAGTCACACTAATAATGAACACACAATTCAATAACCATTAGTCATCGACATGTATGAATCAGAAACAATAACACCCCATGACCCTCCAGTCATGAATAACCACAACTCACTTATACATTTTAGTAGTTTTATTCCCTATTAGTTACAATACTAATTCATGGAAATTAGTTCAACTTTATTTACATCAGCAACCTGTGTTAATTCATTAGGAGGCGCCAAAAACATAGTCTAAACCAAACTTGCATCAGAGTACATTCTAAAGCAGTAGCATAGGTCAATAATTGAATCAGGAATTAATAAGTCGACATAAGTAGCAGAGTTCAGCAAATCAGTTTGTCAATCATTTGTCTTTGTGTTTGTCAATGTCATAAGGTAGAAACCTCACCTAACCCAGATTAGCATCAGCATGTGGGACTTCATGCGAAAACAGTTTAGAACATGAATTTGGAAAACGCCTACCTAAAAGAAAATCTATTAAAACAGCGCAGTTGGTACCTAGAAATAAAAGGCACAAAGGTAATCCAGTCCCATTGTCATATCTACCTGTCCTCGAAATGGATCAGCAACAAGTCAGTCTTCGTCCTTAGGTCATCAATTGATCAGCATCATATCAGACTTTCAAGATCTTGAGCCCAGTGACAGAATCTCAGCATCTCTATCTATCCGTCTCATCTGTAGTCGCATCTCATCTGTTCTGAAGTTTTCCCCCTTTCTCACAGCATTATATCAAAGTTGCCCAGACTATCCCCCAATTCTTAATTGGACAATTAATCACCAGTTATGACCCTGTCCAATTGCCTATTTACTCCAAATCTATAAATTTTAATATTGTACAGTTCAACGATTGTTGATTGGTCAATATCATCTGGCTCGTCAGGTATCGAAAATGTTGCATCTTCTTCTCCAGTCAGTGTCTCTGTTGTTCAAGTCGTGGGAAAGTACCTTTGAACGCTTTACACAGTAATTGATACATTCTGGTTTCCATCGTCTCCTGTCTGTCAGTTCATGCAGCGGTTTCATTTAAACAATTTTTATTAAACAATGAGCAGTTCATGGTTAGTCTGATTTGTCAGCATCTTTCATTTTAACGTTAATATTCAGCTTCTGCACGAGGCCTGGCAAAACTAGGCGGACGTTGGCTAAGTTAAACTCTACAATATAATGCAGAACACAAGCTATATCTTTCAATATGACATACTACTACGTTATTTCAATACGTTTTTCTCTATTTCATATATGCCATTTATTTTATTAGTACAGTCGTGAATCTTGGTGATCGCTCTCCGTGTGCACATTTTCAAACATGCACATTATTTTTCTACATTAATCTTTTTCTACATTATTCATTATTCAAAATACATAAACGTTCATTAATAAATTTGAATTAATACATTTTGCTCTAACACTTGCATTCTGCAAGAGTGGTGCTGGTACAGTGTAATGTATTTCAGTGTCATTTAGCTACGAACAGGAGTCAAAGTGACATTTGTTTACTGACTAGGAAACATCGCCCCAGTATCTTCACTTTTTGTTTATCTGCATAGCATGTGTATGCATGTGGTGCGCTGTACAGAATGTTCCAGTGCCAGCCAGAAGTGAAGCCTTCTGTGATGTCATCATTGGAATTCTGGAGCTAATACTGAGGTGAAGGAGAGTCAGTCTGAAGAGAGGAGGGGATGAGGCCAGTAGCTCCAGGTGTGGTCCTGATGATGCCTTTGGGCAGGAAGACCCTGGGTAGCTCTTACTTTGAGAGCTGTACCCAGGGCCTCTTTGACTACCCAGAGAGACGCCCCGGGATTTCTGAGACATAAACTGTGTTTTGGTGAATCAACTTTCCTTGCTTTGAGTGCTGCAGCATGAGAGGTGGACCCTGCCCCGCCCTGCATTATCAAAGTGGACCTTTGGAATTTCATACTAAACAGCATTGAGGTAACTGAGTTATCACCCTTTTGTGACTATGACAGATGACAGTCAGGTAGGACCATTAGAAAGTAAAGAATGAGGGCGCTGCATGCAATGTGGGCGAGAGAAGTCCCAGAAATGTTGAACCCACTTCTAAAGTGCAGATAAGAGAGGACATGAACCTTAAAAGTAAAATTGGTTTCCTTAAGTAGTCAGGACGATCATAACACAGTATTCACCTCAGTCATCTGTGAAAACAATAGAACGAAATTGAGGTGACAAATACACTGAATTCATCAGATGTAAGTATGGTAGTAACTAGTAGAGCATGTTAATACACTGAAAATTAGGTTTATTTTTCAGTTGAACAGCTTGACACTAACTCTAGAGAGTTGTTCTCAGATATTTCAGATCTGACAGAATCAAAACCTGCACCAGGGTGAAATTAGACTGAAAAGAATGGATCTAAAGAATCAGGCCAATCTGAGACTTTTACCATTGTGTCATACAGGAGCTGGTGAAAACGTTTAATAAGCTAATAGACACAATTGAGGAGTGGGCTGTATTCCATTCAATAAAGAGTAGTGGTGCAAGAATGTCTTTGCCTATCTTGCAGAAAGAAGTGTGGGGTATGTCTTTTCAAAGTAGACAAAATGGAAGCACTTTAGATGAAATAAGATTAACCTCAAATAGGTGTGCAGAAGAATTTCCGTTATACTTTATATATGGGTGTCACAGAGTTCAGGCTGACACAGCATCAGGTACTAAGAGAGTGAGACCCAATTTCCAGTTTTCACCTCACAGCACCGATAGGTAATATAGAAATGCTCTTAATGTATTGAGTTGCTTGTATCAGTGGTAGTTGTATACCCAGGCATTTAGTGATGACATACTGAAGTAAGAGAGGGCGCTGCACACTATCAAAACGATGGAACACTCCCCCCTACTGCACACCCTAAATTTCACCCAAATTGCATTTGATTGATTGTAGGCTCGATAATAGATGGTCAGCCATGTTTCTGCTAATTAGAAACCCGGATGCAAAATTAATAAGGTTCTAACATTCTTACTTTTGTCTACGATGTACTATTTTGAACATGCAAATCTGAAAAGCAACTAATGGTGGTATTCAACAGTATTCTACCCAGGGCACACACTTAACCAAAGACTGCATTCCTGCAGGCACATGCAAGACAAGGTGACCTTACACCCTATGCACACATTAGTATCCTTTAGGAATCGTACACAATGTTATGTCAATCAGCCTCAAAATCTCCTCACAAGGCCCATTTAATGCAGTCAACAGATCCTTGGCTGAGCGACTTTTCATAAACGATTGTTCTCTCCCTTTTGGCCAAAGGATACAAAATATTCGGATCTGACAGGATGTCAAAAATAGCATTGGGTAGCCATAATCATAAAAGGCTCACTTCCCTGCAGACTGGCACCCGGTTTCTCATCTTTTGAAACCTTAAAAGTGGCTACCACCACACTCTTGCCCCAGGAAACAGCCATGTTTTCAGAAGAAGGCAATAAGACCATATCGGCTCCCCAACTTCATACTCCTAATTCACTAAAATGTTTAAGTTTTGTATTTCAAGTTTAAACTTTGTTCCATCCTAAAAAAGTATAAAGCCTGCGACTTTCAGCAACCGTCTTATCTAGTTGATAAATTGTACGTGTTCAGAGGGCCAAGACTCAATGTGAGCCAAGACTTCTACACTACCGAAGCAACCCTCCATGCAAAGAAGTGTAAAACTTTATTTCCAACTTCTCTTGCGCAGACCAAGCAGCTTGGATCTTGCTTACAGTTGCTTTTCACCTATCTCCAAGTCTCACCTCCTACAGTAAAAACCTGCTATTTTCCTATTCATCATATATTTAAAAGTCTGGCTGACTCTCTTGGGCATCCATCTCTGCCTGAGCCTGCTGGATCGTATTATCTATGACATTACTTACATATTTTGCTAGGCACTTGGCATTAATTCATTCCTTGACTTAAGCCTGAATTTCATATCCTAGATGATCCCATCTCTATGTTACCACAAGAGCCAGATACTTTAAGATGGTAACCAAAGATAGCGAGTTTAAAACTGAAACTAAATAAACTAAGAATAAATCAAATAGCAAGGTTCATAAAGGATCAGGGCTTGGTTGGAAGGAACCCATATTGCAGACATAAAAGGAACAGCTAATTTCGTATAACTTTTGAAGAAGCCTATAGAACGAGCCACCCAACCCCTTGCACACTTCCCCAGAATTGGAGCTGGTATGAAGTAAGAAAAATAAATAAAGCCTCTAAACCTCAGACGCTTAGGAACAGAAGACCTTAGATAATTGATGTAGTAGCCAGAGAAACGTATTTTTACTGTTTTATAAATTGGTTGGCAATAGGCCAATTCAGCATCATGATGTCATTTGCTTCCCTTTCCAATCCTACTAGTCGAAGAGGGAGATTTTTATAACAAGCCCAAACTTACCCCTTATCTTGCTAACTAATACTAATACTGCAACAGTGACCGCACATCATTGGAACTCATGTAGCATATGTCATTAGAGCAGTTTAATACTGATTATTTGCCTTCTGAGAGATGAGGAACAAATCAGATACAAAGCAAAAACTTCGACACCAAGAAGCATATACCTTTAGTAGTACACCAATCTGGGAATCTGCAAACAATGGGAGATACGTTTATTAATCTTGTTGTATACATGGATTTCTGAAAAAGATTAACATTAATTTAAAAAAATCACAATCCTACACCAATGGGTTTCGTTTGCTGAGCATGTCTTGGGCAGATAGGGATGAACCACAACTGCCCAGGTCACCCCTTCACCCTAGCTCAACTTTGGAAACATTTACTCATTTGGCATGTGCTGCTGCCATCTTCACGGATGTAGCAATAAATGTAGTAACTGAATAACAAGATTGCAGGTGTCAGCTCAGTAAGAATTACCAAGGGTCAGGCTGTGTGTGTATTATAGCTGTAGAATCTTCGGGTCCAGAAACTAGGATTTTGCTCTTCATTTAAATGACCCAGCAAAGCATGCAGCAAGGCAGCAGAAGAATACTTTAGAAGTAAGGGCCATATTTATGGCCTGGTGTGCGTCACTCTTGCACCAGGCAATGTGATGCAGGAGCGGCGCAAATCTTAAGTGAGATTTATGAAGCCATGCAAGGCCACCTTGCGTGGCTGTGCGGGGCTTCATAAATCTCAAGTAATGTAACACAGCACAATTGCTGCATTACATTACTCTGCGCCAGGAAGGCATTTCCATGGCTGTTGCGTGGGTGTTCTCACTCAACATCCATGGATTTTGATGCATTTCCAGATTTACAAGAATTTGCAAACATTGGAATGCACCAAAAAGATACGCCTCTCCAGGAGAGGCGTAGCAGTGAGAAGTATCTTTATTTCTCCTCGTTTTTTCTTCTATGTGTGCTAGAATGCAGAACACATAAAAAGAGGAAAAAAAAACTCTCTGGATTGTTTTTGCTTAGGAAGGTGTCTCTACCTGCACAAAAACATCCTGAATGCAACAAAGGCACCCTTGCACCATAGTGCAAGAGTGTCTGCATTGGCGCTAGGATGTCGAAAGGGTGCCAGCGCAGGGGGAAAGGATAGGAATGTGCTGTATTGGATAAATACGGCATGTGCCTGCCCTTTCCCTGTGACGCAGGGCAGCACAGCAAGGTGACTTTCTACACTGCCCTGCACCATAAAGTCCATAAATATGGACCTAAGTGACCAAGGTTGGCTCCTCAGTATTGATGAATAGGCTGCCTGCCATTGAAAAATGTGCGGCCTCTTTTGTGAATTAGGGACTTGTACATTTTCTTGCATTTGTACGCAATGCAGAGTTAAACTTCGTCCATCCATCTTTTTATGCAAATATTACCTATTCAGTTCAATTCTATTGTTAGATTTGTGGTAGCTCACTCACCAAAAACAATTCCATGACTTGAAGACATTGTATGGTAAAGAATACGTTCCGTAAGATCCTGCATCTACTGTCACCATGTAATATTCTCCTCCAATCCCAAAATAATGCAAAGTCGGTAGTGCCAAGTACTCAATTTTTAGGACTGTGACACCGACACTCAGTGTGCACTTCTCTTCTCATTTTCAGGAGTTCTTCTCTCGCCATCGAAGTGGGCTCAGATGCACTGGAGCGGAGAGCGTGCAACACTCACACTTAATCACCTCAACAAGGAGGATGAGGGCCTCTACACGCTGCGTGTGATCATGGGGGAGTTCTACGACCAGTTCAGTGGCTATGTCTTTGTTGGAGGTAAGAGCCATCACAACAGCAAAAATACCTCAGGGAGAGGAACGTCTGAATTGACATGAATTGAAATTTGCTGATGAAGAACTTTTAACGGCTGGAAGGAAACCACTGCAAAACTATCAACACGATAGTGTAATACGAAAGGGTAATACTATTGCCCTTAGGGTATGTTGTCAAAGGTCACTTCCATCGACCTTCCTTTCCCCACATTGTAGGCCATTATTGTTATAGCAAAAGGTGAGTTGTGTTATAAAGATGGCCTTCTCAACTTGACATAGAATTAACAGATACAGTTATAGAGTGCCCTTAGATTTTTTTCCATGGGAGAGCACATGCAAATAGTGAAGAGAAATTACGTTTGTGCCCTCACAAACTATAAACAAAATTGTTCCCCCGCTCTTGTTTGTGTTTGGAAGGGTGCGTGAGATGCTGTTTGGGTCAGAACACTGAGTGTAAGTGTGTAATATCCACCCAGATTATAAACAGCAATTCATTAGTATCTGTCAATCAAATCTAATGTTCTTAGTGATATTTGAGTGACTTGAATTATGTGCTTCCTAGATATAGTGAGTGAGCCCCATCGACATTTACTATTCTGCAATAGACTAATATTTAACCTTCTGCTAACGCATATATATATATTTTTTTTCTCTACTAAGCTTTCCGGTCTCTCTCACATTTTTTAAGGTTGCTGTACACAGCATTTCATTAAATGATTTGCCTCCAGTATTGGAATGTATTTTTGCTATTGCAGTATTTTAGATATCAATACATATATTCAGTAGGAGCGTATTATATACGTTTTTGGCAACTCTAAGTATGGATTTTGTTCATTGAGTTATTATCATCAAACTAAACATTCAGGATTGCACGGTTTTCTAGAGAGAGGTAATCCGTCAATGGTGATAATAAGCTGCATTTCATAAAGTTGTGGAAATCAGTGCACCTTGTAATGTAGAAACAAAGAGAGCGATGGCCCAGAAATTACTTCCTGTGTGAATGCCCTTTGGGTGGTGGGGACTCAAACTGAGGGTATGGACCAAAAACTCCCTTGTATTGAGAAATCCAGAATAATTAAGAGAGAGACTCCACTTATAATTTTATTATAATATCCAAATTAACTGAAGTGAAAGCTTGCAAAACTGTCTTTGAAGTTGAATCATTTATTCAATTATTTCAAAATAGATACAGCCAAACGAGTACAGCCGACACGTGTTTCGCCCTCTGTGGTGCATCTGCCTAGGGCTTTCTCAAGGCTATAAATGATCAAACATAAGGCAATCAAGTTACAGACGAACATACTAGAACTAAAGATAAAGAGTCAAAAGCACCAATAAGTGAAAAGCATGCTGAGTTCTGATTCAATTGTCTTGTGTGCAAGACAAAAAGGGAAGGAACACTCCACCTGAAAAGTCTGATTTAACAAAATTAAGTTTAGTAGAACGAGAGGGAAAAAGGCACCAAAAGGTTGCAAAAATCCTGGCTATCCTATCACATTCAGTGAATTGGTTACCATACCACTATGATACTAGGTTATCGTAAGTTAAAGATCTTCGAAAGAATTGAAAAGCGGTGCTGGCAATTACACCTAAATTTAGGTTTGATTGCTCAAAATAAATAAAGTAGAACGTGCTCATGCGCAATATCGTGCTCTAAAACTTCAATGGTGAAAAGAAAAAGAAGCTTATGAGATCATACCATCATGATAATCAATCAGAAGATTAGAGAATGTAAATCAAAATACTGATTCAAAGAACAAAGTACATCATACAATTTTAGGTCTGCAATAAAAGAGAATAAAGAATCATTCAGGTGTAGCTTTTGATTTTTTACGAGTACACCTTGTAATGTACTTAAACTGTTTTAATATTTGCAATCAATCCGTTTTTCAAAAGACTTCCCAAACGCACCCAAATAGCCAAATGTATGATGTATTAATGTATCCCCCTCCTCAGAATAATACCTCAAAGAATCTTGCATTACATTCTCATCATAATTAGAGGCTACTTATTGGGATAGTGACACAGTGCAGCGCACCTTGCTGCGCTGCACTGAGTGACAGGGAAAGGGCTGGAATGTGCCGTATTTTAAAAAAACTATGGTGCATTGTTGCTCCATGGTACAAGAGTGCCTGTGTTGCGTGCAAGATTATTTTTGTGCAGGAAGGAATCTCAAAAACATTTGCCTGAAGCTTTTTCCTCTTTCTATGTGTGCAACAAAATGCAGCACACTTAGAGGAGAAATACGGATATTTCTCCTTGTTACGCCTCACCTTGGGTGGCATAGGTTTTTTGCACATTCACAGGTCTACCAGTTCGGGTAAATCTGGGAATGCATCAAAATCAATGGATGTTGCCTGGGAACACCCATGCAACACCCATGGCAACGCCTCCCTGGTGCAGAGTAATGCAACACAGCGATTTGCACTGCGTTACATTACTCAATATTTATGAAGCCACGGAGGGCATCACACATGTACCACGTTGTGTGGTGAAAACACGACACATACTGGGTCAAAAATAAGGTCCCTAGTTTCTTATTTTACAGATCAATGCACTCAGTGAGTTAGTCCTGATGTCATAAAAATGCCCTTGCTAACACGTGTTTCAGGACTCCTTTCCATTTCTCATGGTCAAATGGGGTCTAATAAAAAATGATTCATGAGTATTAGCTATGCAAAGCACTTTTTTTTTTAATGTTGGTATCTTCTGTCTACTCAAGATAACCCCCTTAACAGCCCGTGTGGTGTCTGGCAATATGCAGTCTGATACCGCATGCTCTGGTTTACTAACACCACAGGGGTTTTTATATTGGTTTTTTTACGCCCTCTGCTGCACCTCTTCTCAACCTACTCTCCTACTCCGCCCCATAGATGTCATTTAGGGGGTCGCCAGGGGTCACATCTGCGACCCCTGTCTTGCTACTAGCGACCCCTGGCACTGCCTTTGCAACCCCTGGCCTCAGAGGTGGCAAAATCAGTGCCTGGAACACAGGGGTTGATCGTCCAAATGGACATCGGTTGGGGTTCCACTTTCCTGGTTTTATGTCAAAGTTTTTACAACACAAATAGCGAATGATGTTATTCACTATTTTTGTAACAAAAATGGAGTACACTTAACTGGAATATGTCCCTACCTGGCAGCTGAGATAAGTAATTTATTTTTAATTTATGTTGTATGCGCACTGCTGTGACAAAGCTTTGAGGGGCCCCCTGCAAAGTACATGGAGGCTCCCCTCTGGACTCACTCAGGAGCTCTCATTCCTGAGTACGGTGCTGAGGGTGCCCCCTGGGGCTCAGCCCCCCATCCCTTGGCACCACGAGGGCTGTGGGGGCCTTTGTTACATCACTCTATATGCATGCTTGCGGGTAAGAGTGTGTTTATGTGACCAGGAGTGTGTGAATGTGTATGTGTAAGCATGTGCACGTGAATGAAAGTAAAGGTCAAATAGCATGTGAAGTCAATTACGCTACCCCTGGCATTTTAGTGGATTGGGATCCATGCTCCACCCACATTGTTTTTGATGAAAAGGGGCGTGGGTGTAAAATGAAGAGATCAGGAGACACAAGTATACTTAGAAATATCTCCCTGCCACTCTATACCTTACCCTTAGTGAGGCACAGAGACTTGTGCGAGACTTCACAGTCTGAGCAGGTTTACTACAACAACAGTTTAAACTGAATCTGCAGGACTTAGGCCCATATTTATACTTTTTTTGCGCCACATTTGCATAATTTTTTGGTGCAAAAGCAGCGCAATTTACAAAATTTAATTGTATTTTGTAAGTTTGCACCGCTTTTGCGTCAAAAAATGACGCAAACATGGTGCAAAAAAAGTATAAATATGGGCCCTAATGTCTTGTACTCTTTTTCCTCCGGGCCGTAGATACCTAAGGCAAAGCCACACATATTATGTGATTCTGCAACAGCTATATTTTTCGCATAGTTACAGATTTCCCATAATCTGTTATCTGCTGCATAACTTACAGATTTTGCCAAAAAATTGTTTATAGCTCAAACAGATCAAAAGTTACTAAAAACGAAGCTGCGCGTGTTGCCCTACAATGCAGGCCCTTCTCAAAAGGTGACTGGTCACCTTTCCATTTCGTATTGTTGAATTTGAGTGTTAAAATGTTTCTAATAAGGTAGAACATTTGCCCAAACAGTGTTAACCTGTAAATAAAATAAAATAAAGCTGTACAACTGTCATAAATGTGCCACATAGAGCTACTGAATTTGCCTTTCAATACAGCATAATTTAGTAAACCCTGCCACATAATTTGTTCGTCCCCTGTTGTATAATTCCAGTGGCCCAGGCATTAAGTGACCTCCTCATGGCAGGTAATTAGGGGCACAGTTTCCAGTTATGGGTATCTGTGTTTCATCCCAATATGCTCTGTGTGCTGTAGAAGTGGTTTGCTTTCACTGAACTCTTTAAACTGGCACACCAGGCAGAGGTGATTTGTAGGTAAGAACTGTAGGACTAGAACCTGTGTTCCTAATGACATAGAGTGAGGTGGTCACCCATTACATACACTGAGTTCCAACAGGCAGTAATTTGGCCATCAGAGGTGGACAGGTACACACTTCCATTCCTCATAGAAGGAAAACACCTGAGTCCATTTAATGACTCTGGCCACCCACTCCTGTTTGGTGACAGGGCCATTGCAGCTGCTAAGGGCAATCATACGGACTGGCTAGCTTTGAAGAAACAGGTAGTCCATTCATGATGTGTCTTCCTTTATTAAGCACAGATCTAAACTTTAAGATGTCTTACCTTGAACTGGGCAGTCTGATTTTACAGTAGCAAAAGACCAGGACATTTTCAGTCTGATGACCCTTAGTCAGGGGAAGCGCCTCCTTTAGGGCGGAGGAGCGTCACCTCCCAGCCAGCGTCCCGACTCGGTTTCTCCGTGCATGCCGCGGTAGGCCGCGGCGCAACAGTCTTTGGACGGTCAAACAAACATGCGCAATAGGCTCCCTTCAGCACGGCACTGTGTTGCCGGGCTGGATAGAGCCTGCACAGGCTCCCAGCCAGGGTGCTCCCAGCCAATCTTGACGCTACTCTGAGCAGCCTGTGCCTGTCTGCAGCGACGACGAGGGAGAGAGGCGCGGCGCAGCAACAGAGGAGGTTAGTTTTTATTTTATTTCATTTTTTCATTAAATGTTGCCCCCCACCCCTCCCCCCCCCTTTTGCACGCGCTGCACCCATCCCACCTCTTTACAGGTCAGCGAGCCCTGACTGCCCTTAGTGTTTGCATGCACACTATTTCTGCTGCACAGAGGTGTGCAACACTAGGGTAAACATTTTGTGGATTTAGCAGCAGTTGCTGGCTGCAAGTAATGGCTTCCTTTTTTGTTTGTGCTTCTGCCACCCCGCAAAATGTATTTAAACCCTATAAACATATGCCCAATGTTACTGGAATATGCTTTCTAAATGCACCATTTGCTACTTAACTCCTAAAGAGATTATTTGGGAAGAACAACCAAGATCTCTATAAAGTTGGTTTTTTACCACTTTTACCCCTTTCAAGAGGTGATGTCACTTGTATAATGTGCTTACAAGCATTCTGTTAAGCAACAGCACATGGTCACAGTTGTTCCCCGCCCCCACATCCCCTCCTGTCTTCACAGCTGTCCCCTCCTGGCTTCACAGCAGTATTTCAACTCATTTGCAGAGGCAGTGTGTAAGCAGATAGGACAGAGCAGAGAAACGGATTTTTAGCTGAGCTTCCAGGATGCAGAAGGGCAGTCGTGAGCAGAAGGGTCAGAGAGGGCAGTGCGCATGCAGAGAAGGTAGAGCGCAAAGAGGGCAGTATAGGAGCAGAAGGGGCAGAGAGCAGCCATAAAGTGCATGACCAGAGAATGCAGGGTGCTAAGGGAACAGTGTGAGGGAGAAGCGTCAATGAGGAGAGAGGTCGGTGAGTGTGTTCAGAGGGGGGCAGGCAGAGAGGAGTGTGTGAAAGAAGGGAGCAAAGTGAGCATGGTTTTAGTAGAACGGCCAGAGGGGCCAATGTGTGAGTACAAGACACAGGGAACAGAGAAGACAAGTGTGTAAGCAGAGGAGCAGTGTGTGTGCGTGTGTGTATATATAGAAGGGCCGAAGTGACTGTGCAGAGGGCACAGGAAGTGTGTGTCATTGAGAGTGTGGAGGCCAGCAAAAGTGGCAGGAGCAGAAGTGTATGGAGATAGAGGAGTGTAATATGATATGCCCTCCACACTCTCGTCCCTGAAATTCTTTCTAATTAAGGTTCTCTGACCGGGCCACCAATCAACTCTTCTCCTCGAGTTTCATGTTTCACAAAAGAGGGCATATTTTGTAAGGAGGCTTGCTGTGCTTCTGTGTTTAACTGACTGCTGTCTCCTTAAGGCGGTCACGATATTTGATTTTACTGGTCCAGGGAGAGATACTATATCTGTCTCTGCAGCTGAAGGCAGCAGCTGAAGTGTGCAATGCTTACTTGAAGCTGCTTCGAATTCCTGGCTTTGTGAATGTGCCCGGAGTGGCGCCTCGCTGCTGACATTACCAGACCGTGCTGGTAACTGGCCCATGCCGAGATCCATTACGAATAGAACCGCACCCCTCTGCAGTGTACCAGCGCCTCTGGACTGAGGAAGAGACATAGTTAAACAACACACTCGGACTGCATTCCGAAAACAATGTGCGGAGAAAGAAATGCATAAATAGGAAGAGACAATATAG
Source organism: Pleurodeles waltl (assembly GCF_031143425.1). Taxonomy (NCBI): domain Eukaryota; kingdom Metazoa; phylum Chordata; class Amphibia; order Caudata; family Salamandridae; genus Pleurodeles; species Pleurodeles waltl. Next base: position 470,897,413 of record NC_090439.1, read on the forward strand.
GAAAAAAATAAGGCGTTCATAACGGGGAACGTACTTTATCACGAAATCAACATTTTCTTATAAGTGACACTTCTTGGGCCTCAAAGAGCTTTTTACTTCTGGGCCATCTGGTTAGCTAAAGGAGAGACTGAACCACTCTCTGCCAGAAAACACAATTTTCTATATTGACTTGAAATTAGCAGGTCCAGGAATTAGGGCAGAGGGCTTGGGGAGAGTAGGGGAGGAGCAAATTGTACATAGTTTGGAAAAACACTTTTGATGGTGGTGGTGCATGGTTTCCTTAAGAAGTCCAATATGGCTTCAGTGGTTCAGGCAAGATGCAAAGGTAGCTAAGTGTGCTCAGTGGCAATCAGTCTTTGTACTAGTTTGATGAACTGGTGAGGAGAGTCAATGGGCCTTTCAAGAGCAGTTTTTGCTCACAAGCACTCAGTCAAATGCCCCCTTTGATTACTTGCTCACCAAGGGTCGATCAGACCTGCAGGCCAATTCAGCCATCATGATTGTGGTATATATGCAAATCTGTTAAAACAGTGCAGAAAGTCAAAAGATCCACAAACAGATGGTCCTGTCATAGTTTAAAATTAAAAATAGATTTTCAGCAGACCTTTGAGAAGGTTGAGAAGGGTTTAAGAGTTACCCTGCATATGCAGACTATGTTTGGTTTGTTTACAGTGCTGGGTGTGATAGCTGTGAGGTGGGTTCGGGAGCATCCTATCTACCCGTCTCAAACAGTGGGGAGTAGGCTGTGTATTGGTCAGTTTGCAACCAGTGGTCGAAGTACATTAAAAAAAAGTATGGAAACTGTGTGATGGTGTGTGTTGTGGGAGCAGGGTGAATGATCACGGATGCAGGGTCAAAGGCGTGGCTAAAAAAATAAAATGTGTATCTTTTTTCGGTCTTTCGCCTTCAGTAAACTACATATAAAATAAGACACAGGTCAAATGAACAACAAACTGAAGTTACATTAATCCGTGGGAAACGCAGTATCGCACATTATGAAACCTCTATTAGTTAAAGCGCTGCAAAGGGCTGTGTCTGTACCCAGAGAACCACAGAAATGAACCCTGGTTGGTGCAATGGAGAAGAGTGGCTTGTTATGTTTAGTGCTTAGAGGTCCCAGTCTGTGGCAGAAAGCAGTGTGAATATATGTAATTATTTTAAATTTGCATGACAAACAGTATAAGATAAGCTGCTACAAAATGCACTAAAAAGGTTGAAGATAAAAAAGAACTTCCAAGACATAGATTTTAGCAATATCAAAATTGTACCTACTGCAATTTATTTTATAACTGTCCTTTAAAAGCACACACTTCACAGATCAGCTTGTAACTCCCTTGCAATACCACTCAAAAAGAATCAGGGCCTAATTTAGAACTCGGCAGACAGGTTACTCTTTCACAACAGTGATGGATATCCTTTCTACCACAATCTAAATCCCCTAGGATAGAATGGGATTTAGATTTTGGTGGACAAGATTTATGGCAGAGTCACCCCTCTGCCTAAATCAGTTCTAAATCAGGCCCTGAATCTTTGTCAAAAGGGAAGTGTCAAGTGATGCCATCAATTAAGGCCAATATTGGCTTCCAACCACGCTTTAGATTTACAGATTAACAATTTGTACGCATTGGCATTTCTTTCACGCAATCAGGCAGTCTCACAAGAAGGCTTGTTTAGCTGTATGTTCCTCCCTCAGTTTCACAGCACAGGAGAGTCCCCGCCTTAAACTTCAGCTGAAGTATTTCAACTGTCAGAATTAACCATTCCTTGACAACTGTCTTTTCACAAAAAGTAGGGAAACTGTTGTTCGTAACACATCGTGCCCTCAGATCCCACCCACTTCGACCACTGCTTGCAACAGATTCAAGCTACAAGCTCTCTTTAGATACTCAAGGGTGTGCTTGTAACACATAGTGTGTGGTTTTCCTACGATTATCCTGACTCCAAGGACCCATGCAACCTTATACGTGGACTTTATAGTCGTTCGTGGGCTGCACCGTGCTCCTCTTGTTCTTAGGCTATGGCCCCACTCAGATAACATCCCTTGAGGACGACCCTGATATCTGTCAACAATTTACCTTTTGTGAATGTTGATTTTGTTGCATACAGATGCAAAATATGTGTTGCTTTTCCAAAAACAGTAGGAGTACACGCAAGCAAAAAGATATATGCAAAATGCCAACATAGAAGTAGATTCACACTGAAAAAAGTGTTATTTATGTTAAGAAAATGTCTACTCCCAATAGCTTATTTGTTTTAATATTTATTTTATTTTAATTAGAGATTTTAATAAAGCGCAAACATGACCCAAGGGTTTCACAGTGCCATACAATGAACAGTTTGATAATAGAATATCAAATAACAAATAGTGGTAGGGTACATATTCCGTAACTAATAGTAAAAGAATAGTGTCTAATTCTGAAAAGCGCACGCACAATGTTGTGTTGGAGGCGACTGCTAAATTACCCAACCTGTCTGTGTCATTGTTTGAGTGGTCCATCAAGAAGTTCCAGTTAAATCAGTGATCATCCGTGTGTAACAACATTGCTACAGTGTAAGTGTAAGATACCAGTCAGAAGTGGCTGCAAAGAGCATTGTTGTTGAACTTCATAATGTTTCCTTTTGTAAATTGTGCAGGCAATATACCACTACTCAGTGCTTAATTTGGAAATAAAGATGTGCCGGTGCCCAAAGCCCTCCTCTTAAACTTGCAGCTGCTGCATTTAAATGTGCGAGCACATAATACTGAGGCAGCGTAATCCTGAAGCCATCTCGGGCCCCTTTAATTCATTTAAAACCACTCCTTGCCCCTTCAGCTCACACCTGCAGCTTTCTGCTTTCTCCCTTTGTGACGCTTTTACGTTTTTCTCTTCCTCCGTCTTTCCCATATGTGTCTTTTGCTCGCCATACATGCTTGAGACAGAAGAATAAGCGCCGTCCCTGAAAAATAAGTTCTGGTGCTCAGCACTGGAAACAACAAGCACAAATGAAGCACTGCCACTACTAAAGGGCCTCTTAACATTTGTCAGCTACTAATTAAAAATTCATATGGGACACCATAATGTGCAATTGGGGAACTAAATAGCAGATTACGAGTCCACCTTATTGCCCTTGCATGTGGCCTATTAAAATCCTTGTTATTTCCTGGGAGCGCATTTACTGTTACTCTGATTAATCTGTTATTTCTGAAGTTGCGAAAGTAACAGGAAGTACATGTTTTGGCCAGCAACGGGCGTGGTCGGTGTTTTCAGGCCAATCCTGCATGTTGTCCCAAAAGCTTGTCATTCCAGTAAACCTGGTGGCTCATGTTACTAGACCCAGCACAATGTACGTGCCATTCTTGATATATTTCCTGGTATGTCCAAAGGTAAGTATTGGCTAGTTCACTCAAACTCCTTATGTATGCAGATTTTTCAGGAAATATATAAACTATACCGAGTAGTGAGACTCAAGTCCACAGATAGGTCAATGACTGATGCCCGGAGTCCAGTGGTGTGGTAATGCATCTGCACTCTACCGTGTGACTTAGCAAAACAATCTTAGTTTCATCATTCTTACTGTAAGTGTGAGGACTTGGACTGACAGTTCCAAGGTCTGTGTCAGAACAGTGTTGGGGATTCTTCTCTTCTTGGTTAACTGGGTAATGAGTTGGTCTCACTGGAAAACTACCTTACCATCAGCCCTCCCACCCATCAAACATTTTCAAAACATATCATCAACCATGGCGGTAAAGAAGCAAGAAAGCTAGGCAGTTGCTCATAATACTTTTTACCTGGCCTTCAGTTTTGAAATGTGCAGTTTCGCTTCTAGCTTTTGAAAAAATACACGTGGGCCATGGCCCAAAACATTTCACTGTCAAATACCAGAGTTGCCATGTACCTAGACTGCCAAGACTTGATTCCACCTTACTCCTCTTTTTTCCAGCTCCCAACTCTACCTGTCACGTTATTTCACTCTTACTCTTTCTTTTCAGCCCTGCTTTCTCCATTGGTCACTGTTTTATGTCGAGCCTAGGCAGCGAGCAAGCGCTGTCTCTTGACATGTTGTAATCTACATCTGTGGGCTTGCAACACGCCCATCTCACACCCATCACTTTCATTCATTCCTTGGCATGCCTTTCAAAATTCCCTTGATTTGGTAGGTAAATGCTTTACGTTTGTCACGCCTTGAGACTGCTTTGTTACCTCCTTGGGGACTGACCCTGTCACATGGATCAGTCTACGATCAACGATATACCTTAGTGTGGCACACTATTTTTTAGGGTCGAGCACAAAGCGCTCTGTCCCTGGTGTAATCTCTGTGTGGGCTTTTAACCATGCCCATGTCACACCCATCATTTTGGTTGGTTTGTGGGCTTGCCTTTGAAAATTTGCTTGATTTAATTGGTGAAAAGCATACATATGTCATGGGCAGTAGTCGAGCGCTTTGCATTACATCGACCCTGTTATATGGATATTTGCACTTTTGCCGGTTACATGGATAATTACACTTTTGCCGGTTACAAGGATAATTACACTTTTGCCGGTTACAAGGATAATTGCACTTTTGCCGATACATTTCACTGCGAGCGAACTTCTGTTTCCTTTTGTGTGTCTGCTTTGCGCTCATGGCGGCCATCGGCTCACTTATGTGAAACTGTTTTACTTTTCATTTTCAGTTTATGTGGCAAGAAAAGTCCACTTAGCTATATGAAACTGTTTTACTTTTCATTTTCAGTTTATGTGGCAAGAAAAGTCCGATTAGGAGTTTACAGTGCTAACAACTTTAACTCGAGCAAACGCGAGACCCATTGCATTGCAAATGCTTGTTTTTTTTTTGCTGTGCCACTTTGCGTTGTGTGGCTGTATGATGTTCCTTCCTCCTCCTTGTTTTGGGCATGCCACTGTTTCTTTGCGGTGTCTGGGCACAAAAGGCTGCAAGATGGAGGGGGGTATTTTTTATTTATTTAATGATTTTATTTTTTTAAAAGGTTCCTATAGCACAAACTCGATTTGAGAAGCGCTTTACTTGAGGACATGAAGTTTCATATAGCGCAAACTTGTTCAGAGGATCTCCTTACATGAGTACCACTTAACACGTTTAGCAGTTGAAAAATGTACAGTCTGGATCATTTAAAACAGGAAAAAACACATGCATCCTCAAAGTAGTTCTCCCGGCCCAGCGGGAGAGCCAATGCTACAATATTAACTGCACTTGGGAAACTCACCCCATAATGCTTTGCAGGGCATTTTGTTTTCACATTTTTTTGGCCCATAACTCAACCTGTGGTGGTCCTACAACAAATGGGACCACCAGCAAACAGTTCAACACCATACGTTCTTTCTGTCTAGGTCATCTCTGGGTCCCCACGCTAGGTTGGGGGGGGGGACAACATAGGAGCCTCTCCCACCATTCAATGTCTTTTTAAGCTCTATCATCATGGCTGGAACGTTTGTTTTAGAGCTGGGAGTAGTTTGTTTTCAAGGGCCTTGTTTGTGATAGTATTGCAGTAGGCCAGAAAATGTGTAAGGCACTACACTCTCTAGGGGTTACATAGAGGGTTACATTGCATTACTTTCTGAAATTCTGTTTTCATGTCATTATGCCGTCTAGGGGCTGACTTTATGGTTCTGTGACCATGTTTCCTATAAATGCAGAAACTTGCCCCATAATGTTTTTGTGGGGCATTCCTTTCACAAAACAGTTTTGCCCGTAACTCGCCCTGTGGTGGTCCTAGGCCAATGGGACCACCATCAAAATGTTCAGCACTATGCACTCTTTCTGTCTATGGCATCTCTGGGTCCCCACACTAGGTTGGGGGTGCAAAATTACCAAAATGATAACCCCACTTACCAGTCAGAGTCTTTTTGAGTTCTCTTATAGTGGGAACCTTAGTTTTACAGCTGGGAGTGGTTTGTGTTTTAAGGGCCTTATTTGTAATGTTATTATAGTAGGCCTGAAAATGTGTAATGCACTACACCCTCTAGGGGTTAAATATTTGCGTACACTGCATTATGTTTTGTCATTCTGTTTTCATGTGGTTATGTTCTCGAGGGGCTGACTATATGGTTACATGACTATGCTTCTTGCAACTGTTATTTTTATAGTGGTGCCCTCTAGGGGTTGTTCTGAGCATTACAGTCAAGATACTACAATATTTACTCCACTCAGAAACTCGCTCCATAATGCTTTGCGGGGCAATCCTTTTACAAAACATTTTTTCCCATAACTCACTGCACATTGTGCGGTTTCTGTCTAGGTCATCTCTGCGTCCCCACACTGGGTTGAAGGGCACCCCAAAATAATAATAAAAAAATAAAAAAATGCCAATATTTAAATTTTTTGCTGCAGATAGAGGAAGAAGGTAAATGGAAGTGCTTCAGTTATATGCAGGGCCTCAAGCAAATGCGAGACCTGTTGCATTGCACATGCTTGTTCTTTTTTCTCATGCTTCTTGTTTCTCCCTTTTCTGCCTCTTCTCTCATGCTCTGGGTGAATGTCTGATGATGAAAAGTAAGTCTTGGGTGCCCAAAAATGAGCGCTTGTGCCCACCATCAGCAGACACTGGCACAAATGAAGCACAGCCACGTCCACCATGCCAGTCTCCTGCTGGGCATGGCTCTGAGCTAGATTCTGTCTGGAGCCATCAGCCTGGCTGTTTTGCAGTCCTGCTGAGGGGCAAATGCCTTTCTGTTGAAGTAGCTCTCTAGAAAGTTGGAAGAGCACCAAGAAAGCAGAGGCAAGGCACAGCTGACCGGAACAATGTCTCTTAGGCCAGAGTCTACAAAATGTGCCAGTACACACCCTCCCTCTTAATTATAGTAAGGGTCATTCCAATTATGCTGCAGGGGTTGATCGAATTACGCAACAGTGTTAACGACATTATGCATCAATAAAAGGGAAATGATACAGCTTACTGCAGCAAATTTTATGATAGTATTAATTATTATATACATCATCATTACACCTTAGAACTGTCTGAGCAAATGATTCACCTCAGTCGTACCAATTTAGCACGCTAATACAAGAATAGGCAACAGAAGGGTGACCAGTCAACCTTTTCTAAGGGTCTTTTCAATGCAAAGCAAAGTCCTGCCATATTTTTAGTTACTTTTGATTCATTTAACCTACAAGCACATGTTTTTACAGCAGCAGCAGCCGATCGATCGTGTGGCAAATGAGGCAGATCCATATTTATGCAGAAAATTTCACAGTCGCAAAATTCAATTGTTCCACTGGCCCTACATATAGCAAACGGTGTTCACGTGCACACACGCTGCCAATACAGTCACACACAGGAATGCCAGTGATTAAACGTGCAAAAATAACTGAATGCTGCGTGGGGAATGTGTGAACGTTTTGCATTTTGATGATATTTTTAACTGTCTAGTATCATAGTGGAGATGCCGTTTTAAATGTCAAACGCAATGCCAGAGGGAGTTTAGTGCGATATCAAGACATTCGTGCAATGTTTTTGAGCCATATGTGTACAGCACATGTTCAGTGTAGAGAGGGAGGTCCCTAAGGGAAGAATGGATTGTCTCTGCCAGGCTCTGTTTGATAATCTTCTAGGAGGTGCTCCATATAGGAAAGGAATATTTTTGAGGTGTGCAAGACTGGGCAGGTGTGCATTCGGTGAAGTTGTGAGAGAATTAGAGGGGAGCTATATCTCAGTTGTTAGGTGGAAAATCTTTCATGCTGGATTCCACTAGTGCAATAGCCTTCAGAAGAAGGGTGGGTACCAGCGCTACACCGTGGACAATAATTTGCTGCCTATGATGACTTGGTCCTCTAGGCCTAGCCCTGATAGGAACAAAAGCTGTTGTGGAGATCCATATCCAGGAAAGCCTGCTGACCACAGAGAACCTGCATCAAGGGGACTTTGTGAACTTGGAGCAAGTGGAAGCCACCACCAAGACTCTTTTCAAGGAGATTTAAAACATTGAGTCCAATCCAAAGGAAACTGCTGAACACAACTGCTTGAGAATCGCGTAGACTGACGAAATACCACCTGATACCATGAGATGTGGAAATTCCTAGAAAGAGGAAGCCCTCATGGTCTGTGTAGATAATTATTTACAGCCAACCCTGCCTCTATGCATCCCAATAGTTTACTCAGTAAGTGTTCTTGATGTGATGCCACCCCCAGTGGACAATTTTGATACCAGGCTCTTTTCAGAAAGTTGTTGATTTGACCTCATTTTCTAACTCCTTATTTTTCCTGCAGTGAATTTTCATTTTTTGTAAATCTTTTTATTCTTTTATATGCATGTTTTCATTCAATGTTTGATTAACATGTTCTATTTTTACTTAACTTGGATGAACGTGAAGCTCTATAATTCTTTTACTGTAATTGTTGGTTGGCTGGTTTTACACACAGCAACTTTCTAACTTTCTATTCTAAGGATGGCCTTGCCACACTCAGTGAAAGTAGTTTGCCTTTGGAAAGTGCTTTGGTGGACAGTATGGGAGTTCAGGCACCACTCACTTCAAAGCTGTAGTTTCCATTTCTTAAACAGGCTTACCGTGAAATTTGCCTTTGTCCTCCTTACATGAGTCTAGAAAGAGGGAGCAGAATATAGAATTTTTATACTTTACGAAACAATTGAACATTACTAGGGGGGTTCCTAAATCATTTAATCTCCCTTTTCAGATAGACCTCTATTCAGCTTGTGATAACACCAAATGCCTTTTTATATGTCTGAAAGAGCAGGATTTGGCGCTCTTCATAACATGGAGCACGATAATCACATTGCCATAATTTCTTTCATGCTTGATTGTACCATCATCCTTTCAAGAGTTTCATATCAACCCTCCAAATACAAACCTTCAGGTATAGGGAAAACGGCAGGTAGGAACTAGTGGCTCAGACTGACAGATTTCAGGTAGTTTACCTCACTGACAGGACCCTGCATGCCAAGGATCTATTATACTTCTAGTATTGACTTAACAGCTACCACTCTACTAAGAATACATGGTTCTCAAATTCCCTGCTCCACTCCATTTCCTGAACCGGAAGCCTATTCTCCGTGGCTTCGCCGTTGAAGCCACTATCCTTCTCGGGAACCTTTCCCATTCTGCTGCAGCCAACACCTGAAAGCCCATCTCTAAGTCTTGTATTTTGAAACCCTGCTATGCAGGAGCGTTACGAACCCCTCGCCAAATAGCAGCCACAGCAGGGGCGGAGTTCTTGGTGGGCATCTTCTAACGCAACTCAACAAACAAAGGCTGATACATAACCTGAAAGGGTGTGTGAGTGAGTGAGTGAGTATATGGAAGGATGGATGGGTGTGTGAGTGAAAGGTTGGATGGGTAGATGGATGGATGAATGAGCAAAAGGATGAATGTAAAGATGGACGAGTGAAAGAATGGATGGATAAATGAAAGGGAGGGTGGATGGACGGATGAAAGGGTGGGTTGATGAATGAGTGAAAGTGTGAATGGATGATGAGAGAAATTATGGATGCACAAGTGAGTGAAAGTATGGATGGCTGAGTGAAAGGGGGATGGTCTGGGGACTAGCAGAGTGGACGAATGGATGAAGTGAAAGGGTGGATTGATCAATGAGAAAAAAGATGGATGGATGGGTAAAAGGATGGATGCTGGGACATCATGAACCCCCAACTAAACCAGCTACAGCGTTGGTGAAGTTCTTGATGGAACTCTTCTGTCTGCAACTTGGCAAAGGTGAGTGAGTGAGTGATTGGGTGGATCAACTCCATGTGAGTGAAAAGGTGGATGGATGGGGTGAAAGGATGGACTGGTATATGGATGAATAAATGAAAAAATTGATGTAAGGATGGATGAGTGGAAGAATGGATGGATGGGTGAACGGGAAGGTGAGTGGATGGATGAAATGGTAGATGGATGAGAGAAAGACTGAATTCATGAGTTAAAGGAAGGGTGGGTGGGTGGTTGAATGGATGCGTGAGTAAAAGGATGGATGGCTGTGATGAGTATAAAAGATGATGGATGGAGTGAAAGGGTGGATGGATGGATGGTTTTTGCCACACAACCAGCAGCCATGGAGTGGGGGGCTATTCCCTGCTTGCACTGGGGCCCATGGCACACTTGATACACCACTGCTTCCCCATCCCTCCTCATTCCTCACCCTGCTCTGAGGCGATGCAGAATCAGAATGGATGCATGACAAGCAACAGATACACAGAATAAAGCATTAGGAAACGCTTGGGTTCCCAATTTGGCTGAGGGAAGGAGTTTGATATTTTTTGTAAAGTGCTTCAGACGTTTAGACAGGTCACACTAACTCCCAGAGTCTGATTGTTCAAGAACTGTCCGTGAAATTTTGGTTGTATCACCGTCTATCCCTAGTCAAGAACAGGAGCCTGGAACGGAGGCCTTGTGACTCAAAATGGAACTACAACCTTGACTTTCGTACAATCTCTTAATGCAATTTATGCTATTGTTCGTGAGAAATGCATTCTCAAATTTAACTTTTGATGCAAGGACACATTTTGTGGGGAAAAATTGTATGTGATGCAAACAATAGCCGTTCGCAGTCTGTTCATTTGCATTATTACCATGTTCCCTGCAATATGATTTTCATCCCGAATGGAAGTCCAATTTTGTGATGTGGCATAATGGTATATTTTAGGCGTTTTGCGTAACAAACATAGGGCCTGATTACAATTTTGGAGGAGGGTGTTATTCCGTCCCAAATGTGACGTATATACCACCCGCCATATTACGAGTCCATTATATCCTATCGAACTCGTAATATGGTGGGCAGGATATCCTTCACATTTGGGAAGGATTAACACCCTCCTCCAAAGTTGTAATCAGGCCCATAATGTAAAATGCCAAAAATGACACAAGGTTCTACCAGCGTAAACAAAATTTCACCTGGGCCTAGTTGTAACTCATTTGTTCTCACACGAATCAATCATTATTATATATCACATGCACAAATAGGAAGCCTTCTGTGCAAGTTCAATACACCAAGAAATTGCTCTGACTTTCCTCTTATATGAGAGACAATCAGTCTTGCTCTTGGGAAAGACAAAGATAGCTATCCTTATAAACAGTACCTAGCTGCAACTACATCTGACAAATATACTCCAAATAAGTCATTCTATCAAATAAGGCTCAGAAACCTCACACTTCTCTGTACTCCTGTGAAGAAATTCACTCTCAAAGGGATCTCATTTTCATTTCAGCAGTGTAGATTTTTTAACCAGAGGCAACTAATGACCCAAGGCATCTTAAAAGACTACTTTCTACAGAATTATTAGTGAATTGCAGGTTCTTTCTACCTCTGAACTCTATGTAGCAATTTCACAAAAGCATTTCTGGTGGTGGGAAGTAATATTACATGCCTTCTTACATGACTTTGTGAATCAGCCTCGAAACATCCAACTTCCTATTGATAAACGTGCAAAGATGGAACAGTCCTTTCTTATAGTACTCACTGCATATGAATATTCCATGACTACTCCCATTTTATTCTCATTTTAGATGTTTTTGGGCCATTTTATAAAGGCATATAGAACTACAGGAAAAGAGTACCTATATTATATACTCTAAAATGCCTTTGTGAGTAGGCCCCTAACTGTTTTTCAACAGAGAAATGTTGTTAAATCACTTTCCTACATCATGTTTTGTAATATTACTTCTGAGTTTTATTATACTTATGTTTGGTATGCGCTTGTCACCTTCATAACCTTGTTATTATGTTCTGAATTGAAAAAACTATGTAGCGGTCCTCCATACCTGTTTAGTTCATAGATTTAGAAGTTTTTTTAATGATCTGAAATTAGATTTCATGCATGATGCTAAGGCCTTTTTCTTTGAGTCTCTCAACTGATTGTGGTAGAGTGTGAGGGCTGTCTTGAAGGTGGTCTTGTCAGTCGTGTCCTTGATGTTGTGCCATCTCCTTTCCAGATCTTTGCAGTGTTGTTTAGTGGTTCTGAGGTCTTCAGTGTACCAGCTAGCCTGCTTGGTGGACCTTCTGTGGTTGTTGTTGCCGATAGAAGTGACGCTGTCAGCGCAGTTGGTTATCTGATTGTTGAAGTTTCTGACCCTCTCGTCTAGGTTGTTGGAGGAGATGGGGTGAGTGATGTTGACTGTGTTAATCCACCTGTACCTTTTGAGACTTTGCTCCAGCTGCGGTAGGGGATGTTTGACAGACTGGGACAGAGCTTTGTGAACCGATAATGTTGAAGTGGACAATGGAGTGGTCAGTCCAGGTGAGTTTTGTGGTGTGGCTGTACCTGATGGGGTGGTTGGAGGTGAAGATGGGGTCTAGCATGTGACCTGCAGCGTTCATGAGGGTCATGGATGAGTTGGGTGAGTCAGATGTTGTTCATGCTGTCAAGGCAATTGGTAGTGTTGATGTCATTGTGGTCCTCAAGATGAAAGTTGAGGTTGCTGAGAAAAATGCAGTTGTTGGAGTCTATGGTGAAGGGGGCGATGAAGTCAGTGATGAAGTTGCAGAAGGCTGGACATGGTCCTGGATGATGGTAGGTGAAGTTGCCCCTGATGGTGGCTTTGCTGTCTGTTTGGAGTCGGAAGTTGACGTGTTCAATGGCTGGGGTGATGTCATCATTTGTGGTGGTGCGTTGGATCGATTCCTTGTGTATGATGGCGATTCCTCTGCCAGGCTTGTTGATGTGGTCATTATGGGTGATCTTGTATCCTTCAGTTATTGCGGTGGCAATATTGGGCGCTGAAGCAGGGTTGAGCCAGCTCTCAGTGAGGAAGAGGACAACAGGTCTGAGGGTGGAGATGAGGTCCCAAATCTCTGAGATGTGTTTGTATTGTGAGCAGATGTTCAGAAGGGCTCCACATGAGTTGGTGTTTTTGTTCAGGTGGTGTCTGTAGTAAGTTCGAGGTGGGGCTGGTTAATGGGCTGGTGTGTGTGATGTGGCAGGTGAAGTGGCAGTCAGTGCAGGTGCCAGTGATTGCTGCAGCATCTGGGCTCAAGGGTCAATGGTATAGAGCTCAGTGATGGTGTATCTTCAGGGGGCTAGAGAGCCAGGGGTCGTGGCATTGGGCTAAGTTCAGGATCAGACAGGCGCAGATCGGCTTGCCTTTGGCACGCCAGCAGCTGGTCCACTGCGTGTCCGCTGCATGGTCACACACAGTGCCTACATTAAGTAGGTCCTGGGATGGAGGGGCTTCTGTTGGCAGGAAGAATAGTGACAGGGAAGACCCGGGCGGGAAAATCTGGGCAGCGGCAGTGGCACTGGATCTGGCTGGAACAATCAAGAAATGAAAACCAAAGGCAAATGGCAGGCTAGGTGTCGAGGTGCCTACAGATGCGGTTGCATTGCAGCCTGCATTAAGTAGGTGTTGGGGTGGGCCTGGCGTCTGTTGGCACAAGAACGGTGAATGGGGAAACCAGGGCGGGAAAAACCAGGCAGCAGCGGTGTCATTGTATCAGGTTGGAACAAGCGGGAACCGGAGGCCACAGACAAGTGGCAGGATGGTTGTCCAAGTGCCTACATTAGTCTTCCTTTCATGATGGACATCATCAACTGGTGTTTCTTGGGCAACCCATATTTTTTGTTGACTACTAGTTTTCCTGGCCACATAGATTCCATGTTGAGTTTGTGGGGGAGGGTTAACTTTTTCTTCAAAACTACTTTTCATCTTACCTTCACAGTATTCCTTTGTATGAATTATATTGCTTTATCCTAATATATAAGTGCATTATTGTCGTTGCGTCTACATGTAATACTTTCTATTGTAATACCATATTATTGAATTTTCATTCAGCACGTTTTACCTCGACAAATTAACAGTATAGTATCGCTGTAAAAACATACCTATATGTTGTAGTCATATAGAACGTGTACCTATATATTTTGTACCATGCTATCTGCCACTGATTGGTGGCTTCCAAAGGCTTTTGGGGGAGAGGGGGAGAAAAAGAAGCACCAGTGTTTGAAGTCAATAGATATAAGCCTGTTTTAGTCTGTACACGAAACAGAATCGGCAGGTATTCATTGCTCTCTGGGTTCTGGAAATGTGCGTGGGTGTCAGGAACTTGGAAAGCATGGCCAACACTCACTGTAATGTGTGGTTTGCATTCTCAGATGCTGACCCTGAAGTTGACGGAGCCCCTTCTGCCCCACTGGATGTTGAATGTTTGGATGCCAACAAAGATTATGTAATCATTACTTGGAAACAGCCTGCTGTTGATGGCGGAAGCCCTATTCTTGGATACTTCATTGACAAGTCAGTGTAAACCGCATGCCTCATAGTATTGTTAGCATGAAGTAGAGGGTGGGTTTCAAAGAGCATAGCATAAATGCATAGATCCTGCCTATCAACATTTGATGTTTGAGACACAACTGCATGCCAGGCATAAACACACGCAACTCTGAGCACTCTGCCATTCTTGTTTCTTTCAATACCAGTGATGGGTGCTAGAAAGCAGTTACATCATGATCAGTTGCACTCATAAGTGACAACTTCTTTCTTAATTGTTATGATGAAGCATTTAATAAAGGTCCATGAATTGTTCCCTTTCCGGGCTGGCTTAGGGCATCAGCCACAAGCATTGAATTTAATATCTTTGCTGCACAACCTCCCGTAATGCCACTGAACACTTGGGGCCTGATTCATATGGGTAAAGCTAGATCAGAAGGCTAACTTTACTACTTTTCAGTATTTCCAAAGGTAAAGTTAGACTTTTGGTCTAAGTTAGACTTTTTGTCTAACTTTACCTTTGTGAATACCGAAAAGTAGAAAAGTAGTAAAGTTAGACTTTTGGTCTAATTTTACCCTTGTGAATTGGGTCCTCAGTGCTTAATTGTGCTGGTGGTTGCCAGTGGTCAGCTCCGGCACTCATTTTTGAGGAGGTTGGGACTTATTTTTCAGCATCACACTTTAACCCAGTGCGAGAAAGAGAAAAAGCAGAAAAAGGAGAAAGGTAAAAGAGACTTATGGAAAAAAAGGGAGAAGGAGACATAGCAGTGATGAAAACGAACTTCCAAGTTGAGACACAGGAGGTGTAGAAGAATGAAGAATGAAGCACAAGGTGGAATGAAGAGTAAGTAGCTTTAGAATTCAGCTAGCCTGGCATTCAGCAGTGGTGGGCTCTAGGAAAAATATTCAGTGCCTGCGCTTATTTATTTATTTTGTACATCTTAACTCTCTTCTCACTCTAGTCAGGAAGCTTAAAACAAGCAAGGGGCAATTAACAGCCACCAGTTTTTTGCAGAGGTCAGCTTTACGTTTCGGATAGCAACAATTTTGCAAAGAGACACATTTGTAAATACTAACACGCAGGAGTTATCCAAGTAGGATTCTCTCAGAGACTGCCTATGAGTAGAGAGCCTGATTTAGAAAAAAACACTAAGACCTCCTTTCCCATCTGCAGATGACAAGAGGTCAAGAACAAAAGGAAATCTTCGACCCATGGGACTGCTTTTTTTTCCTGTACAGGTGACCCATTCCCTCAATTGTTTGTCACTGGAAATTGTCCAGCCAACAGGACCACTTTGTGCCCTTAGGACTAGTGAAACCTTAAGTGGTGTGCCTCTGGAAGAGTGTGGCACGCCCATTCAGAGTTTGAACACCTGACAAAACTGTCACCACTCCACCACAGGAAGCAGAAAAGAGAGTGTCTACACACCTGTCTGCCCAATTTGTCCTCTGGGTGGAGAAAGGGATTACTGACTTAAAATGGAGGCCAGGAGCAGATCCTCCAATTTGAGTTAGACGCATGGATGGTAACCTTGCAGCTTATACCACACTGAGGCATGAGAATCAATTGTGCATGTTAGCTTTTAAAAACAATGTCTCTCTGTGACTGTGCAGATGCATATAGAACTCATCTGCACCACATCAAGCAACAGGTTACTTTATCCACATTCCCTCGTGTCATTTTATACATATGAAGGGAGATGCATGCCAACAAACACAGTCATGGGAGAAAACACATTTTTAATGAGAGATCAAAAACAGCCCTTCTCTCCATCAGGTCAATGATATAAAAGATTCCCCTGCCCACTCAATGTCTGCTTCACTTGACTTACTAAGCAATCTGGTATTTGAATGTTACTCAGCACTAACAGAAGAGTGTTGATTCAGTTACACAACCTCAATTGGAGAATCACAGTAAACACAGTACAAGTGCACACTGTGTTCATTCTGCAAATCTTATACTACCTATTAGATAATCAAGATGGTTATCTTTGGGAATTAAAGAGGATCAAGATGGAAACTAGTTATGACAAAAATATTCACACTAGCACCACTCTTCAGGAAGCTCACACTAGAATAGGGTAATGGGAACTTTCATGGTTTCCAAGCAGCCAATCCTGCATTGAAAGCTGCCTTCTAGACTACAGCCCATAATGGAAAATGCCAAAGTGGCAAAGTGATCAGTTCATTTCTGGATGAGCCAAATCTTAGTATCTTCCAGCTCCAGTTGGCTAAGTGGACAGAGCTTCTCAGAGAAGAATAGGATAAGAGTATTTGCTGGACCTAGATCAATGTGTTTCCATCAGTGCTTTCCAGCCTCCAAGTGTAATGAATTTTCCTTTAGCCAAGTCTCTGTTGGCCTTTAGCTTCCATTCCAGTGTGAACTATGGCCCAGATTTACGAGAAAAGGACGAAGTGCGATGCTGTTCCAAATTTAGCTGCGCCGCACTAATAGAATACAGCGCATCCCTGTGTTGGCCCATGCACCGGCACTAAATTTGCTGCCAAGTGCCAACGCAGCCACCCTTGTGCTATGGTGCAATGATGGCTGCGCTGTGGGGGAACTTGTTTTTGTGCAGGAAGGGACTTCAATGTCCTTTTGCTCTTTAAAAAACGAGGAGAAATAAAAGTATTTCTCCTCGATGCACTATGCTAACGCCACTCCTAGGATGACGTTACATGTTGGTACTGCCTCAGGTTTAGAAAAACTCAAAATCTGAGGCAGCATCAAAATGCAATGAACAAAAAGTGGCTTAACACCTTGTTGTAAATACTGCGCAGTGCATAGCAACCAACAGTGACGCTTCGGTGGTGATAGGCCTTGTAAATCTGGCCCTATGTTTCTCTGAATTAGTCAGCTTAGTGCTCAACCTCATGTCGCCCAACACTCCATTGATGTGTCAAGTCTCTAAGGTGCTCATAAGCTGATGTTGGTGATAAACGTTTACTAGTTTATCCTCATGCAGAGATTTGGAGTGACATTTTTTAGTAGCTGTCCTTCTAATCAATACCTTCTTTGACACATAACCTATCGTAATTCAGTGAATGTTTGAACGTAAGCAAGTGCCTAATGTGTACAGCTGCTCAAAACATAATGATGTGCACACAAGTGTGGCAGTCTTCAGGAGTGGCCCATCAGCTCCAGCTGCTCCACTTCACTCTATTTCAATTTTCATTCTGTCCTATCGTCTCCTAAATTCCAGAGTACTTTAGTTTTGTTAATCCTTTAAAATTGGGGACCTCTGGTGTTTAGGAATGCTTCTTCATCTTTTGTTTTAGACCAAGGAATTTGATGTCTTTTAGAACTCCCAGCTCCATGATACAGTTGGGTGCATATGTGCTTATTGAATAAACAAACAATTGAATGAATAAATTAATAAAATGCTCAATTGGAGCTAGAGATCAGTGGGCAACAGTGGTGTGTATGTGTAAATATATTTCTATACACATAGCACAGTTTACGAACTGTCACCGTCAAAATGTTCACAAAAGAGTCAGAACATACTGATACAATGATTGATTCTATCCTGCCACAGGTCTGTTTTTCAGACCTCAAGCAGACCCTAAAGTACCATTATAGCAATGAGGTTTCACACACCAAGTCTACTTTCAACATTTAATTAGATTTTGGAAACTAAGTGAAAAAGAAATTTATAAGTGGCTCAGCAGGGGGTCATTAGCAATCACTGCATTCAGAGGCTGTGTAACTATAGAATTAACTAATATGGACCAACACTGGATTAGTTTGCACATGTGAAGATGTATGCATAATTTATAGCTCACTACTACAGCTGCACCCCACTCCATAAGGAGCAATGCACCAGAGGACAGTTAGTTTATGAGAAGGGTACACTAGGAATTCTAGACCACAGGTGCTGTCTGTGGACACAAAGCATACTTGCTGATTTATGAGGGTCGATTAGCTGGCTGACATTGGGCACTCAGTCCCTCATTACAAGGCTGGTGGTCATCAGACCGCCAGCCTCGCTATGGCAGTCTTACTGCCTCAGACCCGGCGGTAAAGACCGCTGTGTTACAAGTTGTGGAGTTTGGCAAAAGCCAAACCGCCACAACGCCACCTGGCCTGCCACTGCAGTTGCACTGACGCACCAAGCGGTGAGCTCCTACAGCGAGGCTGTCACCCCGCCACGAAAACCCTGGCGGTAATGCACCCAGCTAAAGGACTCCCCATTCCTGTTGACAGCACACACATCTCCACATGTCCACACACAGGCAGAAACCCCCCACCCATCCACACACTTCCAAAACACCCCCCAACCATACATATCCATTCTAACACCCCCACCTGCTCTCACACTGACATACACACCCACCCACTCACACATATGCACCCCAACTGCAAACATTCACCCACTCACCCCCTCTGAAATCATCTACCCCGACCCCCTTTACGAATGCATACATTTACATACACACCCCTCTGTATACTCATACATTCACTCGCAGACTTGGACACATGCACTCCCACTTGCATGCATCCCAAAAACACTCACCTACTCACTCGCACCCCAAAACCCTCCTCCCCTCCGCAAACATGCAGGCACACCCCCCCAACCGCACGCATACATCCAGACACAAACACGCACTCAGACACCCCCATTCGCACACATACACGTACTCGCACCCCCCCATTTGCACACATACATACACACACCACACACATGCACCCAACACTCCCCACCCCCCCACCCCCCTTTTCAGATGATCAACTTACCTTTTCCAACGAGCAGGACATCTGGGAGGGGATGGGTACTGTTGGTTTTGCACTGCCAGCACCACCACGCCACCAAGACTCTGCCAAGTTGTATTATGGCTCGTAATACAGGGGACAGAGTCTTGCTGGCATGGCGGTGCTGGTGGTGCAACCGCCTCTTCAGCTTCATCGGCCAGGCCCACATTGTCGGTTTTCTGCCCATAAAGGGGTGAAAGTCCCAACACAACTCCAAATATGGCAGTCAACATACCACCAGCACTGGCGGTATGCAAGCTGCAGCGGCTTCGGTGGGTTCTGAAAAAGACAGCCCAAGTCATAATGAGGGCCTCGGTGTTGTACCAACGCCCCCTGCCCCAGAAACACAGATGTTAGCACTAATGTAAAGCTGAAATCATGTTATGTATTGTAAAAGTCAATTGATTGTCAGTGACAGTATGATGAGGTGATGGACACTGTATAACACTCACACATGATGGATAAATGAGTATATGATTGCACAAATGTTACACTGAATAAAGAACTTTAAACAAAAAAGTGAAAAATAACTTTTAATCATTATCCTGGCATTTTCTTATGCTTAAAATATATAAAAAAGTGTTTCACCTACATAGTGAAAAACAACTGCTGGGTAATTGTTCAACGAGTCCTGTGGGTTTACAAGGTACATTTTAGTGGTGACTTAACTAGTATATAAAAATATTTTTTTCCACATGGCAAAGGCAGTTTTCTCCACCTTGTGTCACAGCATTTTTCTTAAACTGTAGCCTAGTCACAGCAAAATTGCTCTTCTTGAAGCAATACATTTTTGTTATGAATATAGGTATTTTAAATAGTCAGTGCAGTCCACGTATCACGTATAGCTCGTACATTATTGGCACGGTTTCAGAACCAACTTACAGGGGCCCTACTGGAAAGTTAATTACACAGTTGGTGTCGTAGGACTCTTACCATGGGGGTAAGATTGCTTAGTTTCGGGTGCAGCACCACCACATGTGGATGACTGAGTCAGTCCCACACCACCTAGAAGCTTTTCGCCTGACCTTCTAGGCTAGTTAGCAGCACCTCACCCAAACCCAAGAAGTAAAGATGATTTGTGGCAGCGTAAAAAACATGACACTCAGACTCCTTAAGGACATTGTGGTGAAACAGATCAAACCTCTTATTCTCATTTGCACATGCAAAGGCGACTGCCTTTGGGTAAGATTCAATGCATTTATTGCAGCAACTGCATTCTATGATAAAAGGCACAAGCTGCAGTTATTATGAAGATGAAACATAATACCGTAATGACTGTGACCATTAGGGTCAAACAGAAGGTCCGCTTCCGGACATAATCATTAGTCTAAGAATTCTCTACCTACACCCTTGCATCTAACATGAGAGCAGAGCAGTGTTAGCTCTTCTGCCCGTACTGGTCTAAGGGAGAAGCCCTGACCCAAGACCTGGAAAAGGCAAAGACCTGCCTGTTGTTCTGCTGGCAGTCCTCCCAGTTGGCTGGAAAGACAAGACCGAGATCAGCAAAGCTGTTGACAAAGTTGCACACAGCATAAGATGTCTGGCTGGAATATCCCCTCTACGCTTCTTCAGCCTATGTGGTGTTTATATAAAATACCTGTTGTGTTCTGAGAATAGGCCTGACGTGATAATATGTCTATGGTTAGAAGGTTGACTCCATAACTCTTAGATTGGGCAATACCTAGTAAACTATCTTGTATAAATATGGTAGTCTTGAGCAGGGCATAGAGTGAAATGGGTGCAAGGAATAGATAAATGTAAAACACGAACAAGCATGTTTTCTTAGAAAGGCAGCTGATAAAATATAAAACAACAAGCTAAAAGCAAGCTGTGCTAAAATATAATAAAATTAATAAAAGCGAATAAAATGTGTGTCCCCCTTAAAGGCAAAGGCTAGGGACCTAAAAGCTCAAATAGGGCTGTCCAATCACAGCACTTAAAGGAACCCACAACATTGGGTGGTACTAAATTATACAGTATAGTTTTAGGGACAGGCCACATGCACTGTGGCATTTAGTAACAGTGTCACAGACCAGCAAACATAGGCGCATAAAAAGACAAAAATACTGAGTGGTTAAACAGAAGAGACAGATTTCCTACACTATTATAAGCAAATGTCATTTACCACATATAAAAAGTATGAAGTGAGTGTCAATAGCAAATGTTGTAACTGATTTCTGAACATACTATTACAGATTTGAATATTTATCCGTCCTTACATTTTTTAGAGAAAACCAGAACAAGATTTACAAAGCAGTGAAATTTCTTTTTAAAACAGGACACTATCATGAATTATGTGCAAAGTGCCCTTAAACAAAGAACCCCGATGTGTGTTGCTATTCAGAACAAAAGAGGAATCTTTGTTAGTGCATCAATCCAAGTCAAATAGGTTTTAAAAATCCCAGTCAAGGTCTGACTGTAGGAAGGTAGCCTCTTTCTAGCATTGTTACCCCCACTTTTGGCCTGTTTGTGACTATATGTCAGGGTGTTTGGACTCTCTCACTGGGATCCTGCTAGCCAGGGCCCCAGTGCTCATAGTGGAAACCCTATGTTGTCAGTATGTTTGATATCTGTCACTGGGATCCTGCTAGCCAGGACCCCAGTGCTCATACGTTTGTGGCCTATATGTGTTCCCTGTGTGGTGCCTAACTGTATCACTGAGGCTCTGCTAACCAGAACCTCAGTGTTTATGCTATCTCTACTTTAAAATTGTCGCTGCAGGCTAGTGAATAATTTTACCAATTCTCATGGGCACACTGGAACACCCTTATAATTCCCTTGTATATGGTACCTAGGTACCCAGGGTATAGGGCTTCCAGGAGATCCCTATGGGCTGCAGCATTTCTTTTGCCACCCATAGGGAGCTCAGACAATTCTTACACAGGACTGCCACTGCAGCCTGAGTGAAATAACGTCCACGTTATTTCACAGCCATTTTTCACTGCACATAAGTAATTTATAAGTCACCTATATGTCTAACCCTCACTTGGTGAAGGTTAGGGGCCACGTTACTTAGTGTGTGGGCACCCTGGCACTAGCCAAGGTACTCCCACATTATTCAGGGCAAATTCCCAAGACCTTGTGAGTGCGGGGACACCATTACACACGTGCACTACATATAGGTCAATACCTATATGTTGCGTCACCATGGTAACTCCGAACATGGCCATGTAACATGTCTAGGATCATGGAATTGTCACCCCAATACCATTCTGGTATTGGGGGGAGAATTCCATGCATCCCCGGGTCTCTAGCACAGAACCCGGGTACTGCCAAACTGTCTTTCCGGGGTCTCGACTGCAGCTGCTGCCAGCCCCTCAGACAGGTTTCTGCCCCCCTGGGGTCTGGGCAGCCCAGTCCCAGGAAGGCAGAACAAAGGATTTCCTCTGAGAGAGGGTGTTACACCCTCTCCCTTTGGAAATAGGTGTGAAGGGCTGGGGAGGAGTAGCCTCCCCCAGCCTCTGGAAATGCTTTGATGGGCACAGATGGTGCACATCTCTGCATAAGCCAGTCTATACCGGTTCAAGGATCACCCAGCCCTGCTCTGGCGCGAAACTGGACAAAGGAAAGGGGAGTGACCACTCCCCTGACAAGCACCTCCCAGAGGAGGTGCCCAGAGCTAGATACTTGTTTGCAGTATTTCTGCGTGGAAACACTTCTGCAACCTCCAGCACGCCGTGGGACATCTTCTCACCAAAGGGGAAGTTCCTGGAACTATCTGTTGTTGCAGAATATTCAACTTCTTCCACCTGGAGCCAGCCCTTTTGCACATTCATCCGGGGTTTAATGGGCTCCTGCCCCACCGGACAGTTGCGTTACTCTTGGACTTGGTCCCCTTCTTTTACCAGTCCTCAGGTCCAGGAATCCGACTTCAGTGCTTTGGTAGCAGTTGTGGTTCTTGCAGAATCCCCTATCACGACTATACTGTCTTTCTGGGGTAGTAGGGTAAATTTACTCCTACTTTTCAGGGTTTTGGGGTGGCGTATTTTGGACACCCTTACTGTTTTCTCACAGTCCCAGCGACCCTCTACAACCTCCAATAGGCCTGGGGTCCATTCGTGATTCGCATTCCACTTTTGGAGTATATGGTTTGTGTTGCCCCTATGCCTATGTCTACCTATTGCATCCTATTGTGATTCTAGATTGTTTGCACTACTTTTCTTACTGTTACTTACCTGTTTTGGGTTTGTGTACATATAATTTGTGTATATTACTTACCTCCTAAGTGAGGGTATCCTCTGAGATACGTTTGGCATATTGTCACTAAAATAAAGTACCTTTATTTTTGGTAACTCTGAGTATTGTGTTTTCTTATCATATAATGCTATATGATATAAGTGGTATAGTAGGAGCTTTGCATGTCTCCTAGTTCAGCCTAAGCTGCTTTTCCATAGCTACCTCTAACAGCCTAAGCTGCTAGAAACACCTCTATTCTACTAATAAGGGATAACTGGACCTGGCACAAGGTGTAAGTACCACAAGGTACCCATTATAAGCCAGGCTAGCCTCCTACACTGACTTTATCTGCTTTTGATGTTGGTATTCCCAAATGTTGTCAAGTATTATTATTCCGGCTGCCTTCTTTTGTTTTGTAATAAGAAAATAAGCTATTGTAAGCGATAAATGAACTCATATTAACAAAAATTTAAAACATTGATTGGCCACCAAATAGCTAATATAAGCAATGGATTATTTTGGGAAGAAGTGTGATTATGGCAAATATCTGTATATGCTTACTCAGAAGGTCACATTACCTCCAAACAGCATTGGAAGAAAGGAAATCAAATATAGAAGCATTTTAGCGCAGGTCACTGTCTTCCTCCATGTACATCATAAACAGTCCTAGGGCAAGTGTCCTCCATACCTAGCAAACGTCCTTCAGAGACCGATTGAGAATTAGTTGGTCACATAGAGTATGCTTCCTCCTTGTACAACATGTGCAACAGCACAGATAGTTTTCTTATCGCACAAAGAATAGACACATCTCACACGCTACCAAAGGAAAAAAAAAGAGCTGGCTCTAAGAGCTCATTATCCCATTTGGGTTAAAAAAGCCAAACAGTATTTGAAGTGGTGTGGTGTTCACTACTTAAAAACAATAATACAATACAATGATTTGGCAGTTCTATATTAAATGAGACCTCCAAAAGAAACTTTCTACCCCAAACTTCATCTTTACCCAGCTCCCCACCCAGGCTAGGTTAACTGTAAGACACCTTTAATAATACTGTGCATGGGTTCAGGAGTACTCTATATAACAGATACTACTATTACACAATTTAATGGTATTCAAGTAATTTACCTGAGAAGTATGAAAGACTGATTCATTTCTGCTGGAATTTAAACTTTTAACGTACATTTCATGCAAAACTCTCTAGGCCATCTAAACAGCAGGTCCCCAAACCACTGCTTCATTAATATTCTAAGTTATTTTTTATTATTATTTATTTGGTCTAAATTTAGACCATTGCAATACAATAAAACAATCATACATAGCAAAGATAAAACTCATGACCATCATTCAAAAATGCCATACAATTTAAGTTAAAAATGCATCTGTAAAAACTGTTAAAGCCATAATTTCACACATAAAAACAATCCTAGTAAAGAGAAGAAGAGAAATTCAAACACCAACAATATACAATATGATGTACTATACGAATATAAAGTAATCAACAATTTTGGCTGCATTCAATATCAATTAAACTGCACTATAAATAAAAAAGAAGAAAAAAAAAAGAAATAATAAAATCACCAGAATCCTTGATTAATGATAGTTAAGAATAAAAATGCAATCCCGAATCAATATCCTAAGGCCCCCCAGAGAGCCTGAGATATTTAAAATCCATACACTGGTTAGGTAAAATTTCCCATCGGAATTGAAATACATGACACCTCACAAGCCTAAAAATCTGCTAGGCTTGTCCAAGTGAATCTAGTTAGAGTCCCCATCCATAAGCTAAAAAATATACCAAATCAACTCAGAGCCCCGATGCTAGGGTGAACCTATAACGGATGGACCAAGCTGCAGACAGATATTTGGTGACTGCGCTTACTACCAGCGTAGATGGGTCATATTTGCATATTCTGAAAGCATTAGCTCGGCCCTGCAAAAGTAAAATCTTGCACAGAGGGATGACCCACCTCCCTCTGGGGCTCTTATAAAGGGGGCAAATGAACAGCACGTGCTCGGGTGATTCCTTGCATCGATGACAGTTTATGCATCTATGAGTCGTGGGATTGCTTGTCGACCAACGGGCCATAAAACGGTTAACAGGTAAGATGCCATATCTTAGCTGGAGGAATAAGGCATGGGCACGTGCAGGTATGAGGTCCATGAAATTCTCGGGCCGGGGTTCATGTTTAACCTGCAGAAACTCTGCAGTTAAACGGCCTACCCCATTGCAGTGGAAAAGCTCATCGTTGGTTTTCCCCCAGAACCTCCCTTTAACCAATTGTCTAGCATTGGCAGGGATCAACTCGGGTACATCCATTAGTGAGGGAGACCTACCTTATCCCAGGCGGATTTCATCTCACTCAACCATAGGATTTTTTCCCAACCCTGCGGAGATGTTATGAGATCTCTTATTGCCGCCCTAAATGGTTCAAGTTCATCCGTTTTCCATATTCGAATCCAATATAAAAGCGGTCTCAGACCCGCTGTGTCTTTGATACTATTTAGACCTAGATCGAATCTGAGAGGGATCATTGGTGTGCCCTTCCCTAACCTGGATACATGTCTGAGAAAATTATTTTCTTTGGTTTGTAAAATATCCAGTTGTCTTTAGGAGCCCCAGATTTCTACTCCGTACAGGGCCGCAGCACGGATTTGGACTTTGTAAATCTCGGAGATTGGATTCAACGGGGGACTCACTACAGCTCTAGCCTTGCGTTCTAGTGCCCCGCCTCTTTGGCTTATAATGAGTGCCCCTTTTCGAATGGCTGCCTCCCATCTGCCAGAGTCCGTTAGCCTAATGCCTAGATAATCGAACTCTGAGACTCTTCCCAGAGGGGTTGAATTCATTACTATTTTTGCACATGATCTATTTCTCGAGGCACTGAATAACATAAATTTTTTTTTCTTGACATTAACATCCAGCCCATAATCTCTACAGAAAACACAGAATTGATTGACCAAATTTTGGATTCCCATCGGTGATTTAGCTAACAGGATAGTGTTGTCCGCATAAAGCAGGCACTGTATTTTCTTCCCAGCCAGCTTGGGCGAATCGTTGGTGCAATTCTCTAAATATTGTATGCAATTGTTTATGAATAGGAGGAAGAGGGTAGGGGCTAGAACACATCCTTGTCTGACTCCTCTTTTAATGGCTATTGGGTCTGTCAACTCACCCTCCTTACCACACCTAATTTGTGCATAAGTATTCTCGTGCAGTCGAACAATGAGTTTCAAAAGACCTTTTGGAACACCCATATTGGATAGTGTCCACCACAGCAAATTTCTGGGCACCAAATCAAATGCAGCTCTGAGGTCAATAAAAACCGCATACAAGTTGCCCCTAACCCCCCCCCCCCAGGTCCACATTCTTCCATTTGACTGCTAGGAACCTCATGGCTTGATCTATGGTGCTAACTGCGGGTCTGAACCCTGCTTGTAGATCAGAGATAGCTTCAGACTCTGAGATCCATTCATCCAGATGGAACAGGACTTGCTTCGCAAACCTTTTTTGGGAGTTGTCAAGTAAGCATATCGGACGGTAGTTGGCAGGATCACTGGGACTACCTTTTTTGAAAAGGGAGACTATCTTGGCACCTTTCCAAGAGCGCAGGACGGGGGCTCCTGCTGCGACTGCGTTACAGACTAGGTTTAAGTAAGGGGCCCATATGTCAGGTCTTGTCTTATATAGGTCCCCAGGAATCTTGTCGGGACTCGGGGCCTTTCTCCAGTTCAAATAAATTATTGCAGCTTTAGTTTCAGCTAAAGTAAATTTAATAGGGGTGGCCCCGGCAGTCAAGCTGTCATCGGGATTCCTAAAGGTGGCTACGGATGTTCCTTCATATAATCAACCAAAGTGCTCAGCCCACACTACGGGGAGGATTGAGATACCAGGCTGGGAGGATGAGTCCCCGCTGTTGTCTGCTATCAATTTCCAGAACCTGGAAATATCATTTACTTCTGCAGACTCCAGGATGGCTACCCATTTAGACTCCTCCCAACTCCTACGCGCCCTACAACATTCCTGTTTGTACTCCTTCCTTGCTTGTTGTATATGCTCTGCGTGCCCCCCTCGCAGGGTTCTCAGTAACTTATGCTGGGCTTCCCTACATGAGTTGCTAAACCACCCTGCGCTGCGCTTCTTTCTAGGTTTGCTAACAATCTCTTTAGTAAAAAAATGCTTTAAAGAGTTAAACAGTTCGGTATGCATTGCTAGAAGCCCATCACCATCCTCTAAATACTAAAGCATATGATCCATTTGATCTGCTAATAAGCTATATATTGATGTGAGGGAACCAAGAGAGGTGTTGACAGACTCCCATTTAACATTACGTCTGTTATTCGTCATAGCAAGCTGTTGAGCATGTGCCTTAGGGTGGGAAACTTCGAGCAAAGGCAGCAAACCCCTGGTCGATAAAATCAGTGGATCGTGGTCACTTTCTTCGTGATCTAACACCCTCATGTCAATCATGTGCCCCCACAAACGGATGTCAAATAAGATGTAATCAATCTGACTCCTGTGAGCTCCACGCCTGAAAGTATGGTGAGAGTTGGCGTCAGAGCGGGAGTAACCATTACAAGCTCGAAGACCATGTGTTAGTGTAATGTCTACAACTTGATGGGCTATTCTATTCATCCTAGGTCTTTTACTCAACACTAGTTGGGGATGCCCCAGTAGGCATCCTCTTCTTTGTATACTTCTTGGGCCAGAGGATAGGGCTCAAAGGTAATGTTAAAATCCCCTGCAATTTAGATGAAATGAGAGGAAGTGTTGCTGTGAAGGAAGCTGTCCAATATGGTAAGAGCGTTAGACTCATAAATACTGCCTGCACTCCTATTATAGATGTTGATTATTAGGAGGGGTCTCTCCTTAAGTGTCGGTACTCTTAAGGCCTGTAGATCAGGACAACCCATATCTACTACTTCAACCTGGCACTTGAGAGAGCAACTTAGCCATATGAGCAGCCCGCCTGAGGGTCTCCCGGAGGTCGCCTTACGCGCTGCATAGTTATACTTCCTACTGGACACCAAACACCATCTATGCCTCAACAAGAGTAATAATGGGAAATAAATCACTCCAATTCCAGTAGCATTACTTCTGAAAAGTAAAAAAAGAAATCCAAAAAATGATATCTGAATTATTGCACACTCTTTAATGCTGTTCAGGACTGGCATGAGCATTTGAACGTTCTACTGAAAACCTAGCCACACTTGCATGCATAGAATCAGTACAGAATACAGCACTCCACCTCATGTGGGACACTCGATCACAATGATCATACCACTCAATCTTACTATTCATCCACTGTTTCTTGGATAATATCCATCTTCAAAACAGGAAGCTTGACCAGTTGGTCACACAGGTTTCATAGTGAGACAACACTACAACTTGAAAATTATAATAAAAAACAAACCTTCTATTGCTTTGCCTCCACAACTCAGAAAGATTTGCTAGTCACCAATGCAGAGCCTGATTCAGTAGCCTTTTGAAGACCAACCTCTTCCACATGTCCCAACCAAGAAACAGCTCCTTTACACCAGCCTATGCATGATCTATTGTAAAATATAATTTATGGATGTTCTAATTGGAGGTTTGTTGCCTGAGTAGTCACCATACAGCACTCATGACTCCTGGACTGGCCTGGCCCTAGTTCCATAAAACTGCAGTTTATACACATACAAATGTGTTAATTTTGTAAGGCGAGAAAATGAACATTTCTGGGCCTAGCAGCAGTGCTCGAAGAAACATTCTCTTCCTTGGAGCGTTGTTATCCAGAAGTTGAGTTGATCCTTTATGAGGCACATATGGATTTCATCACTTCATCAGATTTCACTCTAGGAAATCTTAATATCAGTTTTATATTTATTTAATATTGTTATTTGAGTCCAATAGTTTGCATCCGAAGTGCCCACATATTTAATTATAAAAATATCTCATACATTTTAGCGTTAGCCATCACGTGTTTCACATTTTGTACCTTTTCCTCAGGGGCTGGTTCTTCAGAACACAGTGATCAATTTCATGTACCCATTAAAACGGGTTTCTTGGGATACATCTTGTGAGAAGCTTCCTAATATGGCATTTTCTAGATGTTGAATTCAGAAATCATTTGTAAGCAGCATTCAAATGCATGCCTCTGCCCCTAATATAACCTGTTACCTACCCAACTTTAGAAGATCATCCACAGACGTGTGTCAAAAAGTCATGAACCAATGAAATCCCCTATAATCCTCAGGAAATCAAAAACTCAATATGTACATAAATATGATGAACTGATAATGACTCGCTTGCTCAAACAATAGCAGGAGACTATTCAGGAGTGGTATTATGAAGTGTTTTATTTCTCCATTCTTGTACACACCTTGAACTTCTCTCCATATTAAGCCTTCTGGTTGAGGTTGGGCAGCAGCTGGCATAAGGCCTTTCTGCACTCCTTCATTCTCGGTAATGCAGTTATTCTGTGGTATCTGCATGTTTCTCTCGCTACTCTCACTAGTGTTTTGTTTCCCTCTTCTAGGTGCGAGGTCGGCACCAAACACTGGTCCCAATGCAATGAAACTCCAGTGAAGTTTGCCCGCTTCCCAGTCACAGGGTTGATTGAAGGACGCTCCTACGTGTTCAGGGTGCGAGCAGTGAACAAATGTGGGATCAGCAGACCCTCACGTGTCTCTGAGTCTGTGGCTGCCCTTGACCCTGCGGACAGAGCGAGGATCAAAAGTAAGAGCTGCTTAATGTGCTTCTTTCAGGAAGTTGATCAAAGCAGAAAGGGACACATTTATTAAACAGTTGTGTCGTCCTTGCTCCATGCAATGGGGCTCAAGAGCAATGCAACTTTTAAGCTAGATTTATCAAGCCACACAAGGCCACCTTGAGTGGCCTTGCGTGGCTTGATAAATCTAGAATAACTCAACGCAACGCAGCACAAATCACTGTGTTGCATTACTCTGCCCTGGGAAGGTGATCCATGCAGGCCAGACTGGCCATACCGGGCATCTGGCGTTTCCACAGGAGGCTGGAAAAGTCTGGGACCGCTTTTTCACTCTGGGAGGAGGTTATGTAGCATTACAGCAGTTTTAAAAGCAATGCAGAGTTTCTTGTATGTCCAATAGTTTTACAGCAACAATAAAAGTGCCAGCATAACTCTGGTGATTAATGTACCTTCTATAAAGAGAGCGGGAATTTTGTCTAGTGGCAGTTTTGGCTCATCTCAGGTGGCACAGAGGGTAAATATGCCTGCTGCAAAGAATGTATACAGTGCAGATCACAGAACAGTATTTTATGTTCGTAGCTCAGTGTGATACTGCTTATGTCACAGAGCTTCCTTTGTTACTGTGCAGTTCATAAATTACAATCACAATCAAGCACAGCAAGCTGTGAACTGCCATCAAAGAGCTGCATGCGAACTGCACCATACAGGTTAGAAAGTTATATTTGTTCCCAGTCTTTGATTAACCTAATGTTGCTAAAAATTGTTTGTTTGGGTATAAATAGATTGTTATTATTAAAGTCAACCCTAACCACTGTGTTACGCTCTGAATCCTGAGTTTATGCTTCCCCAGAACAGGCATTCTTAAAAAATGCCTGCCAGTATGAATGACATGTAGTCCACACCTTGTAGTACTTTTTGTCAGCATTTCCTTTACACTGATATACACTCATATGATTCATTGTCTCTGTATGTGTGTGTGATGTAAAGTGTTCCAACCCCCCATGCTGGTAACAGAGGCACTGTAAAACAAATTAAATACATGTGAGAGAGAGGCTATGGAGAGATGAGAGGCACTGTTAGAGGGGATAGTTAGGCAATCCTTGAATAATCCCAATAACAATTGCTGTATCCTGGTGCACTGGAAGGTCATCATTTACTATGCTTTAAAAACGAAAACAATTGAATATATATTGAAAATGTGCTGTAGAATGCACAGTTTTTTCAATATTTTCCTAAATTTTCTTGGGAGGCACGGAGAAACCCCCAAGCCCCATTGTAGGGGTAAGGCTTATTTGCTATGCACTCTATGGGGGCTGGTCTGACAAAATTTGCCAGCTCAGCTTTGGGTTATCAGTCTGGCCCTGGTTACATGGATGGCTGGTGGGTGTTCACATGCATCTGCCCATGGATTTTGGCACCTTCCCAGATTTTGTATTACTGGTAGACCTGGGAATGTGTCAAAATGCTACGCCTCTCAAGGTGAGGTGTAAAGTGGAGAAATATCTTTATTTCTCCTTGTTAGTAGTTCTTTCTATGTGTGCTGCGTTCTGCAGCACACATAGAAAGAGGAAAGTGCCTTGGAGGATTTTTTTTTGTGCTGGAAGTTGTTCTTTCCTGCACAAAAACAATCCTGCTTACAACACTGCCACCCTTGCACCATGGTGCAAAGTTGCCTGCATTGGCGCTAGGCAGCACAATGTGTGCCAGTGCAGGGAAAAGACAGGAAGGCACCGTATTATGTTAAATAGGGCACATTCCTGCCATTTCCCTTTCATGCAGCATAGCAAAGCAAGTTGACTTTCTACGCTACATTATTTTTTCATAAATGTGCCCCCTCCACTGTTTTCCAATAGTGCAACAGAAAAATTACAAGGATGAATTTGAAGGACTAAACAAATAGGGCCAAAGTTTGATGGATTCTCATCGCCCTTGCACCACACAAGGTAGCGCAACAGTGATGCAAAACCTAAAATGACATTTACCAAGCCACTCAATGTCCCTTGCTGCACAAAAAACAATCCTGCTTACAATGCAGACACCCTTGCACCATGGTGCAAGGGTGCCTGTGTTGGCACTACGCAGCACTTTCTGCACCAGCGCAGGCAGAGAGCTGGAAGGCAGAATATCATGATGTAACTGGAGCATTCCTGCTCTTTCCCTTTCATGCAGTGCAGTCCAGCAAGATGTTTTGCTGTATTGCTTTGCATGATAAAATGATAAATATGGCCTATAGTGTCTAATTTTTCCGAATTGCCTTCTTGGAAAAATATGCAAATTACAGTTGTACTGGATCTGTCGAACTCACTTGTAGGAAAGTGCCACTGTTGGCATGGTTACCCCCCAACTTTTTGCCTTATGTTGATGGTAACTTTGATTGAAAGTGTGCTGGAACCCTGCTAACCAGGCCCCAGCACCAGTGTTCTTTCCCAAAATCTGTACCTTTGTTTCTGCAATTGGCACAACCATGGCACACAGTTTAGTCCCTTGTAAAAGGTACCCATGGGCCCTGTGTCCAGGAAAGGTCTCCAAGGACTGCAGCATGTATTATGCCACCCTGCCCCCTCATAAGCACATGTTTGCAGCTTGTGTGTGCTGGTGGGGAGAAAAAAGCAAAATCAACATGATACTCCTCTCAGGGTGCCATGCACACAAACCACTGCCTGCGGTATAGCTAAGTCACCCCTGTAGCAGGCCTTACAGCCCTAAGGCACGGTGCACTATACCACAGGTGAGAACATAGCTGCCTGAGCAATATGCCTCTACACAAGACATTGTGTGCAGTGTAGCCATATTGAGTATATGGTCTGGGAGTTTGTCACTACGAACACCACAGCTCCTTAATGGCTTCACTGAATACAGGGAAGTTTGATATCAAACTTCTAAGCACAATAAACCCCCACTGATGCCAGTGTGGGATTTATTGAAAAGGCACCTAGAGGGCATCTCAGAGATGCCCCCTGTGTTTTAGCCAAACTGTTGGTGTAGGGCTGACCGGTCTGTGCCAGCCTGCCACTTTCAGAAACAAAGTCTGCCCTGGGTGGAGGTGCTTCACACCTCCCCCTGCAGGAACTGTAACACCTGGCGGTGAGCCTCAAAGTCTCAAGCCTCGGGTTGCAGTGCCCAGGGCACTCCAGTTAGTGGAGTTGACCACTCCCCGGACAAAGCCCCACTTTTGGTGGCATGTCCAGCAGGAAAATTAGGGAAAACAGGGAGGAGTGACCACCCCAGAGAGGACCAAGGTGTCCAGAGGTGAGGTGACCCCCCCTCCCTGCGGAATCCTCCATCTTGGTTTGGAGGACAGGGACCAATAGGGTTAGGTTTGTGCCCCCCTCCCCAAGGGAAGTGGACACAAGAAGGGTGTAGCCACCCTCAGGAACAGTAGCCATTGGTTACTGCCCTCTGACCCTGAAATGTCCCTAAATCAAGGATTTAAGGGCCCCCCTAAACCCAGCTCACCAGATTCCTGATGACCTGACAAGAAGGACTGCATAGCTGAAACCTCAGCAGGGAAGATGGAAGACAACAACTGATTTGGCCCCAGCCCTGACGGCCTGTCTCCTGCTTCAAAGAAACTGCACCAGAACAGCAAGGCATCAGCTGGACCAGGGACCTCTGCCAAGCTCCAGAGGACTACTCTGCACCCAAAAGGACCAAGAACTCCCATGGACAGCAGCCCTGTCCAAGAAGAAACAACAACCAAGGAGTCCAGCCTCACTCCGAATGCGTGAGTCCTGACCACTCTGCACCTGACACCCACGGCCCGTGTCCTGGTGGCCCAACCAGCTAGAGAGGATCCCCAGGCGATTCTGAGCAAGTGCCCACCCTGGGTTGACCTCTCCACCCCTCCACGACGACACCTTCAAAGGGAATCTCAAGGACCCTCCTGACCACGAAAGCTCTGGACGAAGATATCTGATGACTAAAGACACACTGCACCTGCAGCTCCCAGGCCTTGGAGAATCCGACCTCCGGTGAAGCTACGTTCAGCAGACGGCTTTCCTCCCTGTCCAGCCTGTGATTTACCCGAGTCGACCCCTTGGACCTCGCCTGCAGCATCTGAGTGACCCCCAGGGTCCCCTCACAGAGAATCATTGGAAACCCGGTGCCTTATTTGCACCCTGAACCCGACCGCCCCAGTGCCACTGAGGGTGTACAGTATGTTTGGTGCCTGCTTGTTGCCCCCCAGTGCTCCTCTAAACCCCCTAGGTCTGCCCTCTGAAGACGTGGGTACTTACCTGCCGGCAGATATGAAACCGAGTGCCCCCAGTCTCCATATATGCCCATGTTAAATTTGCCAACACAAAAGAATGATGGACGGAGTGCTGACAATGCAAACACTCACCCCCAGTCACAGATCTGGGTTTAATCCATCGTTTTTTTGCTGCCCATGCCCTTCCAGTTTGGACCCAGCCATATGCAAATCAGTCTTGACCCTGTTCCCATGGGAACAGTCCAGCCCGAACTGCCAGGCCAGGTCTTCCCTGGACTGGAAACAAGCATCCTGGGACCGGTTTCGGGGTTTCACCCCTCATCAGCCAGGCTAGCTTGACTCCAGTGGCATGGGAAGCACGGGACCCACGTCTGGGCATACCCTTCCCACTTAGGGCAACATTACCAACACAAAAGAATGATGGACGGAGTGCTGACAATGCAAACACTCACCCCCAGTCACAGATCTGGGTTTAATCCATCGTTTTTTTGCTGCCCATGCCCTTCCAGTTTGGACCCAGCCATATGCAAATCATTCTTGACCCTGTTCCCATGGGAACAGTCCAGCCCGAACTGCCAGGCCAGGTCTTCCCTGGACTGGAAACAAGCATCCTGGGACCGGTTTCGGGGTTTCACCCCTCATCAGCCAGGCTAGCTTGACTCCAGTGGCATGGGAAGCACGGGACCCACGTCTGGGCATACCCTTCCCACTTAGGGCAACATTACCAACACAAAAGAATGATGGACGGAGTGCTGACAATGCAAACACTCACCCCCAGTCACAGATCTGGGTTTAATCCATCGTTTTTTTGCTGCCCATGCCCTTCCAGTTTGGACCCAGCCATATGCAAATCAGTCTTGACCCTGTTCCCATGGGAACAGTCCAGCCCGAATTGCCAGGCCAGGTCTTCCCTGGACTGGAAACAAGCATCCTGGGACCGGTTTCGGGGTTTCACCCCTCATCAGCCAGGCTAGCTTGACTCCAGTGGCATGGGAAGCACGGGACCCACGTCTGGGCATACCCTTCCCACTTAGGGCAACATTACCAACACAAAAGAATGATGGACGGAGTGCTGACAATGCAAACACTCACCCCCAGTCACAGATCTGGGTTTAATCCATCGTTTTTTTGCTGCCCATGCCCTTCCAGTTTGGACCCAGCCATATGCAAATCAGTCTTGACCCTGTTCCCATGGGAACAGTCCAGCCCGAACTGCCAGGCCAGGTCTTCCCTGGACTGGAAACAAGCATCCTGGGACCGGTTTCGGGGTTTCACCCCTCATCAGCCAGGCTAGCTTGACTCCAGTGGCATGGGAAGCACGGGACCCACGTCTGGGCATACCCTTCCCACTTAGGGCAACATTACCAACACAAAAGAATGATGGACGGAGTGCTGACAATGCAAACACTCACCCCCAGTCACAGATCTGGGTTTAATCCATCGTTTTTTTGCTGCCCATGCCCTTCCAGTTTGGACCCAGCCATATGCAAATCAGTCTTGACCCTGTTCCCATGGGAACAGTCCAGCCCGAACTGCCAGGCCAGGTCTTCCCTGGACTGGAAACAAGCATCCTGGGACCGGTTTCGGGGTTTCACCCCTCATCAGCCAGGCTAGCTTGACTCCAGTGGCATGGGAAGCACGGGACCCACGTCTGGGCATACCCTTCCCTCTTAGGGCAACATTACCAACACAAAAGAATGATGGACGGAGTGCTGACAATGCAAACACTCACCCCCAGTCACAGATCTGGGTTTAATCCATCGTTTTTTTGCTGCCCATGCCCTTCCAGTTTGGACCCAGCCATATGCAAATCAGTCTTGACCCTGTTCCCATGGGAACAGTCCAGCCCGAACTGCCAGGCCAGGTCTTCCCTGGACTGGAAACAAGCATCCTGGGACCGGTTTCGGGGTTTCACCCCTCATCAGCCAGGCTAGCTTGACTCCAGTGGCATGGGAAGCACGGGACCCACGTCTGGGCATACCCTTCCCACTTAGGGCAACATTACCAACACAAAAGAATGATGGACGGAGTGCTGACAATGCAAACACTCACCCCCAGTCACAGATCTGTTAAATTTGCTTCAACTTTGACTTCTGCCCCCGGGCCGGCCCGTGTTGCTGGTGGTGGGCGTTTGGGGTTAACTTGAACCCCACCCTGTGGACTTCCTAATCCCCGGAGACTGGAACTGTAAGTCAAGTACTTACCTGTAAATCGTACTAACTTTTCTTCCCCCCACGAACTGTTTCTGAAAATTGTAGTGTGTCAACTTTTAAAACAGGTAATTGCCAATATTTCAATAACGGTATAACTTATTGATTTCAAACAGAGTGCTATTGCATTAAATACGAATCTACTAAAGTACTTACCTGCAACTTGAATCTTGTGGTTCTAGAAATAAATTCAGAAAAGTTATGTTTGCTATATAAAACCCATTGGTCTGGAGTTAAGTCATTGAGTGTGTGCTTCTTCAATTGTCTGTGTGTGTACAACAAATGCTTTGCTCTACCCTCTTATAAGCCTAACTGCTCAACACACTACCACAAAAGAGAGCATTAGTATTGTTAAAAATTGGGTCCTTGGTTGGCAGTCAGGTTACCCCTTGTCCAAGCAGTGACCCTCACTCAGTCAGGGCAAAGGAGAAACGCACCTGGTTAACCCCCACTCACACCCTTGGTAGCTTGACACAGTAGGCAGATTTAACTCAGAAGCAATGTGTAAAGTATTTGTACCAACGCACACAGTACTACACTGAAAACCCTACAAAATGGACACCACACCAATTTAGAAAAATAGGTCATATTTATCTAAACCAAACAGGACCAAAATTACAAAAATCCAACATACACTAGTCAAGATATGAATGTTCAAAAGAATAAGAGTCTTACTCCTTCCGAAAACAATGGAGACGATGATTTTGCACAAAGTCCTTGGTTAGCGTCAAAAATAAAGCTGCACTGGCGAGCGTGCGTCAGAAAAGGCAGCGATCCATCAATTCCTTCCTTGCAAGGGAGGCCGTGCATCGTTTCTTCTTCAGTCTGGTCAGCGATGTTGTTTTTGTCCCTCGCAAGAGAGCAATGTGTCGATTTCCGGATTGGCACCTCGGATCCGCACCGAGTCGGGATGACTTTGACGCCCAGGGACGATGCGTGGAAAATCCGGTCACACAGTGTTAGAAAACCGAGCTGTGTGGGATTTGCGTCGTTTGTCAGCAGCCGCAAGTGTGTGTTGTGCATCGTTTCTCCAGCCATGATGCATTGATCTCCCAGCTGCGATGCAGTCGGAGCATCGATTTTAGCCACCAAGCGGGTGGCATGCCGTTTTTCTGCTGTGTTGCAGGTGGTGCATCGAAAATGTCCCCGAGCGGAGCCCTGTGTGTAGATTTCAGTCCTTGTTATGCCAACTTCACCTCTCAAGGGCC
Organism: Pleurodeles waltl; assembly: GCF_031143425.1. NCBI lineage: Eukaryota > Metazoa > Chordata > Amphibia > Caudata > Salamandridae > Pleurodeles > Pleurodeles waltl. Next base: position 470,934,823 of record NC_090439.1, read on the forward strand.
CAGGGACTGGATAGGACACCACTTGGCAGGGCAGGAGTCTCAGCAGAGAGTCCAGGTGTTGGCAGAGGAAGTCGTTGATGGCCCTGCGACTTCAAAACAGGAGGCAAGCTCAATTCAAGCCCTTAGAGATTCTTCTCAAACAGGAATGCACAACAAAGTCCAGTCTTTGTCCCCTTTCACAGGCAGAAGCAGCAACTGCAGGATAGCCCAACAAAGCACAGTCACAGGCAGGGGCAGGGGCAGCACTTCTCCTCAGCTCTTCAGCTCTTCACCTTGGTAGAGGTTCCTCTTGAATCCTTGAAGAAATCTGAAAATGTGGAGTTTTGGGTCCATTACGTATACCCCTTTCTGCCTTTGAAGTTGGCAAACTTCAAAGGAAAGTCTCTTTTGTTCACAAGATCCTGCCTTACCCAGGCGAAGCTCCAGACTCACACCAGGGGGTTAGAGACTGCATTGTGTGAAGGCAGGCACAGCCCATTCAGGTGTAAGTGACCACTCCTCCGTCCACTGTAGCTCAGATGTCCCATCAGGATATGCAGGCTTCACCCTAGCTCCTTTGTCACACTGTCTAGAGGTGATTCACAAACAGCCCAACTGTCAGTCTGACCCAGACAGGGAATCCACAAACAGGCAGAGTCACAGAATGGTTTAAGCAAGAAAATGCCCACTTTCTAAAAGTGGCATTTTCAAACTGACAATTTAAAAACCAACTTTACCAAAAGATGTATTTTTAAATTGTGAGTTCAGAGATGCCAAACTTCATATTTCTATCTGCACCCAAATGAAATCTGTACCTAAATATGATTTAAAGGCAGCCCCCATGTTAACCTATGGGACAAATAGGCCTTGCAACAGTGAAAACTGAATTTGACAGTATTTCACTGTTAGGACATGTAAAATACACCAGTACATGTCCCATCTTTAACATATACTACTTACCTTAGGGGTGCCTTACAAGTAGGAAAAGGGAAGGTTTAGGCCTGGCAAGTGGGTTGAATTGGCAGGTTAAAACTGCACACCCAGACACTGCAGTGGCAGGTCTGAGCCATGTTTACAGGGCTACTTATGTGGGTGGCACAACCAGTGCTGCAGGCCCAGTAGTAGCATTTGATTTATAGGCCCTGGGCACCTCTAGTGGTCTTTACTAGGGACTTACTAGTAAATCAAATATGCCAACTATGGAAAAGTGAATTACACATACAATCTACACAGGAGCCCTTGCACATTAGCACTGGTCAGCAGTGGTAAAGTGCCAAGACTACCAAAAACAGCAAAAACAGAGTACAGCACACAGTCAAAACATGGGAAGCAGAGGTAAAAAGACAGAGGAGACCATGCCAAGCATGCCAGGTCTAACAAGTATTATCTATTTTAGCCTCTGTTAAGCCTCTGGGGAACCCCTGGACTCTGTGCACACTATATCTCATTTTGATATAGTATATACAGAGCCAGCTTCCTACATCACTATTGTGTATTCCTGAGATGTGGCTTTGGAGGTGATGGGGTGACTTTCATACTATTAGACTAAAGTGTAAGACCCCTATTCCAAGTTGTGTGGAGTGTTACGTCCACAGGTGTTTTTTTGAAGCTACGAGTTTACAAGTTTAACTAGTTGCAGAACCGCAATTAGTAAAGCCTCTGGCTTTTCTGGTCAAAAGCAGGTGGAAAATGTGGGCAGTGAATGACTTGGAATTTAGGGGCAATATCCAGGAAAGGGACCATTGATACCTCGACCAGCATGTTATTCCCCCTTCAGACCCTAAAACTTTTATTGGTTGATAAATGGGGTGTGATACTGCCCATTAGACCCGGTGCTACCATCCAACTTGAAACAAGGGTCTAAAAGTGGTACCTTTGAGTTACCACTATATAATTATGTATGAAGTTTATTGATTGAGCTTTATCATTTGTGTCAAGGTGCCCTGTACACACCACCCTCAATGCATCAAGGTAATTGAGCAGTTTATAAATTTGATAAGTAAATAAATACAACCTTGAATGCGTAGAACTTTACCCATGGCTTTTCGTGCACTTCACTCCTTTTCTATGGCCTAGTCTTAATCTCTTTCATCCATTTACATGACGCAGTGCACAGCTTTCAAAGAAAACCCTACGTTTTTGCACCGGAAAGGCTTGTATGCAATATCTTTTCTCTCCAGAGCTGGACCGAGATCTAAAATCAGTCTTGGAAACATCAAATTACAGTGAACTGACCCATGTTACTGCACGCTTTCCCAAATTCATCGGTTAAACAGCCATGGTTTGTACAAACAAATCTTATGATATTCCTATACTCAGCATCTCCCACAGTACTAAGGAGCGTTAATATTCCTGCACTAGTAAAATAGGATTGTGCCTTTAAGAAAACAGTCAGTCTTTTTATTTTAATAACAACCCTTTTTCCCATTAATGGGAAATTTTGAGTCTGTCTCCTTTCACTGAGATATGTCAGCGAATGAGGGGAACAAAAGATCAGGGCTGGCATTATGGTAGGGCGAAGGGTGCAACCTCACCCCGCACTGACCTCGGGGCACTGTGTTTAAAAATACCTTTTGAGTTTAAAAGCAGTGCTGCAGAGTTCCTTGTGTGTGCAGCAGATTTCAAGCAACAATAAACAAGCATTTGCAATGCAACGGGTCTCGCATTTCTCCGAGTTAGAGCTATTACGAGTTGTAAACTCCCAACCGGACTTTTCTTGCCACATTAAATGGAAAAAAAGAGCGCAATCGCGCTGCTCCAGTTCACTCGTAGTGAAACCTATCGGCAAAAGTGCAATTATCTACGTTACCGACAAAAGTGCAATTAACTATGTTACAGGGTCGATGTCATGCAAAGCGCTCGACTTCTCCAAGCGAGATCGCGCTGCGAAAAAAGATAAAAAGTAGTCTACAAACTGGACGGAAAACAGCGAGCCTCATATGTTTTCAGTACTTGGTCGCTGCACTCGAGGAGGGCTGACCACCGGAAAGGCATGACGTATGAATGCCTTTCACTAATGAAAGCAAGCAGATTTTAAAAGGAAAGCCCACGAACCAATGAAAGACACTGACGTATCATGGACGGGGCTCCGAGCCCTTTTCTAACTACTAAAGCGTCTCGCTAGCGCAGGCTCGTCCCTAAAAATGTCAAGATAACTCTGGTGATTAATGTTCATGCTAGAGAGAGATGGAGTTTTTGTCTTGTGGCAGTTGTATTCATCCTAAAGTAGAGCAGAGGGTTAATGTGCCTGCCACAATGAATGTACACCATGCAATTCACAAAACTGAGTGTGCGTGAACTATGAGCAGCACAATAAAAAAATTAAATGTATGTCAGAGATGGGATGTGGAGAGATGAAGGGCACTGTTGGAAGGTGGTAGTGACGGATTTCAGTTCATGGAGAAGGTGATCATGTGAGGGATGCTAAAAAGATTGTTGCATTGGGTGCTCCCAGCGCTAAAGCCTGCTCTGCAAAAGATGTATTGTGGGATAATATTGAGTGGACAATCAGCTCTTTGTGGGCATCTGTGCGGTTCTGGAACATCCTACCACTATTACATATGGGTAGAATTGTGGTGTCTTTGCCCTGATGTCTGTATGTGATCCAGAATACATTGTGCCCTCTGAGTGCGGGTGTCTTCCATCAGCTGAACACACTCCTCGCCTCACTTATTTGAGCAGGAAAGCAAAGCAGGGTGGCTCATCACACATTAACGAGGGGATATGAGGATGTTGAGCTCGGGGTTCCGAATCAGAATGAAAATGTCACTTACCCAGTGTACATCTGTTCGTGGCATTAGTCGCTGCAGATTCACATGTTTCGCACAGTCCGCTGCCTGGTGTTGGGCTCGGAGTATTACAAGTTGTTTTTCTTCGAAGAAGTCTTTTTTGGTCACGGGACCGAAGGACTCCTCCCTCTTCGGCTCCATTGCGCATGGGCGTCGACTCCATCTTAGATTGTTTTCCCCACAGAGGGTGAGGATGGAGTTGTTTGCTATAAATAGTGCCCATGCAATGGAGTGAATACGTATGTACATAAAAAGTTTATAATAATTATTTACAAATGTACAAATGTTTAAGATTTAAGATCTACTTCTAAACGGCTACAGGCTTCCCGGGGAGGCGGGAGGGCACATGTGAATCTGCAGCGACTAATGCCACGAACAGATGTACACTGGGTAAGTGACATTTTCAGTTCGATGGCATATGTTGCTGCAGATACACATGTTTCGCATAGACTATAAAGCAGTTACCTCCCCTAAAAGCGGTGGTTTAGCCTGTAGGAGTTGAAGTAGTTTGGAATAATGTTCTTAGTACAGCTTGGCCCACTGTAGCTTGTTGTGCATTTAGTACGTCTACACAGTAGTGTTTAGTAAATGTATGAGGCGTAGACCAGGTTGCAGCCTTACATATTTCGCTCATAGGAATGTTTCCTAGAAAGGCCATTGTAGCACCTTTCTTTCTGGTTGAGTGTGCCTTTGGTGTAATAGGCAATTCTCTTTTGGCTTTAAGATAGCATGTTTGAATACATCTGACTATCCATCTAGCAATGCCTTGTTTAGAGATTGGATTTCCTATGTGTGGTTTTTGAAAAGCTATGAACAGTTGTTTTGTTTTCCTGATTAGCTTTGTTCTGTCAATGTAGTACATTAGTGCTCTTTTGATGTCTAATGTATGTAGTGCCCTTTCAGCCACGGAATCTGGTTGTGGGAAGAACACTGGCAATTCTACTGTTTGATTTAAATGGAATGGTGAGATTACTTTTGGTAGAAATTTTGGATTTGTTCTTAGAACTATTTTATTTTTGTGTATTTGAATAAATGGTTCTTGTATGGTAAATGCCTGTATTTCACTTACTCTTCTGAGGGATGTGATTGCAATGAGAAATGCGACTTTCCAGGTTAGATATTGCATTTCACAGGAATGCATGGGTTCGAAAGGTGGACCCATGAGTCTTGTTAAGACGATGTTAAGGTTCCATGAAGGAACTGGTGGTGTTCTTGGTGGTATAATTCTTTTTAGCCCTTCCATGAATGCTTTAATAACTGGTATTCTAAATAGAGACGATGAATGAGTAGTTTGTAGGTAAGCAGATATTGCTGCGAGGTGTATTTTTATAGATGAAAAAGCGAGATTCGCTTTTTGCAAATGTAGTAAGTATCCCACTATGTCCTTTGTAGAGGCATGCAATGGTTGGATTTGATTGGTATGGCAGTAGCAAACAAATCTTTTCCACTTAGATGCATAGCAGTGTCTAGTGGAAGCTTTTCTAGCTTGTTTTATGACCTCCATGCATTCTTGTGTGAGGTCTAAGTGTCCGAATTCTAGGATTTCAGGAGCCAAATTGCCAGATTCAATGATGCTGGGTTTGGATGCCTGATCTGTTGTTTGTGTTGTGTTAACAGATCTGGTCTGTTGGGTAGTTTGACATGCGGTACTAGTGAAAGGTCTAGTAGAGTTGTATACCAAGGTTGTCTTGCCCATGTGGGTGCTATCAGTATGAGTTTGAGTTGGTTTTGACTTAACTTGTTTACTAGATATGGAAGGAGAGGGAGAGGGGGAGGGGGAGGGGGAAAAGCGTATGCAAATATCCCTGACCAACTCATCCATAGAGCATTGCCTTGTGATTCGCGGTGTGGGTACCTGGATGCGAAGTTTTGGCATTTTGCGTTTTCTTTTGTTGCGAACAGATCTATCTGGGGTGTTCCCCAAATTTGAAAGTACTTGTTCAGAACTTGGGGGTGAATTTCCCATTCGTGGACTTGTTGGTGGTCTCGCTAAAGGTTGTCTGCTAGTTGGTTTTGGATCCCTGGAATAAATTGTGCTATTAGGCGAATGTTGTTGTGAATCGCCCACTGCCATATTTTTTGTGTTAGGAGGCACAGTTGTGTTGAGTGTGTTCCTCCTTGTTTGTTTAAATAATACATTGTTGTCATGTTGTCTGTTTTGACAAGAATGTATTTGTGTGTTATTATGGGTTGAAAGGCTTTTAACGCTAGAAATACTGCTAACAGTTCTAGGTAATTGATATGAAATTTTGTTTGGTGTACATCCCATTGTCCTTGAATGCTGTGGTGATTGAGGTGTGCTCCCCACCCTGTCATGGAAGCATCTGTTGTTATAACGTATTGAGGCACTGGGTCCTGAAATGTCCGCCCTTTGTTTAAATTGTTGCTGTTCCACCATAGAAGCGAGAGGTATGTTTGGCGGTCTACCAACACCAGATCTTGAAGTTGACCCTGTGCCTGTGACCATTGTGATGCTAGGCACTGTTGTAAGGGTCGCATGTGTAGTCTTGCGTTTGGGACAATGGCTATGCATGATGACATCATGCCTAGAAGTTTTAGCACAAATTTTGCTTGTATCTTTTGGTTTGGAAACATAGCACTTATTACCTTGTGGAATGCTTGCACTCTTTGTGGACTTGGAGTGGCAATTCCCTTTGATGTGTTGATGGTTGCTCCTAGATATTGTTGTGTCTGACACGGTTCGAGGTGTGATTTTGTATAGTTGATGGAGAAACCCAGTTTGTGAAGGGTTTGTATGACATATGTGGTGTCGTTTGTGCACTTTTTTACTGTGTTGGTCTTGATTAGCCAATCGTCCAGGTAAGGAAACACATGTATCTGTTGTCTCCTGATATGTGCTGCTACTACTGCTAGACATTTTGTGAACACTCTTGGTGCAGTTGTTATTCCGAATGGCAACACTTTGAATTGGTAATGTATTCCTTTGAATACGAACCTTAGGTACTTTCTGTGAGAAGGGTGTATCGGTATATGAAAGTACGCATCTTTTAGGTCTAATGTGGTCATGTAATCTTGCTGTTTGAGCAGTGGAATGATGTCTTGTAGTGTGACCATGTGAAAGTGGTCCGATATGATGTAGGTATTTAGTGTCCTGAGATCTAATATTGGTCTTAATGTTTTGTCTTTTTTTGGAATTAGAAAGTACAGGGAGTAAACTCCTGTGTTTTTTTGTTGTACTGGTACTAACTCTATTGCATCCTTTTGCAGTAGTGCTTGAACTTCTAGTCCTAAAAGTTCTAAATGTTGTGGTGACATTTTGCGTGTTTTTGGAGGGATGTTTGGTGGGAATTTGTGGAATTCTATGCAATAGCCATGTTGGATTATTGCTAATACCCAATTGTCTGTTGTAATCTGCTGCCAAGATTGGTAGAATTGGCTTAGTCTTCCCCCCACTGGTGTTGAGTGAAGGGGTTGTGTGACTTGAAAGTCACTGTTTAGGTGGAGGTGTTTTTGGAGTCTGGAATCTTCCCCTACTCCTTGGGAATTGACCCCTCTATATCCCCTGAAACCTCCTCTTTGGAATGAACCCTGATATGGTGTGGTTCTTGTTTGTTGGCTGGTGGTGTCTGTGGGTTGGCCACGAAACCCCCCTCTAAATGGAGTTTTTCTAAAAGAGCCTCTGCTCTGCGGGGAGTAGAGTGCGCCCATGGCTTTGGCCGTGTCTGTGTCCTTTTTAAGTTTTTCAATGGCTGTGTCCACTTCAGGGCCAAAAAGTTGTTTCTCGTTGAAGGGCATATTAAGGACAGCCTGCTGGATTTCAGGTTTGAAGCCTGAAGTGCGGAGCCAAGCGTGTCTCCTTATGGTGACAGCAGTGTTGACTGTTCTCGCTGCAGTATCGGCTGCGTCCAGTGAAGAGCGGATTTGATTGTTTGAGATCGTTTGTCCCTCTTCAACTATTTGCTGCGCCCTTTTTTGGTATTCCTGGGGAAGATGGTCTACGAGAAGTTGCATCTCATCCCAGTGTGCGCGGTCATATCTGGCCAGCAGCGCTTGAGAATTTGCGATGCGCCACTGGTTGGCTGCCTGTGATGCTACTCTTTTTCCTGCCGCATCAAATTTTCTGCTTTCTTTGTCCGGAGGTGGGGCGTCGCCAGATGTATGGGAATTTGCCCTCTTGCGAGCTTCCCCTACTACTACGGAGTCAGGTGGTAACTGCGAAGTAATAAACACTGGGTCTGTGGGTGGTGGTTTGTATTTCTTATCCACCCTTGGGGTGATGGCTCTTGATTTTACGGGCTCTTCAAAAATTTGTTTTGCGTGCCGTAACATCCCTGGTAGCATTGGGAGACATTGATATTGGCTATGTGTAGCCGAGAGGGTGTTAAATAAAAAATCATCCTCTATAGGATCGGAATGCAGTTGGACATTGTGGAATTCTGCAGCCCTAGCCACCAGTTGCGAGTATGAGGTACTGTCCTCTGGCGGTGACGGCTTTGTGGGGTATGAATCGGGATCATTGTCCGGCACTGGGGTGTCATATAGGTCCCAAGCGTCTTGATCCTGATTATCTTGACTTATGGTAGTTTGCGCTGGTGAGTGCATTTGTGGCGGTGTTTGTGCCGGCGATGCCTGTTGTGGTGGAGAGGGCGGAGGCGTGACTTTTTTAACCACTTTGGCTTGTGGTTGTGTGTCATCCTTGAGAAGTCCGATCCTTCTTTTCCTCATTATTGGGGGAAGGGTTGATATCTTCCCTGTGTCTTGCTGGATGTACAGTCTCTTTTGTGTGTATTCTGATTCTACACTTTGGAGCTCTTGTCCAAATCTGTGCATCTGGCCACTTATTCCTTGTTCCTCTGTGTAGGATGAAGGTGTGGAACTTTTCGGCGCCGAGAGCGAATCTTTTTTCGGCTTCGGCACCGACAGAATTTTTGTGCCTTTCGGCAGTGTGTCTCGGTGCCGATGTTTTTCGGTGCCGGCATCTTGTTTTTGCCTCTCGGAGCCGCTATCTCGGCTCCGAGGTTGCTCCATGGCGGTCCCTCGACCGGAGTCGGGTGTCTTCGCTATGGGCGTGCCCTTTTTCGGCGCCTTCGACGGGTCGCCGGTTTTATGGGTCGAGCCATGGCCTGTTGGCAGTGGCGTCCCCTGGGCTTTTGTCTTCTCGATGGTTTTAATTTTCGACGTCTTACTCACTGTTTGTTGCTGTTGTTCGACGTCGGAGTCTCCGGATTCTGATTCCGGAACCGAGAATGTTTCCTCTTCGTCGTCAAAACGTTGTTTTGTTGGCGTGGACGCCATTTGTAGACGCCTGGCTCTTCGGTCCCGGAGTGTTTTTCTGGACCGGAAGGCTCGACAGGCCTCACAGGTATCCTCCTTGTGCTCGGGGGACAAGCACAAGTTACAGACCAAGTGCTGATCTGTATAAGGATACTTACTGTGACATTTTGGGCAGAAACGAAACGGGGTCCGTTCCATCGGCTTCGATGTCGCACGCGGTCGGGCCGACCAGGCCCCGATGAGGGAATCGAAGCTACCCCAAAGTCTTCCGATGATCGGTGTCGATGTACCTAACTATCCCGATACCGAACGGAACAATACCGACGCTTTCTTCCGAGATTCTGACTAACTTTCCGAACCGAAACACGGAGCGAAAAGGAATACGTCCGAACCCGACAGCGGAAAAAAACAATCTAAGATGGAGTCGACGCCCATGCGCAATGGAGCCGAAGAGGGAGGAGTCCTTCGGTCCCGTGACCAAAAAAGACTTCTTCGAAGAAAAACAACTTGTAATACTCCGAGCCCAACACCAGGCAGCGGACTGTGCGAAACATGTGTATCTGCAGCAACATATGCCATCGAACATATTATTACTACGCAACTCATAAGCAACACCCAGCGAAATGAATGGTGGAAGGGAACAACTGAGAGAAGGCTCTCCTGGTGGGAATGGTGGAGTGGAGCGAACTCCCAGCATTGCTGATGGCCAGATTGAATGCATCCCCTACTGCTCCCTATGTGGTGCATCAGACTGCAGCTGTGCGGCAGAGATTGGTGACGGTGGTGATCAGGGTGGGGCCTATTTCACAGGGAGATGTTGCTGTGGGTATTATCTCTGTTGCGACAGATGGAGGAGGTTATGTCATTTCAACCGTGGCATAAGAGTGACTGCGAGCTCGTTGGGGTCTTGTATCCCAACTCCATGTTTATGTCCTTTGAGGATGCATGGATTCAGTTCGGGCTAGGACCTGGGCAGTTCTTACACCATGCTGGCTTAACTGACATACACTGAGCTGTTTGGACGTCTGTTTCAGCTGTGCCTCCCGCGTCGGCTATGCTGGGTGCACTGCTGACGCTGGGGTTTGGGCATCATCTTATCTCATTGATTCATAAGGTGTTGCAGGCAGATGATCCGTTTTCTACTGAAGGTGAGGCGGGTCTGGGAGGCAGATGTTGGGGCTTCGCTCTCAGATGTGGACTGGGCCAGGATTTGTGCGAAGTTGAAGTCAGTGTCAGGCAATGCTTGGTTCAAAATACTTCATTTTAATTTTCTACATCATAAACATATAACCCTAGTGAGCATGCACAGAATCAATCCAGAGTACATTCTTCATGTCTCCGTTGTGGATTTGGGGAAGCAGACTTTATACACATGGCATGGGGCTGCCCCGAGGTGAGAGAGTTCTCAGTGAGGGGGGTAAACAAGTTGAGTCAGACTACCACATTGGCCTGTATACTCACACCTCATGTTTGTCTGTTGAGCAATCTTGTTTGCCCCAAGAAGCTCAAAATGACATACTGGGTTCTGTAGTGGGCTGTGGTATTGGCAAGGAGGCAGGTAGCCACCACATGGATGGGGGTTAGGGCTCCCTCTGAGGCACTTCGGGTCCGAGATGTGTCTCAGTGGTCAATGGCACAGGAAACACAATTGTGATGCACCCATTCGGATGCTAAACTATAAGTTGATTTGGGATATGTAATATTGTAATAAATTATGTAATACATTCTTGGACCTGGTGGGAGATGCCTCAGAAGATGAGTCCACAGATAGTGAAGTGCAACTATAGTGTGGTGACGCTTAGATCAGAGCCGATGGCGGGATATAAACAAATGGCTATTTTGGCTCTCATATACAACTCTTACCTCCCCTGTTGTGCTTCACAACTGTATTTGTCATCATGGTTAGAATCAAGTTTTGTCTATACTGATATTGCAATGTGACCTTTGATCATAGTGCTAATTGTTGTTTGTTGTTTATCATTTATAAAAATGATTTCTCTGATTGATCGGTGGCAGAGGAAACACAAATGTGACACACCCATTCAGATGTTAAACTAAAATTTGATTTGGAAGATTGGGGTGTAATATGTAAAAAAATTATTGAGCCCAGTGGGAGATGCCTTGGAGGATGACTCCACGAATAGTGAGATGTAACTAACGTGTGGTGATGCTTCGGTCACAGCCGGTGGTGGATATGAACACCTGGCTATGTTTGTGCTCGAATACAACTCTTACCTCCCCTGTTGTGCTCCACAACTGTATTTGTCATCATGATTAGGTCTCTGACCAAAAAACTCTGCTGCGCTATGTGGAGTTCCGCAAGCGATGGAGTGCGTTAGGTTATGCCGTTCACGCAGATTTTTAGCGCTAAAAAATCAGCCTAAACAGCACCACACAGTGCAAGAGGGTGCTGCTTATTTTCTGCCAATCAAGTCGATTTTCTTCATGAGCGGCAGCTTCCTCAACACGAACAGAAGATTTCTCAATGTGGGCAGTAGCCACCATCCGTGACCGCCCGCGTTGAGAAATCTCGCTGGGAGGTGGTGATTTTCCTCTCTCGCGCTCGCCAACTTAAAGTTGGCGAGCGCCAACGATGAAAAAAATTGTGCTCCGCTACATGGAGTTTCTTGGAACTCTGAGTTTGTCTATACTGATATTGCAATGCAAACCTTTGATCAAGGTGCTGCTTTGTTGTTTGTTTTTTATCATTTATAAAATGACAAATAGTTTTGTTTTTTTAAATGATGTATTATGAATAAGTGTTGTGGTTGCCATCCAGACTTTCTAAACTACCCAATCAAATCATCAGTTATTTTCCATAAATATGATATACATGCATGTAGCTGCACCAGACAATCTACAAGGTCCAGCAGCAAACCGACAGCATAACAACACAAAATGAAATCAAATCCCACAGCCCACGAAGGCTCTCCTCTTCCAAATATATTCCAGGTTGTTGTTTGTGGTCAGTGAATAAGGGTGTGTTGAAACTCAAGAAACTGAGTGAATGGAATGCATGTCTGATATCAGGATATCAGATCCCAGCGTCATTTTAAAACAAAACTACAAATTAAATTTAAAAGAAGGGGCAAAACTATGAATGAAACTTAAGGCAGGAAACACAATAATAATGCTACATTGTAGGAAGAGCTGTAGTGCAAGATCACGTTTTCCTTTGTGCAAGACACTCGAAACTCGATGACACAAAAGCTTATCATGTGAAATATAGAGCTTCTTGTGGACAGGAAATCTTGTTTAGAAAAGAATGAACCTGAAATTCCAGAAAACACATTTACATTTTTTCCTGGTTTTTATTCCCTTGTCTCATTTAGTGGTTTTCAGTAACAGGATACTCTTTTTGAACAATCTGTTAGCTCTATAAGCTTCTCTCTCCGTCATCCGCTATCACTCCCTTTTGTGTGTCTGAGAAAGCACACAATTGGTATTATGTACCCCATCAAACAGTACTACCATGAAATCAATATATATGTATATAGATTTATATATATACTTCCGATATTGGATCACCAAACACATCAGAGAAATATAGCAGTCAGCTCCTGGGCCGAGTAGGGTCTAATGTCCCATAAAAGGCACACCTCAGAATGGCCAACAGAGGATGGCTGGTTTTAAAGCAAAACTATTTTCAGTCACTTTCCTTTCTGAGTTACAGATCCGAGTTTTCCCCTACGGAAATCTACTGCAAAGTGATGATTTTTTTTTTTAATCATTTAAGGCAAACAGATTTTTCTGTGCAAACACGTTTGCTTGCCTGGCTTCTGAGAATGTGAAATCGTTTCAAGTCAGACTCACATTCCTAGGCTTAAATAAAGCTGAACAGTGCCACGTTGAAAAGCACTCTACACCCAAATGAAAAAAACATAACATGTAATTGTGCGTCCACGGCTATGTAACAAAAAGATGTCTGCAGCAGTGCTGTGAGTGGAAGGTTGGATTCTGATTCACGAGGTGCTGAAGGATTCCTTGGTCTTCAAAGTACGCTCTAATGCTACTCTGTCTTGCTCTTTGATATCACAGGTCATCCATCAGCGCCATGGACCGGGCAGATCATTGTCACCGAAGAAGAACCTGCCGGTAAGGTCCAATGTCCTCTGCTGTTCAGGCATGCTGAAGGCCAATCAACCAAGACGTGCCATAAACTAACACTGCGTACTTATGAGTATTTAGTTTAAAAACAGTAAAAATGAATATAAAAAATACAGAAATCATCAAAACCCTTTAGAAATAATTGCAAATTGTTCCTCGTGTGGCCGTGGCATCCTAAAGCTAACAGTACAAAAGTGATTTCCAGTGAACTTTGAAATTAATGTTGTAGATGTAATCAGGAAGTCCTTTGTAGTTTGGCCTCGTGCTGCCTCTTATAAATCCAATTGCTAATCTTTAGTGCAAACGGTTTGGGTTTGAGAACATTAGATAGAGCTCGTTTGTTACCTTTTGCAAGCCTAGGTAACACAGATCTGACCAAAAAGATTAGAGAGTTGGAGGCATCTTCTGAATTTCTCTGGAAATTGTCTTGACTTGTTTTGTCATTCTGTGTATATACCTATGCAACCCCGCCGCTAATACAAGCAACATTACTTTTGCTCCAGATGAAGAACCTGCAGCCCCTCTCATAAGTATAAGTGTGACACTGTGGATAGTTCAGTCGAGACAGGAAGTAATATTTGACCATGTATATGTTTAAGTGCGCTTCAGCTTTTCCATGTTCAGAGACCATTCCTGAATTGTTATTATATGCAGTCTTTTGAAACATGATATTCTTCCACAGAGCATGCCAGAGTGAATGTTGATTGATTAAAAAAAAAGGAGATGAGAGTAATCCAAATCTTCAACTGTGAAAAATGCAAGATTTATTTTGGACGGCATCTCTTTCTTCACTCCAGGACACAATAGCCTTTAGATAGTATATACAACTACATATGGGCTACGGTCAAGGGTTGTCACTACTTCTGGCAGGGTAAGCAAGCAGTGCTGTAACAGTATGGGAGAGGCTTTCTAATGTCTTAAAATGCACTTACAACCTGAGTTTGCTAGGAAGCACCATTGAAATATATAGCGTCTCTGTTCGTCAACATAACCAGTCTTATAGTTCAGATAACAGTTGTGCCCAGTTTAGAAATGCACCCTTAAAGCCCTATTTAGGGCTGGATGATCGTAGAAAAACTTGCAGTTTCTGGAAAAATAATATATTTTGGCATATGAACCAACAACGGAATTTCCACCACCTTAGCGATAGTATCAAGGAAAAATGCCTAGTGGATTTTCCTCCAAATGTAGCACTGCCTCCAGAAGCCTGTAGATTTTTCACCCAGTTCTAAATCAAGCCCTTAAGCTATGTTTCTGTCATTAAAGTAGTGCTCTAGTTAGAAATAGGTGCTGGAGCTGTCATTTTTCAAGACCTTCAGGTGTGGATGCACGGCATCTGTCGGTAGTATCTTAGAGTCTTCGCTGCAAACTGTAATCCTGTTTCCTTACATACGTCTCATGGTAGCAGTAAGGGAAACATCTGTATGTGAGAATGAATCTAAACTTAGGGTTGGGTAATGAGAACACTGGACTGTTGACAGGTCCTTTAAAGGCAACGGAAGAGCAGCTGGCTAAAAACATTGGTATAGGCCCACTGCTCTCAACATTGTAATATCCGAGTTTAGGACCCCTGATTCTCCCTCTCTGTGGCCTATCCAAGTTTTGTGTATTGCAGGGGAAAGGAAGAGGCCGGTGCTGTGGGCGAAGGCACTCTACAAGGCTTTGCCGCTCCATTCTCCCATGCTTCACAGTGATACTGGATAGAAGGAGGGTGGGGGAATTTTCCTCTCCTGTGTCTGCTTTAGCTCTGCCAAATGGTAAAAAAAGTATTTTTTCAGAGTGCAGAAGACTAAAGGGCTGACTTCAGCCCCTTTCGCAGCCCCTCTGTTTGATCTTTATATGTGGCCGCTGTGGCTATAAAACCGCACTGAAAACACTGATTTGCAAGTAGGATTATAAAGGCCAATCTCCACTAAATAAAGCAATGACTGGGATATAAACCCTGTTCCTAGCCCACTTCAAGCAACATTCCAATACTTGAATGTGAATGTCCACATTGAGCCTCTCACTTTTCTGCGAGAGGCATAGCCTGTGACCATTAGAAAAGAGAAGAGGCGTATCTCCCTCCTCCGAGGTCTACCACTGCCACTGTCATGCAGTGACAGCAAGAGCTGCAGGAGTAAAGAGTGTGAATCCTCTTCACCACCCTCGTTTTCTGGTGTCCTGGCAAATTGATTAGGCAAAGTAGTTTGGCAGAGCAGAGTGAGACAGGGGCTGCAGAGGCTTCGTCCTCCCTTCTTTTGAGGCTCCCACTGTCAATACGTTTCATTTGGTGTCACACTGCTGAGGATGTCCTTGGCAGCAACTGAGAGCCAAAACCAGTGGTTACTTAATGGTTAGCATTGTCTTCTGCAAGAAGGTGGAAGAGCTGGGGCAGTGGGTACTTCTACCCACCCCAGCAGCTCCTTCTATCCTTGTATAATTGACAGCAGGAGCAGTGGAAGGAGGTGGTAGACAGGAGCCTGCTTTACCTTCCCACAAGCACAGTGGCAACCTAAGTTACAGCACTTAAAGGGAGAGGTATTGGAATGTTGCCACCGACAGACTGATACCACTGCTTGTGGTCCACTGTCGCGCCACTGCACCATCAGCAAGTCTTGGTTGGAAAACACATCAGCGCCCAGGATTCATTGCAGAGTGTTTTAAATGGGAAAATTTGAGAAGTACTCACAACTAAGGTCTCTTTGGAAGAAAACAATAAGTTCTTAAATTTGGAATGAGGAAATGGGATAGTGAAGCCAGGAATACCCATGGTGCTCCCCACAAGTAAGACCTACCCCGGAGATGTAATTCATTCACATTTCTGAACAGCAAACATGGAGGCAACAGAGTGTAGAGTGCATTGCCTGGGTAGGAATAGTCCAAAGATTTCAAAATAGTTCTGTCTAGAATTATATCAGATGACTGAATTTGACAAGCCAGCACGTTCCAATAAATGCTTGCTTCCTCGGGGCTACAGCATATTTTTGTAAATTAATCCATGAAGAAAAAACACGTCCAGATTAGGCAGGATTGGTACAAAAGATCCCATTATAGGGCGTTGAAAAAGAAACAGTTATTCAGCTCAGGAGTTAACAAAGGCACAACTGTGGTAGTCTTCCCCACATGCAAAAGTTTTGCTAAACATGTGGGCTTATACCTTTCAACATATACTAAGACAAAATATAAAGATAATTGGCAGGACTAGGATGAAGATCTTCACACGTGACAGTAGTTGTACCAAGTACTCTACTAGTTCATAAACTTTACCACAAAGGCCTTGGTATGCATGCCGGCTAAAACTGCTTGAACTGCTAGTGAAGATCACCCACAGTCACAGAAGTACAAAAAAGAGGAAATAGGTCATTTCTCTAACACAAGGAATTTCTTGGACTGAACCGCCAGTGCAGTAAATTAACATAACTTGTTATAAACAGCCTTCTTTATCCGCAATAGATTTTGCATTTAAGGGCCTTACAGAAGTTCGAACTGTTGTTTAAACAGTAGAAAAAACTAATTCTTCTGTAGCAGGGACATTTTATAAAAGGTTAACACAAGCTTAAAAAAAAAAAAAAAGGCCAGCACCCTATCGTGGGAAATGACCAAATACTGCCTACGCCCAATGACAATCCCTCGAAAACATGTGTATAAACATCGGACAGTCAATATGGTCCAGCAGGGTTAATTCTTGTTTGTCTTGTGTTCTGTGCTCTTGTGTAGAGGGTGTTGTGCCTGGCCCAGCCACTGACCTCACTGTTACTGAAGCCACCAAGAACTATGTCGTGCTCAGCTGGAAGCCACCAGGCCTGCGCGGCCATGAAGGAGTCATGTACTACGTGGAGAAGGTAACAACAATAATGTTTGCCTATGCTTGATGAGACATGCCATGTCACTTCTTCTGGAATTTTATGTGTGTAAGGTGGATTATTGGCATTGCTTACGAAGCCAGTGTATGATATGGTTGAACTAGAGCAAATTGCTATTGCTCTTTCACACATGACACCGTATCCAATGCTGTCAACATAACAGCTTCAGTCACATCCTTTGTGCATCTATGGGGAACAAACAGGCCACACAATTTGAATAACCAGACACAAAATTTCACAAATACTCTCAAGTTTGGAAAACATTGTCTGGAATGGATCTAGGCTCAGCTGTCTCGGAAGCCCCCTTCACCAACAGAGGGTGCTACCAGAATCCCATCAACTCTCGCCACACTGCTTTAAACCAACTACTGCCCACCTCCTCTGCCTAAACACAAGTGCCTTCTAGTGAAATCTGAGGTGGAGGTACACTAAATCAATCTAAATTCATCCACCCACACAGAACAGTGACTTCTATGAAGCATCTCACTAGAGCAAGGGACCTTTTTTCCACTAGGTAGAGAATATACTCTGGCATGGAGGATAGATCTGTGCTAAAGCGTCGTCATACAAGTTGTCCTTAATAATCTAAAATTATTAGATAACTTTCATGGGTAACATCATTCCCAACAAGTGGTTTATGGTTTACATCTTTATTGGTGGCACCAGCTAAGAGAAACATGTGTCCAGATATGCTTTTACCTCCTCAACATCAAAACTGACCATCACAAACTGCAGAGGAAAGGTTAAAAAAAGAAACACTAATTGTATAACATCAATAGCATTACTCAACTAGTAGCACATTCCACTGATCAACCACCCAGGAAAAGAGGAAAAAAGAAGAGGGAGTTGAAGGAGAAAAATGACATGAGAAAATTAGTACATCATACCGGCCCGCTCCCCCTCTCAACATGGTCAAAATGTTACCCTGGTAAAACTCCTCCCTCGCCTGCCTTCAAGACACAAAGTTACATCAGACTAGGCCAATACCCAACTGAACAAAGATACATATGAGCTGTCTGACCCGCACCTCATTGATTCAGACGGCTGAGCTCCGGAAAAACTATGGAACTGTTTATTGACATTTTACACTTTCTGGTTAACCGTCTTTGAAAAACTAAGACCCATATTTAAGGGCCTTTGGGCTCAGGGCAGCGCAGCAAGTCACCTTGCTGCTCTGCCCTGTGTCAAGCGGAAAGAGCAGGAGTGCACTGTGTCTATGTCATCAGGCACATTCCTGTACCTTCCCACTGCTCTGCGACCATTTTGGCAGCCTAGCACCAATGCAGGCACCCTTGCACCATGTTGCAGTGGTGTCTGTGGTGTAGGCAGGATTGTTTTTTGTGCAGGAAGGTGCACCTTTTTACACAAAAACAATCGTGGGAGGCTTTTTCCTCTTTCTATGAGTGCTGTAGATACAGATAGACACTGAAAAACAATTCTAGCTCAATCTATGTTAAGCAAATTAACAGCACTCCTGACTCCTTTTAATTTATTCTACTACATTGAAACTGGATCAGATGCATGGACTGGTTTCTGGTGGAGTACAAGATCGATCTGAATGCCCAACAATAACCACTGTAAATACCACTGACCCTGCGTTTCAGTGCAGGAGGCTGCCCTTTTGTAGAGAACTTTAACACCTTGTCAAGGGTAGTGAGCACTAAATAAATGGAATGGCAATACAATATATAAACCTCCTGGCCCTCACTAAAATTAATACCATAACATTCAGTATCGGCCAGTCAACTGTAGTTCATATAGACTGCATAATAATTCCCTTATACTGTTTAACACTATCACACTCACATTAGGCAAACTGCTATTGGTCATGTCCATCATCCAGTAGTATATGAGTGCACAGTAATAAACCACTCATTACCAACTGACTAGATATAGAAATACTGAAGAGCTCTGCCCTGTGCTACTGGCAAAGGGAGGACTTTAATTTAGTCCACCACTGCACATCCCAACAAGCTACATACTATAATTGCTTCTTGACCTCTCACACTGGCATTCAGATATGGAATGATATTAACAAAGTCCATGCCAGCAGATCTCTTTATCATTTCTTCCTCCAACCTATGCCTACTCTGGACCATAAACTTTAAACAAAATAAAATATTTAAGTTTCGACAACCCAGTGAAATAATCAGCTACGTGGATTATACCCATAACAAATACCCTAAAGGGAGCTCCAGAGCTGCTTAAATCTTCCAGCTTACTGCCATAAAAATTATAAACAGTGCACCTCTGGACAAGACTTCTTCATCCTTTACACTGCTAAGCACTGTGTCCCATAACATGATAACCACACCTTATCGGTCATCACGCATCACAGAGATGCAACACTTCCCTCATATGATCAAAACAAACACACTTCCAACCACATTCCCTTTATGGTGTAGCATGATACCGAGGTGGGCAAGCTCTTCAGATCCCCACCCCATATGGGTAGTAAAAGCTATATAAATGTTGCAATAAAATATAATAAAACTGCAATTAGACTAATGTTTTCTTTAAAAAAAATCTCATTTGGAGACAGTAGGTTTACTGGCAGTCCAGGGTTGGACTGGTATACAGGAATGCACAGAAGTATCCTGGCGGGATTCTGCAGTGTTGAATTAGGGGCTGCAGTGGAATGCACTTGGGGCAGTGGCACACATGAAGTTTAAAGATAACATTTAGCCCATTTTTGTTTAAATTTGCTTGCAGTAGGAAACCCTCTCCACGCAACCCATATGTACAGTATAACAGTAGATAGCACTCACCACATCCCCATGCAAATGAGTGAACGTTCTCCCTACGAATGCACTATGAGTGTGCCAGTGTGGTCTATAATACAGTAGGAGCTGCACAAGTTGTGCAGCCCCTTCTGTAGTATCAAAGTACCCTAGGGCTGCATAAAGTGAGTACAAATGCCCATTGATCCCCTAGGGCATTTATGTAATACAGGCCCAGGAGTACTACTTTATATACTCCAAAATGCCTTTGTTAGTGGGCCCTGAACAGCAATAAAGGGGCATGTTTCCCAATTGTGATTTTTGAAGGTTTTTCGTGTGGATTATATTATGCCTGTTCACATTACCTTACTGAGATTTCCTGCATATGTGGGGCATCCAGATGGGCCTACATAAGCAAGGCTGGGGTTTGTGTGTCATGACACATCATGACACATGCACAACAGAGTCCCATTTGAATACTGCCACCAATGCAGATGCATTAGTAATTAATCACACTTGCATTGTGATGCGTGCATGGGCATGCGTCATAACATATGGCAGCAATTTTTAATTTATAATTTTATCATGGTGGACATCCATGTTAGAAAACTAAATTACTATTTAAAAAAGTCAAAAGCATGTGCGCAACAGCACAAAACAGGAAGCAAGTTGCCCAGTAGCACTTAGCAACTGGTGTTCACTTGTAAAAACGTTGCATTGGAAAAGTATGTCTACATAAATCTTTTGTTTCTTCTCAACACTCTTCTTTATCTGCATTGCTTTCTGGACTACCAGTTAGGTCGCTTATGTCGTCTAAGAAGATATGATGACACAAATTAGGCTACTCACAATTAAAAAGTATAATTAATTACTGGCTACAACTAGTAGTTTACTCAGGTGGGGATTTGTGATGCTTCTCTATTGTCAGTGTTCTCACCATATTTCAGTTTAAATGTTACAAGGTTTTCTTGTTCTGTTGCAGTGCGTAGCTGGTACAGACAACTGGCAGAGAGTGAATAATGAGATCCCAGTCAAGTCTCCACGCTTTGCTCTGTTTGACTTAGCGGAAGGCAAGTCCTACAGTTTCCGTGTCCGCTCATGTAACTCGGCTGGAGTTGGCGAACCCTCAGAGGCAACTGAAGCTACTGTAGTAGGTGACAAGCTTGGTAAGTCATCATTTGGTGAGAACACTTCATTTCAGGTCAGTTTCCTTCTGTTGTTGGAAAACAGCATATGGCAAATCGTATCCTCATTTGAAACAGCATCTCTCCATTTTAGCGTGTCACAGTTGGGTGTTGCATTATCAATCTATCTTCATTCTGCATGCTATAAATGTTCTGCCAATTCTGCTTCACCAAGAAAACACAAGAGGAAACTTTATAGTAGGGTCTTTATAATATTGTTTCCTTCAGGCAATGCCTACGGCTTTCTCTTGTTGATGAAACTGAAATGAAAACATAATTCAAGAAGAAGGATATTTCTTGTGGATTGTGCAGAAATCTACCAGTTGATTACCCTGTCCAGGGAAGCCATAACGTTTGAGGGAAAATTTGCAAAGTCTACAAAATATTTCTCCCTTTCACCCTATCAGAAAATCCACTGAATAGAATAATCCAAAAGAAAACACAGCCCACTAGCATGATATTCTAGCAGAACTTTATGTAGAAAAGATAGAATCAGCCTAGGAATATTTGTACCACACATAGGTAGCCTTATTTTAGAGTTATTCACTCAAAACAATTGCAGAAGGTGCAGGCTTACAAAATCTAGAACAGTAACATCCACACCCATTAAGAAGGTTCTGCCATTCCAGACAGGTGCTTAGAATAATCTCAAGTGGCCCAGCTCACAGAACCTTTTTCACACCTAAGTGGCTTCCCACAAACTCTCTTGAAGTCTATCCTTGCTCTGTCCAGTTAACTTGTTAATGGACACCAGAAAAAAAAGCATACCCAGAAGCACTAGGTGGTGATATTTGTGATGTTATTACCAGCACTGGAGGTTTGTTATTGGTGGCATGTTTTCTGGGTGGTGGTATGCATGATAGTATTGGTGGTGATGTATTTGGTCCATGGTATATGTGATATTAGTGGTGTGGTATTGGTTGTCTTGGTATGTCGCAGTGGTGTGATATTGGTGGTGGTGTGGCATTGGTGGTATTGATGATTGTGGCATTGGTCTCTGTGTTGTTATTGTTGGTGTGTTATATTTGGTATGCTGTTGGTGCTGTAGTGAAATTGATGATGTTGGTGTGATATTGTTGGTGGTGTATCTGTGGTGTTTTTAATGGCTTTTGTTGGCGATATTATTAGTGCTACTTGTTGCTTTTGTGGTACTATCTTTGGTAGTATGGGTGGTGCTATTCTTTGGTAGTATGGGTGGTGCTATTCTTAGTGTAATAATGCAGTTGGTGCTGCCGGCATTGGTGCGGTTTGTACTGGCTGTGTTGGTGATAGTGATGGTGTTGGTAGTATTGGTAGTGGTGGTATTGGTGATGTGGTATTGCTGGTGGTTGTATTGGTGACTTTAGAGGTGATGGTGGTGGAAGTATTAGTTTTGTCACGGGTGGTGATGTGGTATTGTTGGTGATGGTATCAGTTGTATTTTGGTCCTGGTAGTGGTAATAGTAGTACTACTGGTATTGATTTTGGTGGTGCTGTATTGCTGATGGTATTTAGTATCAGTGGTATTGGTAGTGTTGGCATTATTGACAGTGGTGCATTGGTGGTCATGGGGTTGATGATAGTATTGTTGGTGGTGTTTGTACTAGTGGCGGTGATGATGTTGGTAGTGTTGTGATATTGGTGGGCTGATTTATACTGATAGTGATGTTAGTGGTGCTGGTGGTCTTATTAGTGGTGGTGTGGGTTTGGTGGCAGTGGCATTGGCGATGTTGCCAGTAGTGCTGGTGGTCTTATTGATGGTGGTGTTGGAGGTGTGCTATTGGCAGTACTGGCATTGGTTGTAATGTAGGTATTGGTGGCATTGATAGTGGTGTGATATTGCTGGGGGGGTGATATTAGTGTTGGTGGTTTTGGTACTGACAATGAAGTATGTATTGGTGATGGTATTGGTACTGGTGGTTTCGGTTTTGCTTGTGATCTTATTGGTGGCATGGGATTGATAGTGATGGTATGGTAATGGTAGCTGTGATTGTGGAGGTGGTATTTCTGTTGATGACTTTGGAAGTGGAGTTGAATTCGTGGCTTGTGGCATTTGTGGTGGTATTGGTAGTATGGATGGTCGTGGTATTGTAATATATGGTGTTGGTGGTACTGGTGGTGTCGTTCGTCTGAGATATTGGTAGTGGTATTGGTGGTTTCAGCAGTGGTATCAGTGGTGAAATTGGCAGTATGGGTATTGCTAGTTTTTTTATTAGTGGGACTGGTGTAATGGTATAGGCGATGGTATCAAGGGTGGTATTAGTTATAGAATTGGTGATGATATTGGTGGTGTTGGTACTAGTGGTGTTATTATTGATGGTAGCGGTATTAGTTGTTAGGGTACTGGTGGTAGCAGTATTGGTAGTGGTACTGGTTATGTGGTGGTATTGGCGGTGGTGTGGTATTGGTAGCATTGGTTAGGGTGGCATTGGTTAGGGTGATATTGGTAGTGGTGCGCTATTGATGGAAACAGTATTGGTAGTATGCTGTTGGTGGTATTGGTGTTAGTGTGATATTGTTCGTACTGGTGGTATTAGCGGTGTGATATTGGTGCGGTGTGGATGGTGTTGGTAGTACTAGTTGTGTTACTAATTGTGATGTGGTATTGGTGATGGAGGTGGTATCAGTTGTATTTCAGTTGTGGTACTGGCAGTGTTGGTATTGCTGGTACTAGTATTGGTCGTGGTGTTATTTTCAATTGTATTATGTATCAGTGGAATTGCTAGTGGTATTAGTGGTGGTATTGTTGATGGCGTTGCTATTAGTTATGGTATTGGTATTCATGGTATTTGTGGTGGGAGTACTGGTGTGATGGCACTAGGTGTGGGGGTGGTGTTGGTAGTGGTGTGGTATTGATTGTACTGCTTTTTGGTGGTATTGACAGTGTGATATTGGTGGTGGTTTTGTATTGGTTGCAGCATTGGTAGTGGTGTGGTATTGGTTGTACTGCTTTTGGTGGTATTGACAGTGTGATATTGGTGGTGGTTTTGTATTGGTTGCAGCATTGGTAGTGGTGTGGTATTGATGGTGTGGTGTTGGGAGTATTTGTGTGGTATTTTGTATTTTGAGTATTGAGTCTGGTGGTACTGGTGGTGTGAAATTGGTAGTGGTGTAGTGCTGGCGGTAGTGGCATTGGGGGTAGAGTGATGCTCTTGTTGTATCGGTTGTGGTGGTGGCATTGGCAGCAGTGATAATGATGTTGGTGAAATTTATATTGTTGGTAATGGCTGAAGTATGGTATTTGAGTATTGGTCTTGCTGGTCGTGTGGTGTTGGGATAGTCATTTAGATGGCACAGATGGTTGTGTGGTATTGATGGTGGTATTGAATTGGGGTTGGTATAGTGTTTGTAGTTGTGTGGTGGTTGTATTGGTATTGATGAGGGTAGCATTGATAGAAGTGGTGGAATTTATATTGTTGGTATTTGTGGAAGTTTTGAATTCAGGTATTGGTATAGGGCTGGTGTGGTTTTGAAGTAGTGGTATTGGTGTTATTGATGGTTGTGTGGAATTGGTGTTGGTGTACTGTTGGTGATAGTGTGGTATTGGTGGTGGTGATATTTTTGGTGTATGTTATTGGTGGTGATATCGGTAATGGTGGTGGTGTTGCCTTATTGGTGGCGGTATTGGTAGTGATATTAATGTTGTTGTATTGGTTGTGGTATGGTATTGTTGGTAGTGGCATTATTGTCGGTGTTCTGTTGATAGTGGAGTAGTATTGGCGATAGTTTGGTATCGCTTTGGTGTTGGTGATGTGTGTAATTGGCGCTGGTAAATGTGGCAGAAGTGTGATGGGCTAGTGTACTTTTAGATGTAAAATAGTTCCTTACCCACAGCAAAGCAAGCACTCCACATAAGATGATATACCAAACTGCCAATAGCATGATTTGAAGAGAAAAAACTCCTCGAGACGGAGCCAAAGTCCAATCTGTGCTTATTTGTAGTACTCGATAACAAAAGATCTGACAGAGAACAAAAACGTCTGTTGCCACACCTAAACATATACTCCAGACAAGATAAGTAAAGAATGCTCTCTGAAAAACAACAAAGAAATGTAATGATTGTATTAAGCATATGTGGTGTGGATCCTGTTGATATGCACTGTCGCAATTCTGTGTTCCTTCATTTAGTATCTGTTGAACAGAGGCACCATATGGGCATTGGCAACCATAGGTGACAAAGACAAGCATCACTTTCCCATATTCCATTCTTTCGTCCGTTATGCCGCAAATGTGACAAATGCATTTGCAGAAAGTTATACTTGTTTTACAGTCTGGAAATTAAGGAATTGGACAAAATGTGGAGGAGGAGACTATAGGCCATATGAACGAAAGCTTTTTCCCATAGACACAGAATGGGCAAAGTCCTTTCGTACATCTGGCCCTATGACACTTAAATTAACCCTTTGGGGGTGCAAGCTCAACTACCGTAGCAGAGAGCACTGTACATTTACCCAGATATGTGCCAGCTGGCAGCGCTTGTTTCTAAAATAATACAGATGATAGCCATATTAAGCTCTTTGTTCCCAAAACCTATTTATCCTCTTGTCTTTAAAATAAGTCACCCAAACGGGCTAACTGTGACAAATAGCTGTTTACAGGCATCCTTTGCAGTACAGTTAGTTTCAAGTTTAAGAAATAGTGAAGGGAAAAAGATGGGATATGTGCACTATTTCCATTTCACTCTAACAGTGTTTTCAGGTAAACTGTTACACGAGTTTACAAAACTTTTTAAAATAATTCTTTGTTTGAAGAAATCATTCAGTATTGCTTTTAGAAATGCACCAAAATATTAGACCAATGCCTCTCTATGGGTTGGAAATGTGGTTGTCTTATACACAGCTGTCTTTTCAAAACAACAACTCTCGCCTTAAGAAAATGTTGCACAATCTAGCAGAAGTGCATAAAGTATGTAAAAATTGCATTTATTATATATAGCCTACTTTTAATATGTAAGAGGAGCGCTAATATGCGGTCTTTCTGGAATCCCCCTTGTGAGGTTAAAAGTAGATGTCAGCCCAGACTTTACATTTGTGATAGCCGATGGGACACCAGAAGGGAGAACACTCACAGTGGTCGGCATAGACACACCGAATGCAGTGCAATGTGAATTTTCAAAAACGTAATCACACAAATACGTTTGATGTATCACACACTCAATTTGGTGCAGAGATTTTAAGTGCATCCCAGATGACACTCTGGATAGATCATTCCCTCCCTTCAATTCAATTCAAACGGGATTCCTATAGCGCATGGCTACCCTAACCGAGCGTCCCGGCGCTAGGAGAGCACCCCGTCTCCCTATGTCAGGTACCCCCTGACTCATAGATCAAAAAGATATGATTTGAGGAGTTTTCCAAACAAAGGTTCTGGCTGCTGTTTCCGAATCACTGTAGGGAGGGAGTTTCACAACCTAGGGACGAGAAATGCAAAGGACTGACCCCCAGCTCTTCCCCTTTTAACCTTCGGTACTACCATTAGGCACTGGGAGCTTGACCTAAGAGAATTTCCTGGAATATAGGCAGATAGGAGGTTTTGAATGATAATCGGATCTTTCCCTTGGAAGGCCCGGTGGGCAATGCACATAGCCTTGAAACATATCCTTTTCTCAACCGGCAGCCTGTAAAGAGCTTTTAAAGCTTGACATGTGGATTGGTGTTTGGGAATTTTGAGGGCAATTCTTGCTGCTGCATTCTGGATTACTTGCTTTCGCTTTCCCACATACTTAGGGCTCCCCAAGTAGAGGGAGTCACCATAGTCCAGGCGGGAATTAACCATTGCCTGAACCACGATTTTCCTTGTGATACTTGGTAGCATGTGCGGGAACTTCCTGAGAAATCTAATGATCCCAAAACAAGATCCTGACAGTTTTTTAGATTGAGTTTCAAAATTTACCTTTTCGTCTATCCAAAACCCAAAGCTTTTGATCGCTGGGACCGGTTTTGGAGGCTCTCCGAGTTGCTTTGGCCATCCTAAATGCCAGCCATTTAAGTTTTCCTTTCCAAACATTATGACCTCTGTTTTATCCCCATTAAGTTTGAGATCGCTCCTTGACATCCAGTCTGTTACTTCATTAAGACATTCATTTAGCTGGGAGGCAACGCCGCTATTGTCTGGGTTAAGAGCCGTGATAATTTGAGTGTCATCTGCATAGGACACTAATGCTAGTCCATAAGCTTGTACAATCTCTGCTAAGGGCTGAACAAACAAATCAAAGAGGGTAGTGCTCAGAGATAACCCTTGTGGCAGCCCATGTTCTAGCGAGTGAATAGATATAAAGCACAGGCCCTCGCACACCTGGAAGGTTCTATCTGCCAGAAAAGCTTTCAGACACTTCTGTACCTCACCTGAAATTCCTATTTCCTCCATTCTCTGAAGGAGGAGAGGATGCGACACCCTGTCAAAAGCAGCACTGAAATCCAGCATTATCATGGCCGCAGCATCCCCTCAATCTAGGATTGTACGAATTTCTTCTGTTGCTGCTAAAAGTGCACTTTCTGTGCCACTGCCTGCCCTGAAGCCAATCTGGGTAGGATGTAAAATACCTTCTGTTTCTACAAAAATAGAGAGGTGATTCTTTACATGTTTTTCTAACACCTTGCTTGCAAATGGTAATAAGGAAATGGGTCTATAATTCTTTGTTATAAGAAGACTGACATCTGTTTTTTTTAGCAACGGCTTCATTATAGCAAGTTTCCACATCTTAAGAACACAACAAGTTAGTAAAGTGGTACACACAAATGTTACTAGAAAGATGGACCCAGCATTGGAGGTTGGTAGATACTTTGCAGAGTTCACATCCAGTATGTTAGAAATGGGGTCTCTAGTTGGCACTCTGTTTGAACCCTGTACAAGTAGGGATCCTAACTCTAGTCAGGATAAGGTAGATACCTGCTCAGATAAACCCTTCTCACCCCCATTGGTAGCGTGGCACGAGCAGTCAGGCTTATTTTCAGAAGCAATCTGCACATAACACACAGTAGTACTGTGAAAACACTATAAAAGGACACCACACCAGTTTTAGAAAAATAGCCAATATTTATCTGTGTAAAACTACCAAAATGATCAAAATCCAACATACAGGGCTAAATATATGAATTTTGTAAGATTCATCTTAAAAATACAGTTCCTTAACGTTGATATCTCCACCTGGGGCTATCAAAGTGTTGTGATCAACAAAACCAACAACGAGCGCGTCGCTGGCGTCGCAGTGTCGGTTCCGGAGTCTGTGCGGGTGTTGTCAGGCCCTTGAAGTCACATGCCTTGTGGATCGAGCTCCGGGCTGATGAAGACAGGAGCACTGGTGTGGATGGCATCGGGCTGTGGTGCGAAGCGGGACAATGCAGCGTGCAGTGCCCACAGGTCACGGTGCAGGCAGCAGCTCGGCAACGTCGTCCAGAAGTGTCGGTGAGACTAGGGCTGCGGTGTGAAGCAGGGTGGGGCGACGTGCGGTGTCAGGTCACGGTGCAGGCAGCGGCGGCATCATTGCTAAAGCGCTGTCATCGGTAGGCCCAAGCCAGAGGTGCAGGACGGGACGGTTCTTCATGACCCTCACATGTGTCCACAGGCCACAGTGCGAGCAGGGATGCCTGGTGACGACACTGGAGTCAATGGTGCTGGCGTCAGTGGACCGGGCTGCGGTGTGGGAAGGGATGGTGCTTCGTGCTCCTCACGAGCGGTGTCCACAGGCCACTGTGCAGCCAGGGGTGCCGGTGTCAGCAGGAGCGACATCATCGCGGATGCCTAGGCTGCAGTGTGAGCAGGCGATGCCGCAGTGAAGGGCCCACAGGTCATGGTGCGAGCAGCAGCTCAATGAAGTCGTCTGATGACGGCATCGGTGACACCAGGGTCACGGTGCGAAGCGGGGCAGTGCGGCTCCATGCAGTGTTGGCAGGTCATGGTGCAGGCCATTGGCTTCATTGGCCGTGGTGCAGTGGTTTTTCCTCTTCAACAGCACAAAACACACATTTCCCAGTGCTGCAGGCTGAGGAAACTGAAGTCTTTGGTGTCCCTGAGACTTCCAACAGGAGGCAAGCTCTACTCCCAGCCCTTGGAGAATGTTCTCAAGCAGGATACACAGCAAAGTTCATCCTTTGCACTCCTTTAAGGTAGAAGCAGCAACTGCAGGTCAATACAACAAGGCAACACAGCAAAGGGACAGTACTCCTCTAGCTCTTCTCCTTGGCAGAGGTTCCTCTTGATTCCAGAAAGATTCTAAAAGTCTGGGGATTTGGGTCTTCTTCTTATACCCCTTTCTGCCTCTGGAGTTGGCAAACTTCAAAGCAAAGTCTCAAGTGTTTGCAAATTCCTTCCTTGTCCAGGCCAGGCCCCAGACACACACCAGGGGGTTGCAGTCGGCATTGTGTGAGGGCAGGCACAGTCCTTTCATATGTGAGTGACCACTCCTCCCCTCCCTCTTAGCACAGATAGCTCATCAGGATATGCTGGCTATACCCCAGCCCCCTTTGTGTCACTGTCTAGCGAGAGATGCAAACAGCCTAACTGTCAAACCGACCCAGACAGGCAATCCACAAACAGGCAGAGTCGCAGAATGGTTTAAGCAAATGCCTACTTTCTAAAAGTGCCATTTTCAAACTCACAATCTAAAAACCAACTTCACTAAAAGATGTATTTTTGAATTGTGAGCTAACTCCACATTTCTGTCTGCTCCCAAAGGGAATCTACACTTTAATAATATTTAAAGGCAGCCCCCATGTTAATCCATGAGAGAGATTGGCATTGCACAGTGAAAACCAAATTTAGCAGTATTTCACTGTTGGGACATATAACACACATAAGTACATGTCCCACCTTTAACATACACTGAACCCTGCCCATGGAGCTACCCAGGGCCTACCTTAGAGGTGCCTTACATGTAGTAAAAGGGAAGGTTTAGGCCTGGCAAGTGGGTACACTTGCCAAATCAAGTTGGCAGTTTGAAACTGCACACACAGACACTGCAGTGGCAGGTCTGAGCCATGTAGGGCTACTAATGTGGGTGGCACAACAAGTGCCACAGGCCCACTAGTAGCATTTGATTTACTGGCCCTGGGCACCTCTAGTGCAGTTTACTAGGGACTTAACAGTAAATCAAACATGCCAATCATGAATAAACCAATCAACAGTACAATTTCTATAGGGAGCCTATTTAAGATTAACACTAGCTTTGAGCCAGATTGCAATGCTATTGAAAAGTGCTATTCCTCCACCACAAGATAAATGGAAAGATGAGCTTACAAATGGACCAAAGTAAAAGGAACCACCCTGACAGAATTGCACAAGTTGGGAGAGTCGGCATTGGGACACATTCCTGAACAAATTTAATAAAGAAGAAAGCAGACCACTGTGAGGCTAACATAAATAATGACAAAAGTAGTGAGATCTGTGTAAAAGCTCAAAGGACAACTGAGTTACGTTTGCATGCAATTTGGTAGTAGAATGTAGTAGTGACTACTGGTTGCAAGATGGGATGATAAAATGGGATTCCCATGCCCAAACTGTAAGTGTGAAACTTAGAAAATGCTTTCCTTGTAAACTTAAATTAGCAAAGTTTGTTGTACTCAAAAGAAGTCCATCCCAAAATTGACAATCTAGTTTGCATATATGCCCATCATTGAGATTCTAGGAAGTGTAAAATGAAAGTACAGTAATTGAACATGTAAACTAGACACCCCAAGTTGTTGTTAACACAAAATAAGTAGACATTTTTTTAAATAAGTTAATGTTACATGATACTCTCAAGTACTTATCTGCTAATCACAGTTGTAGTGCTTTCCTCTTATCCAGTTTCTAAGCACTAACATAACACAACAGAAATGCACTTCTGAGGTCAAAGAAGACTTTTATTGTTGTTAATTCTTCCCCAACCACAATATTTATGTATGACGAATTAGTAGCTTTCAAGTCCCCGTTAATCAAACAAAATATATCAGTTTGCAATATACACAGCAGGTTATATTTATAAGATATTGAATGCAAAGCAAAACAAATACTTCACCGTGTGGGAACTATCTACAGCTTCATCTTTCTAAGGTCTGCAAGCTGATGACCCCTGTCAGCCGCGAGAAAGAGATTCATCTACCCACACGGGATTGCTGGCAGCTGGCGTCAAGCTCCAGCACGAGGTCCGGCAGATTCGAATCTGACTCTCTGCAGCCTGTTACATTCGTTACAAAGGTGTGCCCCCTCCTCTCAGACCTGGGAAACTGAGCAAGCCTTTTGGAGACTGGCCAGGTCTCCAAGACTACTCCTGTTCCCAAGCTCAAGCGAAGAGAAAAACACCCATGTACTCTCTCTTATCAGGTCTAGTCTACTGTGAGAACAAAACATCTTGGTTCTCTGGTGCAAAAACACAGCTTGGAAAAATACAGCTTGGATTCTCAACTGCAATGTCTAACTCCACGTTAAAGGCAATGGGCAGCTAACCTAAATATCAAATGCAATGTCTAGTGTCATGTCAAAGCCAATAAGCATCTAAGCTGAATACAAAATGCAATGTCTTATATCATGTCAAAGCCCATAGGCAGCTGAGCTGAATACAAAATGCAATGTATAATATCATGTCAAAGCCAATAGGCAGCTGAGCTGAATATAAAATGCAATATATGATATCATGTCAAAGCCAATAGGCAGAATATCTAATAGCATGTCAAAGTCAATAGGCAGCTAAACTGAATACATCATGTCAAAGCCAATAGGAATGCAATGTCAAAGCCAATAGGCGGCTAGACTGGATACAGCATGTCAAAGCCAATAGGTAGAATACAGAATGTAATGGCTAATGCAATGTCAAAGCCCATAGGCGGCTCAACTGAATACAGAAAGTAATGGCTAATGCCATGTCAAAGCCAATAGGCAGAATACAGAATGTAATGACTAATGCAATGTCAAAGCCCATAGGCGGCTAAACTGAATACAGAAAGTAATGGCTAATGCCATGTCAAAGCCCATAGGCGGCTCAACTGAACAAAACATACCATGTGCTACTGGTGAACATTGAGCAACTAATATGCGCAGTGGTGAAACACAAAGTCATTGGTCAAAACAAAATTTAACAAATGGCAGTACATTCCGCCCTTTGACCAATGAATTTTTGTTTCACATATCTCTTGTTTCAAACAAAAACAAAAAACATCAGCACAAAAAAAACATTATCAGCAAGTCACATTTGAATGATCAAAGCAATCCCTGTAAAGCAATAGAAGTGAATTAACACATTGATTTCATAACCTTTCACATCAGATACATCTACATAGAAAAGACTGGGCAATTTTTATACTCTGAATGAGTCTCTAATTCAACAGCGTTAGCCATTTGATGTGGCATGAGTTCTACTCATTTAAAGATGCACGGTCCACCTGAAAGGTTTGCTGGAAGGTAAGCAAAAGTCAGAGTTCCATACGAGAAGGGAAAAAAAAAAAAAAAACACAGCTTAGTTCCAGTGGAAGAATGCAATCAAACAAGTTGAACTTGAACTGAAGGCGCAGTTTGCGCAAAATGGATCCATGGTGCTGGCACTTTACTCAGCCAGGTTCAGGTTGGGGATTCGGTCCCTTCCCCGACCCCACACGCACACACCGGAAGGGGGACCACACAGCACACTCAGAGACAGTGGCGAAACGTGGTAGGATCTGCAAAAGAAACAAGTATGACTTTTCTTGCAAATAACATTTTTCATTTAAACTGCACCCTTCCTCTTTCTTTCCCTGTTTTATAATCAGCAGGACGTTTTTGAGGCCCTTTGTTATATTCAGTGCAGGTTCTGGAGGATCACTTGGGGCTTCAGCCCACACATCAGCACTGAGGTTTTTATCTGCTGCACCACAGCTTCCCTTTTCTTGCACTGTCAGAAGGGCTGGGGCAGACTCATTCTTTACCAAACCTCCATTCACTGCACTTTTGCCAATTTGGGCCATTCTGTCTCCAATTTGTTTGAATGAATCAGATTCTTTTCTAGGTATCAGCATAATTTCGATTTTTCCTTGGTAATTTGCAGCAATCACTCTCCCTAAAACCTGATCAATTTGCCATTTCTGTCCTGGTAACTTTCCTCTCCCCAACTGCTCTGTGACTGCTTGCATGACAGATTGCTTTTGTGCGTGCTGAACAGTTTTTATCAAATCTAGGGGAATGTGCATCTCTCTCATCTCTGCCCACCTGTAAGTGGCTTTTTCTCTCAGCTGTTCACATTTCTGGGGCACCCACTTAGCCATCCCCACTAAGGCAGAATTCTGGGTGTATACTTCTCTCTCTGAATTTTTCTGATTAACATCTGCAAGGTAATTGAACCAGTTAGGTGCTAAAACATTAGCAATGAACCAAAAATCAGCGTAAAAATGACACATCTCACGTAGCTCTTGCTTTAAAATCTGACACACATTATACAACGCTGTTCCTTCTCCTGTGCCAGAAAACAACATTTCAGTCAATGAATCATTAGTAAAACAAACATGCTTTTTATGACAGAGGTGAGCGCGTTTTTTTGTGTTCACTGCCGTTGTTTTCTCCATTCTCCAATCTCGTTTTAAGATTAATGTTTGTATTAAATGTTTTTAGTATTTTAATGAATTGTTTTTACGAATTTGAATTTGAATGATTAACTGAACTTGAATCTGAAACTGTCATTTCTAGAAAGATACGCGCTGCTTTTTTTTAATACTCTTCCCACTCACCGTTTGATTATTTGATTCCTAAGGTGCTTCTTTCACCATTTTGGGGGACAGTTCTTCTGGAGGGCGGTCGGGAGGAGGCTTATTACTCTTTCCGGCGGTTTTCACTACTTAGGATTCTTGGGGGCAGGAAGTTGGGCTGACTAGTACCCACTTCCGGTCTGCAGGTCGGCAAAAACCGCGGTGCGCGGTATAGTTGTTCTGCCTCTTCTAGGGGGATAAAATGAGGGCTGAAACGCGGCCGCGTCCACGCCGGTACGGGCCGGAGGGCCAGGGACCTTATGTCTTGCACTTCTAAGTACAGGTATACTATTACGGAACTTAAGAATTTGGCAGGCCCCCGATGTATGAACACACTCACTATGGATGTTGCTCATACCTGGAAATGCCCACAGTGTAATTGGAGTGCATTAACTTCTTCTGTGGCGGGAAGGCAGACTACTCAGGGAGGGTGGGGAGGAGGAGGCAACAACATAGTACACGCCTCAGGCAAATGTACTAGTAACTTTAAATCGACGGGCTCTTTTGCCCTTATTAATGTTAGATCCCTCCCCAAACATAAATTTGAAATTAATGAACTAATTTCCTCCCTGAATATTGACTGCCTTTTCCTGACAGAAACCTGGGCAAGGCCAGACTCTGATCCCGATTTTATTGCGGCGGCCCCCATGGGCTTTTCCTTCTACAGAGTGGATAGGAATACAGGCAGAGGAGGAGGCTTGGCTATAATATGTAGATCTGAGCTCACTTGTACCTGGAATAATGCTAGTCATATGCCGGAGGTCTGTGAAATTATGGCATTTAAACTCTCTTTAGGTAAATCCCTTATTTTTGAAGGCTTGTTAATCTATCGACCCCCCGGCCCCACTTCCAAGTTTCTTTCAATCTGGACTTCCTTATTGGAACCGTTAATGATGGCCTCTACAGCCATCATTCTAGGGGACTTTAATATTCATTTTGATAATATGACGGATCCGCGGGTGGTGGAATTTCTTAATTTGATGGCGGTCCTGGATTGGGTCCCAAAGAATGGGATGGCCACTCATAGAGCCGGCCATACCCTAGATGTGATTTTTGCCCACTCCGAGGTTGAAATTAATCTCCTAACATCCCCATTAGAATGGACGGATCACTTTCTCCTGACATTTAAATTTTTGGTCAGGCAGCAGCCGTCGATATCTACTCCCCAGAACAAATGGTTGAGACCATGGAAAAATATTAAATCAGAACCTTTAGCAATTGCATTAAGGCACAATTGGAATGACCCTAAGGTATCCACTCTACCCCCTCTTGCTAGATTTAATCAGGGCATCACTCAGGCAATGGACTCACTAGCACCGGTGAGGGCTGTGGCTCCTCGCGCTACAAAAAAACTTAATCAACCTTGGTTCTCTAAAGAGCTTAAAATATTACAAAGAAAATACCGGCAGAAAGAGCGCTGCTGGAAACTTAACCCTCGGGATGAGGAGAGAGCGAAACTTAAATCAGCTCTAAAAATTTACAAAGAAGCTTGTTTGACAGCTAAATCGGATTATTTCACACTTAAAATTAGCAAGGTGGCCAATTCCTCTAAGGAATTATTTAGAACCATCACTGCCCTCACCACCCCCCTAGATACTTCTAAAGGTGAAAATTCCCAAGACTTTTGCAACAAAGTGGCCAATTTTTTCGAACGTAAAATTCATAACATCTACTCTAGTTTTGAGTCGGACGATGAATATGTTAACCTATCTTTACGGTCAATTGTGCCCCCATGCCAGGGATTGACACCCCATGGGTCGCTGGATGAGCCTCATTTATTATCTAGGTTCAAATTGCCATCTAAAGAGGACATCCACAAGCTTTTACTTGAATGCAAATCTGGCTCCCCTATGGATCCTTGTCCTCCTGCTATCCTGCGACTTGTACCCGACTTAGTGGTACCTATGTTGACCCCTATTTTTCAGGAAGTTCTTATAACAGGTGTGTACCCCAAGGCATGGAAAGAAACTACGATCCTTCCTTTAAAAAAGAAGGAAACTGGCAAACCTGACGATTTGACTAATCTACGCCCTATAGCCCTTCTTCCCTTTGCGGCTAAAATGTTAGAAAAACATCTCAATAAAGGATTAGTTGATTTCCTGTCAGCCACTAAGGGCTTAGACAGTGCGCAACATGGTTTTCGGAAATTGCATAGCACGGAATCGGCTCTCATTGCATCTTCCGACACCATACGCAGATTGGTTGATGAGGGCCAAGGGGTCTTTTTGGTTTTGCTAGATTTGTCTGCAGCATTTGATACCATCGCCCCCCATATTCTATTAGATCGTCTGCACCAGGCTGGTGTAAGAGATCAAGCTCTCAAGCTGATTGAATCCTTTCTGTCCGACAGGTGGGCTACGGTTAGTAGTGGTGATTTTAGATCCCCAGCTTATCTGCTGCCGTGTGGGGTCCCTCAGGGCTCGTCACTCAGCCCTACTCTGTTTAATGTGTATGTGGCACCGCTGGCAGAATTAATTCGTACTTTCGGCTTCATTCCCACCTTATATGCTGATGACACTCAGATCATCATCCCTATCGATAATGATTTGGAGAAAGTGGCTATCCGCTTTAATGCTTGTATGATAGCAGTAAACAATTGGATGAGAGCCAATTGGCTAAAACTCAATTGTGAAAAAACGGAAATCCTGTGTTTCGGGGTGAAAAGGGATCTCTGGTCTTCTATGTGGTGGCCGAAAGAATGCGGCACCCTCCCGGAGCCAGGATCCACCTCGAAAAACTTAGGGTTATTGTTTGATGACCAACTGTCATTTAAACCGCAGGTTAATCTGATAGTTAAGTCCTGTATGTGGATGCTGAAGAAATTAAAGAAAGTTTTCCCTTTTATCCCACCCTCCTGTAAAATTGCCGCTACTCTGGCTCTAGTCATTTCTAGACTGGACTACGGAAATGCGCTGCTGCTTAACCTGGATAAAGCATCCCTCAACAAGCTACAGGTGATGCAGAACACCGCGGCTAGGCTTGTATTGAAGTTACCTCGTGGGGCCTCTGCTAAGAGCTCCCTCAGAAGCCTTCATTGGCTTCCGGTAGCCCAGCGGCTTTCTTTCAAGGCACTCTGCATCACTCATAAAGCTGTCCATGGGATTGGGCCCAACGCTTTGACCTCCAACCTACAATTCTATAGACCTAATAGGCCGTTGCGGTCTGCTTCTACCTATCGAGTTCAAACCTTCCGTACTAAGAAGGCGAAATGGGGAGATAAAGCGTTTACCATTGCGGTCGCCAAGATCTGGAATTCACTCCCGTTGAATCTTAGGCAAGAACATAATCATTTAAGATTTAGGAGATTGGTTAAAACGTGGCTCTTCCCGCAATAACTGGGGAGTCCCTTGGTTCATGGATTCTGCCCCACCTCAGTCAGCGCTTCGATGCCCACGGGTTGGAATGCGCTTTATAAATACGCAATACATACATACATCTTCAGTAGTCACGAATTCAAATGGTGCACACAACTTCATTGGTAACTCTTTTACCTGTGGTACTCTAGCCCTGTCTTGCAAGTACCAGATCCATTGTATGATTCTAGCTAGGGGCACTATTTTCTTCCCTTGTTCATGATTTACATGTACATCAGTTTTTCCTTCTTGCACTGCGCAAAAAACTAAAGTCTGCATTATTTCATTTGCCAAATCACAAGTGCGCAACTGCATATAATTTTTCACAGTGAACATATACAAAAGTGTTAGGATTTCTCTCAAATGAGGGCTATTCTTTTTTCAAAAATCAAACAAGCTAATGAAACTCGGGGTTCGT
Organism: Pleurodeles waltl; assembly: GCF_031143425.1. NCBI lineage: Eukaryota > Metazoa > Chordata > Amphibia > Caudata > Salamandridae > Pleurodeles > Pleurodeles waltl. The sequence continues at coordinate 470,972,117 of NC_090439.1, forward strand.
TTTACTTGTGCATTTTGCAACGGTAACTCGTAACTCACATTCTGGTCTCTCTTCGTGTTATCAGTTAAGGAATGCGCTTTGTCTGCCAAAAACCCTGGCTCACACGAAAACTCAGTGCAGCTCGGAGCTGTCTTAACCCCCTCATTACTGGAATGGGACAAGAAAGATTCTTCAACAACAGCAGTTTTATAACTTTCAGTCGGGCTAATTTGCTCACGTAAATTCCTATTTTCATGTTCCAACTTCCTACATTTCTCCTGCATTTCTCTGTAAGCAGATAAAGGTATCCAGACCTTTCTGTCATCATTACTTCCAAAACACACGTTTTCTACATATGTACAACAGGAATTATTTCTCAAAACACCATCAGGCATTTTAGCTACACATGCATTTTCTTCTGTAATTCCCCAAACAGAAAACAATTCACAGTTTTTCGTAGCACCATCAGGCAGTTTACCAATACATGCATTCCCAGACATGGTCTGCCGTGCTACTGTGATTCTCCAAAAAAAACAATTTCTGTAATTCTCCAAACAACAAAAACAATTACACTTTTTAAGTGTGCACTTAGAAATCTACTAATTCGTCAATACCCCTTAATCATCTCTTAATGACCGACCCCACTCCTGGTACCAATTGTAGTGCTTTCCTCTTATCCAGTTTCTAAGCACTAACATAACACAACAGAAATGCACTTCTGAGGTCAAAGAAGACTTTTATTGTTGTTAATTCTTCCCCAACCACAATATTTATGTATGACGAATTAGTAGCTTTCAAGTCCGCGTTAATCAAACAAAATATATCAGTTTGCAATATACACAGCAGGTTATATTTATAAGATATTGAATGCAAAGCAAAACAAATACTTCACCGTGTGGGAACTATCTACAGCTTCATCTTTCTAAGGTCTGCAAGCTGATGACCCCTGTCAGCCGCGAGAAAGAGATTCATCTACCCACACGGGATTGCTGGCAGCTGGCGCCAAGCTCCAGCACGAGGTCCGGCAGATTCGAATCTGACTCTCTGCAGCCTGTTACATTCGTTACAAAGGTGTGCCCCCTCCTCTCAGACCTGGGAAACTGAGCAAGCCTTTTGGAGACTGGCCAGGTCTCCAAGACTACTCCTGTTCCCAAGCTCAAGCGAAGAGAAAAACACCCATGTACTCTCTCTTATCAGGTCTAGTCTACTGTGAGAACAAAACATCTTGGTTCTCTGGTGCAAAAACACAGCTTGGAAAAATACAGCTTGGATTCTCAACTGCAATGTCTAACTCCACGTTAAAGGCAATGGGCAGCTAACCTAAATATCAAATGCAATGTCTAGTGTCATGTCAAAGCCAATAAGCATCTAAGCTGAATACAAAATGCAATGTCTTATATCATGTCAAAGCCCATAGGCAGCTGAGCTGAATACAAAATGCAATGTATAATATCATGTCAAAGCCAATAGGCAGCTGAGCTGAATATAAAATGCAATATATGATATCATGTCAAAGCCAATAGGCAGAATATCTAATAGCATGTCAAAGTCAATAGGCAGCTAAACTGAATACATCATGTCAAAGCCAATAGGAATGCAATGTCAAAGCCAATAGGCGGCTAGACTGGATACAGCATGTCAAAGCCAATAGGTAGAATACAGAATGTAATGGCTAATGCAATGTCAAAGCCCATAGGCGGCTCAACTGAATACAGAAAGTAATGGCTAATGCCATGTCAAAGCCAATAGGCAGAATACAGAATGTAATGACTAATGCAATGTCAAAGCCCATAGGCGGCTAAACTGAATACAGAAAGTAATGGCTAATGCCATGTCAAAGCCCATAGGCGGCTAAACTGAACAAAACATACCATGTGCTACTGGTGAACATTGAGCAACTAATATGCGCAGTGGTGAAACACAAAGTCATTGGTCAAAACAAAATTTAACAAATGGCAGTACAACAGTACATGGACTAACAGTTAATAAGTACATTCATGTCACTGCCCGGAAAAAGAAATCTAGAAGTGCCTGGGTTTGAGAGGCATGAGTGAGAGTATCATAAATGTCTGAGTGTACTGCAGAATAGAAGCCAGCAAACACTGGCCACAATTAGCCCACGAAAAGGATGGTCTGAGTGTGTTCAGTACTGAAGGCCTGTCTAGCAAGGTGAAGGACTGAATGTTAACTTGCCTCACTGCTAAACAATGGTTTGGTGACCCACGGATTTGTAACACAAGTCCACAAATCTAATTCGTTTTTGGAAAGACACATTTCTAATTGCCTGCCCAAGAAGATCTGTTCTCTCTTGAATGATTGCCAATCCTTATGTGACGCTTCACTGATGAACGTGGTATTTACCTCCAGATACAACAATGTATGATCTCTGCTCTGTGGCCTTTTCTGACTGCAGGCTTGAGCTTTGAGTGAGAGGATGCCTGAGAGTTTGTGGCTGTCAAATCCAGGAGGACAAAGGAATCAGAAGAACAGCATAGGTAGCAATCAGGGCTACTTATGCAAAGAGATCGTTCCTGTTATGTGTAGGGAAGTGAAGATATTAGTAGACACTTGCTGGCACTGACCAATATACTCTGTTGGGGAGTTCTTCACAAGACCAGGCTAAAGACTTCCTGAGTGTGGGGATCTTCTACATTCCTGAATCTGATATGGAGAGATCCAGACATGCAAAAAAACACATGCAAAATAAAACGTCTTCTGAAAGTCAGAATAGACAAAGCTCCTGCCCGAACTGATATATTACAGATTTAATAGACAAAGCTCCTGCCTGAAATGACATATTTCAGATTTATTAGTCATTGCAGGCACTCTGTAACACTCCGAGCTTATTAATCACACAAGCCCTCTTTCTGGCGAGCCCCTGAAATCCTGACTTGAGGCTCTACCACCATGGCCAGCTGATGAGATTTAAGCTATGTAATAACATTACAAACGTACAGCTGCCTTGGAGAAACAATACAGAGTATCTGGTGACCTTGTGTCCTGCACATGGTTTTGTTTGCATCAGTGGATCCGCATGAGAAGGGTTTGGTGGTAGCTCAGACAGAGTACCTACAAAGTTTCTAACAACTTTTCTCGCCCTGCCATTTCAGGGGGCTTGCTAAGGCTTAGAGTCACTGAAAATAAAATAATCCATTCAGAAAAGATAGGCAAATGTATTTTCCATCAAACCTTTTAGCCAGAGTATATCTGGAAAACGTAGCTGGGTTTGCATCTCTACAAGTAACATCACGACGAAAAGTTGTGCTGCCTTCACTTGCCTTTGGTTACAAGAACAAAACAATTACCTCAAGCTACACTCTCAGCTAAGCTTCAGCCAGTGTTAGATCCGGACAGAAATCTATAGGGCTCCTTGGAAAATCATCTGCCACTTATACCTGCTGATTAGCTGCTTTGCAGGGTATGGTCAGGCACAACGGACTGGCAGTAGATTCATGAGCAAGTGAGTGTGGATAATTCTATAATTAACGATTCTTGAAGGAAGCCATGCACTGGCACAGTTTAGCTGAAATGATTTTGTACCATTATCTTTTTGAAATGTTGTTATACTTGGCTCCCCTGCAACAGAATTTGACAATTGACTTGTGAAATTCTAACGGGGATAGTGTATACTCAACTGAAGTCAAGAAATCAATGTTACCCTACTTAAAAATGTTTTTAAATACAAATGAAACAGGGTGGGTTTTGGTATTCAATAGCAGTTCTTGTGGTGGAAAACACAACCTAAAAGCTCACCTAGACACTCCACGCGATCTTGCATAGACATCATCATATTAATGTGAGAAACTATGGGGGGAGGGGTAAAGACATAGGGTAGAAGCAGCTTTTTGTTAATTTGTTAATACGTACACCCTTTGTGAGATATGTACTGCTTTTTCAACAATAGAACTTGAACTCATTAGTATTTTTTTAACATAATTGTGTGGTATTTTCAGTGAATATGTGGGTTCTGTTATTTTCGCAGACATCCCTTCACCTCCAGGCCAGATTGTGCCTACCCGGAACACAGATACCTCAGTTGTGGTAAGATGGGAAGAATCTAAAGATGCAAAGGAGCTGGTTGGCTACTACATTGAAGCAAGCATCATTGGGTCCAACCATTGGGAACCGTGCAATAATAATCCAGTAAAAGGGACAAGGTACCGCCCCATAGAATTGGAATATTTCGACTGGGTGGCATTTAACACTTTGCCTGCAATTTTAGATTGTGCTTCTACTAACCCAGGGAACCGGGACTCCTACCTAAGTGTAAATGTGCTTCTCTTGTTTGGACAAGCTAAACCCCTCTTGGATAAAGTTTTGTGAGTCGATGGATGAACAATATTAATATTCCTGCAGTCACATAAATGTGGGATATGAACCCTAATTGGAAATATCGTGCCCTCAGAATTTAAGTATGCCCTCAACTGATTATAAGAACGTGCACTTGCGCCCTGCATTTTTTTAAAGTCTTGCGTACAGATAGGTTTAGCTGTCAGACCTTTTGTAGTAAATATATTTTATGTAGGTTTTGGGTCTCCCCATGATCATGATTTGATGGTTTTCTCACCTAACTCAGGTCCCTGTTCCAGTTTTGATGGGCTGCTTCTCTATTCTTGTGTTTGTCCTGCCAGAGGAGCATTTCTGGCTCGTGTTTTGATGGGAAAACCTGTATTCTTGCACTGCTAACATCAGTACCTTACATTGCTTTGCATGAGGGATTTTTTTTCTCTCCCTCTCTCCTTTCTTTCCCTACTGCCACCATTTCCCACCCCTATTTGTTTATTTAAAATCCAGTTCCCTTCAAGTACCGACTTGCGTGCTAGCACTCCGTCTGCCGCTAATACAGCAGGAGAAAACCATCTTTGAGTGGTTATTAAATCATTTCAAGATGGACATTCGTGTGTATGCGTGCATGCAAACGTGCCCTGCGGTCAACTTGAAAAGCTTTAGTTATGCTTTATGGAAAAACATTTTAAGATGGCAGCCGATGCATGTCCTTGTGTACAGAAATACAGCAATCATACTAGACTAATTTGTCATCAAGCTTCAGAAAAATCATTCCAGGGTGGCCACAGTGGGTGCACACAGTTACACATTTTTGTGCATCGATGCCAGCCATCTTGAAATGGTTTTTGTTATGCTACACAAGATATTCAACCATGGATGCACTTTTGTGTGTACGCATGAAACCATTCCAGGATGCTCAACCATGGATGCATATTTGTATGTATGCATGGCTGGTCATCTTCCACTGTGTTTTTTAAAATAAACAATTTTAAAAACAAAACTACCACTTGCAAGGTCAATGCTTTCATTTACTTGGCGAGAGCACTGATTGTGTACCGCTTGTTGGTAAAGAGCCACGGAGGTACCACTATTATGCTAATGGATGTTAGGGATGATTAGATTCAAATGAAAATGTTCAATAATGCGTTGAAGGTATACTACATGTAAGTACCAATTTACCAGCATTTCTTACCCTAATTTCACATCTATACTTCACCTTAAAGAAATAAGCACACAGAGTGCAATTCAAAAGGGCACCTGCAAGAGATTTCTCGGTATAGAAAATGTTTTTTTATGAGGCTACAAAAAGAGGGGAATACGCATAGGAAGCTACAAAAGTTTAGTATACCTTGAGATGCAGATGCAGAATAAAACAGAAATCTATGCAAGTCTTATGCAGACGAAAACATAAATTTTTTGGAAATCAGCCTCTCAATAAGCATCTATGTAGTGTTTGGACATGTTGAGCGCTATATTTGCTTTCTTTGCCCAGAATATCAGATACTCACATAAGCAATGTTGTGCCACAAAGCATGCATTGAATTTTCATTTCTTCTCCCCTTAAAAGTGGATGCCTTTTCCTTGATTACATAATCTGAGATGTGTTTTACAGTTGGTAATGTTACAGTTACCTGCTGATTTGGAATATCATTTTTCACTTACAATGTTAACAAGCTCTGGAAAAAACAATGGGTCTTGGCTTAGTAAGGTTTTTGCTGACCTTTTGGCTTTGCCAGTGCTAGTTGCCAGTGCTGACCAGCATTGACATAAAGAAAAAGAAAATGCTTGTTGCCGATGCTGAACAGCATTGACAAAAAAAGTCCAAATTGCTGCTGTGGATGACATGTGCCAATGCATCACCCCTCAAATAAGTTTATACATCATGCAACCATTTTGGCCTCTGATTTAATTTACTGTTCCAAGATGGTGGATGCCCTACTTAGTGCAATAAATAAAAAAAGGTGCACTTTAGTCAGAAAAGAGCAGCCCGAAACAAAATTGCAGCTGCCAGGTCCTCCAAAAAGAGGGGAAAGATTTTTTTTTTTTAAAAGAACAATGATGAAGGGGTGGGGAGAAATGGAGGAGTGGTACATGGGCTGAAGGAAGGAAGTCAACACTGCTACATGGTGTTAGCATGAGGAGCAGTTAAGCGGGGTAGCTTAAAAACTAATTTAAAAAGTAAAACGTAGGGCAGGACAAGGAGGGGTGGGAAGCAATAAACAAGCTTAGGGAGTAAGGAACACCATGCAGATTGCATGGGCAGAATTTTATGGGGAAGCAACCATGAGGGCGAGAACAAGAAAAATCATGAACTCCCATAGAGAGCTGAAAGAAAAAGAAGAAATTAGCAGAAAGATACATGTCATGCAGTCAAAACGGTAAAGAAGCTATGTTCTTGGGAATGAAAACACTAGATGATGAAGGAAGGAGAGCCATTTAAAGAGAAACAAACAAATGAGAGTGACATGAAAGCAAATCAATAATAAGCAAAGGATTGTGCGAAAGCCAGCTTCAGTATTTGCATTGTACACAATACGTCTTCCACAACAAACAGCTAAAATCTGCCTGCAGGCGAGTCGTACAATTACTTTGTGCTCCTGCTCTGGGAAGCAAGTGATGGCGGCACAGCAGAAGTGATGTTATAATGGTTACAAGACGGAACAATGCACTTCCCTGTGCACACACGCAGTTGCGTTCTTGTCACTTATATACCCCTAATCATCCGTGTGTGCATGATTCCTGTGCTGTGATGAGTGCAGCTGTGCATATTACTTTTATTCATCCGCTGGTGCATATTTTCAGTAATTATTCCTAATTGAGAATACTTTCATTTGGCGGAGAGCATTTGCACAGTTATAGTTTTTCTCCACAGAGAAACTAATTTCTTCCGTGGAGTAGTAGGATCAACTTTATGACTGTTACCTGGGTGGAAATGGCCTGCAAAATGGCATAAGAATTATTTGTGCGTTCAGTGCATTTTGCCTCGCCACCGTCTTGATATACCTTGTTTCCCACAGACTTTTAATGGTGAAAAACCTTTTGTGTTTGTGGATTTACCACCACTGTAATTGTTCTTTATGACTGATTCTGAAATTCAATATAGCTATAATCTGTGGATTTGGATGCCGAATTTAGAATCACAAATCAAATCCACCATGTAGGTCTACTCAAGCATATCTGAATTGGGTCAATTGCTATACAAAATGTAGCTGAAATCTACCACAGTAAACTGATGTTTTTCATGCGTGTCAAAACCCCTGAATTAGCACAATTTTTTAACTGAAAATGCAGCATTTATCCTTTCACCAGATACAAAAAATACGTTTCCGAAAAGTATCTTCCATTCAAGCTACGCATACAATGTACGCTGAGTCTCCCAATTCGCAGGAATATTTTTACACGACCTTTTCTTTTGAAGGTACGAACTGTATTTTTATGCTTACATTTTTGTAGATTCACTTGCCACGGGCTTCAGACCGGGGAGAAGTACATTTTCCGGGTGAGAGCTGTTAACGCTGCTGGACTCAGTGGCTTTTCAAAGGATTCAGAAGCGATTGAAGTCAAAGCTGCGCTTTGTAAGTCACGTTTACTTTTCAGATGAAAATTACTTTGCTGATAACAACCATTAGTGTTTCGCAAACAAGCAGACATGAACATTCTGTGTAAGAAATGTTTTCATGTTTTTTCACCTAAAGCTGCAATCTTCATTTCTTTTACATCCGTTTCCAAAAATCGATTTTAAATGTTGTACTTTTCACCTCAGAAATCACTGAAGGTACTCTGACGTTTAACCATTACCAGTCTTTACTTCCATTAGAGCTTATTATAGTGATTTAATTCAGCTGTGCACATAAATCTGACTTAACAGCGAGTCATTCATATCAACCAGTAAGAGCAGATGGGATAAACGGAAGCACCACAGAAACCTATAGGGTGTGGTGGGAATTGAAAGTTGGAAAAAGAAGATACAAAATGCTTAGCTAGAACTGTATTACAAAGAGAGAAAATACAAAAATACTTAACTTTATTGAGGAGATCGACCGCAGGTGGTCTGATAGATTAAAAGAGTGGTCACCTGCATACATCACACATTTCGAAATGTATTGTTGCGACTCAGTCACATTTTCTTTCCGCAATCACAGCACAATCTTGATCCCCGTAGAATGGACCAATATGCTTCTAAACTTCCATCAGGTAGAAATAATTGAATCTACTCAACATTGACAACTGATTAAGTAAATCACCTCATGTTTAGGGTTTCGGAATCATATGTGCAGGGAGACAATATATGCGGAAAATCTTTGTTCCAATATTTATGTTTTAGTAATGCCACATTGTAAAATTTCACAAAGATTTTAATTTGAAATGCATTTTTAGACAGCCGAACAATCAACAAACATTTGCAATGCAATGGGTCTCGCTTTTGCTCGAGTTAAAGCTATTAGCGTGGTAAACTCCTAACCGGACTTTTTTTGCCACATAAACTGAAAATGAAAAGTAAAACAGTTTCACATATTTAACCGGACTTTTCTTGCCACATAAACTGAAAATGAAAAGTACAACAGTTTCACATAAGCGAGCAGACAGCCGCCATGAGCGCAAAGCAAACACACAAAAGGAAACAGAAGTTCGCTGGCAGTGAAACGTACAGGCAAAAGTGCAATTATCCATGTAATCGGCAAAAGTGCAAATATCCATGTAACAGGGTCGATGCCATGCAAAGTGCTCGACTACTGCCCGCAAGATCGTGCAGCTCACGAAATAAAAAGAAAAAGTAGTCCAGAAACCAACCGAAAACATGGAGCCTCGTATGTTTTCAGTAGTTTGCTGGTGCGCGCGGGTGGGCTAAACACTGAAAAAGGCATGACTTATACATGCCTTTCACTAATTAAATCAAGCTAATTTTAAAAGGCAAGCCCACAAACCAACCAAGGTGATGGGCGTAGTTAAAAGCCCACAGAGAGATTACACCAGGGACAGAGCGCTTTGCAGTGGACCCTAAAAAAAGAATGGACCCTACATTTAGCAGGCACATCTATTACACTGAGAACTACATTTCAGAATTGAATTTGTCTAAAATGTGCGCAAGTTTTTTAAAGAGTTTTTCATTTAGAAAACTAGTGTTTTCCGAATGTGCTTTATTATTTATAGTCGGGCTAATCCGTAGAATATAGGCTTAATGTCTGAAGTGATTACAGACACTGAGGTGAAACTCACAAGCATGCTTTTAAAAGGAGAAAACAGTGCTTAATTTGAGCCGGTGGGTTCCAGTGCAGGGGAACAACACTTGTATTTGAGGGCCAGCACTTATTCTTCTGCCTCAAGCCCTTCGTGCCAGCAAAAGACATACATGGGAAAGAAGAGGAAAGAGAAAAATGAAAAATCATCACAAAGGGAGAAAGCAGAACGTTACAAGAGTGAGCTGAAGGAGCTCATAGTGGCTGTAAATGATTTAAAGAGGCCTGAGATGGTGTCAGGATTACACTGCTTCAGTATTCCATGCTTGCACATTTAATTGCAGCTAACGTGTGTTTCAGAGGAGAGCTTTTGGCACCCGCACATTTTTATTTACATATTAAGCACTGGGAGAAAATTAGGCTAGTTCACATAATTTGATGTACTAGTGATTTCCACAGTAACTCTTCAGTTTGTTCCTGACGTTCGTCTGGAGACTTTGGAAAATTAAAGTGCAAATAAATACATCTACTTTCATGATCATAAAAGGGCGATAACATAATGGGCGATTAATCAGTTTTCACCACCCATCCAATGGCCGACCTTGCACGGCCTTCCTGGGTGCATTATATTCCTGCCACTATCCTAAGGTTACAACTACCAACATCTCTTTCATACTTCTCATCTTTCCACACTTACATGTCCCCTTTGCTGGAAGGAGTGTCTGCAAATCCTAATTCACTATTTTCGATTTTTCACAAAAGACTGGTGTTTTTCACACCTTAGATGAACTTGAACACCCCAAACAATAATGTTAATTGTTCCAAGTGTATATGGTAAATATCTACATTGGACAGCAGCATGAGGATTTCGACATGTAACACAATGGCTATTTGGTGTGTTTTAATAAATATTGTTAGGTATTGTGCAAAACAATTGTGAAACTGAGTCAGTGTTTTCCCTCAACATGAATACTTGGTCTCCATCTTCCCATGCTTCTCCTGTTGCCTCAGTTCTACAGTTTTGTGGACAGTGTATGGCTTTATAAATTGTAAGGCACCTTTCCATGTACACTACAGTTTAGTAGCTTTATATTTTGCTGAATTCGACTAATGGAATTTTCATTGCTGTTTGATACTCATGTGTCATTCTTGTTGAAACAGCCACACCAGCGCCTCCTTATGACATCACTGTCCTTGAAAGTCTTCGCGATTCCATGGTGCTAGGTTGGAAACAACCAACATTCATTGGTGGGGCGGATATTACTGGCTACTACGTTAACCTGCGGGAGGTGGTTAAAGGAGTCCCTGGGACCTGGCATGAGGCTAACATTAAGGCTGTCAGTGAACGGGCCTACAAGGTAAGAGGATCATTTTGATACTGTTTTTGGCAATTGCGTACAGTTGAGTAAAGTGCATTTGTTTTATGAATAATCAGAGGTGTGCAGCTTCCTCTTTGACCCATAATTACACTTCTCTGACTTGCATGATTAATATTTATATTGGCATGGCAAATGCCTTTTATTTTAACACTTCAGGTTACTGTACAAAATAGCCGAGTGGAAAGGAGAATACACATGGCCCATGTTAAAAAAAATAATGAAAAGTAATTGATGAGATGCATGATTTAAAGTCAGCCACCAGTAATTACTCATAGTCCATATTCCAGCTCTTTTTGTGCTCAGTATCCACTACAAACGGTAACCAAGCAGATGTAAATTGCTTTGCTCCACCCCTAAAAGCCAAAAAAGCTGAATTGTTAGGCCATGTTCCAACTGCACAAGAAGGTAAGCAATCCCAGGTGTATAGATCAGCCTGGTTTTTCCTCATCAGGAACGTGAGTACTGGAAATGTATTACTGTTTGAAAATTTGCATCAAATATAGAGTTTCAGGAGTTAATTTCCAACTTTTCTGAGATGGCTTTTGAAAATAAAGCCCATACAGCCTTTGCAAAGACAACATTGCCCTTCAGTGATAGGGCTACCATTTTGTTATAAGGGGCAGCGAGTGGACAATGCTTCCAATTTCTCCATCTTGGCTGCTTCTACCAAACAAAGCAGAATTAACTGAAAGTAAAGTTAATTTTAAATGCAATGTAGGCTGTAACAGGATTTTATTTGGAGAGCTGGCCCAAGAAAATTAGAGCCGTATCATGAGCTTAACCTGCTAAAAGGGCCATTTTGTGAATAACGAGAATGATGCCATCAAAAATATAATGAAACAGAAAGCTGTTTCCAAACAGGTTGTACTTTCATAATATCAAAGAGGCCCTATCGCGATCACAAAATATTGTGATTAGAATACTGAGGACCAAAATATCGACTGGTAAGTATGTATATATCTTCTATACCTATCTCCACATATACATAACTTGATGGTGTGTATATATATATATATATACATATATATATATATATATATATATCTGAGGTACGTAGATGTGGAGTTAAGAATAGTAAATCTGTACCTTCCACTGGCCAATTACCTTCTTGATATTATATTTTATTCCACGATATTATGCTCACAATATTCTGTAACCTCGATATTCTATACCACAGCCTCAAACAGATATAGGAAAAAGACTGGGATGTATACACAAAGTATTTGATAAGTTAAAACACGTTTGTTGGAAAGGGCTCTCTCTTCAGGGTCAATCCCAAACGTTTTGCCTTTTACTATCCACTTTTTGCTGAATTTGTTTTTGTTGGCCTTATAACTCTGCACACTTTACCACTGCTAACCAGTGCTAAAGTGCTTGCCTAATTGGCATATTTAATTTACTTGTAAGTTCCTTGTAGAGTGATATACCATATACACAGGGCAGGGCCTGTAAATTAAATGCTACTAGTGGGACTGCATCACTTATTGTGCCTCTCACTTATACTTAAGTGGACCTCCTAAACATGTCCTAGGCCTGCCATGCAGCCTGAATGCAGTGTCACACTGCCATGTCGACTTGGCATTTAAAGCCTCTTGCCAAGCCTTAAACTCCCCTTTTATTACATGTTACCCCTAAGATAGGCCCTAGGTAGCCCATAGGGCAGGGCGCAGTTTAATTAAAAGAATAGATCATGCCATGAATTAAACATTTGAAATGAACTTTTTGCTTTTGGATTCTACCACAGCAAAATTAAATAAATCAGCAAATATTAAAAGATGTATGCATGTCCTTATTGATTTATATATTGAAGGTGGCTTGTAAACACAAACATGAAATTACTTTCATATGGTCTCCATAATATTTGTGCATCTCTTTCTACATTAGCACCACATGGATATATGACCTACAGTTAATGTTTCCTTCAAGAGGTATGCCAAAGGAATTAAATTCTAGTTGTGATGCATTTAAGCATTCCACAGCAAGGCTTTTCTCCATGAGTTCTACCTTAAATGAAAATTTTTCAATCAATATGCACCGACATTTGTACATAATTCTACTATTGTACACCTATGTGTGAATATTACAAACAGGTATCTTATATTATCTAATGTATTTATTTTTAGAGGCAAATGTTAGGTAAATAAATAAATAAAATCCAACAAGGAAATGAACGTCGTTTTAATTGCCAGGTCTTTTCTCTGTAACATGATGCTTTCCTTAAAAATGCAAAATTTTCCTTCCACCTTTGTAATTTACTGGTATATAAACACGCAATTAGAGCCTGTTCTAAGAATGTGTTCTTAATTTGTTTTGTAAAACATCTCTTAAATCACATCTCTTTAAGATATGGTCAGTATGCTCTACTATCATAACTGTATTTCCACTCTAAGTTATAATACAATCTGTTTCCATGGGCAGTATTATTGTTACATCAAAAACAAATAGTAACGTAAATCTACCTTTGCAAAAGAATGGTGTTTAAAAGTTAACCACTATATCTGGCAAAATCTACCCCATCAACTACTGTATACCTATTAATTGTCTTTATGTCATCATATTTTTTCAGATTTCTTCAGGCTTTCTCTATCTATGTATAGTATCCTGTGTGCCCCGCCATCCGGTGTATGCTGGTGCGCCACTAAGCAATTTCATTCACAATTTTGCCTCCCCATAGCCTAGAAAGATGATGCCTGGCAATTGCTAGTCCTACATCCATCAGGAGTTTTACGTGTCATGTTGGAGCCTAGTCTAACCACATTCCCAGCATCACCCCCCATACAGTCCTTGAGTACAGGCATCTGGGTAGCTTTGGACATATATGTCCCCGCTAGTTTCTAAAATATCTGTACTTCTGGTCATATTCAAAGGGTCCTTTCAAATATACCCCACCTGACCGCATCATCTTATACACAATTCACTTTCAATTTTCTCAAACTTCATGTGTTGTGGCTGTGAAGAGTATGCTCTGAAGGATCTTACATTGGACTAATCTGAATCCTAAGCATATTGCCACTTTACTTGGGTATAGCAAGGCTTCATCCCAAACCATTTAATCGATTTGGCCCATATGCTCAACCCATTTGGCCTTAGCCAGTCTATTGAATGTGGTACATTATAGGAGTTTTATATATTTTTCAGACAGTTATTTTTCTTCAGTTCTCATCTAGAATTTCTTGTTCCTTTAATATTTTCTCTTTTCACCTTACCCTAATTAGGGCATTTTCATGTTTAAATATTTTAAAGTACACAAAATATTTACACACTGACTTGTATTGCAGATACTAAACTTGCAAGAAAATAAGGTGTACCAGTTCCAAGTGTCTGCTGCTAACGTGGCTGGAGTTGGTGTGGCATCTCAGCCGAGCAAACCCTTCAAATGTGAAGAATGGACCATTGGTGTTCCAGGTGAGGATAATTTTTAGGCCACCATCTATGGCTGCTGAAATAGCCTGTTGGACTCAGCGCCTATGTAGTGCTTTCTGAAGCATAGATCTAAATCCCATCTTTCTGTTGTGTTATAGTGATTATCATTGCATTGGATGATAATGACATGCATTAATGGGCAGACCAAGAGACAGCCCTTTCTGTGGGCTGTGCTACATGCATGACTGATGTCAGGTTGGATAAATTTGCTTTATTTAAATTAAGCAGGCAAAAATGCTACCTTTATACTGCCAACTTGATACCAGGACAATATTAATGGATGTGAAGATAGTAAGAGATTTGGAATCCATTGTCATTCAAATATAAAAGACAAGTGGAGTGGGTGGCATTTTTAAATACTGCTCTAGAAAAGTGCAATTGTTGGCTAATACAGCTACTCCTACTCAGTACCCCTTTTGCCAGAATGAGTGTTGTCTGCTAGAGTTACCCCACCTGCATCTTGTTTTCTACAAATTCTTTAATGACCACAGGATAAACTAATTACAATATTGTCTTGATTTCATTTAGACTTTCCAAAGAATAATTGTAGTTTCAGTGTTGCATGTTCATGACAAATCCTTTCATGATGCAAAAACCGATATCCAAATGCACGCAGACGTTCGGAATAATTTTTTTGATACAAAAATGGGTGATTGTTGGGGTTTTGTTTCTAGATATTTAGGGCCTGATTCTAACTTTGGAGGACGGTGTTAAACCGTCCCAAAAGTGGCGGATATACCACCTACCGTATTACGAGTTCCATAGGATATAATGGACTCGTAATACGGTAGGTGGTATATCCGCCACTTTTGGGACGGTTTAACACCGTCCTCCAAAGTTAGAATCAGGCCCTTAGTTTTTGAATATGTTGTGACAAATATCTTTCAGAAATTGTTAAAGTTAAATCATTCAGAGTCATTTCTAGATACATACAGTACATCACAGGGAGAAAAAAATGGTTTTGCTCATGCCATTGTAAATTAAAAACATTGAAACACTGGTCTTGGTATATTCAGTTGTTGAGGAATGTATTAGGGTAAGCGTGCTGCTTGCCTCTGTGTTGTAGTATCACTGACAGGACAAGAGTAGTCATAGAACCCAAGCACTGATTTCAATGTATTTAATTACCAGTGATGCTCGAGACACATTTCTAGGGTTTGGTCACAATTATTTTATCCATTACTAACAAAAGCCCTCAAAATTTCCAGTGCTATGTTCATCTTTATTCTCCTCACTATCTTGGCTGTGGACCCTGGATAAGACTGTTACATGCATGCCCTGTTCTTAGTAGAACACCAATGATTAGCCAACTTCATGGCACCTAATAAGATGTAAAAGGGGACTGATGGGATTTTGTTTTACATTCTTCTCCTAATAGGACCACCACATGACCTCTCACCCACTGAGATCAGGAAGAACTCACTGGTTTTGCTCTGGAAGTCTCCCATTTACACTGGTCGTACACCGGTGACAGGCTTTTATGTTGATTTAAAAGAGGAAAAGGCACCAGAGGAGTCCTGGAGAGCTGTCAACGAGCAGGCAACTACAAACAAATTCATGAAGGTAAGCAAATTATTTCAAATCAATTGGCACTCCAAGCATAATTCTAACTGTCTACACAGGTATTCAGTCAGCGGCCAATTGACGAAAGCATTTAAGAGTATTGTACTAATTGTACATCAATGTCCCCTGAATAGTCCATTTTATTTTCATTTTAGATGTTTTTTGGTCAATATAAATAGGCATTTAGGAGTGGTTGTCAAGGTACTACAGGCGTACTATTCACAAATCATAAATGCCTTTGTGAATCTACCCCTTAATATCCAACTTCATATTAGTAGAAGTGTCATTTCTGTTTGTACACACTCTGCATGAATAGGCCATTATTCTCATTTAAGATGTTTTGGGGTCAATTCACGTAGGCCTTTGAGAATGATTGTCGTAGTACTATATGAGTAATAACTACTTCACTACTCATAAATGCCTTTGTGAATTGGCCTAACACCAACTCTCTATTAGTAAGAACTCTATATGAAAATTCTCTGAATGTTCTCATTTTAGACGTTTTAGGACCTCATTTACGAGTATGTGAAGTAGTACTATAGCAGTACCCTATGAGCTTCTCGTATATGCCTTGGTGAATAAGCCCCCATAGAGTCTAAGGTTACATCCCTGACAAGTGAATGTGTCACAAAGATAGGATTTGGAATACCAGAGCCAGTCTTCCACTCTCGCAAGTCTCAGACTGCACCAAACTGCTCTATAGCCCATCATTGTTATATGAGCCTATTGTAGAGTGGTAACGGGGTAATATTGGCAAAAGCATTATTTGTACTAAACTTCTCATTCATGTCTTGAGGAAAGGACACAACATAATCTCTGTTACTCCCCAATCTATGTTAAGGACCTAATTAGCACATGCTTTTCAAGGATTCTTGCACTTGAATTTCTGTTTTATTCATTTTTTACTTTATGTAGGGGTATTATTTGTAAGTGATGCTTGTTGCAGAGATGTGTCAGAGATCCGGGGGAGAGGTAGAAAGAAGCAAGCTATGTAAGCAAAACAAAACAAATGTTCTGTATCTCCACCATAAATCAATAAAACTAGCTCCAGGTCTCACAAAAGCATTATCTCGATTATCTCATGCCACCGGGTAGGGTCTTAGAATAAGAAAGTAGATAGAATAGTCTCAGAGAAGCCCAGATAGAATCAATGTTGTCCTAGGTATCTGACTGATTAACACTTATAGGGTTTTTAGATTTTCTTTGAGAGGTAAGAAGTTGCATAGAGTTGGGACTGGTAAATGAAAGGTTCTTCCACCAAATCCTTTGAGTTTATAAGGATGCCAAAGGCATTTTAGCACTCATCTTAAAATATTTTTAGGATCTAGTCATAGAGTTTGTCTTTTGAAAATTTTGCCTGAGTTAGATGGAGCCACAATAAATTATGTTCTGAACATTTTAGTTCAAATTTCCTTTTTGGAGATTCTTAGAGAAGCCTTTGGACACACCATCTACTTGTACCTGTTCAGTGAGTTCCATCCCTGACTTCCTGACTCTTTCCTTTTTCAATGATCATCAGCAGTAGTCACAATTCCCATTTTCCCGCTGTCAAAAGCGTCATGGTTGGTACAATGTTTGCCCTTTCTACATTTCAAAGATTCTTTTGTACGTTTTTTACAGGTTTCTGGAACTTCTCAATACCTCTACCTTTTATTCTTTACCATATAAATGCCAGATGAAAAGACAAGGGAGAGGAAGGTTAGGAAGCCACCTGTCTTATTTGTCTGAGACAGAGAAACATATTTGAAATTGACAGCAACTAAAAAGGATTTACCAACAAGCTTATGGTTAGAGATAGACATGTGTACTCCATATCTATAGGAAATGAGGAACAAATATGGAGCAATATTCTTGGAAATCTTTCAAAGCATGCCTAGGTAGTGCAGTCTTTATGGTGTTTCTGATTGATTGGTTGAGCACCCCATCAGACCTGTTTAGAAATTGGTGAGTTCTTGTATCTGCACATCTTAAACAATATGATTCTGTTCAGGTCAGAGTTGTCAGAAGAGGATTGAGTTCACAAGAAAATAATTGTCATTGGGGGCTCTCTGTGTCATGTGTAGTCTTGGTGTCAATAAATAATTCAGTGCCAATGTTCATGGGTTAGCATCAGTGCCTATGTACTCATCTTCAGTATTACTATGCCTTCAGTGTCCCAATGAGTGCAAATGTCCTTTGGATCATTCCAATATTTTATGGATACCTCTCGAGGCTGGTGGATGGCATTTGTCATTGGTAGAAAATGAATTTATACCTTGGGAAGTATGGCTCTCTTTGATGGTTTTACTTGGAATGGAGGCCCCAATAATGCATTCACCTACCAGTCCTCAACCTCAGATAACAGCTCAGGACCAATCAATCAATAAATCAATAATTTGTTAAGCACGCTACTCACCCGGAAGGGTCTCAAGGCGCTGGGGGGGAAAGGGGGTGGTACTGCTCGAAGAGCCATGTTATGAGGCGCCTTCTGAAGGTTAGGAGGTCCTGGGTCTTGCGTAGGGTGGTGGGGAGGGAGTTCCAGGTCTCGGCGGCGAGGTGGGAGAAGGATCTGCCACCGGATGTGGTGTGTTGGATGCGAGGGACTATTGCGAGGGCGAGGTTGGCGGAGCGGAGTTGGTGGGTTGGGATGTGGAAGTTGAGTTGTTCGTTTAGGTAGGCCGGTCCGGTGTTGTGGAGGGCTTTGTGTGAGTGGATTAGGATTTTGAAGACAATCCTTTTGTTGATGGGTAGCCAGAGTAGGGTTCTGAGGTGGATGGAGAGTTTGTGGCGAGGGAGGTTGAGGATGAGGCGTGCTGCTGTGCTTTGGATGCGTTGGAGTTTTCTCTGGAGCTTGGCAGTGGTACCCTCGTGGAGGGCGTTGCCGTAGCCCAGTCTGCTGATGATTAGGGCGTGGGTGACCGTTCTTCTGGTATCTGTTGGAATCCACTTGAAGGTCTTGTGGAGCATACAGAGGGTGTTGAAGCAAGAGGACGATAAGGCGTTGACTTGCTGAGTCATGGAGAGAGATGAGTCACGTATGAAGCCGAGATTGCATGCTTGGGTGGTGGGTGTCGGGAGTGTTCCTAGGGCGGCTGGCCACCAAGAGTCGTTCCATGCTGACTTGTTGGGTCCGAAGATGATGATCTCGGTTTTTCCTGAGTTTAGTTTGAGGTGGCTTGCTGTCATCCAATTAGCGATGGCGAGAAGTCCGCTGTGGAGGTTTTTCTTGGCGTTGGAGTGGTTCCTCGTGAGGGAGAGGATGCGCTGGGTGTCGTCGGCGTAGGAAATGATGTTGAGGCCGTGAGGTCGGACAATGTTGGCGAGCGGAGCCATGTAGATATTGAAGTAGGTGGGGCTGAGTGAGGATCCTTGGGGGACTCCCCATATGGTTTTGGTGGCTTCAGACCAAAAAGGGGAAGGCGAACACTTTGGGTTCTCTCAGAGAGGAAGGAGTTGAGCCAGTCCAGGGCTTTGTGGTGAATTCCGGCGTCGAAGAGGTGTGTGCACAGCATCTTGTGGCATACGGTGTCGAAGGCTGCAGAGAGGTCGAGAAGGATGAGAGCAACGGTTTCACCCTTGTCAAGTCTGGTCCTGATGTCGTCGGTGCAGGCAATGAGGGTGGTTTTGGTGCTGTGTTTCTTGCGGAATCCAGAATGGGAGACGTTGAGTATGTTGTTGTCTTCCAGGAAGCAGGACAGCTGTTTGTTGACTATCTTCTCTATGACCTTCGCGGGGATCAGGAGTAGAGAGATAGGTCGGTAGTTTGTGAGGTCTTCGGGGTCTGCTTTGGGTTTTTTGAGCAAGGCGTTGACTTCGGCGTGTTTCCAAATATCTGGAAAGGTGGCGGTCTTGAAGGAGCTGTTGATGATGGACCGGAGCTGGGGAGCGATGATTTGGCTGGCCTTGATGAAGATGTGGTGGGGGCAGGGGTCTGTTGGAGAGCCTGAGTGGATGGTGCTCACGGTTTTGGTGGTTTTTTCATCGTTGGCGGGAGTCCAGGTGCTCAGTACATTGGTGTGGTGGGGTGCGGTTGGCTGTGCCAGTGGTGGTGATGGATGGTGATGTCGTTATGAAGCTTTCATGTATGTCTGCAATCTTGCGATGGAAGTAGCTGGAGAGGGAGTTGCAGAGGTCTTGCGAGTGCGGAGGGTCAATGGCGCAGGATTTGGGTTTGGTGAGTACCTTGATGATGGTGAACAGTTCCTTGCTGTTGTGTGCGTTGTTGTCTATACGTTCTTTGTAGAAGGATCTCTTGGTGGTCCTGATGAGCTTGTGGTGTTTGTCCATGGCTGATTTGTGGGCGGAGAAGTTGCTCACTGATTGGTCTTGGCGGCAGGCCTTCTCAGTTTTCCAGCATTCTTGTTTTGAGGTCTGAAGTTCTACAGTGAACCAGGGGGCTGTCTTGTTGATGCGGGTGTTGTTGTTTTTTTTTTAGTGGAGCGAGGGTGTTTGCGCAGTCGTCGAGCCATCATCTGAGGTTGAGGGTGGCGGCCATTGGGGTCGTTGGAAATGGGTGGAGTAGATTGGGTGAGGTTGGAGATCAGCTCTTCCTTGGTGATCTTGTTCCACTTGCGGTGAGAGATAGGATATTGTTGGTGGTGGGCTTCAGGAAGGAGAAGTGAACGCAGTGGTGGTCAGTCCAATGGGGTTTGGTGGTGTGAGTGAAGGTGATGTGGCTGCTGGCGGAGAATATGGCGTCAAGGGTGTGTCCAGCTGAGTGGGTGGGTGAGGTGACAGTTGCTTGAGCCCGAGGTTTGCGAGGTTGTCCAGCAGGGCAATGGAGTTGCAGTCGCTGGTGTTCTCTAGGTGGAAATTAAGGTCACCGAGGAGCAGGTAGTCCGGGAAGGCGAGGGCGCGGGAGCTGAAAGCATTGGCGATGGCATCACAGAATAGGAGGCAGGGGCCTGGCGGTCTGTAGACGAGGGTTCCTCTCAAGGTGGTGTTGGCATTGATGTGTATCTGAAAGTGTAGGTGTTCTGCGGTGTGCAGGGTGTCGCTGGTGTTGGTGGAAATCCTGATGGAACTTCTGTATACTATGGCGATTCCTCCTCCTGGTTTGTCGATACGGTCTCTTCGGGTGATTTTGTATCCTTCCGGGATGGCTATAGCGATGTCAGGCTCAGATGAAGGGTTCATCCATGTTTCCGTGAGGAAGGCGATGTCGGGTGAGACTGTCGTGAGTAGGTCCCAGAGCTCGATTGCGTGCTTTTGAATGGAGCGGGTGTTGAGGAGGATGCAGCTGAGGTGGTTGGGGTGTCTGGTGTTGTTGTGGTGTTTGTTGGCTTGATTGCAGGAGAAGTGGCATGAGTGACACGCGAAAGATCCATGGGTGTGTCAAGGGTCGGCCTGGGCGCAGGCGGTGTGCCAGCCAGGGATGAGAGTATGGAGCTCTGTAGTGGAGTAGAGGCGTTTAGGGATGTGGGGGGTGTGGGCTAGGGGGACGGGAGCTGAGCGCGGTCTAGGTGCGGACGGGCGCAGACGGGACCAAGATTTTCCTAATAATGGCTCATCAGCCCTCTCTGACTTCAGTCCTAGAGCAGTCTAAATTTAGGTATAACTAAATGTAAATAAATGTTACCCTATGATTAGAGAATTATTGTTTTTGATCATAGTCTATGTAAGAAAATGGGGTTATTGGTTGTGGAGGTATACACCTCCAGTAATGATCACAGTCCTTCTCAAGATGAACTATTTGAGTCATTAAATTAACCTGAGCTCAACCTTCCAGTAGCTATGCACACAACAACCAGGCTCAACTTAGAGACAATGTGTAAATTATTATTGCAGCAATAAAACAGTTATAAAGTTGAAATACAAAATAATAAAAATCCCCAAACAAATTGGAAAAAGGTATAAACTTTAATAAACAAAATGTCATAAAAATGACAAAAATCCAATAAGGGGAACAGTAAATATGCATGTTAACATTTTTAAGTAGAAATAGCACCAAGAAGCACAACGTGGAAATGATACTCAATGGTTGTGGTAGAACAGGACCAAAGTGTAATTTGACACTGACTGTGATGGCACGAAAGTCATAAACACTAACCAGGTTCATCCTCGTCAAAGATTTGACCTTCTTACTTTAGTCCTTAAAACCTCAATCTACAACAGGAATACACTGGAATCCTCAGGAGAGGCAGTTAGAGACTCAAGAGTGGCAGGCAGAGGTCAACAGGAGGGTCCAGTTAGGTCTGTTTGTCATTTGTCCACTGGCAGTTGCAGGAAAAAGCCTATTGTAGCTTGTTGTGTCTCTGAACCTTTAACATGAGGTACGTCTTATGGCCCTTTGAGTCCACTTCTTTGTCTTAGTTATAAGGGAGAGAGGAGGTCCAGGCCCCAATGACCCTCTTCAGGTTGCAGACAACAGGTCCAGTCCTCTTTCGATCTTTCTAGGTCCAGAAAGGATCTGAAGTGGGTATCTTGAGATGCCACATTTATGCCTGGCAAGAGGTAGTGGGTAGGAACGACCCCTGGGGATGCACTAACCAATATGATAAAGGTCCTCTGAGCTAATCATACCCACTTTAGGCACCTTCAGGAAGGTCAATGTCTTCAGGTACAGCTCTGAGGGCTGGGGGTGTGTGTGAGGAATGTACTTTGGTATGCCTAGTTTTCTTCCACATCGAACACTAAAATCCAGTTTGAGGCAGGTCCTTTACCCACAACTACCTTAGACAGAGGCCTGGTAGAACAAATTTGAGCTTTCAGCAACAAGACGATGGATACTCTTGAATGGTTTTGCCATCATGTCTCCCTCTTTGAGGTTTACTGCCAAATGTTATATGTAAACGCAGCAGATCTGTCAAACAAGCTTTGACATTGTAATGTTAAAAAGGGACCTGCTGTGATTGAGGCCTGTCTGGCTGAGGCTAAAAAGGAAGAGTCCTCTTTGAGTGTCAACTAGCATTTGTCTGTAACAGGGGAGGTGTCTTAGAAGTGCACCCTAAGCAGCCTATGAAAAAACCCAGCAGACCTCTCAAGCATGATGTGACATTCAAGCAGGATTTGACATTTTAATGTCAAAAAGGATCCTCACTGCCGTACAATGCATATTCCATCAGGTTTAGATGGGTTATCTCTGCCCAATGAAGTCAGTCTATTGCTTGCTCCTTGAAGCAAGTTCATACAACATTCATGTCTATTCAAGAGGGTGTGGCATTAAGGGCCAGAGCTGCTGATCTCAGAGCTCGAGAAACAAGGTTCAAGTCTCTGCATCCCCTGTGATTCTCGGCAAATCACTTAATCTCCCCTTGCCTACAATTCAGTGTCTTGAGACCCTCATAGGTGATTTGCCACGCTTTAAAAATCCTGGATTTATTTATTTAATTACTGGCTGGCAGAAGTGGGAGAGCAAAATATAGATTTAGCATTATGTGACTTCAGGCAGGACAAAGGTAACTTTATAAAAGTATTTTTTCTTAATAATTATACATAATTCAATTTCACCATTAAATTGGAATTTGTATAACTATGAAAAGGTGCCCTTGAATTATTTTTCCAGCTGTTTCCAGATTGAAATTAGCATTAGTAGATGTAATAATATAACTTTTTATTGATGCAGAGGTCAGCCTTGCTGTAGCAAAAGTACCTTTTGGGCCTTTTTGCCTGTAAGGACATGTGGAACAGTAAACATGTCCTACCTTTAAATACCATGCACTATGCCTTACAGGCAATATGGCCTACTTAGGGATAACATAAATATTCAAAATGAAGGTTTAGGTCTGTCAAAAAGTGGTTATTCTGACAGGCTGAATTTGCAGTTTCAAAACTGCACAGCCAGGCTACATTGGTAGGCCTGGAGACAGGTTTTTACAGTACTACTGCAGTGGATGCCACAATAAGTGCAGCTCACAGGTAGCATTTAATTTGCCAGCCCTCTGTACATTTGATACCATGTACTACGGACTTGCAGGCAAGTTAAATAAACCAATAAACCAATTTATACAAATTCTACCATGCTGAAAGGAGGAGCACAAGTACTTTACCACTCATTAGCAGGACTAAAGTGCACAGAGTTCTATGCAGCAATAATAGGATTCAGCAATACAGTAAACACAATTTGGGGTGACCCTGTAGAAATGGCAAATTTGCAACAGTCTACTTTTTATAAACAAAACATAATAGAAAGATGCAAAAGGCCTACTCATAATGTTGCTCTCTCTAAAACCACCCTGTAATAAAAAAGGGACCAATAAGAGTCTTGCTGTCAGTGTGGCCAGGAAGATAATTCACTTTACTAAGCCACTAATGTTACTGGGTGAGGAAGAGACCACAGTGTGATATTTCCTTACCTTTCATGGCCATAAATCGGCTGCAGAAAGTGCAAAATACAGTCAGCTGACTAAATAACTAGTTTGCAGATCTGAATCACTTCCGCCTAGGTTGGAGAACCTTTATGGAGACTATAGATAAGTTGACATAATTACACATTTTTGTGTTTTACACAAGCTTTATTGGCGCAAACTGGGTTGTCTACTATGTATGAGTGCCCTCATTTCAGGTCATGTGCAAAGGATATTGCTGTCCATTTGGTAGTTCTTTAAAAAGACCTACTCTTTGATCTTCCAAAAGAATAGGTCTATTACAATACTATGTTAAATGCTATCTCATCTGCTGTTCAATGTTTACTAGCATGCAAAAGGGTTTTTAGAAATAACTGCCTATGGATGAGAGTAGTCATTGCCTTAAGTTAGATAGTAAATCTTGGGAGTCATGGAGGGGGTGGCGAAGTCACAGGTGGAGAGAACCTTGCTGGGTACAGCCCTGCTTGTGGCGAAGAGGGATATTGCAGTGGATGGCGAGCGGTCCACCCCCACTCTTGCGCTGGAGGCAAGGGGTAGACTGGTGCGCCCAAATGGAACGATTGGTATATAGGGCTCGTGGATGCCCACAGATGCATGCTAAGATTTGGTCTCATTAGCTGGGGAACATTCAGTCTGGTTTCGATTTGTCACAATTGTAGATGGGCTGAACAATACAGTGGACAATATTAGCTTTATCGACTATCTTGATGTTGTATGATGAAAGTCTGGGCTCAAAAGGCTGTACCAGGTACAAATATTTTATGCTTGACTTCCGCAACCATGCAAATGTGACATATTGTTGTTGTTTTAATGAAAATAATACAAATTTGGTTATCCCAAAAAAGTTAGATAGTAAAAGTAATTTTCTGCATGGAATTAATTTAAGGTACGAATTCCAGAGATTAACTCTTTCATATCTCTCTCATTAGATCCTAATAGAGGACAGAGGACACACCCTCCACAAACTCCTTCCATATCTTTTACTGAAATGCAGGTTGAAAACTCAAATGGCCACAGATAGAATTTTAATCGGTTTTCTAAGCTTGTGACCACCCTAGTGCCCTGCAACTTGAGCAGAATTCCACCAACCTCAAGTTCAGCAAAGATAGGTTCATGGAGCTCCTACAAATGTTTGCATTCATCATACAGTGGCAGGGCACACTATACCACAACTTACTATACAATGACAGGCCATACCATACCATGCCATACCATACAACAGGGCTCACCATACCATACCATAACATACCATACCATACCATAACATACCATAACATACAATACCATGCCAAGCCATACAATACTATACCATACCATAATATACAATGATAGGCCATACCATACCACACCGTTCCATACTATGAAAGGCCATACTATACCATGCTATCCAATAACAGACCATGCTATGGCACACAATAATGCACAGTAAGAAGCCATACCATACCATACCATTCAGTGACGGGTCATACCATAACACACTAATCAATGACAGGCCATATCATAATTTTCTATACCATACCATTCCATATTATGCAATGGCAGGTCAAACCATAGCATACAATACAGTGACAGGCCATACCCATCCCTACCATGCTCTACGACAGGCCATACCACACCATACCATGCCACATAAAGACAGGCCATACCAAACAAACCATACAATACAATGCCAGACCATATCATACTATCAAATGATGAGCCATACCATACCATGCCATGCTATACAATGGCTGGCCACACAATACCATACCATACAATGACAGATCATACCATACCATAATAGTGAAAAGCCATAACATGCCCTACCATACCATACGACAGGCCAAACCATACCAAACCATAAAATATGATGAGTCATACCATACTACACAATGACAGGCCAAACCATACCATACTATAACATACTATACAATGACAGGCCATGCCATACATATACCATTCTATACTATACTATACAATGACAGGCAATACCAACCCATACCATACCATACAATGCCATACCATAGTTTACCTTACTATACAATGAAAGACCATACCATACTATACAATGAGAAGCCATACCATTGTATACCATGCTATACAATGACAGGCCTTAACATACCATACCATACTACACCATACCATACAATACCATACTGTACAAAGACAGACCATACTGTACAATACCGTACCACACTATGCAATGACAGACCATAACATTCTATACCAAACTACTATATAATCACAAGCCATACCATGCCATACCATACAGTGACAGGCCATACCATACCATACAATATTATACAGTTACATGCCTTACCACATCATATCATACCATACCATAGTATACAACAGTATATACTATACTATACAATGATAGGCAACACCATACCATACTATACATTAGTAGGCCATACAATACCGTACCATGCCATACTACATAGCGACAATCCATACCACACTATACAATTACAGACTATACCATAACACACCATACTACATAACAGGCAATACCATATCATACCATACAATACCTTACTATACGACAGGCCATACTATACTTATACCATACCATACTGTACAATGAGAGACCATACCGTACTCTACCATACCATATTTTACAATGACAGGCTTAACATTGCATACCATACTATACAACGGCAGGCCATACCATACCATACTATACGACAGAGCATACCATACTATACCATACCATGTTCTACAATGACAGACTAGGCCATACTAGCAATAAAATATACAGTACAATGATAGGCAAAACCATACCACATCATACCATACAATGAGAGGTATCCATTGACAGGTCATACCATACCCTACTATACAATGACAGACCATACCATACCATACTGTACCATGAAAGGCTAATGATCAATCTATACTATACCATACTATTCAAAGACAGGCCATACTATACTATACAATGACAGAGCATACACACTATACCATCCTAGCATATCATACTATAGAGTGACAGGCCATAGCATACCATACCATACAATGAGAGACTACACTACACCACACTATACAATGAGAGGCCATACCATACCATACCATACTATACAATGCCAGGTCAAACCATACCATATCAGTCCATACTATACTATACAATGAGAGACCATACCATACCACCATCCTAGACAATGAAAGACTATGCCAAACCAAACTATGCCATACTATACAATGATAGGCGATACCATTCCATACCATACGACATAATCACAATCAACCTTACAATGCCAGACAACACCATACCGTAGTATACTACACTATACAATGAAAGATGATATCATAATATACAAAGAGAAGCCATACCGTATCACAATATGCCATAGCATACCATACAACAGGCAATACTATATTCATACAATATCGTTCTATACATTGACAAGGCATATCATACCATGCTATACAATGACATACCATACTATACCATACTACACAGTGACAGGCCATAACATACTATATTATGACACACTATAACCATACCACATAACATGAAAAGCCATGCCATAGTTATACCATATTGTATTGTACTATATAATGACAGGTCATAGCATACCATGCCATACAGTATCATACCACACCATACACTGACAGACCATAGCAAACCATACCACACCATCCTAGACAATGAAAGACTATGCCATACCATACTATGCCATACTATACAACGATAGGCCATACCATTCCATACCATACTATACAATCACAATCCATACCATACCTTACAGTGACAGACCATACCATACCATAATATATAATAACAAGCCATACAATAGCATATCATCATACTATACAATGACAGATCATATTGTGCTATACAATAAGACATACCATAACATGCTATGGTCACATGCCATACTATTCCGCACCATACTATACAAAAACAGGCCATACCATAGTCAGATCAAATTGTACTATACAATGACATGCCATACCATCCATAAATGAGAGACTATACCATACCATACTATACGGTGATAGGTCATAACATACCATACCATACCATATCATACCAAACTAAAAAACAGCAGGCCATACCGTGCCATACTATACAATGACAGGCAATACCATACAATAATATACCATACCATACCATACTCTATCATGAAAGGCCAATGATAGACCATCCCATCCCATACTATACAATAAAAGGTAATACCGTACTATACAATGTAATGCCATTCCATACCATACCATACCGTACTACACAGTAACAGGCTATAACATACTAAACAATGACAGTCCATAGCATACCATACTACACTAAAGGCCATACCATAGTCATACCATATTGTTCTGTACAATGATATGCCATAGCATACCATACTAGACAAACATTGTTAAAGCCAAAAGCTCATATAGGTGATACTAAATGGCTTTGCCAATCCTTGTTAATTTCTTCGGTTCAGTGATTAGATGCCTTTGACTTTCTATTATATTTTATGCACCGTGAAACGGAATCGAAACATTCACCTCTAAAATACACAGACGTTATAATCAAGAACAACAGTATAGCTGGAGTAATCCAGACACGTGTTCACATAAAGCTAGGTACGTCTGAATTTGAGATTGTCTGGAATAGACCATAGTCCTCATGGCAGGTATCCCAGGCCTTAGCCCAACCCGAGCATCCGGACGTGGCTTAGAATCCAGGAGTTTTGACTCTTAGTATAATTATCCCTTTCTTGCGAGCACCTTTGAATTGCATACGCTGTACATCAGAAAGACTCAGAAAATACAATTTTAACTTGGGTCGCTGTACCACAGTCAGTGTAAATATGTCAACCTGACTCCACGGGATCTCGAGGTGCTGGGTCTCCAGTGCCCTTGAGCAGCATGAAAGAGAACGATCTGCAAGTTCCGTGACGTTCTCCCCAGTAAACAGTTTTGGAAGGCACTCCTGTTGGCCAAACCCGAGGAAAACATGCACAAACGAACAGCAATGGTCAGCGACAAGCAAAGGAAGGTGGATTAAAAAAAAATTGACTTCTTGCAGTGATCGCCAGAGCACATTGTTTATTTCTGAAGCAAATTACTTATCGCGGTCGGATGACCTGCGTGGCAATAATATGTTTCAGCTCTTATGTAATTCCTGGCAGTCATTAGCTATTATTTCAGGAAGGCATAACTGTATAATACTCACTTAAATGTATGTCACATTGCGACGTGGCGATACAAGTGCTCGTGTTGTTACTCCGCAGAGAGTGAGACTTGCGTTGAAGCTTCCACTGTAGAGCTGGGTTGTGCGAGAATCCCAATAACAAATATTTTTACATATTTGTTTACAAATAATTTTTCTTTAAAATTATTTTTATACAAACTGCGAGAAACGCAGAGGAGCCTAATACACAGTACACCTTAATTACCCGATTACATATGTACTCCTACCATAGGAGGGGTATGATGATCTTGCATAACGCCCCAAGACTGCTGCCCCCTAGCGGGCCCTGGCTGTCATGGAGTTCGAAAACCCTACGGAAAGGCCTAACCATGTGGCAGTCGGGGGCACTTCAGCTTGATTCCCTCGTCTCCAAGAGTTGTGCCTAACACAATCCAGGACGCTTTCCCAGGGCCCTTAAGACCGGGCTTCATGCCAGGCACAGTGTAAGCTCTTCCATTCTCCGAGTTCCGGTTGTCCTTTGCCCTAAAAAGCTACGTCATCGCGCCTTTCTCCTGCTGTTTATGGAGAGCTGTCTATCTTGCGATGTAAAAAGAGCCTGTGTTGTTTGCACTACTTTAGTATTGTAAAAGAGGGAAACTTGGCTCAATAAGGTATAGGCGCTGCCAAGCACGGCATAATGTCTCACAGAGTCGAGTACAAGGGACTCGTGGGGAAGATTATATGAGCTGTGACAAGACTGTACTGGCTCCAATATCGTTGAAGTGGTTTATGTCTTGTATTGGTCACGTGTTACGTTAATGTATCCGTTTCCACAGGTTCTGCATCACAGAAGCAGACTTAATCATGCCATGGTACTTACTACAAACTCCTCCAAGCGTTATTATAGCTGTCTCTGTTTGTTTCATC
Source organism: Pleurodeles waltl (assembly GCF_031143425.1). Taxonomy (NCBI): domain Eukaryota; kingdom Metazoa; phylum Chordata; class Amphibia; order Caudata; family Salamandridae; genus Pleurodeles; species Pleurodeles waltl. The sequence goes on from NC_090439.1 coordinate 471,002,241, forward strand.
CAGATCCAAAACCTGAAGGAGGGTGTCACCTATGTGCTTCGAGTACGGGCAGCCAACCAGGCCGGTGTGGGCAAAGCCTCAGACGTAACCGACCCAATTTTGGCAGAAACCCGACCAGGTCAGTTTATCACACTCGTTCATTGTGTTTTATTTTGCTTGCCAAACACTTTCATTTCATCCATCTAGGGCCCCGATTACGATTGACTTGAAACAGGGCCGGCCTCATCTAAAATTGCGCCCCTGGCAAAATCAAATGTGGTACCCCTCATAACCTTCTTCCCTCTCCTCTCTCAAAGGTTTTACCTTTAACCTTTTCTAGTGCATATATAACAGGAGTTAATATTAGGCTCAATGCTTAAATTGTAAAAAAAAAAAAAAAAAAATCGGGCAACTGCCAAACTTTTTCTAAGGATGTCGTGATCCACATTCCCCACTGGTGCAGCCCACTCGTACAATCGTGCCCCCATCGCACTGCCACTGTCTTCAGTTCTAGCAAGGAGGCGATATTAGCTGGTTAATGTACTAATTAGGATTGGGTCGGAGTCCACCATAAGAATAAAACAGCATGAAATGCGGACTTTTAAAGCACAGTTGTCACATAAATGTTCCAAAAATCCAGAGGTTCTGATGGGGCATTAAGGAAATATTCTAGTACTTTTATGGTGCTCTATGGAAGACCTTACCCAATGGTTATTGGTGCTTACTTTCCTAATTGCATATGGCCTATCTCTTATCAGAATGGATAGAGTATCCTTCACTTATATTTTTCAACTTGTCCCTTCAAGAAGATTCTGAGAATGTAATTTGAAGGGGAATTAAAGGCATTTCATAATCTCTTCGACAGGAGCCCCTTACCGTTTACTCTTAAAACTAATGTGGGGCTCATTTTAAATTCCTGTGTATTGAATTAGATCGGTTTCTAGTAGTCTATTAGTCAACGAGCCCTGCACCTTTTATTAAACGTCCAGACCTTTCAAACTTTGGATTAGAAAAGCCTTACATTAAGCAGAAACGTATTTCTTTGGTCAATGTGACAGGGTACATCGGTGTTTAAAAGCCAGTCTTATTATTTAAGAATAGTAAGTAAGATTGTTCATTAGGTTGAACACCACAACCTCCACCCCTTAGCGTGGCCAACTCATCCCTTCATCCTTCTTGGGACAATATCAGGTGTATGAAACAGTTGGAGGCTCTCTCTCTCTTGCTGTGCGTGTCTCTCACTCTCTCAGACAAAATTATCAATTTAAAACGCGAAAACTTGCCGCAATTTGCTTATTTTATGGGCATAAAGAACAACAGTACTGGGCATTTCAACACCTTTGTTAAGATTACATTTTCTACTTCAAAAGTATGGAGAGCGGGTTCCAAACATCTGCAGCGCTGAAGAACTGCACACAAAGGGGTTGGGGGCTCATGTAAGTGATGGCTCTGGCTCAGAACTGTAACACTACACACGACTTGTATGATCGCTGGACTATTTTGTTTTTAACAGATACATGAAATCAGTGGCAGGTAGCGTGAGTAAGGCTGCACGCCCAGGGTCACTTACTATTTATTTGCATTGCTTTGTCCGGTGCTGGGCATAGCAGAGTTCTCCTGTTGATCTCTCACTACTCAGTTCCTCCCTCTCCCCTCACTGGATCACTTATTCGGATGCTAAATCAGAATTGAGAGGCCCTGGGATGGGGCATGCTGCAGGGTTGGCTTGCGATCACAATTAGGCCCGGGCACTCCCAGAAAAGTGACACACGTTCCCTGATCGTCCCATATCATGGCTCACGATCTGGTTAATCTCATTCGAATCCGTTTTTTTTAGTTTTACATAGCGTGAACTCAGTCAAACGGCACAGGAGCAATGTACATGAGCACCAGTTATATTACACAAGATATAATTCATTTTTATTTTAGGAATGGCTATTAAGTGAGTTTTGTCTAAAATCACAGTATGTTGAGCTGACGCTGGGACTTGAACCTAGTTCCAATATCTGCAGCTCTGACTACAGTGCTACATCCAAATTTATATAACTCTCTCCTTCCCCCAATCAAGGCATAAAATACACTTGGGGTGAGGTGACAACACCTGGCCCCTAGCATGGCCACTTCTCTTGCTCAAGTGTCAAAAAACCAAACTGCTGCTGTTTCAGGGGGGGCTTAGGTGAGAATGGCCCACAGCACAGAATCACCTTCTCCCCACCCCCACCCTCCCATCTGCCCCCCCCACCAACCCCGAGGCCCCTGCATACTCCCCCTCCCCCACACCCACCATGGCTTAAACGTGATGGCCAGGCTGGGGATGACACTGCTTCTGACAGGGCAGGCCTTGCGAGACAGGGGCCCGAGGCGAGATTCCCCAAAGGCTAAAGCAACACCTGGCCCCCAGCCTCAATTTACAGCATGACAGGTGAGTGAACAAGATATGGTCACCACATTAAAGTGGCCTGGCAGGGACTGGGAAAGAAAGTGAGTTTCTTGTACCAATATACGAAGGCTCTATAAAAACAGCCCATTTGTGACCCTGAGGCACAGGCCCATCGGCCAGTGCGCAACTGCCCGCCTTCCCAATCCGACCCTGCAAGAGAAGGAAGGGGTATGGACTAAGGGAGGGGGATAAGAGAGTTTATGCAGCGCCTGAAGGTTATGAAGCGGCACTGGTGACCTCAAGATACAATTATTGATTACAAACATCCAGGCAAGCTCAGTGTACCCCTCTGAAATTAGGACCCCTGGGCCTGAGTCTAGCTCGCCCATGCCTAAAGGTGGCCCAGTGTGATAGGCATTGCTCCTGATAAAATCAGGCACTGATAGGTTCACAGTTTATTGTGATGCAATATATAACACCTGTTATGAGATTCGCCCAAAAAACAGGACATAACAAACCCATTTGGGTCCTTTTGCACTAAAATCCACAGGTTTCGACAGTTATGGCATGCTGAAACTTACTTGGGGGAGGTTGAAGTGTTGCAATGCTGGCCACAAAAGAAATGATTGTGATAAGTGCCCTAGCCAGCGTTACTCCACATATCAAAATTAACTGGGCTGTTCATAATTCAGGCACACGTTTAAGCTGATAAGGTAGCTAAATAAGTTAATAAGTTACCTCAATGAGCTGATTAGTAGGTAACATTCCCCAGCCAGCAAAATACAGTAATTCATTGAGTCATTAAGTTCGCTCAGTGTGCCAATGAGATAGCTGAACAGGCCAGTAAGAAATCTCAGTGAAAAGACAGCTTGGTGTGACATTAAAGTAGTTCAGTGAGCCCTTAAGATTGACCAGTCAGCCAGCAGGGTAGCTCACTGAGCAAGTACAATTCTCCAGTCAGTCATGATTTCCAAGCCTTTGAGTAGAAAAGACAGGTCAGCCAACAATATATCTCTACTTGCCAGTTCAGTAGCTCAGTTAGTGAGCAAGGCAGCAAAACAAGCCCATTTAACAAGTAAAAATTGCTCAGTGATATAATAGGACAGCACTGTGTGACATTAAAGAAGAACAGTTAGCCGTTAAGATTATTCAATCAGCAATTAAGATTTCTCAGGGAGTGAACAAGAACGCTAGTTCAAACACTGATTTAGATATGTTTGCCAATTAAAAAGCCAATTCGATCAGTTAATCAGCCATGCAAGCCAATTAGATAGTTCAGAGAGCCAGGAAGATACCTCAGTGAGGACATAAGATTGTTTAGTAAGCTAGTGAGATCATTTGGTGAGGGTGTATGAAAGCTTCATCTTGCACCATCCAACTCAGTGAATCTGTAAAAATAGCTCTGTTTGGCAGATCAAATAGCTAGCAGATAGCTTAGTCACCAGTATGACAACTTAGCCAACCTATGTGATAGATCAGTGAGCCACTTAAAAAGCGTGGTGGGAGGATAGATAGCTCAATGCGATAGAGTAGTGAGCCAAAGACACACCTCTATTGAATAATGTGCCACCCTTATTTTTGGAACCGTGAGGGATACATTTTGGCAAGGCTGCCTCTGCTTTTATTCATCTGAGATTTAGAATAAATATTAGAATTTCATGTGAGTAATAATTATTATGACTAAATTATTTCCTCCCAAGAACTTTGGGTACAATAGAAGCAAATGCCATTATTTCAACCACTAACTGCTCTACAGTATTAGGCTCATTACTTCTCTAGGAGAGTATACTTGCCTACATTTACTAAAGCTATGCAAAAGACACCACGCTTGGGCATACCCATTCCACTTAGGGTGACAAGTGCAAACTGGAATGGCGTGGTGACCAAAACAACAATGGATTTAGGCCCAGATCCCTGACTGTGGGTGAATGTTTGACATTGTTCAGCATTCCGTCCATCATCTGTTCGTTTTGCATTTGTTACCCAAAGTGGGATTAATATGCCCAGGCATTGGTCCCGTGCTCGCCATCCCACTGGATTCAAGTTAGCCTGACTGATGAGGGGTGACATCATGAAACTGGTTGCAGGATGCTTGTTTCTGGTCTAGCGAGGATCTGGTCTGGCAGTCGGGCTCAACTCTTCCTATGGGGAGGAGAGTCAAGAATGATTTGCATATGGCTGGGACCATATTGGAATGGCATGGTGAGTAAAAAAATTATGTATTTAGACCCACATTTCTGACTGGAGGTGAATGTTTGTTCAGCATTCCTTCCATCATCTGTTCTTTTTGCAACTAAAGAGGTGAGCAGATGGAAACATGTGTCAGTGTCGATCCCAGACTGACTCCAGGTAAAACAAATTCACTCTCTTACTTTTATGAATCACTCAGTCCTTTTTGATATTGTTCTAGCAGTGCTTCCAGTTTCGAGAAAGGAACTGATATACTGGACTATTAAGTGATTTTCCAAGGTTCGCTCATTTTAAGTACAGGAGCATTGATTAGAAAACTCAGCTCTGTGTCCACAGTCAACAATTCCCTCCATAGCAAAAATAATATAACAAATGCATAAAAAGGACACAATTTGTCAGATTCAATAACCCACGTGTTTATATGTGTCTATTATGTGTGCATTTTGTAAAGCCTAGCATGCATCCTCGTGGATGCTTCAGTGTGCTCTTTCCGCCACAAGTAGCCACCGGAGCGGCAGACTTGTCTGGTCCATGCCTTGCCGGAAGATTCGCCTGTCCCAGGTACTCGTCAGCAGGTTCGCCTGGCCCAGGCGCTCGTCAGCAGGTTCGCCTGGCCCAGGTGCTTGTCAGCAGGTTCGCCTGGCCCAGGCGCTCGTCAGCAGGTTTCCGGGCCCAGGTGCTCGTCAGCAGGTTCGCCTGGCCCAGGTGCTCGTCAGCAGGTTCGCCCGGCCCAGGTACTCGTCAGCAGGTTCGCCTGGCCCAGGTGCTCGTCAGCAGGTTCGCCTGGCCCAGGTAATGGTCAGCAGGTTCGCCTGGCCCAGGTGCTCGTCAGCAGGTTTCCCTGGCCCAGGTAATGGTCAGCAGGTTCGCCTGGCCCAGGTGCTCGTCAGCTGACCCAGATGTTGAGTCACTGCCAAGTATTTCTGAGATTTTTAGAAGCGGAATCAAAGGGAGACTTTTAGAAATGGATATACGAATTCTTTCAGAATAAGTTGTGCTTGCAAAGCCCTTGACAGAGGCAGTGAGCTGCTGGTACCCAGTGAGCCAGAGTTCAATACAATTTGCTCTTCAAGGCACAACGGAGACGTGACTGGAAAAGCGCTTTTACAGCTTGCAAAACTTCCTTGGACTGGCATATCAGTCACGATGCAAACAAGGCAGTTTCAAATCAAATTTTAAGCATAGCCGGACATGCTAAGATCAGGACCCAAGCAACTTTTTCTTCTAAAGGGGCTAGGAATGTATCGCTCATAAATTATATCGAAAATGCTGACAATAGCATAGGTTAAGCATACTGTGAGGTGGCTGCAAATATGCTAGTGGCTGAAGGTAAACATCTGCTTAGGCCGCCACCTGTAAATTCTGCAGCTTCTTGATGGCAAATCACGTTTGGCTGTGCAGGTCACTGGTTGATCTATTTGTTAGCCTGAGTGTTAGCAGCTTCTTTAAGAGGCTTAAACACCTGCATGGCGTGTACGTCATTAGCACACTTCTCAATATAGCCCAGCCATTATGCAGTACATACTGTTGTGCACCTCGTGCGCCGCAACTGCACGTTTCTGATGACCTATATTCTAAGTGATGACAAGTCAGTCGAGGTGGTGTTCATTAATTCAGATAAAATTGGTAATGCAGAGACAGACGTCTTGGGCTTCTTCTCGAAGTGAAGGGCGACCGCCTGGGGTATTTGTGTAGATCACCTAGTGCAGACCTTAACAACACACCTATGGATGTTTTTGGGGTTGACTGCTTGTGGATTTAGGATTCCCTTCAAATAAGCAGCACACTCAGGCCCAAATTTACTAAGCTTTTTCGTCAAGATTACATCACTTTTGTTATGCAGCCGCTGCACAAAATCCGTTTTGGCATTTACTAAGCCTTGCAAAGTTGTTTTAAGTAACTGTGTAGTTTAGTAATTACAAAATAATGCATTACTTTTCATTGTGTATGCACTAGTTGGGTGGACATTGAGTGTTTCTGTGCATCCACCCATGTATTTTGACGAAAACCCAGATCAACAAAGACTTTTAATTTAAACCTGGGTTTTGTGCCAAAATCAGTCATCATTATTTCTCCCCATTTCTTCTTCTTCCGCTTTTTATGCATGATACATTCTGCAGCACACTTAGGAAGAAGAAATTTCCTCTTAGGATTTTTCTCGTGCGGGAATGCAGTCCTTCCTGCACAAAAACATTCCTGCCTGCCACACAGGCAACCTTTGCAGCACGGCGCAAGGTTGCCTGCGTTGGTGCTAGGCAACACACAGTGGACTAGTACTAGGACAGCGCAGTTGTGTTCCAGATCCTAAGGGATATGGTGTGTTTCTGCTCTCCCCCTTTCATGCAATGCAGTAAGTTTCCTTGCTGCATTACGCTGTGTGGAAGATTAGTTAACCTGCCCCCGATTCCACTCCTGTTATGTTGGCATTATCAAGTAGTTTAGGCATAAACACCAGATTGAAGAGTGGCTAGATCAAGTCTCAATTGGAGTTGAGACCCTGCTAAAACCCTAAAGAAAACTAGAAAAGAGCACGATTTAGCAGCAGTCTAATACTCAGGCTATATCCGTACCTCATAACAAACATCGTCCTTTAATACCGCAACAGTATACACATGGACTGCCTGTAAAGATGAAAACACACCGAGACAGTGGTTAACCAGAAAATGTCTAATGCAAGGAAGAAAAATGGAGCATATAAGAAAAGATCGATAAAGTGGTCTCACTTGAAAGTGTAAGAGAGCACACCCAAAGCAAAGCATGCAAGGAAGGCCGTGTAGAGCAAGCAATTGATAGTACTTCAGATGGTACCTGAAAGGAGGAGGTTTCACATGAAAAAGATCTGCAGGCACGCCAGTGATAACAAGAGAGATGGCAGGAAGAATGGATCATTGGCCTCATGATGACTATATCCATGTGTAACGGTGAAGAGGATTGGGTGGTGAACACATGAACTTCCTAGAGGGTACACCTAGAAGCAAATATTGCTATTTACTGTCCACAACACGCATGTTCACAATCTTTTCTTAATGCGCAGGAGAAAAGCTGGTGCTGGTTGACATTTTTTGATTGGCGCAATTGCATGCCTTTGGTGGTAAGTAAGGTAGTGCTTCCTGCCAACACCATTGACCACCATATTATGAAAGCAGGTGGTAATGTGTGACAAGAGTTTTTGTGCATATTTGGTGTGTCACATGTTTTAGGTCCACCAGCTAGTATTGCTTCTTGGCGGACCTGGTAGTGATGTGTTGCATTGTTTTTGTGCTGCTGTGTTTTTGTGCTACATTGTTGGATTGTGGCATTGTTATGTTGTGCTGTGTTGCGTTCTGTTTTGACAGGCTTATTGTATTGTGTCTTATTTTGCTTTTGTTTTAGTTTAGGTCTGCTGTGTGATTTGTTATTGCATTGAATTTTGTTGTGTTTTATTATTATTTTAGAGAAGTCAACAAATGTTGTCACATTTCCAGACAAAGGGATCACATTCCTTTCCCGCTCCAGTGACAAACAACCCTTTACCATGTCTGAGGTGGTAAAATACTGCCGCTCCCACTAAGACACCAATCAGCCCGATAACTCTGGCAGAAACCATGTTTTAAATAAGAACTTCTAATTCTTACTTTATGTGATACTGCCATTGCAGCGTGTCCCTCTGTGCCCCCCACCCTGCAGTAAAGCAGGTGACATGGCAGTCGTGAACCGCAGCACAGGTGCAGGAGGCTGTGGCAGTGCCATCATAGGCAATGTTAGCTTTACACAAATCGCTATTGTCACGAGATTAGAAGTCACTGAGCTGGCACAAGGCACCTGGTGATGGGAAAATGTGAATATCCCCATGCAAAGAAACAGATTTAAATGAATATATTGCATGAAATCCTAAAAGCCAGACGTTACCTCGCAAACCACAAACCAAAAGTGAATTTACTTTTTAAGGCTTTTTCCATTGGAGGGGGTAGGGCTGCATTTCAGGGCGCCTGGATACCACTTTAATTGCAATAAATTTCACCACTACTGCTCTGCAACAATTTCAGTTTAAAGTTCTTAAAATGAAAAGCAACAAGGATGTTCATAATGAAGTGATTATAGCACTAACTCTCTCAATACTAGTGGCCTGGAAAATGGACCGGATTTTTCACAACAGAAGTTACCGATACTAGGGGTACTGGTAATTCTGGAGGTGGAGAAAATCCGGACCATGACCAGTTGGACCCTGAGGAGCCACTAAGAAATGAGGGATTACCAGGAATCAGTAACTCCATGTCCGATTGCCATTATTACCGACTCCATTGAAATAAACAGGCCACTCGTAGGATGGCCAAAGTGCTGTATTTAGCACAAGATGAGTCTGATTTGGAAAGTTGATATGCATTTGTCAAAATCTCAGTCGGCAGTGAAACAGTTGCAACCGGTGCATCAGCTAGTCGAGCTAATCAGCGTGTGCTCCTTTATACTGTATCTCCTGTCACTGACACTTCTGAGACCATTGGGCCAGGTGCTGTTCCCTTCCCACCTAGGGACCAAAAGTAAAGGGACATGTTATTAGAGGGTGACAGAAGTAAGGTTCCCATAATGTAACTCCTTGTTGAAATTTTAGGCTCTATTAGGAGTGGCCCATTTTTTGCCGATCCATTCGCAAACATATTTGTTGAGAGATCAGTATACCAAGTTTAGCAGTATTTACTGTAGTTTTCTCCTTGTGAATTTCACCATCTCAAACCTGCCGAAATAAAAAGCAGGAAAATGTCCAGTAAATAACGAGTATAAGCCGATTTCCGTGGCAAAACCACACAAAATCTGCATGTTATTCCCCATTTGGATAGGGATAACTCATGATAGCAGTTGTTTATCGGACCCAATAAATACTGATGCCAGGGTATCTTTTATATCTAGACTATAACTCTATCCCACCAGACCACTTACAGTGAGGTCTTCTTTGGGGTGTGGACGTGTTTCTGTTCCGAAGCCTGCATCAGGAACACGATAAATAAGTTCCTCCAGTTTGTCTTTAGACAACAAATAATCCCTTTCACTCACTAACGCTTATGCTCTCCATGTTTCAATATTGTTTATTTAAAACGATCAGCAGTCATAGTTACTTTCACTAGATACTTTAAGGGACCCATCTTGGTGTACTAAGCATAGAAAAATAAACCAGATCTCTCACATTGACATACATATTAAAAGTTCACTTATTTATACACTGTCTCTTATCTTTGTGCCTCCAAAGCTCACAGCAGGGAGTGTAATGTGAATGCAAATAGGGCCATGCTTTAAAAGTCACATGGTTAGGTTTTAAAACCCAAGGAGACATCATCAAACTAAGCAGCGTTCTAGAATGTGTATCATTGCTGTTTGTCGAAGATGCAGGACTCAGTAAAGAGAGGTGTTTTATTTTCCTAGGCTGCCCGCTCCCTTTAAAACTGGTCACCCACTGATCTTGGTGATGCATGATTGGTGATGTTGGTCCTATACAACTGGACCTCCAAGGGACAGCTAATGGGCTTCAGAACTCATTTCAATTTAGGGGGGTTACAATTTGGGATGCCATGCTCCCTAGCTTTAGGCATCAAGGCATTCAATTAGGTTGGTACTAATCTTTGTGGAGCTTGCAAACACCCAGGATCAGCTCCTTGAGTACCTTGACGGCAACAGTATTGCTGCTGCTAAGTAGAGGTCCTTTGTTCCCACCTGCAGGCTTGCTTCTGATTTACCCCATTATATCTTCACGGTTGCGTTGGTCACTGACTGATTTTGCTGGGTAATGAACTCACAAACTAAAATTAAACTAAAAGGGAATCATAATTTTTTCCCTTCAAATTTTCATCCTCTAATCTATAAATACCAGGGGTCACCAACAAAGCCCCTGCAGCCAAAAGAAGCTGCATTGGTAACTGCTTGGAAGACAGATTGGTGCCACTATACCATTTTCGGCGGTCTTGTCCACTAGATCTAAAAGATGTACTACAGGCACTAACACCTTTCCAGCCGGGTTCACCAGCACAGACTCAATCGGCAACAACTTATAGAAGTCATGCCTCTCATTCCCCAAAACAGATGCACAGCATCTATATCAGGGAACCAACATTGTGTTCACGTCCTCCACTCCCTCAGAGGCAAGTCTTACATTGCATCATTGAATGGGAGATTGTAAGAAGACGAGCAATGCTACATGTCTTTGTCACGTTCATTGTGATGTGTTCAAGTATTAACTAAAACGCGCTCCATGTGAACATATTTCCTCTATGATGCAATGTTTTAGACCCCTGGTCGCGATCTCAAGATGGCAACTTATCTGACAATGTTGAGGATATACGCCCTATCCTTCTTCTAGAAGCCTTCCTTTTCCATTGCAAGACTATCAGTTAAATCCTCATCGAGCAGATGTGCACCTCCAAACTCAAGACCGAAAAAGCCTCTACAAGAATGGACTCAGTAGACTTTTGCTTAGTGTGGATCTCACAATCCTCATTCCACTTCAGGTAATTTCAGGAGATGCAGTGTCAGGAGAGCTGTTTGCTCGAGTCATCTCTTTGTGTATGGAAGAGATGTCATATAGTGGCCAAATTTTCTGATTTAGGACCCCAAAATCTGGATTTTTCTGCTTCATCAAAAAATTCTAGCAAATCTCTTCATATCCCTATACTTCAAGTTTTTTTTGTACCTATAATGTAAAGAAAATGGCTAATGCAGATATGTTAAAAACAGTTGTAGTGTGCTGTCTAGTGCTGTCCCAAACTTATGTTCTCATCCACCTCTGTCTTCTGTGTTCCGGTTTGAACTGAGCACTACGCACCAACCTATTCTTTGTAAGCACTTCATGTTAGATTTGCTCCTGCAATATTTTCTGTAAAGTGCTCCACTCCTCATTTGAACTGACTGTAAAACATCTTATCTTGAAAACTGAAAATGAAAGCATTTCCTAATACACCCGCCTTCTTCAGACAAACATATATGTTCAAATATTAATATGCCAAGCTTGTCTACTTTACTTGTCACCTTCAATGGGCGACTTTCAGCATTTATTTATATAGTCCTAAAATAGTTACTGACTGCTGCCCTTCTTTTTGTTCCTCTGGGTTACAGAGGGTGCCATGTTGCTACATGACAGATTGAGTGGACACTTGGATATGGGACCTGACACTAACACTTACTGATGACGTCTTGGCGCACTGTCTGCTCCATCAGCCGTGCAGCACCACCCGCACACATTCTCTCAAAGAAGCTCTGCTGCTCCCGCCCTTGCCTCAAGGAGTGGTCAGTGTGCTCAGGCCACAACAGCAGACCAACAATATTATCATCATGCTGTCGAGCATGGCGGCACAATATCTCTGCTGCTCCTCCCCTACACCAGTGATCCAAGCATCAAGGGACCACACAGCACTACTTAATCCCAGTCTGATATAGTAAATCTTGTTCCAGGATCTTAATTCTGGCCCAAGACCTAGAGAGACAATTACAAACCGTGCTTTATATTGAACTTCAAATACAGTTTAAGTGCCCTGAAGCTGCCCTAAGCCACTTGCTGAGATATACCAAGCATACAAACAAAACAGGAAATCTTGTGACTCATATTTCATTATGGGTCATTCCCCGTTTGAGAAGTTGAGTATTCATAAGAAATGTTAATAAGCAAAATGTCTACGGTAGTGGGTTGCCTGTTTAGTAAGGTTCAGACTCTCTTGAATCCCCAAGAGCCTCGAGAGTGCAAAAGACACAGGAGATAATGATGGCAGTTATGGGGCCCGTGAAATTGACTTGCCACACTTATTCAATGGTCATGTTCCTCTACAAGAAAGGTCTAATGTTTTAATTATTGGCTCTGATTGCTTAGTTAAAAGTCTGAGATAGGTGGCTCCGTAAGGATTCATCCTATAGCTTGAGGTAACTGCTGATTACAGAGATGGGTCTGACATATTGACTCAGGGCCTGATTTTGATACTGGTAAATGTGGGGCATCCACCAAAAAACAGCTGATGTTCTGCCTGCCCTACATAAAGTGCTAGACATCAGTACACTCTAATTGAAGTGGACAAGACATCCGCTGCTCTTCAGTGATGCCCTGCATCTGCCACACTCTACATCTACGCCAATGCGGCACCTTCAAACTCTTCCAGCCATTTATTAAATGAATTTGCATCCTTGGGCTACTCTATAAGTATGCAATGTACAGCAACATTCAGAACAGCTATACCAGTCAGTCCTGTGTAGATCACTCTGCTGCACTAGTATGTGCAAACCAACCAGATCTGGAGGAAGGACTGAATGAATCAAGCTTGGGCAAATTCAGTTACCCATTATTCACCAGGCATTGTGATAGAGTGATCAATTTCACTCATGTAATGCTAACAATGTTTGAAACTTTAAGACACCCTGACGCTGATCATTTGGATGAACTGAAGGCCCATGTGAAGCTCACTTGTGGAACATTTCTGATGGCTTAAGCCACTAATGAACCTCCTGTGGTGACACTTATGCAACGTACATCGATGTTGGTGATATGCAAGCCGACTACATGAGAAGCATTGCACTGGAAACTGAACACCTACAGAGCAGTGTAGGTATAGATATATTCTGCAAGTGCGTGACCTCACAATGGATTCATGTTACAACTCTTAACAGCCAATGGTATGCAAGTTTCTCATGTCCTCCAAGAAATCCAGGCAGTGTTAAGGTCCATAAAATGCTAAAGGGACAATATAACCAAAATGTTGCAAGTTCACAAGGACACAGAAAGGGGGATTTGTTGAAATTATTTGCATAGAACGTTCACAGATCAGATATTAAAAATAAAATAATAGCCATCAAAGATCATTATAATTAATGAAGTGTCTTTGACATTCTAGGAGATGCTTAACATATCAGGAAACACTGCATAATTTGATCACACCTCACCAAAGAATGGTGCTGTGTCATCCACAAGTTAACTATTCAGTGTAAAGAATTAATGGAATTGTGAACAACAGTGTGAAGGTAACAGTAGCGAACATGATGATTTGAGCAACTACCCCATTGGCACTCTTGACATATGGAATTTTGCTCTTTGTCAGAAGGGGAAATCAATCAACTTTATAGTTAATGAATGGTAGTAGGCCAGTCACTAAAATATGTCCTGGATGGCTGGGAAGTTTTAACCCATACTAGGTACAATGTGACTAAATTTGAAAACAGTGGTTTACCTAAACAGGCAACAGAAAAAATAATCAAGAGATAGGCCATGTCTCCAGCCAGACTCATTTTCTTCATTTTAACATTAGGCTGTCATCCAGAGTGACGTTGTAAAGACAGTTGGGATTGAAGATGACTTTTGCTATGCATATACACCATGTTTTCAAATACATGGTGATTAACCTCACTTTGTGCCAAACTGTGGGTCGTATAAAAATGCTTTCCCATGATGAACCTTTCTCATTGATGTTGATAAAGTCAAAGTGCGATATTTTAAACTGTTTCTCATGCATTAATTTCTGCCTTTATGTTTGTGTGAGGTGAGAAAGACACAGTAACCTTCACATGCTCATTCTAAGGCAGACGAAGGGTTTCTGAAAGCACCATGTATGTTTTCCCATATCCCCCTTTCCAACGAGTTCCTTCATCGCTTTGTAATGTGTGCAATATCAAATCGTAACCGAATGGCCAACAGCTTACTCTAATGGAGAAGTGTACTGCTTTCCACTGAAGCCTGAGTGACACGGGAAATGTAAGGGGCCAATTAGAGCCTTTATTCTCAACATGCAGAATAGTTGGAATCTGAACATTTACAACAAACAGTCCACACAGCTCCCTACACACCCTGTGCTACGGGATGGTGTCAGATCCTTATGAATGGAAAGGATATGCCTCAAAACATTGGGGGCGATACCCCCAAAAATTGCACATGCATTCTTTGCAATTCCGGAATAAATATTTGCAACGATTATGCAAAATTTGAAATAAATCTCTGAGCATTTGCACAAAATGACGTAAAGGTGGGATGCTCTGTAGCTATTTCTTATTCATAAATATATTTCCATTATGCATGTCCAAGGCCATAATGCATTTGCTTCCAGCCACACCAAGCACAACACCAGATCAGATTTCTATAGTAAGATCATCACAGGTGCTAACAGAGAAAGAACATATTCAGCACCACACTCTGGACTGGCACTATCTCATCCGACCTAAAACTGGTTAAATAACAGGAGTGGCTTGCGGCATGTTTAGGGGCAGGGCAGCGCATGGCGGGAGGGGAGGCGGAGAAAAATAATTAATTTAATAAAATAAAAAAACACTTACCTCTTTACTGCCGCCAACCACTGTGCCACTCCTCTTCCTTCACTGGAGCCCCAGGCACAGGCTCCCGGCCTGCCCTGTGGCCAATATGAACGCTGCTGTCATGCAGCGTTCAGATTGGTCGGAGTGCTAAGCCAGGATGCTCCCAGACAGAGTGGAAGCCTGTGCCTGCTCTCTCAAACCTGGCAACACAGTGCCAGGTTAGAGAGAGCCTAGTGCACATGAGTGTTTTGCCGGCCCGAGACGGCCAGGCAAACATACATGAGCACTGGGGGGTAGTGCTATGCACTCCCCCTCAGTCCCTGTCATTGCCTGTGGCCCTGCCCCTTTTACAAGAAAACAATAATACACATAGTTTATTATTGTTTTCTTGTAAAAGTTTTGCAGCTGCTTAGAGGAGCCGCGCCTGTTAAATAATCTCGGTGCTCGAAAAATACAACCTTGTCCTGGATGTGGTGTGCTGGTCAGTTAATTCTCTGTCACCCATCTCCCTTTCATAAGTGTTTGTGAAGGAAAATTGCCATTGCACTTTCAAGCCTGAAAAACCCACCACTCTCTTCTCTAGACTAATCAAATAGACTGTAGCCCTCAAAGCAGCACACACTGGTTATCAGATGACTTGAAGCTCACCTACGAAGGCAGCCGATTCCTTTTAATCTTCTTTGACACTCAAAAGTCTTTGAAACTGTTACATGGAGCAGATTCACCACTATATGTACAAGACCCCTGCCACATTTTTTATTTTTGCCCTAATGGTTTTTGTAATGCCTACATGGAACATTTTAGGTCCTACAGTCCTAGCTATATCCCAAGGTGGCACTGACTGACCACTGACAAACATACTGCCTGTACAATGGTGCCTCTTATAAACCTTACTTATAACCTCATTAAAACAGGGAAAATGTACCTTGATGTTATCAACTACCTTTGCATATCATCTACCATCTTGAAGGTCATCTAGCCATCTCCAGCAATGCAAAGTACCTGCTATTTTCGTTAATCTAAGTATTCAAAGACTATGTAAAATGAAAGCCCACGCACCTTGGTATTAGCTGAGTCTCCTTCCTATGAGCAAAGCACCCTCTACAAGGCGAAAATTCATATACTCGGACATTTACATGGACATGCTCCCTGGCCTACTAGAAACTATATTAATCTAGTTAAAGCTGTTCACCATGCTGCTACTTTAGGAAAGTACCCTCTTTCTTGGCATGGTTACACCCTTTTTCTCCCTGATGTCAGTGTGTATGACTGTGTTCACTGGGATAGCAGGACCCCAGTAATTATGCCTTCTCTCCCTAAACTCTGTATTTCATCTCACAATTATCATACTGGTGCCCCCATGTAAGCCCCTAGTATATGGTACCCAGGGTATTGGGGTTCCAGGGGATCCCTATGGGCTGCAGCAGTTATTTTGCCACCCGTAGGGAGCCCATGCAAAGGGTTCTGCAGGCATGCACCCGATTTCACTGCAGGTCACTGCACCAGGTCACTATACATCCCCCCTATGGCAGGCCCTCTCAGCCCAGAGAGTAGGGTGCAAGTACCTGTGTGAGGGCACCCCTGCACTAGCAGAGGTGCCCCCACAAACTCCAGATCCATTGTCCTAGACCTTGTGAGTGCGGGACGCCATGTTACACGTGTAATGGACGTAGTTTACTACCTTAGAGGACCCCCACATTGCTCCTACAGCCTTCTGAGGTTTTCCAGACACCCAAGCTGCTGCCACCTCACAGACAGGTGTATGCCCTCCTGTTGCTTGAGCAGCTTAAGCCCAGGAAGGCAGAACAAAGGATTTCCTTTGGGAGAGGGGTGTTACACCCTCTCCCTTTGCAAAATAGATGTTACTGGACTTCGGAGGGTTACCCTCCCCAAACCACTGGTATGCTTTGCAGGGCACATTTGTGCCTTCCATGCATAAACCAGTCTACACTGGTACAGGGACCTCCAGTCCCTGCTCTGGCGTGAAACTCAACAGTGGAAAGGGGAGTGATCACTCCCCTGTCCATCACCACCCCAGGGGTGGTGCCCAGAGCTCCCCCAGAGGGTCCCTGGGTTTTGCCATCTTGGAACTCTGGGAGCATCTGAGTGGCCAGATCAGGTAGGTTACGTCAGAGCCCCCTCCTGATATGTGGTCACCCAGCTAGGTGACCAATCCCCCTTTCAGGGCTATTTAGGGTCTCTCTTTTGGGTGGTTCCTTAGATTCGGCTTGCAAGATTCCAGCAGGATTCCTCTGCAATCTCCGCTTGAACTTCTGACCATAGAAACTGCATCTGGACTCTCCAGGACCCAACAATCTGCAACAAAGACGAATACTTCACCTGCAACATTGTTTCCACGGCTCCTTCCAGCTTCTGCAATATTTCCCCGGTCGTGCATCCTCTGAGGACAGCTCATCTTCAGTGTGCACAGGAAATAAGAAGGAAACTCCCTTGGAGAGAAGGAGTCATTCCTCTGCATCTGCAGGCACCAACAGCAATGACGACCAGCTGCGTGGATCCCCTCTCCAGCTGAGCTGTGTGGATCCTGCATCACAGGTGGTAATCAAAAGTGGTCCTGACAGTCCTCTCTACCAGCTGTCCAGGGTGGGTGGAGGTAAGCCCTTGCCTTCCCACGCAGGACAGTGCCCCCATGCACCACGTCTTTTGCAGCTACCAAGACTTGTTGGCACTTCTTCCAAGGGGTCTTCAGGCATCGTGTAGCTCAAGCCCCCAGCACTCCTTCCTGTAACGCACAGCTCCCTGAGTGGCTCTCCTGCAGTGTGGGACTCTTTTTCGTAGGGCTGTGTGGGCTCCATTTGCAACTTGTGTCCCCATCCTATGTGACTCATGTGAGTGCTGCCTGTGCTTCTGTGGGCTCTCTGTGATGCTTAGGGCCCCCTGTGACTCCTCCTCCTGGGTTGAGTCCTCCTGGGCCCTGCTGGATGCCGACAGCACCGCTTTCCACCAACCGTGAGTTTTGCCTGTGCCAAGGCTTGTTGGTGGAATCCGAACACACAAATCTGACTGCAATCTTCCTTCTGGCGCAGGACATCACCTGCATCCTCCACAAACTCAACTCCAGCTGCAGTGCTGGCTTTCCTTCCTCGCCGTCGACCAACTCCTGCGTCCTCAGCTTGGTGGGTAGGGGCTCCTGCTCCCAGTGGACTCTGCTGTGTCTTCTGGACTTGGTCTCATCTTTCCACAGGTCTTCCTCTTCAGGAATCCACTGTTGGTTTGTTTCAGTTGCCTCTGGGTTTTGCAATTCTCTTCCTTTCTTCTAGGTGGGTGTTTTGGGGAAATTCTAGTGATTTACTCCTGCTCTCCTTGTCGCTGGGTGGTGTTGTGGTACTTACCTTTGTGCTTTCATGGTACCCCCAGTCCCCCTCTACACACTTCACTTACCTAGGTCGGGGTCCAACTCTCGCATTCCATTTTCTTAGTATATGGTTTGTGCTTCCTCAGGGCCACTATTCTCTATTGTATTTTACACCGTTTGCTAACTATTCTAATGCCGATTTCTGACAACTAGTGTATATATCTGTGCATAACTTACCTCCTAAGGAAGTATTGCCTCTGTAGTATTTTTGGTGCTGTGTTACCATATTAAAGTGCCTTTATTTTTGTAACACTGAGTGTATTCTTTCATGTGTGTAAGTGCTGTGTGACTACAGTGGTATTGCATGAGCATTGAATGTCTTCTAGCTAAGCCTTGGCTGCTCATCCACAGCTACCTCTAGAGAGCCTGCCTACACTACACTAATAGGGGATACCTGGACCAGGTATCAGGTGTAAGTACCTTAGGTACCCACCACACACCAGGCCAGCTACTATACACAGTGCATGCTTTATCACTTCACTCACACCCTCTGAGAATTCAATGGCACCCCTGTCCAACTCTAGTTGAAAAAAACATGTCTTTTTCTGGCCATTTCAGCATAACCTGCTGGGCCAACCTAACATAACCAGAGGTTTCCAAAGCAACGCTCGTAAAAATAAGAGGAAAGTCCTTTCCTAATGCTGCCTACGTGTGGAACAGTCTCCCCTTTTCGATGGCTGGCTTCTTCCTTCCTGACCTTCAGGAAAGAACTCAGAACCCTTATCTTCCCCTGTCTCTTCTCCCTCTCCCACCATCCCCGCTCACCACTCTCTCATATTCTATTTTCGTAAATGGCACTTTTCTTAAAATTTCACTTTCTTCGAGCTTCTGCATGTACTTTTTAACTCAGAGATGTTGGAACATATTATTTGCTCTTTGTAAACTACTCCTAACCTTGATCTAACTTTGCACTTTATAATTCCTTCAATAAAACAAAATTAAAAAATAAGACACACACTCATCTTGGATTTCCTGAGACAAGTTTATGTAACTCCCGTTCGTATGGCTGTTTCTTATGTTCTCCGTATACACACAACTTCTGTCACCAGCAGGGCTGCCACCACTGTCCCTTTACCGCATAATATTAGGCTGGTCAGTGCGTATACATGAGTCAGTTCCTTACCAGGTTCCTGCCTATTCATTCGTGCATGCAATTTTATGCCGCTCAGACAGCCCCTTGAAAATGATAATATGCAGTCTTTCATTGTGAATTCTATGTTGTCATAGATTTTGTAGTATGTGCATACTAGCCTTTTTAGAAATAAACTTTTCTATGATCCAGTAGCCTCGCCTACCCTCAACCTGCGCCTTTTCTCCTGTGCTAGCTCTTGTGAATGGGTACCAATATCCTCTATTATGGCAAAAACAGCCTTTTGTGTTCATCAAATATGCTCACCTGGTTCCCCAATTATAACTCTCTCTGACTGCAAGAGAAAAGCGAAACCAGCATTAGATAGTCAGAGAAGAATGCTCGATAATTTCCACTTGGCAAAATGATCTACATATAGTCAACATTTTAAATGGGCTTAAAAAAATCACCATCTCTATGGCAGATCTGTGACTGGTGGTAAACGAGTGATTTTTGTGGTTAGAACAGTTCAGTTGCCGTTCGACGAAGTAACTAGCAGATTGGGGCAATCTAATTGTAGTGCAGCTGACTGTGGACTATGTAAGGAAGTGTTAGACTCGTTAACTCATATAGTGCGAGCAATCTCACTGATTGGATAATGAGATGAAGGATGTAATTCATAATCCAATCATCGGGTTTAGCATGAAATGTGCTGTTTAAAGATGTGCTGTATTGTTTTTTGTAACTATTTGGGAAGGGTGGGGGGGGGGAGGGGGTGTTGTGATAAACTGATTGCAATTTTGAAAAATGTTTTGTTTAAATACTAATAATAATTAGGATTGTGCAATATAATGTTTTTACATATAACTTTTCATAGAAATCAATATGTGGTTTGTATCGTAACCAAATCAAACGTAGAATAAAATTAAGTGAAACTTTCACATCACGTGAAGGAACACTTTGGAAAGACAATACAGATGAAAACATTAATTCCTAGTCTTTTTTGGTTCTCCCAGGTACTAAAGAGATTGTGGTGGAAGTTGACGATGATGGAATAATTTCTCTGAACTTTGAATGCGATAAACTCGGCCCAGATTCCAAGTTCATATGGTCCAAAAACTATGATGAAATCGACGACTCCTCTCGTTTATCCATTGAGACCAAAGGTGGCAGGTAATGTTCAAGTAACAATAATTTTCTAATGTTTTAGCTAAACATTAGCGGGGTCTCTCTCTTTCATCATAGAAAGATGTGTGGAATCCCCGTTACAGATACTTATACAAACTCGAGGAGCTGGACGATATATGTATAATTTATCACAGGACATTTTGGGGGTTATGTACAGTTTGATCGACGAGGAACATCGGGGAAACATTGGCTGATGTCCTATATGCCCTTTTTAGGGTGTATACCTGGCAATACACTTTAAATAGGACATAAAGGGCCCATGGGTATGCTCCGTAGGGTAGATGGAAAGCCTGAAATACTTAGCAAATGTTCTTCATTCACCAAACTATATGACATCCTAATTTGTTTAGTATTCTAAATAGCTTTTCGACCTATGGATTTGCGTAAGTAGTAACTTAAGAAGTCTATATAGCTGTGTCCTGCATGATAATCACGTTTTAATTAGTGTTTCTCCATCCCTAGGACAAAGATAATCTTCAAAGATCCTTCTGAGGAAGATTTGGGCATTTACTCCTGCGTTGTAACTGGGACCGATGGTGTTTCCTCCAGCTACACACTAGATGAAGATGGTAAATTTGAATTATTTCAATATAATTTTTGGTTATTGTGAAACTGTGACCTAGATAGATTTCATTTTTGCACCATTCACTTACCAGCTCAGAGTTTACTAGTGCGGCTAGCTCTAGCGCAAAGCTAATTAGCAATGTAAAAATGGGCTTATGTGTATATCTTACTCATGATGATTCAAAAAAGCTGTTTGGAAATCAAATGGAAGTGGCAAGTGATGTATATCTCTTTGCTGAGACCTGCTTGTGCCACAAGGTTTGATGATTTGCCCAACCTGTCCACTTCACATACCATACCTATAGTGTGTGACACAACCAGCAAATTATAATTGCAAACATTATTCGTAAAAGCAGAGGTTAGAAGAGCAACCACCTGGAGCCCACAAAATCCAGGAAGACAGACCGGCTGTTTCATACAGCCATCTATGACAGAATGCTCTCCCATAGTAAAACGTATTTAGCTTTCCATTTGTCAAGTATTGTTGATATGCTACAGTATTTTGACACTACCTTTAGGAAGGGCAAGGCAAAGCACTAAAAACAGTGAAAGATGTAGGGTAGGCTGGTGATGTCAGTCACCCTAAATGAGGTGGAGGTTTTGAAACTCCTCCTCAAGGACCAGGTGCAGCTCACTCTTGTAGATGCCAGCCAGGCTTTGGTCCATGCTCAGTCCTCACAAGGCTAACAGAAAATGTACAATACCAGTGGCTCAACAATTTGTTCATTTCTGATAATTCCACCTTCTTCCCTGGCATACCATTGTTTCTCATGTCTCAATCCTGATTTTTCATCATCTTGCCAATGTCCCTGACAATGGGTTCTGCAGTTCTGCTGTGAGACTGCACAACTATTACACCAACACCCTAAGGCCCATATTTATACTTTTTGACGCAAACCAGCGCCTGCGCTGGCTTACGTCAAAAAAGTTACCACCGGCTAACGCCATTCCTACGCGCCATGCGGGCGCCTTATTTAAGGATTGACGTTAGCCGGCACTGCAGGCTGGTCAGAGTAAAAAACAATTACTCAAACCAGGCAGCGGGGGTTGGGCATAGGGGAAAATGGGGGTTGTGCGTCAAAAAATGGTGCAAGTCAGGTTTGAGGCAAAAATCATGGCTCAAACCGGACTTGCGCCATTTTGTGACGCACAACCCCCATTGAAATGACTCCTGCCTTAGCAAAGACAGGAGTCATGCCCCCTTGCCCAATGGCCATGTCCAGGGGACTTCGGTCATTTTTTAAGGCACGCCCCCTCCTGTGCATCAAAATGACGCAGGAGTATAAATAAGGCGCACCGGCCTTAAAGTAATTTTTTGGGCAGGAACGCCTACCTTGCATTTCATTAACGCAAGGCGGTTTCTCGCATCCAAAAAATGACGCACACGGAGGATTTTTGACGTCCATGGGGTCGGGCGTCAAAGTATAAATATGGTGCACAGTTTGCGCCAAATGTGCGTCAAACTTTTTGACACATATTCGGTGCAAACGGAGTATAAATATGCCCCTAAATATCTTCATATGACCTGTTCTTTTGGCCCTCCCTTGTATTGCTGCCTTTCCAAAGTGCTCTTTAACCAATATCGACGTAATTTTTAATTAAGATCTTGTGTTTTTTTCATTTTAGAGCTAAGACGCCTGCTCCAGCTGAGCCATGACCACAAATTCCCAAGTAGGTTCAAAAATATTCTTCAGTGTGATGTGGCAGGTTAATGATGTGGGGGTTTCGAGTGATGACATGCTATCAGCAAGAGTACAACTTTCTTGTGCTGCCTGTTTGACAACCCAATTTAGACCTATAGCCCTGAATATGACGTCCAGTCTTTTATAGTTGATTTAGGTTTTGAAATGTGTCAATTACGGACTGATATGTTATGTTGCCACACTAAGATAGTGTAAACTGAAAGTTGTCAAAAGTAACCAAATCTGAATCTATGACCATTTCAGGAAATGTTCAGCAGCTCTAAAGCATATTCTTGGTTAAAATGATTAGATCTCAAAAGTTGCCTGACCAAACTATTCTCACCCACTAGCCATGGTGGTTTGTACAACATGTTGGTAATAGATTGGTGTCAGACTGCTCTTTGGTTCTTAATTTTCTGAGTTTGTTCAGTACTTAAAGCCACAAGCTTAGCACAGTTAAAACGTAAGTAGCCTGTGATGTCACAGATATCAAACATAAACTTCCATAACATTATGATTCAGAGTCAATAGATTTCTGATTCTGGATGCCCATCGGTCCTGATCTCCATGAGGAACCAGGCCCAAAAGACGTGCGTGATACAAAGCCAGCCATTATGACTGACTTCATCCAGTCTCTGCTTCTACCAATGAAAATGCAATGGATATGGCTGAGAAAGCTATTTGCCCACCTAAACTCAACTTAGGTGCATAAATGCCATGATTTAATGTTGCAAAGTCAGATTTGTCTTTCACAAAATGCAAGTTTCCACTCATAAATCTATTGTTTACTTTTTCAATCAATCAATCAGGCACTTGTGAAGCGTGGCTTATCACCCATAGGGCCTCAAGGCACTGTTTCAGGTATGCTGCTTACTCGAGGAGCCAGGTCTTGAGATCCTTCCTGAACTACTTAATTTTTTTAATTCATTGGGACGTTTTATTAAGCTCTGTGTGCCTGCTTTCAGTCTCTTCTGAGTGCCTTACAAATATATGAAGGAGTACAAGATCATGGCAGAGAGTTGTAGTCCAGATAGGTGTGTGGTTAATTATCACTG
Source organism: Pleurodeles waltl (assembly GCF_031143425.1). Classification (NCBI taxonomy): domain Eukaryota; kingdom Metazoa; phylum Chordata; class Amphibia; order Caudata; family Salamandridae; genus Pleurodeles; species Pleurodeles waltl. Next base: position 471,025,969 of record NC_090439.1, read on the forward strand.
GATCTATGTTGTTTTCAGTTAAAAGAAAGCAGTACCAGCTCAGTTTACAAAGGTTTCCAGAATTAGTTATAGTTGGGTTTGTATCTCGAGTTCGAGTTAGAGGCATTCCAGAATCAAGGTACTTCTAAGCCCTTGGAACTTCCTCCCTGCTTTATTCTCTTCAGTGTTTGTTGAGTGTTTTGATGAGTGGATATTGAGGAGATATTGAGTGGATATTGAGCTGGGGGTTCTATTTGGGGCACAGTGAATTGCAACACACTAGGCCAGTGACACCGTACAGAGGGTCTTGCATGATAGCGTCAAAAGGGAGTCAGTGGACTACCTCAACAGTGGATCTTGTATGGTTCTCCTCGCGGGAGTTTAGACAAATTCTCTATCGCACTTAGGTATGATATAAAATCACTACGGTGTAGTATTATGCAGCAGTAAATCTGCTTTCAAGGGCAAGGAGTGGGTGTTCCAGAGAACACTCACAAATGTGTGAATTTGTGGGTATTCACAAACACTGTTACTTTCTGGCCCTGGCTAGACGCAGTTAGATATTTACTCATGTCAAGGGCATGAGTAATCCTTATCAATGGAGGGAATAGAGAAGGAATATCTCGCAAATTGTGGGGATGTGGGGAAACGGGTTACTTAACAAAAAAGTATTTCCTCTGTGGCGAAATATAAAACAAATAGCATTTGTAAATGCACTTTTGCTAAGCGAGTGCACACCTGTAATGCTTATGATGCTAGTTCCTAAAATCTGCCTAGTTTGCACAGACTTCCCCCATTTTTTATTTCTAAAACAGTTTCTCACTGTTCCAGTACCACTCCCACTGGTTTTCTTGCGAACCCAAATTCCCGCCCTCGACAAATGCCTGTATTAACACAGATGACGACCTCAACATTTCCACGTATGCGGTCCACCTCGGCACTGCAGACTACAGCAAATTAATCTTGAGAAAGCTGCAGGCCTGCGTGCCATTAAGGGGTGAAATACGTGCTTGATGGCCTGTTTGTAATGCTCCAAAGTTTTGTCTGAATTACAAATAAAAATTGTGCTTATAAACATTTGTAAGAATTAAGATGAATAATGTAATTTACTGTTAACTCTAATGAACAATATTGACCCTTGTCCAGATTGTTTATTCACAGAATAACCTACAGTCACTGGCTACTTTATGCCTCTTTACACTGTTATATTTTTATCTTTTGGAATTAGCGGAGTAGCCCATATATAGGGTTAGTCTTGTGCTAACAAAAATTACAGCCCTGTCCAATAGACATAGGCCCTGGGGTTCTCGCCTTCTCCCTTTACCCAACTGCACATTCAACAAAGAGTGTAAACATGTCTCCATCTGGGGTTGACTGCCAGGAGAGTCATCGTATCTGAATTTCAGAGTATCATAAATGTAACGATTAAAAGGATGCAGTTTGCAGGTGTGCTTCATTTGTGACGTACACGAACTTGCAATCAGGGTTAAAGTAAAAGGTTCTAAAAATAGTCAAAGATAAAAACGGAAAATAGATTAAAAATAAACGAGAAGAATCATAACATTTTCTTTTTACAGTTATCCCTCTGAAGTCTGAATTAGCTGTTGAAATTCGGGAGAAGGGGCAGGTTCGGTTCTGGATGCAGGCTGAGACGCTCTCTTCCAAAGGAAACTGCAACTATGTGTTTAATGACAAGGAAATTGTCCAAGGAGAGGTAGGTATTCTAACTACCTTTTGACTGCACAGCTGTGACTCAAAAGGCTCTAACTTGTGTGTTCTGGCAACCATTCTCTTATCAAATATGTTTCCCTAAAAAACAACTTGCAAAAAAACGACACTGCTTGCCCGATTCACACAGGTTTTTCTATTACATACTCTTGTGGTACTCTTGACTTACATCGGGAAATTCAGTAGTAAGCCAGAGTACTACAAGAATACGTTGTAGCAAAATATTTGTGAGTCAGGCTCCACATATTGAACGCAGAAGGCCCGGTTCAGTTATTGAAAGCCATATCTGTAGAGGAAGGTGCAGAACTTGACCAACTAGTCATCAAGGGAGACACTTGATTTTATTTAACTGTAAATGAAGTCAAGAAGACAGAGAATTTTAGGTCCTCTGACATCTCTAGTATTATGCAATTGGAGATGCAAATAGAGCACCACCACAATGTAGTGAGAACATCCAAAATTAGTTTCCTGGGGGTCCCTTCTGTTCTAGAATTTTAGGATTTGAAAATTGGTATATGACACCTTCTTACATTTAAGTCACCCAAGGAGGGTTCTATCAGTACAGTTGAGTTGTGGATGTTAAATAGGATGATTATAGGTGGTGCTTAAAGAGGGGTGTTTGGTGCAGGCAAATTTATTGCGAACTTAGAGAACTAGGACAATTGGTTCATCATTTGGCTGTCCAGAGAGACTAAGGGGGTCATTCTGACCCTGACGGCGGCGGAGGCCGCCCGCCAGAGTTCCCCCCTCCGAAATACCGCTCCGCGGTCGAAAGACCGCAGAGGGTATTCTAAGTTTTTCCCTGGGCTGGCGGGCGGTCGCCAAAAGACCGCCCGCCAGCCCAGGGAAAAACTCCCTTCCCACGAGGATGCCGGCTCGTAATCGAGCCGGCGGAGTGGGAAGGTGCGACGGGTGCTGTTGCACCCGTCGTGTATTTCACTGTCTGCCAAGCAGACAGTGAAATACTTGTAGGGGCCCTCTTACGGGGGCCCCTGCAGTGCCCATGCCAGTGGTATGGGCACTGCAGGGGCCCCCAGGGGCCCCGCGACCCCCCCTACCGCCATCCGGTTCCCGGCGGGCGGACCGCCGGGAACTGGATGGCGGTAGGGGGGGTCGGAATCCCCTCGGCGGCGCAGCTAGCTGCGCCGCCTTGGAGGATTCCAAAGGGCGGCGGTACACTGGCGGGAGACCGCCAGTGTTGCCAGTCCGACCGCGGCTTTACCGCCGCGGTCGGAATGCCCTTGGGAGCACCGCCGGCCTGTCGGCGGTGCTCCCGCGGTCCTCCAACCCGGCGGTCATTGACGGCGGTTGGAATGACCCCCTAACTCTTTGTGTAAAACAAGAGAATCCATATCTTTCCTGACTAGGTCCAAGCCACCCTGAAACAATGCAAATATCATCCGAAATATCGGTGGGACTGCTGCCTGCTCTGAAAAAATGTTTGTGGCCACATTCACAAAGTGGAAGTGGTCCCTTGGGGACCCCTTCCTATTTGCGAATGGGTTAACGCTAATTTGAAATTGGTGTTAACTGGGATTGTTATGCGACTGAGTTCATGGTCACAAAACAAACATACAAACCACTACAACTCGCAATTAGGAATGGCATGCCCCTTCCTAGATGTGACTTGCAAACCTATTTTACGATTCAGTAAATAGATTATCGAATTGTAAAATGGCATTTGTACATACCAAAATGCTCTTTTTTGTGCGCAAACGTGCGCACAGAAAAAAGCTTTGTACATCTGGTCCGAGATGAAATTTATGGAGTTTCATACATTCAAATAGCGGTTACCTAATTACAATTCACTGAGAATCGCAATTAGATATTCGCTATTCAAAATAATTGTGCATCTGGCCCAAGGAGAGAGAGTGTTACAAACACAGTGAGTAAAAGACTGCCCCATACACAAAAACTAAGGGGCATTTTAAGAAAAGTGGTACTGCATGTAGTGCAGCACCACTTTCCTTGCGCCCCTTAGCGCCCCCCTACCGCCATCATGTGTGCGCTGTATCAAAGATACAGCGCACCATGGCGCAGGGTAGGGGGCAATAGCTTAATTTTTATTGACGCTATTGATGTACTCTGCAGGGGTAGTGCCAAACTATTGGCGCTACCCCTGCAGAGTACATAGAGGCCCATTATAAATTATGGAAGCCCCTTTTTAATGCCTGCTTTGAGCAGGCATTAAAAGTGCCGTAAAAAAGAATGCAAGGAAATCTTGAATTTCCTTGTCCCATTTTTTCGACCCCCCCCTAACGGGGGAACACCTCCTTTACATACATTAAGCCTGGCTACATTAGCGTAAAAAAAGATGACGCTAATGTTGCGCAAGGTGGGGTTAGGGGCTTATAACTATGCCCCTAAGTCTATGATAAAACAGTTACAGAAACAAACTTCATCAAATACCGTGAAAGAAAAATTATGCAACTACAGCTGAAGAATGACACCACAGATAAAGTGGGAGAACGAGTAAGCTATAAAGAGAGAAGTGAAAGTAAAAGTTAAAGAATGAACAGTGACCAGACGGAAACAATCCCAATGTTTCTAATCAATGTTTTTTACCTTTCTTGACTATCTGTAAAATCGATTTCCCTTCACTTTTTTCTATCAAATAAAACATATATACAGTCTCTATGATTTCTCAACTACTCTTCGAGTGTGTACAGTCCTGACGTGGTTTTGCTGGTGGAAAACTCCAAGCCTTTAGTTGAAACATAAAATGTGTACACTGCTCACTCACTACTCAGTTTTCGTATGTGTGCATGCATGCATGTTTGTACGGTTCATTAATCATATTTGTTTTACTTTCTCAAAGAAATACAAGATGCATATAGATCATAACACGGGTATTGTTGAGATGTTTATGGACACACTGGAGGATGAGGATGAAGGCACCTACACCTTCCAACTCCAAGATGGAAAAGCGAAGAACCAATCAAGTTTAGTGCTTATTGGGGATGGTGAGTTAACCGCTTGATTAGTTTCAACTAATAAAACTGACAGCAGAGCCAAATGCTCCACAAAACACCCACCTAGCTGGAGGGGCATTCACATGTTGATGTATTCCTGTTTCTAAAAGTTAGAGCTTGTATTGTGATGGTCAGAGTGACCAGTTTAAGTACATCAAAACTGTTATCAACATGGTTTTTATATTGGGTTTTTAGAGTCGTCTGTTTCTGCTAGACATCTGATCAAGGGTTGATTGTTTGATTGTACTGATAAGGGAAGCTTTCTTGTGAACTTGCTCAGAGTCTGGCAATTACAGCCTTGCTGAACTTGAAGGAATGCCCTCGTCTTCATGCTATAGTAGCTAACCATTTGAGACATTTTTTTTAGATGGTCTGAGCTTATTGTCTTCTAACCAAAGCCAGCTCCATCTCTACCATGTAACAGTTTGGCAATGTAGCTCTGTCTGTCTGAGGTTACAATGTACCGACACTCATTCATCTAACTGCAAGGGGATCAACCACACATTCCCCAGACCAGAGATGCTGTTGACTCCACCATCATTGTGTTATGGTTTCATTGTTAAATACCCTGTTTCACTGTAGTCCTTTAATTCTCAGTTAGCACCTGTTTGTAATATCTCCCTTTGTTTTTTCATTAGCTTTGTTGTTGTGCTTCCCAGACCAAAGCATGGTCATCCTAATGTATGCAATATATGTTACTCAATAAAATCTTTCTTACACGTTCATCGGCTAGACAGACTGCTAGACAGAACTTAATCTGGCAGTGCAGTCCAGCAAGCCCTCTGGACAGATTTACTAAGATTGTGCACTGCTGTAAAGTTATGCAAAGTGCTGCAATGCAGTACAAAGTCTAAAAATAGTATTTACTTTTCAGTGCAAAATGTATTTTAGTCTGGAAGGGTGCTTTTTTCATGACACACATTGCACTTTACGCTACTGTGCCCCAGTTAGTATCAAAGTGGCATTAGATAGCAGTTACTCGGTTATTACAGAACAAGCACCCTTGGTTTTTGACACAATGCCCAGTCTACTAAGATTGTGAAACCGAGCTTTGCATAAAAAATTCTCTCTCCTTGAAGCCAGTGTAAAGTTGGAAAAATGTTTTTATTTCTTCTAACATTCCACACATTGCATGTGTGCTGCACAGTACAGCACACATCCAATGTGGACAATGTTTTCGAAATTCTTTAGGTGTAGGATTTTGTAGTGGAAGGCTATACTACCAATACAAAACCTATTCACACACCTTTGCACATTGGTATGAGGGTGTGCATGTGGCAACAAGCAGCCTGTTTGTGCAACAGTGCAGGGAATAAATGCAGCAGGAGGCAATTTGTAGTATATATGTCTCTATCTCTGTGCTGCTGTCTTCCCCTTGTGTATCGCATCACAGGAACTGTGGTTGTTGCGCCTTGTTGTGCTGTAATTTATTATATATGCCCCTCCATGTTTTCACTGTGCAGTGAGTGCCTCAGACGGATGATTTTCTCACATGTCCATGCTGACGATGCCCCACATGTTGGCACTGCATAACAGTACAGTAGAGGCATCATCACAACATGTGTGATGCTGTGTGATGCTTCAGGACAGAATGATGCAGAACCTGGCAGTTCAGTGTGGGAGAAAAATATGCATAAAGTATTCCCTTTGCCATTGTACAGGAATACAAGGACATCTTAAACACCATCAATTATCTACACTGACCATAAGGCATGGATTTGTGTGAATGGCATCTGTTACACGAAATACATACTTAATTGCACAATAGATGAATATTGAATATTCATATGTTTTTCTTGTTTTGCAGTGTTTAAGACGTTGCAGAAAGAAGCAAGTTTCCAGAGGCAAGAATGGTTCAGGAAACAAGGTATTGCCTTTTGGTTACATCAATTTTTTATGTCACTACAGAGAAAATCTATGTTTTAGGGTAAAAACATTGGTAACATTTGAAACGTTGGGTATATTTCATCCTCATTGTCATACTTAAATTTTACTTTTTTAACATTTTGCCCCAGTAGTTTAGAAAATGCTACTACAAAAGTCAAACAAAATCAACATACAGCAAACAACTGCGGCAAGGTTTTGCCCAGACCAAATAGAACTGGTATATAAATAAAAGTGAGTAAAATGGTAGAGGAAAACATGTTTCCCTGTATAAAATCTACAACTAGCACAAATCTAGAATCCAGACATTTGAAGCAAAGCAAATGACTTTAAAACCTGTTAAAAAAGTAAGCCTTGGCAGGTTCTCACTATGACATTGCCTTTTATGGTACACACAGTGAAACATGTTAGGGGATTCAAATGTTTGACTAGCAGACTATTGTTTGTTTCATATCTCAATTCCATAGTGTATCTAAGGAACACTATTGTAAGAGGCAATTTGGAATATATAGGTGCCTTAAAGACAGATTGTTTCATTACAACAATGAAAGTCACTACAACAGGACCGCTGTGGCAATCTTATCCTCTTAGTCATATTTTTGTAGAGCTCTAATAAATCAGTTGAATCTTTTCAAATACTGGCCAACTTTCAAACCGTGAAGCCACACACACAGTTTCTCTGGTTCTTGGTATTCATACCTCATACATCTTGGAAGGAACTGTTAGATCTGTCAGACTTGCGGTGATCTTTCCACAAACCTATTGCCTGTTTACCTCCTCCTGCTGACCAGTGCTAAACTGCATGTGCTTCTCTCCTAAAACATGGTAAAATTGGTTCATCCACAATTGCGATATTTAATTTATCTGTAATTCCCTAGTAGAGAGCACTACCTGTGCCCAGGCCCTGTAAAGTTAATGCTAGTAGTGGGACTGTAGCACTGATTGTGCCACCCACACAAGTAGCCATTTAAACATGTCTCAAGCCTGCCACTGCAGGGCCTGTGTGTGCAGTGTTTCTGCCATGTTGACTTAGCATTTAAAATCTCTTGCCAAACCTTAAACTCCCCCTTTATTACATATAATACATATAAGTCACCCCTGATGTAGTCCCTATGGCAGTGTGCTGTGCAAGTAAAAGGTGGGACATGCACCTTTAAGTTTTGCATGTCCTGGTAGTGAAAAAAACCTACATTTGCTTCACCCACACAAGTAGCCATTTAAACATGTCTCAGGCCTGCCACTGCAGGGCCTGTGTGTGCTGTGTTTCCGCCATGTTGACTTAGCATTTAAAATCTCTTGCAAAGCCTTAAACTCCCCTTTTATTACATATAATGCATATAAGTCACCCCTGAGGTAGTCCCTAGGGCAGTGTGCTGTGCAAGTAAAAGGTAGGACATGCACCTTTACATTTGCATGTCCTGGTAGTGAAAAACACCTACACTTGCTTTTCACTACTCTGAGGCCCACTCCTCTCATAGGTTAACAATGGGAATTCCACATTACACTTTTAAGCTGCAATTCCCGATTGAGAAGGAATAGTTCTGTTGTGTTTCATATCTTTGGAATGGTAATGATAAATCCTCTTTGCTGATAAAGTTGGATTTAACATTACTATTTTAAAAATGCCAGTTTTAAAAAGTTGGTAGTGCTCTGCTCTTAATGCTTGGTGTGCCTATAACCTTTCTCCAATACACATCTGGGGTAGGTGACAGCTTGACTTGTGCTTTCCCTCTAGACAGCCACACACAAACGAAGTGTAGGTGTGTCTGAGTGCCCCTCTGCATCCTGATGGCTCATTCCTGGCAGTAAGAGAGGGAGGAGCTGACACACATGAAAGGGCAGTGCCCTGTCCCACACAAAGGGCTGATTACCCCCGTAGCAGGTCTGGAGCGAGAGCTAGGATTAAAGGTCCTCTGTTCACTTGAAAGACCCTTCTTTGGAGTCACCCCCACTTCAAAGGCTCAACTGGGTGTAAGTACTGGGTCTGTGACCCCACCAAAGCAGACACTTCTGGACCTTTAAAGAACCTCTGTCTGAAGGACTGCTGTGCTGCTACAGGGACTGTCATGCTGCTTGACTGCTGATCTGGAAGAACTGCTTTTTTGCTGTGCTGCCCTGCAGCCTGTTGCTCTCTGACCCTGCTGCAGGAGAGCTGGACTCTCTCTGGAACCTAAATGATCCATAAGGACTTGTCAGCTTGCTTCCTGTTGTTTGAGACTCAGGGATATCAAAGTCTCATCACCTGCTCCTGGCCCACTGGAGTTGGACCCAGGTACATGCTTCAGTCGAACCGATACATCTCCTATCTGCTGAAAGCAGAACCGATGCATGGTCCCTTTTGCGGGAGCAGGATCAGCGCATCACACTCAAAACCAGGTCTTCATCTAAAGAAACAGCGCATCAGCATCACCGCTGCTGCAGTGTAGGAAGATCAACACATCCCCTCGACTACGTGGAAAGAGGATACACAGTACTGGCGCATTGTGTATTAAACCAACGCTTCTTGGTTCCGGGAATCGCCTTCGGAAGCGACGCATCATAACTGCGTGAAGAAAAATCAACACATCACTTCGACTGCAAGATTGACATAGACACATCACTCAGTTACACCGCTCATCTCACTGTTGCAGCATGAATCAAGGTACTGTATTCAGCGGGCCTAAGTGGCTTCTGTATCCTGCCCGCGCTTCATCATGGTCAGACTGAACTCTTGACTTTGCCCCGGTCCAGTGCAACCACATAACTCCCATTGGCACCTATTGTTTCTAAGCACTACAGACATTTTTATTCTTTAAAAATTCATATCCCGACTTCTACTTAATGAAGTATTGTCATTTTGGTCTTGATTTATTTATAAACTCATTATCTATTTTCCTAACCTGGCGTGGAGACTTGGTATGTTTTTTTTTTATTGTGGTACTGTGTGTTGTGTTGCACAAATATTTTACACATTGCCTCTTAGGTTAAGCCTGACTGCCATATGTCAAGTTACCAGAGGGTGAGCACATGTTAATTTATGGTGTGTATCTGACCTACCCTGACTAGAATTGTGGTTCCTGCTTGGACAGGGGGCATATCTCTGGCAACCAGAAACCCAATTTCTAACCGGTGCACTACTTATATTTTTACGCCTTCTCTTTTGTCATTTTTCTGCTGCGGAGCTCCTCCAGTGTAGTTAATATTGTGTGAATGGAAAGGATAGCAGCTGTTGGTTCAGTGCTTAATTTGGAGGGAAAAAAAGTACGTGTGAGGGCCCTTCTCAGGAGGCTGCTGCAGCTTGCACTATCCATTGCCACTGCCAGTGCTGCCAATGACAGTACCAGCACAATTATTAACCATCAAGCGCCTACAAGTGTGACAAGGCAGACTATTCCAGGTCACTTAAAGTTATGATAATGGCGTGGGTGGCATGTGTTAGTCATTGTTATTATATATTAAATTATAAAGCAACTGTTGTTGTGCTCATTTAAAAATTAGAAAGACTGCAACTCCGTGTGGCAGACTGTTATAAGCGCTAGTGTTGATAATTAAGTGCCGATGTGGAGCATCGGAAACCATTAGCTCAAATGAAGCACTATGTCGGTCCAGGTGTTAGTCAATATTGGTAGCCTCTCTGGAGGTAGGAAACCAACTGAAACCTCAAGCAAGGCTCAAGCCAGACGCCTGGAACCTCAAGTTCATAATGAGCCGAGCTCCATGTGGCTTCTGCAGGCCACTAACGATTTAAACTCAAGCACCAAGGATTTAAGACAAAGCATAGGAAGAAGATATCCACCTACTGAATGAATTGTACAAAGTGAAACCAGAAAGCCTGGGATCAATCTTGGGGTCCCTGTTTTTAACAAGTGATATAAACTTAAGCAAATATTTTATTTCACAAACCCTCTTTTTTTATTATCACATTTGAAAGACAAGAGTTCACAATGTGATCTGTACAAAAAAATCTTGTGTTTGAATGATTAGACCATAATGTTGCTTGATCTGTAGATGAAATCCCAGCCACATATAGGGTACACCTGACAACTGACTCACCTCTTTAGTTCTCCAATGGTGTTGTCATTTGGGCGAGGGGCAAGAATGTTTCCATGTATAAAAACTATGGTTCTCATTTACAAGGTGTTTGCGCAGAGCAGCGTCACAAGGAATCTTGCTGCGCTGCCCTGCATCAAAAGAAAAGGACAGGAATGTGCTGTATCTGCTAGATACAGCACATCCCTTTCCTTTTCACCTGGTCTGGCACACAGTGGGCTACCATGCTGTAATGCAGGCACCCTTGCTGTGTTGCAGGGATGATTGATTTTCGTGCAGGAAGGGACACCTTCCTGCACAAAAACAATCACAAGAGGTGTTTTCCTTTTGCTATGTATGCTGCAGAATGAAGGTCACATAGAAAAAGGCAAACTAAAGGTATTTCCCCCTGCTGCATCTCCCTTATGCCTCCCCTGAGGTGGTGTAGGCTTTTGACGCAGTCCCAGGTTTACCAACCCTTGTAAATCTGGGAATGTATCAAGTGCCATGGGTTACGTGGGAACACCCACTGAAACACCCATGGCATGCCTCCCTGCAGCAGAGTGAGGCAACACATTGCCTCAGTCCATATTTACAAGGCCCTGAAAAGCCACTCAGGGTGGCTTTATGTGGCCTTGTAAATATGGCCCTGCAATGTGCAGTTCCAGAAAATCACTAAAAGTAACATTCCAGCAGCGCAAAGGGGCTTGTAAATAACCTGATGTATTAAGATGAAGTGTTTCTACGTGTTAACTAAATACACATTTTTAATTATTGAAGAGACTGTATCATATTTTTACTTGAAGTTTGTCACATGATTTACGTGCCAAATATTTTCAAGGCTCAGCGTGAGTTAGGGCTCTTAAAATAAAGTCAGACTATCTGCTTGGCTCTGTCTGGGCTATCCCTGGTAATTTGTTGACTCACCCCAATGTCGGTGAAGATCCTGGAGTCCATGCACAGTCTTTGGCTATGTCTGAGTGCAGAAAACATAGATCTATCCGTAGTGGCTCTAAACCCAAATTTGCTTTTGTCCCCAAGAAACCTCTAGTCATTTGTATGCATTGGTCTTGTCCTACTTTATATAAAACTAAAAGATATGAGAATAATTGGAGGTTAGTCCCTTAATATTCTCCAACAAGCGAATTACACTTTCAATTCACATTTCTTCAGTTAAAACTTTACACATGTTAGTTAAAGACTTGGTCTCCTTGTTTAAGGAAAGTCATGAGCACACTGGATAGTTGAATGCCTTGAACCCGAATTGCCGTAAGTATACTTACCACGCTTCCTAGCTTTCAGCCATTTCATCCACTCTGTGGCAACATTTGCATTGGCTCTCTGAATGTCAGGTTTCATTTTGAGTCATTTACCCTGGCATAATCGGATCCACTCTATTTTGTGCGACTTATCCATCCATTCTACCAGTCCCCTTGCATTTTGAGATCCAAAGTAAATAACCTTCTGCAAATACAACATTGTTGTCTGTTTCATAGCTTTAAGGTTGTTGTAAGGTCATGTTTTTTCCATGAATCTTTTATAACTGACGTATGTGTAATTTGGGTATGATTCACAAAGCCTGAACATCCACATTATGCCTGTGGAGGTGTCATATATGTGAGCCAAAATGTATGCTAACTACAGATAACTTCTGTAGTCATGCACTCACTATGGACATGTAGCTGTTAAAGCTCCCATAGGAGTGGTAGATGAGTGATTAGGGAAAAGCAATGGAAATGAGGTGAACAGTCATAAAGATATAGTTTGTGGCTATTCTAAGGCCTAAATTAAGAAACAGTTTCACTGCACAATGATGTCATATATGATGGTGTTGACTGGTCTCTGAATAGCCACTTCCTTTTTATTTTGCCAGATAAACAATCAGCCATGGATCAGATTTGGAGCTCAATAAAATAAGGTGGTTCTGTGATGTACAGTGGTTTTACTGCTTCATCCTTTTGATTCCCTGAATTCCTTAGTCCAAGGTACCTGCTCTTTCCCACCTTGAGGGTCACTAACCTATCTATTTCACCTCTACCTAGCTTTCCCCTGTGCCCTGTTTGCCCCAGTAGGTGCACCTGAGTATGTAAACGTAGAAATTCCTTGTTTAAGTTATATCCAGTACTTATGTTCATTATACCATCAAATGCCCAGTTAGGGTCTCTATTTTTCAATAATACACGGTCTAACAACCATCTATGTAATGGAGTTAGTTGAGTCAATTGGCCACTGTTTGTGGTCCTTGTAGGTCCATAAACATTGGAAGTCAGCCTGGATCATGTCAGGTCACCTCTGTTTCCTAATTATTTTTTCCACTCATGCAACAAGGAGGAAGAAACTGTGCTGTATACTTTTCAGACATATGTTTTGTTAGAAGAGGCTTATTCATGCACAAATGTACTTACCAAACAGAGAACTGCTTTATTATAAAAACACAAAAGAAATATATTTGCACCTCAGTTATGTAGCCCTTCTGCCTTTGTATAAATTATTTGTTTGCCTTTCCTAGGTCCTCACTTTGTCGAGTACCTTGGATGGGAAGTGACCACAGAATGCAATGTACTGTTGAAATGCAAGGTAAAGAGAGTCAATAATCAATTTGGCTAGACAGTGGAACATAATGTAATCTATCTTCCTTCTAACGATCAGTATATTAAGATGCACCAAGAAAGCGTACTTGTTATGATTTATGAGACAAATTGTAGCTTTAGGACTGGAGGTCCCTAAAATCCTTGTCTTGCATGGATTACCCAGGTTTTAGTCGACAATGCCTGCATTGTTGTAGGCAAACCAATCTCTTAATGTAGAACCAGCGGGAACTGCATTATAATAAGCAACTCTTTTTCCTGAATTTGGTTACACTCAGTTGTTGTCACCAGAATCATTCATTATGGTGACTCTTTATCCATCAACCAACAGGTTGCAGAAGACATCAGTTCTACAAGGTCTCCATGACCTCCTTAAGCTTTCGTGCTCTACCATGTACGCTTGTGATCACCTGCTTGTTAGAATATCTGCACATTTTCCCTGCTTTCTGCCACAGTCTGTTAAACGTTTCATTTCTGCTGCTTCCGTACTGAAAGAAAAACTTTGTGTCATTTTTGTTCTACCTCTGTGGTTTTAACTTAATCCCGTCTACACACCAAATAAGTGTCACTAGACTGTGCCTCTAGAGGTCTCTCCTTTCACGGTGTTATAGCCTACCAGTTATAGTCCACTGTCACGTTTCATCTCTGTCAAACTGGGTCCACAGTGACCAATCATGTAACCTAAATTAAATATAGAGGGCACCTCTGTGTGTCCTGGCAGCTTGGGGAGATGTAATTAGAGATGTCCAAGCAGAACAAGAAGAAACCGACAAAGGGAGGTGATAAATGTTTCTACTTGTGTTTGCCTCTGTGTTACTTACGGTGTACTAATGAAATAATTAAGAAAATCACCACAAATTTCACACATGATTGAGTTTAAAAAAAAAATGTTTTTAGTTATCAGATTGGAAGTACATGTATACATAAGGTGAATATTGTATTCAAGTGCAATTTACAAAATGTGTTGAATGATTATTTAAAATAGTTTTCCTTTAGAGAAGACCAGTGCAATCATGGCCTAGTTTAGAATGGAAGGTGTGACTTTTTCGTGCTACAGTGGAGAGATTGACTTTTGCTTACTAATTTTTAACTTGAGGAAACAGCAAGAGTCACTTTAGAGGATCAAAATGCATTAGTATGGCCAGCACTTTTTCGGATTGCTCATGAATAATTTCTTGAAAAGTGGCATGATTTATATCATTATTTCATGAATACCCTTTGTTAGAATTAAAGTGTACTAATGTTGCCACTTTTTTAAAAGGCAAATGTTTTCCTTCACATGTTAATTCCATTTTTACTATAAATGTATGTTATCTGACTCGTCCCTTATTTTGATCTCACTAAAAAGGTCTCTATCAAGAATTTCTTTCTCAGGGCTGCTTATGGGGTTAGGTATCATAAAATATTGTCTGTCTACTAAATAAATCGTTTTCATTGTTTTAGGTAGCAAATATTAAGAAAGAAACCAATATCGTTTGGTACAAGGATGAGCGGGATATTATGATTGATGAGAAGCACGACTTCAAGGACGGCGTCTGTACTCTGCTGATCTCAGAGGTAACATGCATTTCTTGATATGTTATAAATTTGATGTTTCATGCTTGGCTGAAGGAAGTCAAAGCTGTCTAAGTGCACACAATATGCATACAATTCCTACGATAGGGACATCACACCTCTGTTCATCCAACACATTACACTTTGTTCTAGTAATGGGAGGGTGCATTGAGGGCAGAAGCCGGGCAGAGGCATGTGATTAGGGCATGCGCTTCTGTAACATATGGCAATGCAACAGCTTTAGGGCCTCCTCGGGTTCTGTAAATAACTACAAAAGGCATAACAATGTTTTTTCAGTGCATAGGGAGCAATTCAAGAAGCAAAGTAATATTTTGCTTTGAGCACTGAAAATACTCTCACCATTCCAGCATGAAGTATGTGGGGTGTGGAGGAGCTGTCTGACTCTGGAAGTAAGGCCAGGTTTTTGGAATTCTTCCTTAAACATCTAAAGGTGCTCCAATCTACCCAGATCCTAATGCCTAGTGCTGACTAATAGAGATCCTATCATGTGTTTCATCAATGTTTTAAACATTTTTAGAATCATCATGACTTACATTTCCTGTGCCACTTTATCATCAAGGAACAATGAAATTGTCCATTTCCTGCCTACTAGACACAGCAGATCCGATCATCGCCTACAACTTTGATGTAGCTGAAGCTAGTGAATGCTCACCCAATGACCCTTTTGTTGACTTTCCTGCTTTGCAGCTGGAGGCGCAGAGCACAGTACATTTTAAACCTATAATCATACATCTTGGCAAATGATATGAACCACTAAAATACTACAGTTTGTCCTTGCTCATGACATCTCGACTCATGAATCCTCCATGCTGACTACTTTTACTCCTGCTATCTCAGCACTAAGTTTTAATCAAGTTACTATTTGTTCTTTGCAGTCTGATAAACGAGGATGTTTTTTTTAATTCAGAAAACCCAGGGCCTCTAGTTATGGAAATACTTTTTCACTGCAGGATGCATACTATTTGTAATCTATGTAGAAGCTTTGGGAATTTGAACACTCACTTAAGTACTATATATGTAAAACGATTCCACTTCTAAAAGGGCTCTGGTTTTAAGTATTCACCAGTTTAAGTTAGCTTGATCTTTACAAAGTTATTTCATGTACAACTTTCCCCTGACTTCGATTTAGGGATTATTACTATTGTTTGTCTGTAACCTCCATGATGTTAAAGGCTCCTATACCTAGAAGGCGCTTTGAAAATACATTTTCTGCAGCTGTTGCATTTTAAGTAGCACCCTGTGATACATCCGGACCCTGCACCCCTGGTGCACCACGGAGTTCCATGTGAAACACCTTTCAAGTTTGAAAGATCTAGAACAGGAAGGCTAAATTCATAACCTGTTTTCAGGATACCACTGACTGAAAATGTGTTCCATTCATATGAATTGTATGTAAATGTATCTATGGAGATGCCTTTAACTAAAACTGGGCACCTGTGATCTAGAAAGATCCCTCTGTTGTGCGATGTACTGCTTCCACTCTAATACCTTCGCTTCTCATCTTGTCTCCTGTGAAGCTGTGTGTGTATTTTTACTTACCCAGCACTTGGTAGCATACTACATGGTCACTGGCGCTAGAAGTAGAGGTTTGAGGGGTGAGGCAGCACCCCTATAAAACCTGAAAGTGTTTAGACAGAGAACCCACAAGGGAGCCACTATACCTTTAGTGCGATTACCTTATTGGCCAGAACTCCCACTCTAAAAACTATTCCAGCACCACTGTGCATGACTTCTTGGGACATTCACAGATATAAATCAATGTATATACCGAAGGAACCAACAGTGATAAACAGAGCATTAAACTCGAGCAAAGACTCAAAGATGTTGTATTTGATGCACCAACAATATATTTAACAGTGTGCTAGCTCGATGAGGTTCATTTTGTGGCTAGTTGTTGCCTGAATGATTCACACGAGTAAGTCCCTTGCCAACAGTAGTCTAGCACGCCATAGTATTTTCTGCCATTTTTTATCATCCTTCTGCCATTTTCCCTTTCAGAAAGGAAGCAATATTGCCCATGCATGTGTGGAAATGAGATGTTGGAGCTCCCACACTTCTTAAGTGTGTAGAGAATGAAACGGCTAAGATGGGTGATGAGTACACCACATTCCCTTTACCAGCTCTGGTTTCAGAATGCATAAGCAGAGGTTTGGCAACTATCCACACTGCAATAACCCCCATCTGGCAGCTTTAGAGCCCTGATCCAAATTATGACCCTACGAATGCTGATGACAGTGGTGTGTCATCGTCATGGGCCCGACAGTCAGCACCGAGGCACTCCGATGATTCCACAAAGGATAGACATAAAGGTTCACACATCCAGGAGACATGGATGACCCCTTTGGGACTCCACAGTCATCTTTTATTTATGAAGCATAACATAGTTCATGGACACCCAAAGATGATGGGCCTACGTGAAAGAAAACAGAAACTTTCCAAAGGAATGTCTCAGACTCTAGCCTCCATGAGAGTGTGATCTGATTCTCGAATAAAGATTGTAGCTCTATTAGTTAGCACAGTTTGAAACCTCCTATATCCATATAGATCTTCAGTGTTCATGGTACCACCTGTTTCTGTTTCCTTCCTGCCCAATGTTTGGATTTAGAACTATAGTGGATCAGGGATGTCAATTTAAACGTCAATTGAACTGCCATTGTTGGCACATATTCTAGTGCCTTAAAAAAGAAAATTACCCACTGGGCAGAAGCTACTTACTAAAATGTTGTTGCTATAATTATTTCACCTGGTGAAACACGAGGAGGTGACGTCACCCCTAAAGAAGAGGGGTACGAAAAACTAATGAAGATAATCCTCTTAATTAGAAAGCAGAGAACGTTGGGAAACATCACAGGTTTTTTATTTTTTAAATATCCTTAAATTATTTAAATGTGGAGACGTCTTATTTGCCTGCCACAAAATGCATTAACTTTTTTGTGGGTAAATATATTAATTTAATAACATGGTGTAGACTGACATTTTTTACAGCGATTATTTTTTTTCCACAAAAGGGGCTGTGCGAGCCATGCTTTGCCATCATCCCCCTTTTGTGTGGTTTTTTGTATTACAATTACGTCCAGCAGTACAAAAGCTATCTTTTTTTAAACTGCAGTTAATCTTTTTTAAATATAAATGCAATGTCTGATATATAATAGATTCAGGGTCTAGTTCTCTCACTGCAAATACGCAACAGTTAAAAGTTAAATATTCGCTTAGATATGCTCAGAAGTGTGAATTGTACTTTCTACATTTCCAGGTAACTGACAAATGCTGTCTTCTCAGCGGCACTGAGAATAACATCAGAGTAATTTATAAAAGGCGAATCCTGTCACTGAACCTCCTTTCCATCATTTCTTAAATTATGCATGTGGCACATTGCTTTCAGAGAGACCACAGCTGGTCAAAGAACAAGACAGTCATTAGCTTCAGTCTCTACCTTTATATAGAAGCCAAAAGAGCAAGAAGAGTAGCCGTAAGGAAGGGAGCAACACAAGCCCGCGCTGCGCAGAGGGACCCCCATCCCTTCATGGGGGTCCCAGCCCCCCAGGGGACCCCCATTCAGACCGAGGCCAATGAATATCTGTAAGATATGAGGGGCTCATATTCTGCACGGTTGCCCGTTCATTGAGCATTACGTCACAGGCCATAAGCATGTGCCATACGCAAAACTATGCCACCCCCGCATACTGTGGTAAGGACCCCTGAGTATTCAATATCTCACTGACATCCATAGGCCCTGGGCTGAATGCCGTCCTCAGATGGGTGGGCCCGCACTGTAGAAGCCTGTGTTACACTGCAGCCGTAAACTATATTGTTGGATGACAACAGCTGCAAGAGGGATAATATTATGGATATAGAGCTGAACAGATCCCCAGCATAGCTTGCTGTTCCGGGTGGCTCAGCTCTTGGACCTCGCTTCTGATGATGCATGAGACATTACCCTTTGAAGCTGTGGCCAGAATCAATAATAGAAGGACTCTTACTAATAATCGTAAGGCCTGGAGAAAGTTCCTGGCACTGCACTGAGGCAGGTCTCACAGCATCCATGTCGTAGGGGGTGCTACCCAGGGCTGAGGATTCACTTGTGGCAGTTCATTTCCTGAATGGGCAAATTCGCACTGAGACTCAATTAAACCCCTTGAAGACAACCAAGGCTGAATGCTTCACAACAAGAGAAGAAAGACACACAGTAGGAAGAGGTCCTGATCTAGTGACTATGATAGACAGCGAGGGCTGCAGCAGGGCAAATACCTAGCACTCCACTGCACTGAATGAGGCATCCGTGAAGAAAATGTACACCTCTCTGACCAGAAGAAACAGAATACTGAAAGGATTTAAGGAAATCATGTCAAGGCCAGGCGTTCCATTGTCTTCACTGGTGTTCCACATTAAGTTAACTGGATACGTCTCTGATTGGCCAACTGAGCACAGCTTTTGAAAAAGCAGAGATTTTCTAAGCTCCATTGTTTTAAGCCAATGCTGCTATAGAAAATGGAAGCCAAACAGTAGGGTTTAGAGCTCAGCGCCTCAGGCACAAAGCAATCCTTAGTACTCTGGAGAAATACATTTCCTGTCATTAAGAAAAGGTTGATGAACCAGCCCAAGGAGATGAAAGGGCAACCCTTAGAAAAACACTTTGTACAAAAGAAGCTAGGAATGTCTGACGTTTCTCAGTAACCTCAGTACTATCTGAAAAAGCTCACAAATCTGCAGGAAAGAAGACTGTTCGCTCTAGCCAGAAGCGAACAATGCCCGATTGGAACATGGCTCTAAAAAGAGAAAACTAACAGGATCTGAAACCTGCTATGTGGGTAGAAAGAAGATCCAACACACTTCATCCTGTTCTTCTCCCATACCATCCAAGAACAGAAAAAACGATCAGACAGTTTAATGAGATGGTCAGCAAGGAGACAGATGAGTTCAATTCTGTTTATTTTGTGACAATTATGAATCCACAGCCAGGGAAGTGGCTCAAAATCTGGGAAAGAGCTGGCAAACTCTTTGCTAGTAGAGTTGAATAATATGGAGCTGAGAGGAGTGCCGCAAGTGAAGAAGCAATTTAGTTATGTAGCAAGCAATCCACCCAGGAAAAGACACTGGCACAATGTCCTTTTTTTTCTTAGGAATATGAAGCTATTTTATGAACCTAAGAAGTCCACCTTCTACTTTCATCTTTTTAAACTGTTTAATTGTTTTACTGCATGCATTTGTTTATGTATTGTCTGAAAGCGCGAAAGGCCAGAGGTCAAAAACACATCAAATATTTTTCTAATTTCTTGTAAGCTCTGTAGTTTAGAATGCGACCTTTATGAAATAGCTTGACCATCTCTGTTCTTCTATCCCCTATATCTCTCCATCACTCCACCACTTTGAGATCAGTTTTGGTTCATGCTGAAAACGTCTGCTGATGGTGGGATCAAATAGAGAGATGATAACAAGTACATTGTTAGAATGCTGTGAAAGGCCTGATGAGAAGCTGTAGGTCTTTATAACCACCCTCAAAAATATGTTTTAAAAAACTCTTTTTACAGTTTTCCAAGAAGGATACTGGGGTTTATGAAGTGATCCTCAAGGATGACCGAGGGAAAGACAAGAGTATTTTGAAACTGGTGGATGCAGGTAAGGAAAGCTGGCAATACAGCCACATGATTTAAGAGAGATGAAGAAACAAGATCCAGTGTAAATTAAATTTGAATTGACCAAATTCCTCAAATAGCCAATCAGTTCATTTGGTGAATGCAGTTTGTTTGGTATGATCCGTTGCAGTTGCCATTTCAAGCGGTAAGCATGAGGCCAACTAGTGAACTTGATTGATTCCTTAGAAAGGCAATGAACGTCGATCCCGGCCATTCAAATTAAGTATTACAAGCAATGACCAATGTGCCATCAGATACACTAAGGCCTTGGTTACGAGAGGGTCGTTTTTCTCATTCTGGGGACAATAAATGTTTGTGCATGAAACAGGATTACAAATCAGGCGCAGATTACACATGGTGCAGGAGATTTCCCCTGTGATTTCCAACAGCAAATTCCACACAGTGCCATTTTGCACATTCCGAACTAGGTTAATTAGTGAACAGTTTGCACTTAATTTCCCATTCCAGGTATCACACTTGGAATCAGATGTAATATGTCAGTGTATGATTCTCTAGCTTATATAAGAAGCATTTGCAATAAAATAGGTCTCGCATTTGCTTGAGTTACAGCTATTGGCATTGTAAATGCATAACTGGACTTTTCTTGCCACATAAATTGGTCAACCCTGCTGCATAATTTGGTCCTCTCTGCCACATAATTCCAGCTGATCGTTGCAAAAGTGGAAAAGGGAAACATTATCCGGAGTCTTACATATCTCAAAAATACAGTAAGTGATTTAGGGCCAGATGTAGGTGGGTTTCCTTTTGCGAGGTGCAAATTGCGAGTCCCAGCGACTCGCAATTTGCACCTCACAAAAGGAAATGCAGAAAGGTGTCTCAGACACCTTCTGCGACTCGCTATGGGGTCGCAAAGACCCACCTCATAAATATTTATGAGGTGGGTCGCAGTTTGCGACCCCATAGCGAGTCTAGGCACTCACGGGGATGGTGGCCTGCTGGAGACAGCAGACCTCCATGTCCGTCACTGCTTTGCAATAAAGCAGTTTTTTTTTTTCTCTTTGCAGCCCGTTTTCCTTAAAGGAAAACGAGCTGCAAATAGAAAAAATACTGAACCATTTTGTTTCGGTTTTTTTCAGAGTAGGCAGTGGTCCATAGGACCACTGCCTGCTCTGAAAAAATATTATTGTGAACATTCACAAAGGGGAAGGGGTCCCATGGGGACCCCTTCCCGTTTGCGAATGAGTTACCATCCACTTCAAGTGGATGGTAACTGCGAGTTGATTTGCAACCGCTTTCGCGGTCACAAATCAACTCTACATCGCGGTGCAACTCGCAAATAGGAAGGGAACACCCCTTCCTATTTGCGAGTCTGAAACACATTTTGCGAGTCGGTACCGACTCGCAATATGTGTTTCTGCCTCGTGTGAGGGCATTTGCGCCTCGCAAACGGCGTTTTTCGCCGTTTGCGAGGCGCTAATGCCTTCCTACATCTGGCCCCTAATCCATAAATGCACAATGTGAAAAACTTAAATAAGTGCAGGGCAGGGAATTCAAGAAAACATAAATCGTTTGCCTCCTCCCTCTCAGAAATCATGTTTACAAGTTTAGTTTTTATCAAAATCAATCCCCCAGAAATGTCAGCGTTTACATTTTACTTAATAAATCACTTTCACGGATTTTGTAAGTTGGCCTGGTCTTAATAAAATAAAGAGCAACTTAAACATAAAAGAAATTCTACTTTCTGTAAAGCTTTATCAAAAAATGCATGTATTCTACCATGTGGTGTTTGCACTGTTGAACTGTTTCATGCCATTGTGAATATAATCAGAGTTTCAAAGTGGGTAGTGTGTGCATTATTTTAGTAATGGCTGGTGTAATTCAAATTAACCATTGTATGATATGGCGCAATGGGAAAGGACATGTTGGGGTGTGCACGTAAAATAAAATGAGTTAGAGCTATTAGTGTTGCAAATTCCTCACTGGACTTTTCTTGCCACGTAGTGGGGGAGAAGGGGCAGGAAAGAAATAGTGATGGGGTGAGAGGCTGTATTGTACAGTGGGCAGTCTATCAGTTACTTGTAATTTTTTATTTTGTTTTTCAGTCATGCTGATGGCGCTTTCAGGTTTTTTACAGAGGTAACTGGATCAGCAGTCCCTCTGTATAAAACTTGAAAATGCCTTAGAGGCAGGAAACAAAAAAAAATTGTCTGTCCAACAGAAAAAAACAATCCAGGCATAATTAAACTGTACTTGTCTGGTGCACCTCAGCCAAGAACAGGAAGTGACATATTTGCTACGAAACCAGTTAGGGGGTAGCAAAACAAGAGTGACACTGCCTTCAACCTATGGTAAGCGACAGGCGGGAGGAAAGTCCTTTACTCATGCCAGCAGGTCTTGCAGACAGCGCATGCACACTGTCTAGGCTCGACCTAAAAATGTGACTATAAAACAGAGAAGCTACTGTTCAATATAGCTAAATGACATGGGGTATCATTTTAGCTAGCGAGCTGTAGTAACTGCAATGAACCCCTTTTCTGTACTCTGCAACTCCTGCACTGACTACAGACCTGCAATTAAGTGTGATTCTTTATCTTCTGCTCATTTTAGCAGTGGGTTGTTTGTGCCTGATAACAATTACCCGCTATTAACATAATTACATTTTTTATATAGATTTGTAAAATAAATCATACTGCTGTTCCAGGTGTCTACAGTTCATTTACTATTCTGGTCAAATATTCATCATAATATCTCAAAAAGTAAATATAAATTTTAGTGATCCTAATAATTTTTCGCTCTGGGTTCTTTACATCCAAACGACTTTGTAATGATAATTTTTTCAGAGGCAAATTTATTTTGATCAGACCCACATCGAAATCCGAAATTATAAAGTTTGTTCAGCAATGAAGAGCTTCCTTCAAGCATTTTGAATTCTCTGAATATGCCATTCACAAATCTCCATCATAGAATGTTATCCAATATTGTTCTTTAATATTACCGTTTGCTGTTGTCAACCATAACTCTTCCTCAAGTAAACCCTCTTTGATTAGGCATCAGTGTCCTAAATTCTTACCTAAGTATACTGGAAGTTCTAAGTTAATATAAATTCTGTTTCAGTTTTTGGTCTTTACTCAATTTTTATTAGAATACTTGTATCTTTTTCATATCCCATTTTATAATCGCAGTTTTTTCAAGCCCTTTTTTGAGCACTGTGGCCTCCGCCATTTCTAAGGATCAATTGACATACAGTAGTGTAGAACGCTGAGGGTTTCTATATGAATACCAAATGTGGTGTCCCAGATCAATAGTTCATGTTCTGGGTCCTATATATCATTATAGCCCCCTGCCAAAGGCTATACCAGTTGTTAAAATCCCTGAACACGAATTATAAGTCTGAGCTGCAGGTGAGAGCCTATAACAAGGGAGAGAACCTTTAACAACCAGTAGATCTCGTAGCATAGGGGCTATAAGGCTATTAGAACACTCCAGCCACTGATGGTATAATGCTCTCAATTAAAAAGGGAACATACATTCTGTCTGGGGCATCAGGAAAGTGTTTGGTCTGCCTGCAAAGCTACTCCTAAATGTTCTTTTGTTCAGAAGTGGGGATGGACAGCGGCTTTGACTATCTCTGTGGTCATGAAGACAAGTAGTGTTCCAGAATTCATACCTCATGTCAGGGATCCACCAAATGCTGTGACAGGCACCATATTGAGTTTTCTTCTGTTAGTAATTCTAAGTTCTTAAATAAAACTCATTCTGTGTGACTCATTTCATCAAGATTCTTGATTACAGTAAACTTGTATCATTCCAACATCCAAACACTAGTAATGTTGATCAACGTTATTACACTATTTCTTATTGCCTTTATATGTTTATGGTAGTTCTCTATTACATTTTCTGCTTATCATTTTTTATATAATCAGTTGATTTTAACAGATCAAATGTAGTGTTATTCCAATAGCCAAACGTCTCCTTGTTTACATGCATTACGTATTACTTCAAAAGGTTCACCACTGTTTGCAAACAACCCTTTTTTGCAAGGTTATACAGACCTTTAGGTTGCATTGGGGATTGGAGTGAATAATTAAGTATATCTTACAGACAGATAACACAGTGAGTTTTAAGTTTCATAGTCTTTTGGCAATAATGTTGTCAATTTGTCTAACCAAAACCGTGACAGAAACAACCTTCAGTTGTCTTGGCATAGCTTGGGAACCTATTTGTGCTATGTATGGATTTACTTAAAGAGATGTCTCACTGCAGGGGATCTCATGTCCTCACTTAGTTTATTTGATTTATGTGTTTGTCAGTGTCTTTTTGCTTTTCTTGTTATTTTTACAATGTGTTAGTAGCCTCACAGTGAAGACAAGCATAAGCAACACACTGTTTCTCACCAAGCGTCTGTGAGATTTTCTGTAATTGTCCTTTTGTGCTCTAATCAAGTCACTCTTAGGCCCATATTTATACTTTTTTAGTGCTGCATTTGCGTAATTTTTTTACGCTAAAGCGGCGTAAACTTACAAAATACAAGAGTATTTTGTAAGTCTGCCCCTGTTTTGCGTAAAAAAATGACAGAAATGCGGCACTAAAAAAGTATAAATATGGGCCTTAGTGTTTTGTCCCTTTTTGTAATCAAAAACAGGTACCGCGTGAGATTACTAGTATAGGTGTCAGTAGGTGAAAACCAAAGTGATAACCAAACAGTAGCTGTATTCATAAAGAGGTCTGTGCAGGACCTACTTATTCTTATTTGTCGACTCATGTTAACTTTATTGGGACACAGTTCAATCTTGTATTTAAGTGCCTGAGGAAGGTGACTTTGTCAATCTGTCCCATGCCTTTATCCCAGTGAACAAATGTATTGCATGATCGGATCCCAGTACAGAAAAAGAGTGTGTCCATTGATGTCAAGAGGACATGGGGAAGCGTAGTGAAAGATCACCTGTTCATGTGTAAATGTACAAACGTATACTTTTCATGTCTCCACAGCTTTTGCAGATTTAATGAGTGCTGTTTGCAAAAAGATAGGTAAGTGTTGCACAGTTAATGGGAGCACGTACTTGTATCTTTATAAATGTCCTTAGATTTGTCTAAAATGTGCCCTTTTGCATCTGTCAGCCGAATCTGCATCAGAACTTAAAATCCAGAGCACGGAAGAGGGAATCAGATTGTATTCCTTTGTGACTTACTACATCGATGATCTGAAAGTCAGCTGGACCCACAAGTAAGTCGGTTGACTAAGTGGCTTGCCATGGCTCACGGGGTGGGTGAGGTCCTGTGGCTGAACTACTGAATTTAACAGTGAACTCATGGGGAGTACTTGCTAAAAGAGATCACCCCTAATAATCTTTCACAAATCAGGCACGTTACTGCATTTATTGTACTAGAATTGAACTCATTGTTTGCTGCTTTCAGTATAACAGAGCAACATATACGTTTATACATTCACGCAGTTTGGCAGTAGACATAGTATGCAAGGCCCATCTAAGGCTGTCCAGTTTGGCAGTAGTATGCAAGGCCCATCTAAGACTGTCCAGTTTGGCAGTAGTATGCAAGGCCCATCTAAGACTGTCCGGTCTCTCTTTCTGCGCGAAAAGTGCCGAACGTACCCAATCTCCAACTTACCCTCAAACTGACATGACTTTTACGCAGAGTTAATTCTTCTCTACTGCTATGTTAGCCCTAAGTTATTAGCGTCACACCCCGGAAATTCCTAATTCTCAAAGGAAAAGGTTTTCTTTTTGGAAAAAAGAACTGGCAGGTATCTATTCTCTTCCCGTTGGAGCCAAACAAACCTGTCAGAGAATCTCTCCTCTGCAGGATGTATATTCAGAGCCTCCCTCTGCAGCCCAACATCAGTAGGCAGTAGTTTATATTTTACACTGTATGATTATTTATTATACGCCATTCATCTACAAACCAATTAGCATCAGAAATATTGTAAATATTATAACGAGTGCAGGAGTCATTGTACAATTTAAGGTAAAAGTTAGGCAAACTCCAACTATGTTTCCACACACATCCCTATACTAGTATTGTAAAACCTACTTAAATTGTCACTGCTGCTTAACAGCATGAGTGTGCTTGTCTTTAAGAATATGTTGTCACATAAAGCCTTCCTGTTTATGTTACTGATGGCAATCAGACCTGAAGTCAGACATTGGTATTTCATCATCCCCTCAAGCAACCACTCAGTGTGTTGTACCCCTGCTCCTACATCTGTAGTTAATATGCCTTTATTATGTGTTTTGTTCTATTAAGTGAAAATGGGTCAGCTCGTGATCAGCTCCTCTGTTATTACAAAAGCTACCTAACTATTCTTTTGTTTAAGTCAGTTATATACAGAAATGTACTGGTACTTTTCTTTATACGAGATAGAACACACAGGGCCTGATTCTAACTTTGGAGGACGGTGTTAAACCGTCCCAAAAGTGGCGGATATACCACCTACCGTATTACGAGTTCCATAGGATATAATGGACTCGTAATACGGTAGGTGGTATATCCGCCACTTTTGGGACGGTTTAACACCGTCCTCCAAAGTTAGAATCAGGCCCACAATGTTTTCTTGTAGCCACATGTCAGCTGCCACATTCATGAACACTGCATGCACCAGAGAATAGCAATTTTCCTTTTGTGCTTTTATTAGCATAAATTTCAGAAAAACATGGCAATCATGTACACATTTATTAGCTGAAGAATTTAACCTGCTTTCTAGACCCTGCACTCTTGCCTTCCTACATACATCACTATGCTCCTGGCCCCCTCTTTGCCCACAATAAAAGAGGCTAACAGCTTAATGACTCTATATGGCAGAATAGAGATGTGCCATTGCTTGTTGAGTGTGATAAATCATCCTTCTTAGTGTTGGAACATCTGTGCCGTCCATGCTTGAGGCCACTGATATCTGTGTGCCCAGTGTTTGCAGATGCACTATCCAGTATTAGAACATTGCAATATTGGGAGCTCCAGCGAACACAATGGAGTGCATTGGGGCTTCTAATGGCTGGAAGAAGCCCGGAGCTCCTACATTCCAATGTGTGTCTTTTACAGCAACATCTGTGACCAAAGAATTAAGGGCCATATGTACTACAGCGTTTTCCCATAGACACAGAATGGGAAAAACCCTTTGATACACCTGGCCCTAAGTCCTTTGTTTAGTCCCCTCAAGCTCTGTGAAGCCTTTATTTTATTTATTAGAACATTCTGCCCTCTTGTGGCAGAATGTTCTAATAGCCTTATAGCCGTTTGTAGTTGGGATATACCGACCATTAAAGTCCTGCTAAAGGCTCGAACCTTTAACGGCTGGTATAGCCTGGCTATAAGGCTAGGTTAGAACATTGGAATGTTGGGGCTCCATTGAAAACAGTGGCGTGCTCCAGGCTTCTAATGGCCGGTATAAGCCCAGAACTCCAACATTCAAGTGTTTTTGTTCACAACTGTGTTAGTATATCGGCATTAAAGTCCTGCTCCCTTGTTAAAGATGCTCGCCTCAACCTTAGCCTTTTAATGCTGGAGCGGGCCTTTATTGGCTGGTATAGCCCGCAACAGCGGGCTATAAGGCTATATTAGAACACTGGAATTTTGAGAGCTCCATTGAAGAAAGTGGAGTAGCTCCAGGCTTATAATGGCTGGTATAAGCCTGAAGTTCCAACATTCCAATGTTTGTCTTTCTGTTTCTCCCTTTTTTAATTTAGAACATTCTGCCCTTGGTGGGTGGAATGTTCTAATAGCCTTATAGGCTTTCTGCCTTGGGTTATACCGGTTGTTAAAGGCCTTCTCCCTTGCTATAGGCCCTCACCTGCAGCTCAAGCCTATCAGTCGGGTTCAGGGCCTTAAACAAGCAATAGAGCCCTCACCAGCTGGCTGCAAGACTATAATAGCATTTAATGCAAAAGATGTATTGGAACTTACTACGTGTAAACACTTTTATCTGACCAGCCTAGAGCGTCTAGCTGTTAAAATTGCACTAATAATCATTACAATCAACTAATGACTGAATAACAAAAAAATAAATGTTTCCTTTAATATTGCAGTGGAGACAAGATCAAGTACACAGATCGCCTGAAGAGTGGTGTGACCGGAGAGCAGATCTGGCTGCAGATTAACGAGCCGACGCCCAAAGACAAGGGGAAGTACACGCTCGATCTCTTCGATGGCAAAACCACACACACGCGAGCGCTGGACCTCTCTGGCCAAGGTAAAGCACTCGACATTCATAAGATGAACCCCTTTAATTAGGGATAAAATGGTAAGCTGTAAGGTGCAAATTTTCAAGATATTCACACACACAAATCATGTTCTTGATGATTTCTCAAGCCAGTACTTTATCCTCCCAGCTGACACATTTTGTGGTTGTGTTAGCAGCTAGTTTAAACAAGCACTAGCAAAGCGAATATAGCTCGCCTTTTGGTTTTTGCCAGTGTTTTTTGCTGATTCTCTACAGCATTTGCAAAAAGAAAATAAAATGACTAAGGCCAATGGTATCAATAAAATAAAAACTAAAAGCTCCTGGATGATGTACAAATGTACACGCAGGCCATGTTTTTCTTTTTAATGTACGGTTACAGAATGCTGGAGATCATGCTCAAAGCAGGTGATATATGTGTACTTGAATCCATGCAGAACTAGGAATACTATGAGGAATTCTGCACAGTTGCAGGAAGGTGCCACTGTTGGCATCGTTAGCCCCCACATTTTGCCTAATGTGATGCCAACTTTGATTGAAAGTGTGCTGGGATCCTGCTAACCAGGCCCCAGCACCAGTGTTCTTTCCCAAAATCTGTACCTTTGTTTCTGCAATTGGCACATCCATGGCACACAGATAAGTCCCTTGTAAAAGGTACCCATGGTACAAGGGCCCTGTGGTCAGGGAAGGTCCCCAAGGGCTGCAGCATGTATTATGCCACCCTATGGGACCCATCACCAAGCACATGTACACTGCCTTTGCAGCTTGTGTGTGCTGGTGGAGAGAAAAAGTCAAAGTCAACATGGCACCCCTCTCAGGGTGCCATGCCCCAAACCAGTGCTTGTGGCATAGGTAAGACACCCCCGTAGCAGGCATTACGGCCCTAAGGCAGGGTGCACTATGCCACAGGTGAGGGCATAGCTGCATGAGCAATATGCCAACAGCAGTGTCTAAGTCCATTCTTAGACATTGTAAGTGCAGTGTAGCCATATTGAGTACATGGTCTGGGAGTTTGTGGTTTACATATTCCACAGCTCCATAATGGCTCCACTGAGTCCTGGGAAGTTTGGTACCAAACTTCTCAGCACAATAAACCCACACTGATACTAGTGTGGGATTTATTGAAAAAAGCATCCAGAGGGCAACTTAGAGATGCCCCTCTATGTTAGCCAAACTGCTAGTGCAGGACCTCCCCCCTACAGGAACTGTAACACCTGGTGGCGAGCCTCAAAGGCACAAGCATTGTGTTACAGTACCCCAAGGCACCCCAGCTAGTGGAGATGCCCACCCCCCCGGAAAAAGCCCCACTGTTGGCGGCAAGTCTGTCAGGAAAATTAGGGAAAACGGAGGAGTGACCACCCCTAAGGTGTCCAGAGCTGAGTTGACGCCCTTCCTGCAGAATCCTCCATCTCGGTTTGGAGGACAGGGACTAATAGGATTAGGTTTGTGCCCTCCTCCCCAAAGGGAGTGGGCAAAAGGAGGGTGTAGCCACCCTCGGGATGGTAGTCTTTGGCTACTGCCCTCTGACCCCTGAAACGTCCCTAAATCTAGGATTTAAGGCCCTCCCTGAACCCAGCTCACCAGATTCCTGGCGACCTGACAAGAAGAAGAATGACTGCATAGCTGAACCCCCCCTGCAGAGAAGAACGAAGATGACAACTGATTTAACCCCAGCCCTACCGGCCTGTCTCCTGCTTCAAAGAACCTGCACAAGCACAGCGACTCATCCAGCGTGGCAAGCGACCTCTGCCAAGCTACAGAGGAATGCCCTGCACCCCAAAGGACCAAGAACTCCTGTGGACAGCGGTCCTGTCCAAGAAGAAACAACAACTAAGAACTCCAACCCCACTCCGAATGCTTGAGTCCTGACCACTCTGCACCCGATGACCATGTCCCATGTCCAGGTGACCCAACCAGCTACAGAGGATCCCCAGGCAGTTCTCAGCAAGTGCCCTCCATGGGTGGACCTCTCCACGCCTCCACGATGACACCTGCAGAGGGAATCGCGAGGACCCTGCTTACCACGAACGCTCGAGACAAAGATATCCAACGCCTAGAGACACACTGCACCCAAAGCCCCCAGGCCTTGGAGAACTCATCCTCCAGTGCAGCAACGTTCAGAAGGTGCCCTCCTCCCTGTCCAGCCAGTGGTTTGCCCAAGAGGACTGCAGATCTGAAACCGACTGCCCCCAGTCTCCATAGGATCCCACATTCATTTTGCCCACACTGTGACCTCTGTACCTGGCTGGCCCCAGGTTACTCGTGGAGAGTGTTTGGAGTTAACTTGAACCCCGACCTGTGGACTTCCTAACCCCTGTAAACTGGGACTGTAAGTGTTGTACTTACCTGCAAATCGATCTAACTTTTCTTCCTCCCAGAACTGTTTCTGATAATTGCACTGTCAAGTTTTACAACAGATTATTGCCAATATTTCAAAAACTGTATAGTTTATCGATTTCAAACAAAGTACTGTTGATACATGTGTGAAATACGAATCTATTGAAGTACTTACCTGCAACTTGAATCTTGTGGTTCTAAAAATAAATTAAGAAAATATATTTTTGCTATATAAAAACCATTGGTCTGGGGTTAAGTTATTTAGTGTGTGCTTCTTGTATTGTCTGTGTGTGTACAACAAATGCTTTGCACTACCCTCTGATAAGCCTAATTGCTCGACTATACTACCACAAAATAGAGCATTAGTATTATCTACTTTAGGCTCTGTGAATTCTCTGGGGCACGCTATATCTCACTTTGATATAGTAAATACAGACCCAGCTTCCTACAACAGTAATTCCCCATTCCATGGGGATTAATTCGTAATAGCAGAAACTCCATGAGGAAACTCTAGGCCGCCCAGAATTGCCTTCTGAAGTTCTTCTGTACTTCTATTTGGGGCCTGAATCTATTAGGGGAAGAGGAGCTTTTACCCTGTATACTTGATCTCAAGTACAAAGTGTATATGTAAAACAGTGGAACATTCTTACAGGAGTAGAACCTCCTTCAGGCTCACTAAGGTAAATGGAAAAAAATAAATGAAACCCTGGGAAGAGTGTATTGTTGCTGAATGAAACGTTATCATTTCCATTAATGTTTTTGAATGACTTTTCACTTCCCAGATGCAGCAACCTATAGATGCCACCTGCTTTTTAAAAGTATAATAATAAATCGCTTCTCTTTGACTGTACTCGAAAAAGAGTAAAGCTTATGATATATTGTTTTGAAGATGCTCATAGACCATGCTTTCAGTTTAGCACACAGTGGGAGAGCTCCATTCTTTAGCGTGATTCCAAAAAGGTATCCTTCGAAGAACTGCACCAACATTTGCGCTCTTGAATGGCAATGCATATCTCTTCTACTTATTACCTGATACATAGTTTTGGTAGCTGCTGATAGGGTCCAAAGTTATGCTAATCATTGACAGGAACATGGCACTGACTTGCCAGGTGAATGTTCTTCAAAGACAAATAAATAAATAAAGTGCATGTGGCTGAAGATGACTTGGGGAAAATGAGTCTTTATCAGGGCAGTGTTATTAAACTAGAAACTAGTATTTAAATGGCAATTGAGAAAAGCCCATTTTCAGGACACTTTGGAAAGCTTTGCTTCCCCTTATGCCAGCCAGTGCCATGCCTCCTCCCCACAATGTAAACCTACTTTGTGACTTTTATACTCATTAGGAGAGTCAAGCTTCGTCCCTCGAGAGACAATCAATTTTCAGTATTAGTAAAAGTGGTCAAACCATGATGGTATGATTAGTAATCTCTCTGTTCTTAACTTCCCACTAGTCCCTTCAACAGAATAGAGGATCTGATTTGAGTCCATCATTTTTCTTATACTGATATTTCACTAGGTTCTTATTGGACTTATAGTACAATGATCCTATGACCTGTAACCAGTGATCCCCACTTTTAGGCTCTGACACCTTCTGTCTCAATGCAAGTATCCAATGACAGCGGCAAAAGTTAGCAATAAATTGGAAGGAATCCTCTTGTGAGTCACATACATAAACCATTGGTACCAAATTCAGTTGGGTAATTCTAAATTACTATTGAATTATCAATTCTACTGAAATATAAATTAGGCTCTAATTATTTGAGCTCCCTGGTGACAATACTGGATTGTAATAAGTAATGGAGACAGTCATACAATGCCTTTGGGAATGTTAACCACTCGGAATGCCTAAAAAATCATGTTATTGTTGTGAAACTGCCCTTAATATTTAACATGAACCATAAACATTGAACTGTAGGGCTTACAATAAAGTAGTTATCTCTGTTCAGCTGTCTCATGAAATAACATTTAACACAACTTCCTCTTTCTTTAAAGCATTTGATGACGCCTTTGCTGAATTCCAGAGGCTGAAGTGAGTATATAATGAATAATAAGAGAGACCATTTAACACTGTATTCAACGTCTGAAACCATGTCTGTGTAGGGAGGCAACTGGGAATGACAAAGGCTATCTACTTCCATACCTGTTATCCCCGAAAACCCATAAGATATATCTCTGACTTACGTAGCTAAGACTTTTATGCTTTCCCTGACAAACAGGAACTTAATAAGTCTAGCATTAAAAGACAGAGGAAAAATTGCTATTGATGGCTAAAACATAGAATTTACAAGAGCATTT
The DNA here is from genome assembly GCF_031143425.1 of Pleurodeles waltl. Lineage (NCBI taxonomy): Eukaryota > Metazoa > Chordata > Amphibia > Caudata > Salamandridae > Pleurodeles > Pleurodeles waltl. Next base: position 471,059,117 of record NC_090439.1, read on the forward strand.
GTTGTATCTGGCAAGAACACATCAATTCTTTTTCATTTACATGGGTTTTCATGCCATACTTATGATTCTTCTGCTGTTGTTTTTTTTATTTTGAAGTTCTAGCATATCACCTAATTTCAACTTTAGAGTACTTCAGCAATGGGATCAACATCTCTAAAATCAATTTATGGAATAAGAGGGGTTGGGGCCTATATCTGTTGACATAACTGTTCCCCATTGAGGTGGTGGTCCTACCATAGTTAGTTCAAGCACTAAAGCTTGATATTACAATGTGTCATGTTCTGTGAGAAAATAGAGATTGCCTTAGTGGGTCCTTAGTAATGGGTCAAATGTATTGTACAGTTATGGGCAAAAAACTCTGAATAGCAAACCTAGAATATGTAGCTGAATTTCGGTTTTGTAGTAGGAATGTAATGGGGACAGTTTGTGAAGACACAGTGAGCATTTGATCCATTACAGCATTTATAATATGCATGGCAACTTTAATTTGAAATTTAGTTACACAGGTAGAGTTTTGAACATTAGTAGGGTAGGCAGTCTTTCAGCTTATGGGTTTGGCTCTCGAAAAGGTCTAGATTTCTCCCCTCAGTGTAAGGATAGGCAGAGGTAACAGAGGTGGAGAACTTTATAGAGCATATGTGGCTAAAGGTTTATGTTCTTAAAGATGTAAATGAACTGGAAAGAGACAGAGAGCTGAACAATGACCACAACACTCAGATACTAGGGGTAGCAACAGCAATATTGTATAATCCAACCTTTGGGCCAGGCAAAAGGTTGCTTTGAAGTACAAGTTGATCCTACAGCTAGGACTTTGATGCTAGCTTTTTTGGGTTTGTGCCTCAAAAAGATCTAGCTATTTCTAATCAGTGTAAAGAGTACTGGAAACTAAATAAATCCACGATCCTCAAAACAGAAATCGATGTTTTATAAGAAACCAGACTCTGAGTGTTTTTTTCATTCTTAAAGTTAGCCATGCTGCAGGACTCAAATATTAGATTCAGGAAAAAGGTAAGTTTGAGTTGCTGGCCCTCTGTAGTACTAGGACTTTGATTTGAGCCCTTTCAAACATAAGTAGATTTATTTTAGCCAGAGGTAAATGTTGGCAGACAGTCAGATATGATGCTCCAAATTCATGCAGCATCCTCCAATGAGAAAAATAACTCGATATCATTTGGAGTCAGAGATAATATTAATTGATCCATCAGACTAATGAATACATGGAAACACTGAATTTGTTTTGTCCAGGTCAGTGCCATGCATTCCAGCCCAGTTTTGGAAACCATCAAGCGGTATGTCCTAGTTAGCAGTCATACTCTCAAAAGAATTAGTAGAATTAACAGTGTCAGGTAGTTCTCAAAGTGTGAGCCTAAGAGTTCTTCTAACATTTTGACAAGTACCAATTCTTTCTCTCTCGCAAATCTGAATTGCAGATGGTCATCACTGGTTTATGGAATACCCAAACTTGTGCTCATACATGGCAGGTAGACACGGAACAGTAGTTGACTGGGCTTTTTGGAACTGTGCTTGTTTTCAAGGCTCTATTGGTCAAATGTTAAATATTTTTGATTAAATTAAGGGCAGAAAGACCTTACATTGGTGACCCAAAGTGTGGGAATGACCTGAGCAATTCTGGGTCTGCAATTTCATAGAATATCGTTAAGAACTACTTAGATTGATTTGTCGCCTTGTTAATAAAGTCTTCTGCTCCGTGAAGCCCTCTCAGCTGGATCTTCCATTACTAGAGGATGTGGCCAGTCACCTTAGACTTCCCCAGATTATTACCACCCTTGATTTCTAATTTCGGTCTTTTCAGTATAGTTTAAGTGAGAACATCTAGGGTTGTGGGATTGTTCAATTGTAATGTACGCTTTCCAGTGTCAAATATGGGGTTGTGTCTAGCTGTGGAGGGATACAGACTGAAACAAATATATCACTAATTGATAAGCAGAACATGTCTTATGGATATTCAAGGCTAGGCTGACTTCTTATTTGAAAATAATTGCTTTTTGTGTAGCTAAGCAAAATATTGAAGCACCACTTGTTGGGAAAAAGAGAAGAGGGAATAAATGCTGGTAACCAATGCAAGCATCTCCACCTTTCTGCTTTGTTAACATTTCCTTTGTTTATTTTCTAACTACAGACAAGCTGCCATTGCAGAGAAAAGTAAGTCAACCCATTTTAGTAATTTGTTAAGCATATTGCATATATCTTTTGTGATAAAGTTATATAATATTCTATGCTTCTGATACTGAGATCGTAGAAGTATGCAATTTTTAAGCGCCGTGTAGTACTGGGATAACACAAAGTGATGGGTCTTCCCTGCAGAATTTGGTTCACTCAATCATTCTTCCTCCGAGAAATACAAATATAGCGGTCTGAACAGGGGCACAGAGTAGTAGTGCCCCTGTTTACCACAGAGGCTGCTACATTATGCCCTTCATCATTGTGATACAGACAAGACTGGCATGTAGTCTGTAAAACAAGCAGGCATTAACTTTAAACAACAAATAAGTCTTATATAGTTTATTGGTACACATTGCCCTCCTCCTTAAAGTGTGAAGAGACGAGTGCAAGGCGCTACACCTTGCTTTCTCTTTGTTACGGCTGAAAGTGCCCTTGCTAGAGACCATGAAGTCAGCAACAGGACCAGAAAGTAAAAGCACCCTACAGTATGAGGTGTGTTAATTTCATGTGTTTTTGTATTATTGCCCCTAAGCAGCAAATGAGATGTTGTTGGAGCTAAGGGTCAATAAAGTGGTATTGTTGATTAATCAAAAGTTATGTGATGTCAGTCCAACCACCACCTGCTTTTTGATGAATCAACATCCATGGTGTAAGACGAGGTACTCGCTATTAAAATAAGGAAACCCTGGGCTGCAAATAATATAACCTCTGTCACTGATAGCTCCGGTAATCTCAAATACAAAGCTGATGAACCTGAGGAGGAATTTTTAAAAGATATTATTATTCACCCGTACTCCTCATGCTCTACCACAGACTCAGTTCAAATACATAACTATTTTAAAGACATGTAATTAGTATGGCTAAATAAGTCTCAGCTAGAGTTTCTAGCAGATTAAAGAAGTTATACATAGACTTCCAAACCTCAGGGTCCCTGGATCTGACAGTTTGCCTGCTGAAATCCATAAAATCTATTCTAACCTGCTGGTCCCACGCCTTTTGGATGTCTTTAAGGAAGCGCTAGACAGCTGCATCCTACCCCCTCCATGTGTGAAGACATTTTAATTGCACTCATGAAGCCCACTAATAATCACTAATAAATTGTCATGCTAACATATTCGCCAGAATAATGGCCAATAGATTACACTGGCTGCCCCTTGACATGGTGCTGCCAGACCAAGCATGCTGTATACCCATCATATCATTAACCACAGTCTATGCACCTTATTTGTTGCCCTCGACCACATCCAACCAGAAATAGATACAGTGGCAGTGTTTTTGTACCCTACCATGACTTTTGACTTGGCTGAATGGCTCTACCTCGAGACTGTTTCGAGCCGAATGTGAATCCCAAGGCCTCTCCTGAAACTAATGGCCATCATGTACACCTCACCTGTAGCCAGACTATGTATTAATGGGGAATTTACCACCCCTACCCTCCAATCCCAATAATCTGTGGAACTCCCCAAAGGTGCCCACTCTCACCACTGTTATTTGCACTGGTACTTCAAACTTTACCTGCTAGGATCAGACAAAACAATGCACAAGAAGCGTTATGGTTCCGTGATCACCACTGCTGCTATAGTTTTACGCTGATGATACAATGCTCTATCTCAGGAAACCTCGGGAAGTACTTAATCATATATAGCATGAATTCACCAGATTTTTTTTGGGAGGGGCTGTCTGGGCTCACCATCAACTGGGAAAGACTGGCAATATTTCCTCTAACCGGAGGGGCACGAAGGTGGGATTGGACTTCTCGCTCGAATGGGATATAGTCCCCATAAAATACTTAGGAGTATGTTTAAGCTGCAATAATGATTACATTATTAGGCTTAACTATTGTAGTGTGTTTCATAGCCTTAAGGAACAAATAGAAAGATGTCGTAAAGTGCCACTTACAATGGCTGGCAGACTAGGGCTTATTAAAATTCATATATTCATATATTATTTCATTAACATTCTCATTATATGGAACAAAAGCTTGTGTCATTTTTTCAGGGCTCTGCTCTTAAAACTTGCCCAGGCAAATAATAAACCCAGAATAGCGTGGAAAAGCCTTACGCAGTTGATTAAGCAAGAGGAGTTTATGGTCCAGAATACAAGACCACATTATTTAGGGGCACGGGCCCACTTTGCACACTACTGTGTGAAATGACAGTGCTACATGGCCCATCTGGCTGTAGAATAGGACGTAGAAGATCCCATCCTATTTCCAAATTATATATGGTCTAAACACACAATTGTGCATGAGGAAGTAAACACTGTCCACACCACAATCACTGCCTGGAACAAGATTAAAACAAAAAATAAACTATTGTACACACTTCCAAACCTTCTTTAGGCACACCTGATCTTCCCCATTGCGGTGGACCACAAAATGATACAATAATTACGCAAGTTAGTCGTATATACATGGGGTGACCTTTATGATGAAGGGAATTTCATCACATTAGACACAATGAAGACGTGTGCAATGCTCACTTCACTGCATATTTTCCTCCATCACAGAATTAAGGCATTATGCAAACAAATATCAGCAGAATTCCTAGAGCAACCTGCTTTGGCCCCTAGGAAAGCACCATAACCATTAATTCCCCCAAGCAACTCATAACTACATTATAAAAGCAACATAGAAAACATGGTTTAACCTTACGCTGTCCCAGCACGAGGTGGTGGGATGTGGAATTAGATGCTTCCCTTACTGACAAATCATGGGCAAATTGCTGCTCACAGACGGGCAAACTGTTGCCAAGCAGCAGATTATGGGGCATAATTAAGAGCCCCTGGCGACTCCTTGCACCACAATAGGGTCATTTTTTACGCTAATGTGGCCCAATGAGGTAAAAATCGCTGCGCCAAATTTACAAACTGGCGCAATGCATGCATTGCGCAACTTTGTAACCCTTTGCCCTACATTATGTCGGTGCCAGGCATAATGTATGCAAAGGGGGTCCCCCGTTAGGGGGGAAAAAATGGCACAAAGACATCTAAGATATTTCTGTGTGTCATTTATTTTCAGCATTTTTAACACATGCTCAGTGCTGCTAAATTATGACTTTTTGAGTATGGTATGTCTATCCTTGCACTTAAGAAAAATCTAAATTAAAGAAAGTCCGTGAACTAAGAATCAGTACAGTTGAGAGGGTAATGCTGATCTTTCAAGCCATGGTCTTTCCTTGCTATATATCTCCAGTTTGGTTTTAGTCTGTTTTGTTTGGTCAGTGGCTCTCCTGCTCAGTGTCTAATCCTGGGAATTGTGCTCCACTGTGGCCCTCTCATTTCAATTCTTTTGCCCACTTTGTCGACTTTGATAGGGGATACTCACCCCACCCTCACGCCATCCCTCCAGCCTCAATATCCTCTCATTTCCCATTTCCCGTTGAAAGTACAGCAGTTTCATTTGTAAATATGTGTTGGATGCAGCTAGTTTGTCTTTGCACCTTTGCCTCTCTTCATCACTTGCCATATGCGTGCTTTCCTTCGTCGTGGCAAGAGTTTGCTGTTTTTTGTAAGTTAGACAATATTTTTACAATGATTGCTTTACAGAGTAAAAAAATATATGTAAACCTCTCTATTTCAGATCGTGCCCGCGTTGTTGGAGGACTTCCAGATGTTGTCACTATTCAGGAGGGCAAGGTAATGGATACTTGGTGATTAGAATATGCCTGCCTTTATCTTTCAGCAACCACAATGTTAAGATTCCTGATATGGCAGGGGCATTAAATATGGCCTTTACCAAGTCCCTAATTTTGAAAGAGGAACATTTTGAAGTTCGGTTTTTCTTATAGTTTTGTTGTGGAATGTTGCTGGTACATGTTTGAGGATGTGTCCAAACCGCAAAATACTGACATACTAACAAACGTTGATCATTATGTGTATTCTCCATCACCACGTTACATATTTTCTTTTAGATATTTCAATGCCAACTAATGTGAACTCATTATCCCTTATTACATTCAAAATAATGTTATTTTTTTTTTTTTCCAAATCGACTGCATTCCTTGATCGCGGGGAGAGATTGTTTTCTATTAAATACCCAAAATAAAATAAGCATTTGGTAAAGCCAACATGTTTGACTTGTTGGTTGCACACAAAATAGACACTTTGGGAATGCTAATATAGCATGCATATGTCACTGTGAAGCAGAAAGACACTGTAGATGCTTCGCCTCTTACATAATGTAAACTTGTGGAATATGCTGTGGCTCTGGTACTATTCAACACATTAGTGCTGCTAGCAGACAGCTATAACTGTAGCCAGATGCTAAAGGGAGATTATTTTAGTTCTAAAAGAAAGTTGTGTGGTCTGAAAGAAGTACTGCATGGACGCCAGTGCACCATTGCCAAATCAGCTTTGCCAAGTTAACTACTTGTTTAATGGGAGGTAAAGTTGAAAGATGAACCAGGACGCATCACGTTTGGTTACCCTCAAGCTGGCAAATGTTGTTTTTGTATGAAATGTTATTACTTTCACATAGAATAACAATAATTAAACAATGAAAAGACATATGCCCACAGCATCCCTCCCACACAGGTCCGCTTAGTCCACCCATCCCACCTAGTACAGCATCCTCAATCCCAAGTTCGTGCAGTCTTAGCATCAATTCCTGGCTGTCCAAGTCTCTGGTAGACTGTGTGTGCCGTCTCACTTCTCCCCTCTGGGACCAGCCCTCTGCCTTTATGACAACTGTCAGTAATATTCCCACAATGTGTTCTGGTGCATTTTAATACAAAGTAGAGCTTGCTACCCATGTCCCAGCCTCTCCATATCTTCTCAAATTTCTGTGGACACCCTCTATCTACCCTTGTATACCTCTCTCTCCATAGTCTTGCAGCTATCCATGTCTGTCCCCCACTGTGTCAATCTAGGAACTCTTTTGCTCCCACTCTGCTGGGCAGTGTCCCTCTTCGCCACCATTTTTCCATATGTTCACCAAATGTTCCTAGTATTGAGTTGCATCTGTGGGGTCCCAGATCCTCAGTATTGCTAGTTTAGGCTGCAGATCTATTTTAACCCTTTCGCCTCCTCTAAAGATTCTGTGACTTAAATCCAGAAGGTCTGTACCCCCGGGCATGACCACAGCATATGCATGAAAGAGCCCTCCATCCCACATTTCTGGAGACATATGGTGTCACCCACTTTCCCTGGTTTATCTAGCAGCAACCTCTTATAGTATGTCCTATGGAGGACCTTCAGTTGGATCAACATGTAGCTGGCCTTAATTGCTGCTTCTGTGGGGAAGCTCAGTGCGATCTGCCAGTCATCCTCCTCCAATTCCCCCAAATCTTGTTCCAAGTGCGCCTTCACCCTTCCCAGACTGCCCTGTGTGTTTCTCATCAGTGTCATGTAAGTCAGCGAGATAGCTTTCCTTGTGATACGCCTGTCCAAAAATTCTCAGTTCTACCAGGGAGTCCTCCTGCGTCTCCTCTTCACTGGAGATACACCCCTGGAGTGTGCCGCAATTGTCTATACATGACCCATTGGGTTGTGGCCATTTGGTATTCGTTTTGCATCCTTCCACCATAGAGCACATGCAGATAACCTATATTGGCCATTCCCTACCTATCCATCTGGAAGGCTGGATCATCCCACTTCGTATATGCCCAGTCAATGACTACACTGACTTAAGATGCCTCATGATATTTTCTAACATTTGGTAGTGCTATACGCCCCTCAAATTTGGAACGCTGCAGCACTGCAATCAGAATGCGGGGTTGACCCCCCCAACCACAGTTGCTTTCTTCTCAGCAGCATGTCAGTTTTAGCAAAGAAGGCATCAGGGATTTTGTATGGACTTTTCTGCTGCACATTTAGCAGTCTGGGGAGCGCATTCATCTTAAACATTGCTATTCTACCCAGTAATGAGAGGGGCGTTGCATTCCAGTGTTTAACATCTCTCTCCAGGGTCCCAATCACCAGCACCAGATTTGCCTCGTAGTGAGACATGGCATCTCTGGTGATCCAAATGCCCAGGTTGTTTAACTTTGGGCTCTATCCGTAGAGGGAATGGTGGATCACCCAACGGTTTTCAGTCTTCCATTGAAAAGAGCACAGATTTTTCCCAGTTGATTGTAAGAATGGAGTATCTCCTGTAAATGTGAAAGATATCCTGCAACCTAGTGAGGCACTGGTCTGGGCTAGTGAGGTACAGCAGAATATCATCCGCATACAGCACAATTCTCTCTTTCGAACTCGGGCCTTCTGGCCAACCTAAAATCCATGCATCCACTCTTACCCACGTGGCCAGCACTTCTACCACCAAGGCAAAGAGCATATGCGATAAAGTGCAGTCTTGTCTCCTTCCCCATTCAATACAAAATTCCCTGGAGTGACCTTCATCCTTGCTCTCGGGCCAGTATAAAGCAGTCTTACCCACTTAAGGTAATGGGGTCCAAATCCCATCATAGTCAATACTGCAACCAAGAAAGGCCATTTGACTGAATCAAAAGCCTTGTTCAGGTCCAACAATGCCATAGCCCGTGGAATCAGCTCATCACCTGTCGCAGCCAGTGTGTTGTGGGGCCTCAAAAGATTCAATCTAGTTGGTCTATAGGGCATGAAACCTGTTTGGTCAGGGTGAACCAACTCAGACACTACTGCACACATTCTATTGGCTAGTGCCTTCACCAATATTTTGGCACTGAGCAGGAAAATCGCCCTTTAGGATTCACACCTATCCTGAAGCTTCCCCACTTTTGCGAGGAGGACGATGGTTGCCGCCCAGACATCTGCCTGCAGTTCCCGAATGTGGCATGCCTCCTCATACATTGCTTGCAATGGGGCTGATACTCGTCTGGCTATTTTACAGAAATCTGGGCCAGGAGCCCTCCCTGTCTGCAATTTTGTAATCGCTAGTGTAACCATTGCTACCATGAGGTCTGCTTCCAGCTTCTCTCCCTGAGCCTGGCTCAATCATCTGGTGGGACAGTACTGAACGAATTCCAGCACCTCCGGGGGAACAGCCAATTCATTTTTATAAAAATCTGTTTTGTATGTCACAAAAGCCTCTGCTATGTTACCACTCCCACTCACTCTGATGCCGGTGTCCAGTGTAATATCTCTATTATGCATCCCTTCCAGATTCCTACTCCCCAGCCAGGCGAGCAGCTTCCCTGCCTTATTCCTGGCTTCATAAAACTATTTCTGCTTGGCTGGAGGTTCTGTCCTCATTTCTGGCCACCACACTGTATTATTGCTTGAGGCCCAGGTTACACTTTGTCTGGGGTGTCAGGGAGGTATAGTATTCAGACTCGAGCTACAGAATCTCTCTCTGCTACCAGGTTTTTGCACCTATACCTGCTCTCCCCCACCTTGCGTGAAATGATTGTCCCCCTGATTGTGGCTTTATAGCCCTTCCAGTGTGTGAAGGCACTACCTACAAACCCCATGTTGTCTTGAAAATAATGCTGTGTGGACATGCCAAAGCACTTCACCTCGGTTTTGTTCATGAGGTGCCAAGTTGCCATTCTCTATTCCTGAAGCTCTTGTGGTGCAGCCATGGAGACGGTAACAATCAGATTCGAGTGATTTGAGATCCCTTGCACTAGGTATTTCACAGCAATGAACCTGCATATCATGGTCTGTGGGGTAAGAAAATTATCTAGTCTAGACATCATGTCATGGGCATGGGAATAGAAAGAGTAGCACCACTCCTGGTCATGGAGGGTGTTCCAGATATCTCCCAGACCCAGTGATTGTCCGAACCCCTTCAGTTTCCCCAGTGTCAGCCTTCCCTCCAGTCTATTGCTCATTCTATCCAGGTGGATGTCCATTACCAAACTGAAGTCACCCCCCCCCCCAATAACGTAAGCACATGAGGCATGCTTGTTATGAGGTGACCCAAGTGTTGGAGTGACAATGATTGCATCCCATTGACTAAGATTATGGTTTTGCCCTCACATTCTCCTTGTATTGCACTGTAACATCCTGCTTTATCAGACCATGTGCAGGCGACATGGAAGGGCAATGATTTCTCTAACAGGTTTGCCACACCCCTGGTTATGTACTGTCCTTGACTGGCCACACTATATTTACTGTGTTTTGGTGCCTATCATGTGAGTTTCCTAGGGGAAGATTATGTCCGCTATATATCTAATGAGCGCCTTGGACACCAAACCCCTCTTAATCCCGTTCCCCAAACGTCAGCAGGGTCAAATCCTGCACTGTGTCATGACATTTTTATATTGTGGTGTCCCTCAGGGCCACCAATCCCAATGGATTGCATAGCTACCTGTGTACCATGTGCTGGGCCTGATGCCTGTGTGTGTGTGTCAAAACATTCCCCACAAACTCTCCCCCAGCCTACCTTACTGTGATGTGGTCTTTAAACTGACCACCCCCTTAATTCACGGTATGTACAGTCCCTGAACAATACAACATTGAACTATTGTGTGCCTTGTGCAGGCGTGGTGTATGTACCTGGGACCCTTACCATCTGGATGGAGTGTCTCTGTGTTTCTCCATATCATGCACCCGCTCACAGTGCCCACAACCTTCAGACATACCGCATATGTCCCTAACATACATAAGGCAGAGCAGCGGTGCCGCAAGTCAAATGTATTACCACTCAAACAATGTCCTCTGCTGTCATCAAAATGACCACCGGTAGTTGCTCCTTCTCTCGCCCGGCCCTGTCTCCGTGTCCCCTGAATCACTGCTGTCATTTTCCAATGCTAAAGACCGCCATTTGTTGTTGTCAAGGACATTGTTGTGTTGTCGGACTTTCAACACTGTTTTTGCATGTTCTTCATGCAACTTTTCCTTGTTTGGTGATGCTTTATTCACCAACCTTTTCCTCCCATGTTGTTGAACCCATTTCCAGGCAGATTGCGGGGAAGATGATTGAATATTTCAGTTCCAATTGTCGCAGCACTCTTTTAACCGGTGCAAAAGATCCCCTTGGCTTCTGCACCAGGTTAGTATAGTCTGGGTATATGTTGACCTCATATCCACCTATACTCCACGGGCCATGGGTATGGAACAGTTGCAGGATGTTGTCCTGATCCCTGAAGTTCATGAGCTGCATGATATTCGGCCTCAATGGTGCTCCAGGAATCCTGTTGGCTCTGTCCACCAAAAAGAATCATGATGGGCATCCCTGCAAGACCGTGCCAGCTAGCTATTCTTCCACAAACATTTTAATATTGGGCCCTTTAGTTCTTTCAGGGACCTCTACCAAGTGCATGTTGTGTTGCCCTGATTGCCCCTCTGCATTTTCCAGTTGGTCCATCAAGACTTTCAGCTCCTTGGCCAAAGTGGAGCATTTCAGCATCCATGCTTTCACTGTACAGTGAACAGTATGAAGCTGGGTTTCAGAATCTGTCACTCAGCTGCCAACTTTTGGTGTTCATCTCTGAGGATCCCCACCTCATTCACTACCATGCCGATTTGTGCTTCCAGCACTGCTTTAGTGTCTCTAATGGCTGCTAAAATTACTACACTGTGGGCCACCAGGGAGGAGCCCTCTTCACTAGCTGCCAATGTGGTCCCCAGACCTTCTACGTCCAGCTCTGTTTGTGGTTTTTCCTCAGCGACCCAGGGTTTCCCCATGTTTCCAGTGTGTCAGACCACCAACTCCACTGCACCTACTATTGTGGGACGCTTCTCCCTGACCTGCATTTGGCCTCCACTCTGCACCTGGGTCAGGTCTCACACAGCACAAGTGCCAGTTCTGCCACCTTTCTTCCGATCAACCATTCTAAGCACTCTTCTCGGACTCCTGAGCAGGAATCCGGTCACTGTTCAAGGCATTCTCACCGGATGTTGCCCAGTCCTCTTTGGCCACCAGGTCCTTCCGTCCAGGCTAGCGATCCTGTGTTCAAGCCCTTCTCTCACCACCAGGCACCAAAACTGGGAGGCGCGCAGAGGGCCACTTTGCCACAGGATGTCACCCACTTCCACCACTCCGCACCAATCACTTTGCCTCTTGGGGAGGGTTCACCACAGTCACTGCAGTTTCAATTAGGCTTCTAAGTGCCTTCCTTCTAGGGCCCTCTTGAGCCCTCTATTGCCTTTGCTTGATACTCGGTGGGTGGAGGGGAGAGTGCCACCATAGCTCCCGTCAAGTCTGGAGGCCAAGTTACAAAAGTAGAGCCCCCAGCGTCACTGCCTTCATGCCCGCCCGCTGGTTCGCCCCACAATGCCTCTCCATCTCAGGAATCGCTGCTCTGTGGTCCCCATTCCATTTTGTTTTTTAAATTACATACATTTTTACTTTTTGGGCAGATTTTTCAACAGTGTACAAGCTTCTCTTAGAAACTGACACTAGCTAACAAGAGAAATATTGTAGCCTAAGGGAACATTTGTATATTGATAGACAGAGCTGCATTTTTGCATTATTCTCCTTGGAAGAGTGTTTGATTAGCAAAACAATAATTTGGGATTATACTTTTATCGACACTAGTCCATGGTGCATTTTCAGTTCTAAATGAGCTTTAGAAAAGAGGACTACATCACCAAGCATAGCTCCGTACAACTACCAAGTAGATAAATAAATATAAAGACTCAAAAGTTAGAATAATCTGATAAATACTAGCAAATGCCAAATGCATAAACCCAGCAACAGAAATCATGCATCTATGCTGTTATGAAGGCACCTCCCTAAATCAGTAGGGATACATTTAAATGGGACACATTGTGATGGGTGGTCTTATGGAAGATAGAGTAAACAAGTTATTGTGCGGCTCCTTCGAGCCCTGACAGTAATATTGATTTTTATATCAACCTGATACCCTGTACCTGAAAAGTGGTAAATGGCTGATGCCAAGGCAATGGGGCTGCACCAGCGAAAGCAGATTATGCCTTGTTGCAATGGTGCTGGAGACACACAGTCCCTAGCAGTAGGCCTAGAAGCCTGGGAACTTGAGTAGCATGGTGACGTTATGCAGCCTACCACAGACATGCTCTGGGGCACCACTTAACTGCCTCAGAGCCAGAAAATGACAACGAGGTTGTGATTTAGCAACACCACATGGAACAACACACTGAGCTTTGCAGCATCAGAATGACACTCTATCCTGGAGAGTGTACCTGGTGACTGCTTTAAGAGCGGTATCGCAACGTCCTCACCTTTAGAATATTCCACATGTGCCAGATTGGATCAGGAATCTTTATAGCAATGTTCCTGCAAGCGGCTAGGTGGTGCCGTGCAACTCCACGCTGGTTCTGTACCACCATGGAAATGACAGAGTGGAGCCACATATAAGCACCACTCCTGCATTCAAGCATGACACTTTCAGCACTCTCAGGTGCAGAGCACTTACCAATTGTCTGTACCAGTGTGCAGATATCTAACTAGGGACCTTTATAGATGTAAAAAAGAGGCCACTCCACGGAATGGAGAGTTGGGAGGGTGGTGGGGAATCTGCATTTAGATAAATGATCCACTGGAAAGAGCGTTACTGAAGGTAAGTAACTTCATCTTCTGATGGATACCACCCAAATATTCCTCATCTTTATAATAGATACCAAAGTACTACCCACAAAGGCGGAAGTCTGTGGAGTGGGCTCAGACCAAAGTGACCTTCAGGACTGAGTGGGTGAACTATCCTTCCCTGCAGATCCGGCTGTCAAGGCAGTAGTACTTTGTGAATGTGCACCAACATCCATGTTGCAGCCTGCAGATGTCAAGAACAGGTATTCCACATACTAACTCAGTAGTAGCAGCCTTAACCCTAATGGAATGGGCTGTCAGACCTTCCAGTTGCTGCTTTTGGGCCAGCATGTAGCAAATTTTAAATTAAAAGACTATCCACGGAGTCCTCTTATGGACAGCTTTGCAGTTCTTCTTCCTGGAGAACCACACAAAAAGCTGATCATCCACCCAATGGTCCTTGGTACAATTGATTAAAATCTTAATGCAATTTCTGGGTCCAACCAATAGAGCCCCGCCTCCTCGTTTGAGGGTGAGGTGCACCAAAGAATGCTGGGAGAATGATGGTTTGCCCAATCTGAAAAGTACTTACAACTTTGGTCAAGAAGGCTTCCTGAGCCCTCAGAACCAGTTTGCCTAGAAAAAAGATGGTACTGCAATTCACTTATGTGAAAAGCTGAAGTGATTGCAATGGGGAAGACAGTCTTTAAAGTCAGGAGACACAACAAGCAGCTGTGCATCATATGGGGGAAACATTACAACAGGTGATTTAAACAAGCACAGTTAGTCCAGCAAACGCAAAAAAAGCTGACAGGACTAACAACCTTTAATTGTGCCCACTGCAAGGCCTTGCTAGAACAAAGACAAAATGAACAATTAAACATCTGACAGTTTCACCTGTAAAGGGTCTATCTTGCAGGCTCCACACCAGGCTACACATTTCTCCCAGCATAAATTGATTTCTTAGGAGGATGACTGGAAGCAAGAATAACATACACAACATCAGGTGGTAGATCAGATTCAGTCAACTGCTGCAGCTCAATTTCCATGCATGCAGGTGTAGATTGCTCAAGTTACGGTGCAGGACCCTACACTGCTGCTGTGACAGAAGACTCTCCTGCTCCTGTCCAGAAGGTCCGGATAACACACTCTCTTGGTCCAATCCAGAGCCACTAGGATGACATTTGCCACGTTCATCCCTGATATTCTTCAGAAATCAGGACAAGAGAGGCAGTGGCAAGAAGGAATCTCAAGTTCCATTCTTGGAGGAATATATCTCCTAGCAAGAGCTTTTCCTCAGATACCAGCATGCAAAAGGTTTGACACCGTACATTCTTAACAGAAGCAAAAAGATGTAGCCAGGGTCCTTACCACTATCAGAAGATGCCCTGTGCCACCTCTTGTTGCATATGCCATTTGTGATCTGTCCAGACATTCCAGGACCCTGCCGGTTGTTCGCAATCAGAAAGATGCACTAACACACCAGCGAACTCCAGTGGCTCAACTGTTGGCGTAGGACCCAGGACTCCACTCTGCTATGCATGTTGCACTAGCACATGGTGGTGGTGTTGTCCATGAGGGCAAGTACAACCCCCCCCGCCCTGATAAATAGCAAGAAAACCTTCAACACCATATGGAGCCATATTTCTGCCAGAATCCAGAGTCCTGTGATCGATACCTCCCCCAGATGGCCTCTGCAACCCAGAAGTGATGCATCCGTCCCCACCATCAGCGCTGGGTGAGGAATGGAGAAGGGTCTACCACTGGTCCAATTGCAGTTAAACCACCACTACTGCCGATGGTGTGCAGTCACCTCCACAACCTAAATGGCATCTGACATTTTGCTATAGAGCTGGTCCCACTGGGACTCCACATACCACTGCAGAGCCTGCATAAGCTACCTTGCATAATCAACAAGCAGGACACAGGAGGCTAACAGTCCAAGAAGTCTCAGAGCTGCTCTCACCAAGATCCAGGACTGAAGCTGACACATCGGGATTATAGCTTGAATATCCTTGACTCACTGCAGCAGAGAAAGGGAAGCCTCTGCGAAGGAATCAGTTGCAACTTTGTCTCATTTACTGTGAAACCCAACAATGTCAGGAGATTTGCAGTCATCTAGAGGTATTCTTTGACTGACTGTGGCAAGCACACCTTCAACAGTTAATCATCAAGGTAGGGAAAAGACTCATATTCTCGCCATCCAAAGAAGGGTGGCGACTGATGCCATCACTTTTCTGAACAGATGAGCATTAGTGAAGCTCAAGGGGAGCACGGCAAACTTATCTTGTTTTCCCTGAACCACAGGTAACATCTATGGGACCATCAGACGGGTATATGAAAATACACATCCTGCAGGCTCAAAGTTTCCATCCAGTGGCCCAGAGCCGAGAGAGCCTGGCCTGTGTGAGAATTTTGAATGTGTCTTTCCAGAGGAAGGCAGTATAGGTGGAAGCCCTCAATCCTTTTTCGGTACGGAGAAATGGTAAAAGTAGCAACCCTCTTGATGGCTCCTTTGGAGAGCAAAACTTGCACCTCCTTCAGCAGAACAGATAGGCGTTCCCTTGAGATTTGTTCTCATGTGAGTGTCAGCTATAGCAGAGCAGAAATGAAGTGTGGGGTGTAGCTATGCTGAACAGTTTGGTGAACCAGTCTGTCAGATGTGATGATTTGCACTCAGGAAGAAAATGCTGGATTCTGCCTCTCACCAGGTGGTTGTGTTCCACAATAGGCAAGCTAAAGCAGCTTGGTGGTTGTTGCCACAGGGGGAAAGGATTGGGACGACTGATGTCCTTGATGGCTTGCAATTTTTCTCCCTGATCCTCATCTCCATCCTTGAAAGAACTGGGGCGATTGCATCCAAGGCTGAGGAGACTAACGCTGCCTATACACCTGCCCCATAGAATAGCCCCAATGGAATACCCTCGGACTTTTCAGAACTTGTGCAGAAACTGTTTATCAAAGATCAGGAGACCAAGAAAACTACTGTCATTAAAGCATTCTGAAGCATAGTTGGCTTTTACTCCGAACAGGCATGAGCCATCCAAAGGCATGTCCATAGAGAGAGACCTATACATCTCCAGAGGCTCCTGTGAAGTGTATCCCTGTATGGCTTTGGAGCACCACAATGTTGCTAACTGCACTCACCAGACAATCAGTAGTATCAAGGCCAGTGCCACTCATGTATTTGGCAACATCTTGACTATCCTGAATGGTTTAAGCCAGTTTTTCCCTAAAGTCTTCATGGTAGATCATCCTCATCTCTACCATCATCAAAATCCGAACCAAAAGAAACTCAAACGTGTGAGAGCACGTCTGTTCTACAAGAAGAACAGGATTGGAATCAAGGTGCATTGTGCCTGGTTCTGCTTTTGTGATTTCATAGCGCAACATCAGGTAAGATTGTGATAGGTTCAGGGTCAGACATCGGGACCAGTGCTGGATCTTTCACCAGTGACATCAGTACCAGTGTTGACAAGGGAGGGGCCTCCTCGGGTCATCACACCAGGGTGGAAGTCTGAGCTGGTATGGATCCAACAACATCCCCAAGGGGGCCAGCTCTATCAGCGGTAACTCAACTGATGACCCATGTGGATGCTTGGAATCCAAAAGTGGCACCAGAGGGAGTCAGAAGAGTGCCAAATATACGGAACATGGCTTCCTTGAAGTCTTTGATCTGTTGCAGTGTCATCAATAGCACAGGGAATTTGATGCAGTTTGGGATCAATTGTGGAATCAGCTCTGCAATTAGTGATCCATGGGGAGACCAGCTGGCATCTTGAGGCCCTTGTGCCTTCTCCTTAGCTCTAAAATGGTGAGATGGGGTTGAATCTTACCAGCCCTCCTTGCGTTTATGTTTGGACTTCGCAAAGTAGACCTCTCACAGGAACAACCTTGTGAAGGAGAGCGGGTCTGTGCCCACATCTTAGAGCATGATGGAGACTTACAAGAAGCCTGCAACATCTTCTTGTGTTCAGTGATGGACAGCTTTGCTTTCTGGTCCCAGATTGCCTTGTTGTACTTATAGTGTCCCTGATTTTCAGTTGTGCTCCAAGCACCAGATACATACCTTGTGGAAGCCAGTCACTGACATCTGTTTTTATCAGTCTCTGCATGGTTTAAAGACTGTAGTTTTAGGAGGTGACATTGTTCCCTAGCACAGTGGATTTTATTTAGAGGTTGTAAGAAGCTGACACAGATCTTCAGAAGGTGCTCTTACAAAGGAGCTGGCATCAGCGCACACTGGTGGCACATATATGCATCATTTCATGGGTGGTACGGAGCCAGTGCATAACCACACTGCACCGCCTAGTGGTAAACACGAGCATTGCTATAAATATTTCCAGATCTAGTCTGGCGCCTGGGGAATATTCTAAAGGTTAGGACTCTGTGATTAGAAGTGTCACCAGAACCTAAAAGCTACACAAGTTTATTGGCAAAGGGGCTGGGGCCTCTGCTGCCTGGTTTGTTTGACCTGGGGAATCAGGTTGCATTCTAGGTATAGTCTGAAACAACAGTACTAGGAAGATTTGACACCTGATAGACAGTGCCCCAAGAATGTGCAAAAAAGGCTCTCTTTCTATCGCCTGATGCTAAGAAGGTATTTGATCGTATTGATTGGACACTCTTGCAAATGATTAGTAAAATTCAGCATTGGTCCAGAATTCCAGAAATTGATTTTGGTGAGCACTATGAACTCCACAAGCCTTTAGGAGAGCCATGGTTAATCATCACATTCAATACCAATACATTAGCAGGCCATTTCCATGTCTGCACCCAGGACGTGGAACAACATCCCTATATCCAGCAGAACTGTCCCAATGCTGCTCCAATGTGGAAAAGAGCTGAAGACTCACCTCTTTAAAGAACACTACATCACAATGCATTAAAGGTCCCAAACCCAGCTACCTCTCCTACCACTCATTGACCTTTATGCTTGTCTTGGACCCTGTACAGTGCTCCACTGCTTTTTGGCTAGGTCTCTCACTACTGGTGTTCTCCCTCTCCATAGAATCTCTAGCAGAATCAATATTCTGCAATCTAGAAACTACAGATATAAGGTTAGAAAGTGTGAACAACAACTAATGATGTATGCTGATGATGTCCTTATGACGGTTGGCAACCCAACCTGACCTGTATGTATGCTCCTTAACACATTGCATGATTACAAGGTGGTGTCAGGCTTCAGAGTTATTTTATAGATATTACTTTGATCCCGACGTTTGCTTGCCTGTGTTGAGGGTGCAATTCTGACTAATGATGCACCTTAGTTGAGAGAGAATCAGAACAACTTACAAACATGGCATCTTGGGGGAGGAGGAGGGAGGACTCTCTTGGCAGAGCAGGTTGGCAGCACTAAAGATGATGATACTTCCTAGGGTACTATATTTATTTCAGACAATTTCGCTGTGGATTCATACTCCAATTTTAAAGAAATTTCAGAGAATACTTGATGATTGTATATAGGCTGGAAAAATGCCTAGGATAACTCATCATAATCACCATCTAACCGTAATGGAACCCAGATAAGGGTTGCCTGGGTCACCTTGCTTGTCAGAATACTATCAAACGGTGCATCTCTCCTATTTACTAGAATGGTGCATGCAACTCAGTGTGTGAGAAGCAGTAGGGTCTCATTGATCAGACCACAAATATGGTAGGTAACGTGGAATAATTGGACATTCTGAAGTGTGGAGTAGTTTCTGGTTCTCACTAGTTGGTAGGTCCGCGTCAGCAGTGTGGGACGGGGTGTGTTTGAAATTGGGCCTATCAGCCCATTTAACTCCCTAAATACCAGTTACTGGAAGTCCTGTATTTTAGCCCACCGACAGCCGCACAGTCCTTTATCAAGTGGAATTTGAGGGGATGTACCACAGTGGGGAAACTCCTTGATGCAGATGTTTTAATACCCTCTGACACGCTTAATAGGATCTATGTTTATCTCCCGTAAAACTGAAAGATATTGATACACTGAGGTTTGGCATTTGGCAATGCACCCCTCAGAGAGACCCTTGGGGGCAGATTTAAGAAAAGTGGTGCTGTACCCAGTGCAGCTCCACTTTCCTTGCACCCCTTAGCATCCCCCTACTGCCACCATGTGTGTGCCGTATTTAAAATACAACGCACCATGCGCAGGGTGGGAGGCAGTAGCATCAGAATTTTTTATGCTATTGATGTACTGTTCAGGGTTAGCGCCCCTTACATAGGGGCCCATTGTAACCAATGGTGTGTTCCTTTTTAATGCTTGCTCTGAGCAGGCTTTAAAAATGCCGGAAAAAATGATGCAAAGAAATCTTTCAGATTTTTTGTGTCATTTTTTCGGCCCCCCTACTGGGGAAACACCCCCCTTACATACATTATACCTGGTGCAGGCATAATGTGGCACAAGGGGTTGCAAAGGGATGCAACGCATGCATTGCGCCACTTTGTAAATCTGGTGCAGCATTTTTGCCATAATATCGCCACATTAGCGTCAACAAAATCATGCTAATGTCGCGATATTATGGCGCAAGAGGCTCTTAAAGTTGACCCTTGTCTATGTGCTAGTTATCCAGGTTGAAAAAATGGATACTGGGTAAAGTGGAAGCAGAGCTCTAGAAGTTTCTGTTGCAGGGGTTGACGGACATGAAAACCCCAGGGCAACAATGCTGGGAAAACAAAACTAGGCACATTAGCCCAGAGGAAGAACATCTTCGAGATGGCCTTCTCCACAGCTAGGAAACTGGCTGCACATGAGTCTGTACAGAAACTGGCAATATATTGCTACTATATGCAGGTGAGACTTCGCCAATGGGACGGAGGAATGTCAGAGGAATGTTGAAGGGGTTGCTGTGGAACAAGGACATTAGTGCATATCCTGTGGGACTGTCCACACCTATGGACCTATTGATAGGCAATATTGGATGCAATTGGTGGCATGTTCCAGACTACCATACCCATATTCCCACCTACACCATCCTGGACGTTGGCAAAATCCAGACATTCCCTTTAAATTCAATCAGATGAAAGCAGATGCCACTGGTGCTATGCACTCTGAGACAGACAACAACAGCTAGTTGGAGTAAGAGGGTTACACCTAACACGGAAGACTGGTGTAACTGACAATGGGAAATTCTGGGCAAGGAAAATCTAACCATGGCAATTGAACAATGAGGGTAGTCTGTGAGAAAGAGTAGGCGCCATTCTTAAACACTTCTCAACCAAATTCTTAGAGCTCTCCTGCCCAAGATACTTATAGGCTGTAAACTTTATCACCTCAGACTCATCGCAGATATATAATTCATGATGCAAGAGGGTCTGCCTAGAGGACAACTTCTTACGCTGCACTTTCATAACAAATGTCCGAAGGCAGTGGTAAAAGACAATTATAAGACGAATGATGGATGAAGGGTGTTAGGTGGGGAGAGTTTGGCCTAGTTTGATACCCCTTTTGGTTTTTGTGCTCTAATAAATGCCACCTACCTTTGAATGCAGGCCGGAGGTATTTTTTTGTTTATACTTCCTAACAATACGGAGTGAATCCTAAATGGGGCTCATGGGTGAAGAGGTGACTTGGTGGGCATGTTTGTGTGAGAATACAAGTAACATCAAAGATCCAAGGCCATGTATGGCACAATGCTCTACAAATGCTGCATATATTTGTGATAAATCTAGAGAAGAAATTGTACACCTACAACTCCTGAGAGTTCTTTTCAGTGTATCATTTTCAAGTTTTCATTGACAACGGGAGGGATTTACCTATGTTCAATCACCTTCCATATTTTCATAATCTGAATGGAAATACATCAAATATTTTTTGCGTTTATCTCCAAGCAATGAAGTGCTTGAACAATTTAGAACATTGATGGTCTTGACAAATGAATGACACACACCATATATTATGCTGAGTACTGTTTTGTCTACTCTTTTAACAGTCACTTAATCTCACCTGCAACATCTGGGGCGATCCAGTGCCGGAGGTCGTATGGATGAAGAACGAGAGACCACTGACTGAGGACTCTCACTGCATTGTGAAGTTCGAGTCCGGAAAGTACGCCAGCTTTACCATCACCGCCGTCGCCACCACCGACTCGGGCAAATACTCCATCCGGGTGCAGAACAAGTACGGCACCGAGACAGGGGATTTCACCGTAAGTGTCTTCAACCCGGAGGAAGGGGAGGGAGAGGAAGAGGCTCGGGCTGAGCAGGCCCAAGAAGCAGAAAAGACGACGAAATGAACTTCGTAATGAGGGAAAATTGGGAGAAATACTTGTCCTGTTATTTCTGTGAGTGCACTGTTTGTGGCTTTGAATAGGAAGCGGCCTGTGATCTTTCCACCAGCTTCACCTGTGTCTGTCATCACCTGTCGACCACACCTGAGAAGATCGCGCGCTTTCTTAATGTATCCCAGAAGGCTCTGTTCTGTTCGTTTGTCTTTTACGTCACAGTGACGCTCACGCTTAACACATAAATGGGTGCGAAACAATGTGTGGTGGCGGAGGGATACATTGCTGCCTGAGCAAGCATTTACACTCGGACAACCAATGAAAAATTAATATTTATGGAGTGCAATTTTACTGTACTGTAGATTAACATAACTCGATAGGAACGGAGGTTTAAGGAGCCAGCACGTGCTTTTTGTGATGCATTCACGCACCTGCACGTGACAGCTGGCAAATGATGTACGAACCTGCTCACTGGTCACTAATAAACGGTGCACAATTGTTTCACCTCTACCTCCACTTTGTTTCACTGTGTCGTTATTTTTCACCGCTGATTGCTGTTTATGTTATGCCACCCACCCATTAACACCGTCTTCACCCTGTACCACTCAAAATAACGAAGCGATGTACCACGCACATTCACCCTTACCGCTGAGGCCTGAAGTGATGCCATCCTTTGATTAGTATCATCTGAAAAACATAAACTACACTCTAAAGATTTAGCGGCAGATTTAGTAAATTTTGGGGAAACCAAAGTTCCTGCAGTAGATTGCATCAAAGGGTGAGAGAAAGACAGTGACATCTACTAAGATATGGTGCTCAGTTGTGGTTGGTGAAGTTTGAGAGTGGTGGGACTGGGCTTGGCCCAGGGTGGGGGGAGGAAGAGGTTCACATTGTGGGGGGTGGGGAGCATGGCAATTCTTGGGATGCTAGTCACCATTTCCTGTGCAAATCTTATTTAACATAAATGAGATAAAATGGTGCAGCGTGTTGGCCAATGCTTACACTATATCATAGACACACATGCAAAATGCACTGAATAAAATGAGCAAATTTGTCATGTATTCACACTTTACTGTATAGGCAATGTACACATAAACTGGGAACATAATGCGTATGCACAGTATGCCACACAGACTGTACAAACCATATACATTATACAGGCACGTCATCAAAATACTGTGCATTGATAATATGCACACATTATGTTGTACCCATGCTAAACTCACATGCAGATATACATTATATAGCTTGTTTTTGTGCATGTGGACTAAATAAAACAATATTATGAGCTCTAATAGCATTGCCACAACATATACTCTAAAAAATCCTCTACAAGCTAATACTGCAAACAATAGTGTACAGTTAAAGCATGCATGTCGACTGTTCAGCACTTAGAAAATGCAGCAAGCAGACCTTTTTATTTTAACATGCACATACAACTTATGTCCACAAACTAGTGTGCGGCTCTGCCCACGCAAAAAGCGCACATCCATCCAAGAAGGCGGTGGCAGGATACTGACGTACCCCCGGAGAAAACAAAAGTAAACTATTTTTAAAGTCAAAGAAAATCAACTACACAAATCGAAGCCTTTATAGAAGGCTCATGAATATCCAATCATTCCCACCTCGAAGAAAAAAAAGCATGTTTTCTTTTCAATCGGATATTACTGCAACATCGCAATCAGAGAGATTGAAAACAAAATAGGACAAATACTATTTCACAAATGCAAAATAAAATCCCAAACTTTGCCCCGCCCATTTGCATGCTATCCAATGCACACTGATCGGACTCTGAAGAGCACAGCTTTCAAGCCCAGGCTTTAAGGGTATTAACACATACTGGCTGCAAGCTACACGAAAATAGATAAGTGACATTAACACCTGACCACTTAAAACAACGGCTATTGAAATATATATTAAACACTTTACTAGAAAATTGATGAAAATTCCTGCCTGTGTGACATAGCTATGATTTCTCCAGAAAACCACTACAACTACAGCAAGGGGCCTGAATTCCAGCAGAGAGGCCCTGTATTGAAGAGGCATGGAGTGTTGACCACAACATTCTGGTGGGTAGTATGTGAAAAGCTGGAGTCAGTGGTTAGCAGCTGGCACAGGCAGGCAGTGAAAAGCTGAAACTGGCGGCTATTTTAAGGAACTCATACAAATATTAAGAACTTTATGCCACCCCTGCTCTAAGGCTTTTCCACATTTTTCAGCTAGACTGTAAAGCCAGAAGGAATTGTGGTGCGTATGTTTACAGTGATATAACACTTCTATGTGGAAAATGTTTCCAATATATGTGCCGTCTCTAGCCTCCCATTTTAACTCCACGCCGATTAGAGTGTGCTACAGTGCAATCAATTATTCTGCCTTGTCCCAATTATTTATCCAAGTGATTGCAATTATTTATTTATGTCATTGGTCTCGGGCTCAGTGACCTTACAATTCAACATAGGAACTTGTTGAGTGTCTCTGAAACCCCACATAAATAGTTCAATAAAAATAGCCACTGTCTTCCAAAATTCCTGAAACAGCATAAAAGAGGTAATTATTTTCCAAGCAAGGAAAAGGGCATTCATTTTAACAGGCCCTTCAATATATCCAAATGGGCATACCCCAGCTGACATTTTTGTTGCCTCACCTGGTGACATGGAGGGAAGCTTCAAGCCAGGCGAGTCCGGACTCAGGGATGCTGACTAATTTAAATAAACACACGCACATGCAATGCACAACACCTTGCTCTTTGCTTCACTGTCCGCACGAGTCTGCTTGCTGGCAGTAAATCTAAGGCATACCGGAGCTCAAAAGGCATCCAGCATGAACTGCAGCGTGGGAAGCAGCACCTCGAGTCTGCGCAGTGTGTCAAAGTCCCGCTCACACACTGCGCACATTCGATTTTGTGGCTTCCTGCTCGTAGTCTCTACCCCATCCTTTAGCAACTCGTCGCAGGGTCTGGTACCACCCCACCCTGTGACGAGTTGGAAAAGGTTGTGGTGACAATGGTCTCCTCTCACTGATTGACGTGGAGGCCGAGAACTGCAGGGCTTGAATCTGAAACGCCCAGGGCTAACTCTACCTCCACATCATCAGGGGGTGGAGACTGAACCTTGATGCGGTGTCTTTGCCGAGTTGATGACCTCACAGGCCTCAGGGCTGTGAGATTGTCAGCCCAGCAAAGTTCTCTAGACTTTGTGCCTGCTCAGGAAAGCGTCACTCCACTGTCATCACTGCAACGAGTACGGTCAGTTCGTAGTGTAGAGCAGCCTCAGAAAGATAATTCAACATGTATATACACTGTGTCCACACGTTGTTTTAAGGAAGCAGTTTCAGTTTTGCTTCAATGCATTATTTTTCACAGAGAATGTAAAGGGGACGGAGCCCCGACGCCCTTGAAGAGAAACCGCCACGGATGGTGCTGTTTTCCTCAACTCCAGTGCTGGCACACTAAATAGACTGCCATGAGCCAATGCACACACCCTTGCGTGGTAGTGTGAGGTTGTTTGCATTCTGTCAAGCCCAGGTTATGTACTGGACCCTTACAGTATAAAAACCATGTGCTAATACTTTTCCCACCTTGGATGTGTGCTGTACAGTGCATCAAATGTTGGAAAAATGTGGAGATTTTTTAAAGTAGCTTCTCTCTTAACCCTGAAACGAGAAGGCATAATTTTTTGGTGCAAGTCCCTGTCTACAGATATTAGTAGATAGAGGTTCACATCAAAACCCATGGGTGTTTGCATGGGAATGCCCATGTGCCCCCTATAGTAACCCCCTTGATGCAAAGTAGCGCTTAGTGGTAATTTGTGGTAATATTGTCAATGTTCCAACTTAATCATCACTTGTGTTGGAATGTAAATCCCACCACAACAATGTGCGTGGTTTGAGTCTATTTTGTGACACAAACCGAAGCAAAGTGCTTGTAAATCTGAGCCTTATCTGACAAATAGTATTTTCTTTCAATGTGTCATTATTTAAATGTTTCAATAAGTATTGGTGTTTACATTATACAAACCTAGTTGACAATCAATGGAACGTTATACGTAAGAGTAGGAGATGATTCAATCTCATTTCCAAAAGAAGAATGCAGAAACGGGAGTGGGGATTGTGGATGTGCAACATGGCTGGTACCAATGAGCGGGAGGAGCTGCATCCATTAATGATGGTGGATGAGGTACCCAATGAAGCAGTAAGTGTTCATTTCTTGTCTGAAGTGCAGGAGGAACAGAGATAGCTGTTTAAGTGATGATCTGGTATTCTAGATGCAAGCTGTTTTTATTGCGTTCTCCTTTTTGCCACTGCTTGACTTCAAGCCAGTGACCTCTTGGTTTGGTTTCATGTGTTTTGGAAGCTTTTGAGCGATTGAGTTTTTCTACCATGCAAGGCATTTGTTGTTACAGCTTTCAATGTGATTAAAAGTGTTCAAGATGATACAGTCTTGCAGTGTAGATTGCTTATGGGGGAAGTGACTCATGAATAACCAGCTTTAAAAACCTGCCTTCTCTGATGTACATGGGTACATGCCTTTTTACCTGTAACTCTGCAATAGCTACTCATTAACCCTCTCGCCAACATCTAGACAGCCTCCCAAAATTGATATTTTTTTACATGGGGTATATCAGGAATCTTTGTGGTAGGCACACAGTCCTCCTTGCAAACATTTCACATGAAAGTTCCCCAGATTAAGGACAGGCCATATTTACTGTGTTTTTTCTTCCCACATACCTATATTTGATACTCTCACTTCAGGTTCGTAAAGCTTGAGAAGATGGTCTCTGCACTCTCTGATGACTTGCAGTGTGAAGGAAGCCTCCCTTCTGATTGGATCCTAGCTTTGCATCAGATCTGCATCCAATAAATTGTAATAGCCTTGAATTAATTTTTACGAATCATCTGAGAAGGGTGATTCTCCAGGAGGTGTAGGACCTCACAGAAGCTGTGCTGCTGTACTTTTTATTGTAAAGAAGGACTTGGACAACGAAGAAGGAGAGGTACTGCCCTGGCCTCTCAATGATGACTCATAGTTCCATAAATGTGGCAGTTTCAGCTCAGGCAGTAAACGGATCTTTATACACAAAGTGGTATCAGTCATAGAAACAGGTGTCATAGAATTATGGAGATACAAGATGACTGATTGACTCTAAGCCACCAGAGACTTCTGAGAAGTTTGAACCTTCCATCCCTTCAGGCTTGTCGATCACACTGGTCACACCAGTACCGAGTTGGAAGAAATAATTGCTGGTATGAACATTCTACTGTGTTCTTTTCTGGCAAAAGAGGTCAGCCAGGCCTTGTTTCCTATTCGGTCAAATATAATTGATGGTTTGATTTTGGAAGGTAAACTCCCAACTTGCTTGGAGCAATCATTTACTCAAATAGCCTACCTAAATCACACCGACCCTGTAAGTTAAAGACCTTTAACAAAAACTCTTGAAAATGTGCACCAGGCAAATAACCCACATCTGGAAGAGAATGGTCTGGTGTGAGAGAGGCAATCAGCCCACACCAAAGTCCTCAGAAAGAAAGGATGGATATGAGAGAGTGGAAACTTTTAAATCATTAATCAGGGGAAAGCATCGCTTTTAGTCATGTAGTCATTTAATCATTGATTATTGTATCCAATTCAATCACTTATATCGTGTAGGGGTCTCTCTCCTCCCTCGGGTGTTTTGAACCTCTGAACATCTCTAAAACTTATGAATGGAAAATCAGCACCTGCTGTTGACTCGATGTTTGGAGTACCCCAAGATGTTCTCTTTCTGCATGCTATGTTACCTCTGTATGAAGCCTTCTCACGATCTTTTGGCTGCATAGGGGTATGGGTTTGCAGATATGCTGAGGATACCCAGTTGAGGCATCCTATTAGTAGAAGATTTGAGTCCTATTCCAGCACCATATCCAATCTGCTGGAGGTGATCCAGAAATGGATGCATGAGAACTGGCTAGCTTTTAATACTAATAAAACTGAGCTGCTGCTGTTGAGCCCAAATGTTACTATTAGCAAATTGTGTGCGCCTCATAACTTCTGGAGAATAGGTGATGTTAAGAGCCATCCTCAAGGTTACAACTCTTGGGCCCAAATTCAATAGCTTTCTTGGCAAGCCACCAAGTTACATGTTCTCTAAACTCCAACCTTTCTCCTCAAAAGAAGAGCTAACTATAGTTACAAGACAATCAGGACTTGCCTATTGAAACTCTGTTTTAGTAGGTACTTCCATAAAGATTTTAGCTCTCCTACAAAAATTACTGAATTTTGCAGCTTGTCATTGCTTCAAGAGAAGTGTTAGCATATTACTCCAGTGCATTTTAAGCTCCACTCATTTCAAATAGTGAAGCGAGTTCCTTTTCATACTGTTCCTATGTTTGTGTCAACCATTTCATTTTTGGGTGTAGGGTTTGTAGGGTTTGGCACAGGTCAACTAAGTTTTCTTGATTGGACCCCAGACAGGGGATGACCTGAGGGATCCAAAGTCTGTCAAGATATTTTTCATACCACCTGTTGGAAATGGTCCTCTCTTCAGGGCCATCCCCAAACTTTTTGTGTTCCTCCTCCTTTTTTCACTGGAATTTTGCTTTTGTTGGCCTCTGTGCACTTTACCACTGCTAACCAGTGTTAAAGTGCTTGTGCTCACTCCCTAAACATGGTTTGATTGGCATATACCTGATTGGCATATTTAATTTACTTGTAAGTCCCTTATAGAGTGGTAATTAAGTGCTACCAGTGGGCTTGCAACACTTATTGTGCCACCCACTTAAGTAGCACCTTAATCATGTCCCAGGTCTGCCATTGCAGCTTGAATGCAGTGTCCCATTGCCATGTCAACTTGACATTTAAAACCCATTGCCAAGCCTTAAACTCCCCTTTTGTTACATATAAATCACTCCTAAGGTAGGCCCTAGGTAGCCCATAGGGCAGTGTGCTGTGTAATTAAAAGGTGGGGCATGCACTTCTAAGTTTTACACGTCCAGGTAATGAAACACTCCCAAGTTCGTTTTTCCACTACTGTGAGGCCTTATTGCATTATAGAAGTTGTAATTTCTAAATGAAAGAAGGTGGATGTGTCATGTTTGGTGCCTTTGGAATTGTAATGTTAAACCATCTTTATTGATAAAGATGATTATATCATTACAATTTTGAAAATGCTACTTTTAGAAAATTAGCATTTTCCTGCCCTCAGCGCTTTGTGCCTGTGTCTTAGGTCACTGGGTGTAACTGACAGTTCGGACTTAGTGAATTCATCCGTGACAGTCACATAATGGTGGGATTAGCTGATCCTCGATGGGCCATCAACTGGCCTTTTTGGGGGTTGGGGACAGAGCTAAGCACAGCTCCACTGGCACCTGAAAGGCTGTGCCCTGTCACCTCACAGTAGTCCTAACAACTCTGTATTGTCACTGCAGCCAGCTTTGAACCAGGGCAAGGGGGGCAAGAAACTCCCAGAACTTCTAAGATTTTTTCCAGAAACTTCTTCCACTTTTTTGGGAGCAGGGAACAAGGGTATAAATATAGGGTTTTCAGAACCACTCTCCAGTTCACTACTGGACCTGCGGAAAGACTCTCAGAGGACCTGCCTGCTGCTGTGACCTGCAGTGCACTCTGTCACAATGCTGCTGTATTGGGAAGAACTGCTTTACTACTTGGAGCCTGCCTTGAACCCTCAGAGACCAGCCATACTATTGATCCCTGCATTTACACCTGCACCCAGGACTTCCAGAAGTGACGCCAAGGGTTAGTTTGCTGGCCCCGTGTTCACAGGAAGAGGGACCTAACAGGCTCCCACCAACTTGAACACACAGCTGAACCCAGCCTGCGTGAGTCCTGGACCCACAAGAGGTCTCAATACACTCCTGGACCTTTGGTTGTGGGGTTAAAGGTGGCTAGATATATGTGGTTGGCACTTTTATCTTTTCGGCACCATTTTGAACCTTAAACTTTGAAATTTCATAACTGTGGTTGAACTAATTGTAATGTTGTTGGTTTGTTGTTAAATAATTTATTTAAATGTACTCTATTTTACTAATTTTGTTTTGGATTTTTTTGGTGTTGTGCTTTCACCTTAATACTATTTGTGTGCTGCATAAATACGTTACACATTGCCTCCAAGTTAAGCCTGACTGCTTTTTGTGCCCAGCTACCCAGGGTTAAGCAGAGGTTAACTTAGTGATGTTTGTGGGGCACCCTGCAAGGGATTGTGGCTGTTGCTTGATCAGGGCTCACACCCTGGTCAACCAACAACCCAGTTTCTAACACCACCACATAGGAGAAATTGCCTGAGACAACTGAGGTGTGGTTACTCTGAGTTGTAGAATAATATTTGGCATCATGTTTCAGCCATAGAAGGCAAAAGTACCATCTGGTCTCTTTTGGAGAGTCTACCTTCAACTATTTTACCTGTTGCTTTTGTAAATAAAGCTCTACATGCTTTTGCAGTATGGCTCTTACGGGGCAGTGACCAATATTGAGTATTTTACTTTGTGTAGTAGTATACATGAGTTTCATTATCTTCCAAAGAAATCTTGACTTATTGACCAGTATACCCATGCAAAGTGATGATCCAAATAGAAATACTTGGCATCTAATAAGCATCGCTTTGATAGCCTGGACATTTGACATTAATGGTAAGTGACAAAATACCACCCAGTAACTACTATCAACTGCCCCAGAAATGATAGAAAAGGCATGCCTGGAAGTTAAGTGGATACAGGATGCAGTTTTCAGGAGGCACATTTATACCATTGAATAAAGCCAAGATTTTGTTTACCAACAACAAGACAGTTGATAACAACTAGATGAGTTGAAATGGGAAACTCTGAACTTTGAGGAGTGAAGAACTTCTGGAAGGATAAGGGAGCTTGAATATGCACAGGAGGTCCGCTAGTGTATGTCATGAGATGGTAGGCAGAACAGCTCGTCTATGATGCTGCAGATCATGGCTACATAACTCTCACTGAGCCAGCCTCCTGTGAAGATGTGCCTGACCCTTTATTTCTTATACATTCTCTTATGCTCCTACTCAAGTGGTAGTATGGTTTACTCCTCCTAACTCTGCAGAGATTGAGGTTAAGGAATTTAGGAAGAAGATGCTGAAGGAGAAAACCTAAAAGTGGAAACATTTTTAAATAGAGAAGTTCCAAATAGAGAAATTAGACAAGGAGAGGGAGCAGGAGGAGCAGAATAGGAAAAACAAAGTGGAAAAAGAAAACAAGAGAGAATATGCTTTGGTGCTCCTGGTGCTCCGCAAGTACAGATATAAGCTGAGGATCTCCACCAGACTTTACCTCTCAAAGAAACGTTTACGGAGCTACATTTTTGGAAAATTGCTTTTATGGCTTGGTATACTTGGGTTGCAGTGCAAGATACATTATCTTACTGAATAGGAGTAGGCAGCAGCTCGGCTGAGCAGATCACCTGTTAGCGAAACTGCCCAGTGTCATATAAAATTTAAGCAAGCTCAAACGTGCAGAACGGTTCACGGAAGACATATTTGCCTTGTATTCAAAAGATTTTGAGTGGCTGAACCAAGGGGAAGTGACACCATACCAAGAGTTGTTTAAATGACTATTGGTGAAGCAAATTTTGGATGCATCTCCTTTGCTGCAGCAGCATTTGGCTGAGTCATGTGAGGCTGCGCTGGGAACATCTGCAGAGGATGCTGGCAAGTGGTTAGCCAGTGGATTGGGATAAAACTTCTCTCAGCAAATAAAGCCTAATGGGAACCAGAAATATGCCCAGAATAAGATGAATAACCACAGCAATTCTCAAGCATCCATCAGGGGAAAAGAAATGTGGTGTGGGTCCTTTTTCACAGGCCAGAAGACCAATAGGATTACTGAGACCATCCAGACGAAACTCCGAGATGGTTGGTACAATCATTGTAATCACGACCATGCAGTGGTAAACCACACCAGGATGACATTTATTCCTCAGGTTTCCATCTTCCTGATTCATATTTGATAAGAATGCACAGGCATATTCTCTGATGTAGCGTTTTTTCCCGTGAATTTCTAGGCGGTGAACGGATGCCTATTGCTAACAATTCCATCCATTAACTACCTTCAAAAGGTTTATGTGAGTAGAACGTGTTACTAACCTCAGTGATTCTGAGATAGTACAACAATGGTGTATCAGAGAGATACATTTTGTGCCATACCAGGGATTTTCACCAAATGTTGAGCTCGCCCCTCCTCCAAAAATAAAATATTTTTATTTTGGTTCCTCTTCCCAATTTGTGGTGATGGGATTAAATGGTGAGAGTACTCAAGGTGTTGTAAGGGAGGAATCTCATGAACTCCCCCGATCAATTCCTTCTTGTTGAGGCAGGATGATAAGTGCCACCTTCACCAGACGTCACACTACTGTCTTCCAGAATGTTTGAACTGGCAATAGAATGTAGTAGGTAAAGTACCAAAAATGTAGATGCTGTGAACATAATGCTCTAGAAACTCTTCCAAAAATAAACAGGAAAAAAACAGTGCAGCAAGCTACTAGAATACAGCAAATATCAATATCATAAACAAACATCAAGAAGAAAACCAAATTAATCAATAGGCTGAGACAGAAAAGGGCATCGGCATGGTGAAAATGTATCCTCAAAAATAGCCAAACGAAGACAAAAAAATGAACACTGACCTTTGAATAGCCAATAGTGCTGATTATTTCCTTGGTGACCCAGAAATTCCTCTCTGCCATTTTGGATTAGTAATGCCTGAATCAAAACAGTAATACCTGCAGTTTGTCTTTAGGATGTGCAATGAGACCCTCCAACCTGTAGGGAACCCCCTAGAATAAAAGTTCTTACTTAACCTCCATCTTCTAATACCCGAATCCAAAAGTATGGCGACAATTCCTGTTGCCTCTTTCTGGTAAATGGGGTTGAGGCATGGGTTAGAGCAAAAAAGCTGGAAAACTGTAGTCAGGGACCTCATGTCTGCCTTTTCCAGCTGCAGCGGGGGTAGGTACATAGCTGCAAACACAGGAAGCAGCGAACCCTTGTGATCCATGGCACACCATAACGGGATCCGTGGATGTTTTTGATTGTTGAAATAATGCCTGAAACAGCCGCAGAAGCGGCCTGGTGCACAGGCAGCGAAGAAACCTAGATCATGCCTGCGAGCTCTCTGAAATAGTGTGACATTCTGAAGCACCTGCAGTGCAGGATTGGACCTTTCCTTTCTTTCCATTCTTTATTTACATTCTATTTATTATTCTCTTGTCCTTGTCCTCTCTGTCTCCCGTCCACATTCTTCATGTTCCCTTATCCCGCATAGCCCCATCGGATGGCAAGGCACCCCTTTTCGATCACTCCATATATCTCCTGTCACTGGTACCCATCACTGAATATCTTTCCCATCACTGTCCACCTCTTCTGTCACTGTTCATCACTCCCCTCGCTGTCCAGCTTTCTACTCACAGTCCCTCTCCCCTCACTATCTCTCCTCTCACACATCAACCATCCTACCACATCAAGGCAAACGTTTTTGGTGCCCTATGCTATCAAGAACTCTACATGTATTACCCACTTTCAGCTAATTAGATCCATCACAAGACTAAACAGTAATTCATTATTTAATAAACTTTCAGAAATTGAGAAAGCAAAACAAGTCGAAAGCTCACACTGCCTGGTGTCGGCCAGCCAAATAGTACCAAAGGAAAGCTTGTACAAGCATTATTGAAGACAATTCTTTGTGTACCTGGATCTAGATGTTTTGTCTTTCAACAACCATAGTCTTTGTGGAAATCAATGGCTTGCCTTCCTGCTCTTCCTTTTGTAAGAAATACACCTGATGGATGTCTTGGTATATGTTTAGTAGGCTGGTGCATAGTAATAAAATAAAACACACTTTGGAGTTGAAATTATAACTTTAATAATTTCTGGATATTCGTAATCACAAATAAATCCCCTTTCACTATTGCCATTCTTGCTGCATTAGTAAAAATCAAAGCTCTGCCGTAGGGATTTTCACCAATGCACCGGGCAAAATCTGATAGCTTTATCCTTATTTATCTGTCCCTACCTTGTACCTCCTCACCTCTTTTTATGTGTCCACATCTTTGGATAGATAGTGACCTCCAATTCTGATTAGTAAAAGAAATATGAAGGGGTAGCAGCAGAAGGACAGAAAGGTAATGAGAAAGGCTTAGCGAGAAAGTGAAGCAGAGGGAGATGGAAGGTAATACATAAATACGCGAGGTATGGAGAGACAAAAGGTAAAAAGAGACATGTGTGGGCACCAGAAACTAAGAGCAGTAGAAACACAAAGAGGTAGGTCGTGAAAGAGTGATACAGTGAAGAGAATGAAGCTAAAGAGAGAGAGAGAGAAGAAATTGTAGGGAGAGGAGTGAGTACACAAAGGGTTTGGATAGAGAAAGAGGTGATATAAATAGAGGAGTCAGAGTCTGGGCCAGAGAGGTGGAGGTAGGCAGGCCAAGAGGTGAGGTAGTTAGAGAAGTATAGCGGGGTGTAAGGCAGAGAGCCAGAATGACAGGTGAGGTATAGAAAGACAGATCAGGTAAAGAGAATGGTGCTCCGCCGAGAAAGGTAGAGTAAGAAGGGAGAAGGCGAGAAAGGGAGATGAATTATACTAAGAACAGAAGTGAAAAGGGAGATGAGGTAGGCAAATAAGTGATACAGATACAGGGGCAGAGAGAGTGCAAAATAAAGACAAAGTGTTCAGAAAGAGAGGGATGAGGTATCACTATATAAATAGAGAGATAGACAAAGGTGAGGTATAGAGGTTGGCTTAAATGCAAGCAGTACACAGAGAGATGAGAGAAAGAGAAAAAGACAGAGAGAAGGCGAAAAAGAAGGGGTAATGAATGACTGGAAAAAAGGTAGAGCAAGTGAGAGGTAGAAAGAGCAAGGTAGTGAAAGAAGTGAAGTAGGGAACAGAGATAAAGAAAGGGGACATGGAAAGAAAGGAAGCAAATGAATGGTGAGATAAAGTGAGAGGAGAAGCGGAGTGAGGGGGTGGGGTGGGGAAGAGAAAATTGAGGTAGTAAGATGTCAACTAGGAAGGCAAACAAGGAAGAGTAGAGAGAGATGAGAACTCAAGTGGCGAGGTAGGGAGACGGCTGAAAGAGCTGGAGCGGGTGAAGCATCAGGAGGCTGAAAGACAGAGATATGGTAAACATAGAGATGAGGGTTACTGAGAGGAGAAGTAAATGAGAGAGACAGGAGAAATGGAAAAAGTTGTGGGATGCAGACAGAGGGGGGTGGGAGACAGATGGATGAGGTAGAGAGAGGTATAGATATGGAGGTATGCACAGATAGTAAAGAGATATTAAGTCATGACAGGGAGTAGAGCCAGGTGTGATAGAGAAAGGTATATTTGAGAGAGGAGAGGTAGAGAGGTGTGGAATGGGCAGTTGAGGTAGAGAGATGTGAGATAGAGATGGAGAAGAGAGAGAATATATATAGGTATGTACCAAGGGATTAAAGGGGGGGGGTGTTAAAGTAATGAGCGAAGCACAAGAGGGAAAGATTGGTGAGGCAGAGAAAGGTGAGGTAGAGGGTGGAATAGAAGTTAGTGGTATACAGGTAGCCAGAGAGGTGCTGAAAGATAAAGGGAGTTTTGTGACTAGTGAGGTAGAGAATTATGCACAACAAGATGAGTGGTAAAGCGAGACAGAGGTGAAGTAGAGAAAGGAGATAGAAAGAAGTGAAAGGAAGAGAGAGTAACAAGGTAGAGGGAGCTTGTTGGATTTTGCCCTCTCTTCAGGATCACCCCCAAACGGTTTTGCTTTCTCCTCATCTGTTTTCTGAACCCATTTTTTGTTGGCTTTTAGGACTCTGTGCAGTTTAGCAATTCTAACCTTTGCTAAAGTGCTTGTGCTCTCTCCTTTAAACATGATAACATTTGCTTACACCCAACTGGCATGTTTAATTTACTTATAAGTTCCTAGTAAAGTGGTACTACACATCTCACGTCCGCCCTTGCAGCCTGTGTGCAGTTCTAAACTAAAGTTTTGACCTGGCAGAATAAACCTTTTCTCAAGCCTAAACCTACATTTTTAATAGACATAAATAACCCCTAGGGTAGGTCCTAACTAGCACGTAGGGCAGGATGCATTGCATTTAAAAGGTTAAACATATACTTTTAAGTTTTACATGTTCCAGTAGTGAAAAACTCTCAAATTCATTTTTCATTACTACAAGGCCTACTTTTCCCACAGAATAACATTGGGTTACTTTATTACATTTAAGAAGTGATAACTTTTTATTGGGAACAGGTAAGAATGTCATGTTTACAGTCAATTTAATTGTAATTTAAAAACTTCTTTAATGGTAAAGTTAGATTGTAAGTCACAATTCTGAAAATGTCACTTTCAGAAAGTTAGCATTTTTTTGTCCTATTTGGTGCCTGCAGCCTGTGTCCTCGGTCGCATGAATAGGTATAGTTAGTTGTTGGCCTTTGCTTATTCCTCGGAGACAGTGTCACAAAGGAGGACTGGGTGTTGCTAGGATGGGCCATCATGTCAAGGTGTGTGGGGGGCGAAGCTGTCACCTGTCACACTTTCACTTAAATAGGGGCTGCTTCTTGCACAGACAAAGAACTTCACACTAGCCTTTTGCATCATTGGACCAGGGTACGAAGGAAGGAAATTCCAGAACCATCTGTAGAGGTAAAGCACCAGACATTTCTTCCACTTCAAAGCTGGCACCAGGTATACAAATAGGACCCTTAAAGCCACTAGTAAGTATACTCCTGAACTTGTGGATACTACAGAAGAAAGTCTGCCCTGCTGGGGCATAAGGTGCAATTGTCCGCAGGCGAAGCCTGCGTTCCATTGCGGTTGGCAAGAACTTGTGACTTTGTCCAGCATGACCAAATAGTCTCCAGTGGCACTTTGCGTCTTTTACCGCCACTTTTACCTAAACCTTTAAAATTTAATATCTCCAGTTTTATGACTTGAATTTTTGTTGATTTGGTTTCAAATTGTTTATTAAATCATAATCTTTTTTTCTAAATTGATTTGTGATTTTTCTTGTGCTGTGTTTTCAGTTCATTGCTGTTGGTGTACTGCATAAATAGTTTATATTGCTTCTAAGATAAGCCTTACTGCTTTTGGCCAAGACAGAGGGTTAATCATAGATTAATTTAGTGACTTTAGTGATTCACCTGCCACGATTGTGTTTGTTGCTTGAGAAGGTTTCCCCTCCCTCAACCAATAACATTATTTCTCACAGAGGTGAACTGAACAGTAGGATGGAAGAAGACAGAGAAGCAGAAAGAGGTGAGGTCTGGAAGGGAGAGAGATGATAGTGCAAGAGATAGGTGATGAAGGTTTACATAGAACCTGATCTTGTGATGCTGAGTGTGCCCATTTCTTGATTCGCACAAAAAAGCCTTTACCACTGAGCTTAAACCTCTTAGAGCTAAAAGCAATCCTTACAAGCGCTGGTGTTTGCTTTACACCCTTCTTGGATTGCTTTCATCAGAGCGCTGAGTGGTCTGAAATGACTGTTCTCATATATAATCTGGCCTGTATTTTCCATGGCTCCACAGAGCCAGAACAGAAAACCAAATCCTAGCAATTATCAGCTTTACAAGACAACATGATCCGCTCTGCCTTTATATCACCCTCCTTGGCTGGCACAGAAAATGGGCACAAAAAGGGATTAATTTAGCACATTCCCCTATGTCCTGATTTACTCAGGCAGTGAGGGAGGTGTTTTCTCAGAAACGTAATTTGCCAGTTTTCGGGGGATTGTTCTGGTATGTGCGAGACAAAGGGACTGCCAGGATGACTCACATAAGTATGTCTTTAATTCTTGAGCGCAGCATCACAAGCTTTGTAGCACTGTGCAATTAGCATAACAACACAATAACAGAGAGAAATTGAGTAATTTACATAAACCCCTGCAGTAGCAAAAAGAACCCTGTGCAATAGAGGGGTTTAAAAGAAGTGTTCATGTGGAGAAGTAAAGGCACAGCTTAGGAATTGTCCCAAAAGGCCTGTGACCCTGTAAAGGTGGGTAGGGCTGAGTCAGAGCCAGTCAGCGTGAGCCTGGCCAAGAGGCAGCAGACACATGAGTCATCCTGCCCGGGCCCTACTGGACTTCCAGAAGCGCAGTTTTATGGACAGGTCTGTTGATGAAAGGCGACTCGAGGCAGAGGTACCCATTCAAATGATGGGCATAGCCGCAGCGATGTTTAC